>NW_026848308.1:0-600000 GCF_030435595.1 Desarmillaria tabescens
ATGGGTCCGCTCGTGTCTTTTCTACATCGACGGTGTGAGATCTGGGGCCGTATCAACAGAATGAAGGAACTGACTCAGAAGAGATAAGTTCCTGGAAAAAGAAAACAGGCCGTGAGATGCTGTGCGTCAACCGAAGGCAAGTGAGGGAGACGTCCGTGGGTATTCAAGTAAGAGTACTGAAAGACGATGTGTGCCAAATAGTCTCATCGAGAATCGGCGAAATGCCGTGGCGTGGCCCATCCCGGCAATCGAATTGGAGTAAGAAACATCTGCAGGTGCAAAGCATGAAGAAGATCCAAAAGCCTCCAGAACGACAAGGGCTCACCGGTACCATCCTCAACACTTCCTGGAAATTCCATCTCATCCTGGCGCCAAGGCATTAGACGTCGCCGACAAGCACAATGACTTTCATCGTATGGGGTCGTAGACAACGACAACGACATACTTGCAGCTACAGTACAAGAGTTACATCAGTAGATGGCCTGAGATGCTTATTTTTCTCGAACTCGCCTGTAGTTCTCAGCCATCCCCGCTGGCATCATTACCATTACGAGGCACTTGGAATATTACACGTCGCATCTGAGTCCATGGCAAATCATAGCCAGAAGATATATGAGAACAGGAGAAGTGCAGCAAGTACGCGAGATGGACCCTTGAGGCGGGAGCGCGGTAAAGGTAGGAAAGGAAGAAAGGAAGCCCCAGGTTGGAACCCGCAATTACGGCGGCTGTACCCCGGACACTGAGCGCACGGGCCCGCGACGCGTCTTCGTGGGAACGACGAATGCGGAGTTTCAAATTTCTTTCTTCCTTTGCGTGAAGGGTAGGCGCTTGCCGTTTATAAGCATTTGGCATCATGGTCCGATTTCCTGACCCTTTGCTTCTAACGAGAGGTCATGGCCGCTAGATGCGTCCTTTGTTCCTTGCGATATTCCTTCAAGGTGATCATTCTCTGCTCACAGAATAAATTTTAGGTTCTATTCCTCCTTGCTGTTTGCTTGTGCGAACTCGAGAAGCCGAGAAACGCCCGTCAAACTGCCGATTATCCACTAATGTATACCTCAACTGCGAGCCGGTGATGCCGCGTAGACCACGTATAGCGCTGCCTCCGACTGTGCTTCAATTTTGTCTCCTTCTGTGCAGGAACGGACTCCTAGATATTGGCAGGACGATACCATCACCTGCCGTTCCACCGCATCACTATACGGTCTGGCGGCATCAGCTTTACCAACAAAGAACTCGTCAGGTGCGTAGCTTATCATGATTATAGGACCATTTCTAACACGAGACGTATAGCCACTATTCCACGCTCGAAAGCACTTCACTTACAGTTCTCAAAGTCGTTATCTAGTGACGACGTTTCCGGATCGCCGGGCCAAATTCTGTTTCCCGCATGATTCTAGACTGAAGGACTACATGCAGCAGAGCAGGATGGACGCAAGAGGACGAATGGGCGTCTAATTGAGAGTTTAATGTTATGGCCGCCTACGAATACACTGCAACGGATACGGGAGGGCGTGCAACGATCGACAAGAGAGCGTTTTATGAAGGATGCCAATCGGCGGACGTAGAGTCAGAAAGCCGACAGGTAAGCATATCGGTTTTTTGCTATCCGAGCTTTACTTACCGCCTTCGCTCGCAGAATACATCCAATGACGAAGAAATACAATCACAGCAGAAAACATTGCGACTTTGAGAAAGCGATAGGAAGAGAAGGCCTCAAATGCGTAGATGAGATCTTTCGCCACTTCATGCAGGAAATCGTCCGAGAGGGAGTAAATGGATGGAATACGAAGTTTTTGAACGCTCCATGGTGTGACTTTCTTCTCTACCGTCTGATCCTTTTCTCACTATCTCACTAGATGAAGACATGATAATGGAGCGACATCCATGCTGTGGTTCAGCGATCAGAAATGGTACCACGGCTCCAACGGGAATATCGAGTTTGAGTGCGTCACCGGGTCCCTCCTTCTTCACGTAAATCTAACTGTGACATCGAAGTATGTATCCTAGGACTCCGTCGTCCAAAAGCTTCCGCTAATAACCACGAAGGCTTCAATTCAAGCTTGCATCATGCACCTACCCTTCCTGCGGTGGATATTCAGACATAGAGCTTCGACGGCTTGGCTTCCGGCAACACGTCGCTGGTAGGTACCGGCATCATCAACATCATCAGTTAGCGTCGAACACGGTTCCAGTCGGCGGGCAACACGAGGGCGACTATCTTCTATCTATACTTGACTTGCTACGACTTGGGGTTCATTTATTGTACTTATACCTATACCTGCGAGGCTTTTAATCGTAGAACCGTTCACTGTACCCTTTCTCATAATTCATAAATTCAGCCTTCCCAAACATGAGTCCTGCCCATCCGCGTCCTGGCACGCACTAACGCCATACTAGACTAGCTATAAAATTCCCACATCTACAGAACGGTTCGACTCCGTTCAATGGTAATCAGACAGAGGTGTTGTTGTCTTTTGGGTTTCCGTTCGTCCTTCGGGGTGACGACCAGTGAGCCACAAATCAGGACTAGAAAGGATCCGGTTTTACCTGTATTTATCGGTGTACAGCGAATTGAGATGAAACGACGTAACAAAATCAGCGTCGAACATATTTGGGATAGGTTCTGTCATGAGGACGTAGAAGGTGCGTGCGCTCTTCTCTCATTCGTCCCTCCCCATTTTCTCACGGTGGCACGGTTCAAGGTGTAATAATACACGTCAGGGTTCGATTCCGTATGTCCGCATCATTGTAAAAAAAACGCATTTTTTGAACTCTTTACACCTTCCTGAGCGAAGTTTCGTTCGAAAGAGAATGGTTCCTACTATGACGAGGCATTATAGATGATCGGGAAACCATCTAGTAATGCTGTGGTTCGAGTCCACTCGGATTATTTTCGAAATGAAGTATATTTTTCTCCTTCATCCTGGCAGCTGCGCCTTAAACCTTTTATGGGATATAGAATTGGTTAGTAAATAAGGAAACGCACTCTTGCCTCACGTTGATAATGCATGCGCTATCCGATGGTATGCTTAACTCTGATGTCTGAGCTCTGCATGCCAAAGTAGGTCAAGTGCGCAATGGGAAGTTGAGCATGGTTCGATTCCGTGTGTCAGCTTATATATGTTGCATTAATATACGCTTTTATCAGTTTTCATTCTAGAGGATGTTGCCTACAGCGTTTCAGAGATACTGATTCATTAATTAATACACCATTGTAGATCAGCTGGATGCTTGGATCTAGATACTTTGTTCGAGTCCGAGGGATGGTACTGCGTGAGGTATGATGCACAAATATTTTTGCCAGGTCCCATTGTTTGAAAGCCTATTATCGAAATTTGGTCATATTAGCTTCCGAGTCATTTTGTGAAGACAGAGACGCTGATACATATCACCATTTCTTAGGCAATTCACTCCTTGCGTAGTTTCGGTCGTCGGAAGACGAATTGTACCCCCATGCATCATTGAGGCCATTCTTGAAAGGGTCTGCTATGCGTATCCGTTACTTCGCTAAACGTCTACCGAAGGCTTTCACATCCCAAGATGCATTCTCCTAGGCTTGCGTGCAGGACCTAGGTCAGTCGGGAGCATTGACACTATGCTTGTCATTGATTTTCCATGATTTCCCCTTCAAACGGAATAGCGGTTAGAACTCATCCATTATCAACGACTGCGATGGGAGGAGAGAGCATATTTTTTTCTTCAGGTTGTGAGAGCCACCTCGTTTCTCTTTGACATTTCTTTTTACGAAGGTTCACTGTGGAAATACTTCCTCTAGATTCATTTAGAAGGAAGTCGGGTCTCGGTGCAAATATGGATATCTAACAGGTACTCAATTTGATTGCCTGGTGACGCATGACGTCAATATAAAATGAAGAAATAACAAAAACTGGTCCCAGTGAAAAGCAGTATAAGTACGTTGGGACCAATCCGTTCGAAGAAAGCTGGTCCATCTCCAACTCTGATTTTGAACAGCCCCATCACCCCAACCACACACTTCACTGATGGCCACCGGTAAATCACCTTCACATGATCCTTCGACTAATTGAACACCTACTGTATAGGTAGTACTAGATCATGCGCAGATGGAAGACAGTCCTCTGTTTTATGTTGATCTAGAAGAGAGGATATCCTCCTATCCTTGTCTTTTTTCAATGAACTTTGGAGTCGATTTTGGGTGAGAAGTTATCTGGGGATGTCCCTCTAAAGCCAATTCACATACGATGGAATCGTTACAGAATCCATCTGTGTCTACAATAGTCGCTCAAGGAAGAGATCCTTAGCATAAATGACTTAAGAATTTAGCATGCTTTAATATAGTTTCAGGGGAGTTGACATAAGTGCATACGTATTTGCGTGCATTGTAAGTCCCATCGGAATATCAAGGTTATTGACAATCAGTTTCTTTGAATGATGTAGCTGTAGGGGCTCGTAGGGTGCTGCCTTGTCGGTCTTCAAGTGTGAATGGAAAGCCCTAATGAATAATACGTTAGTGCAAACTTTGTGCTCGTCAAGATGGATAACTAGCTTATACAGAATTCTTCACCTCGGCGTATCCTTCAGCATAATTGACCTTAGACCTCCGGAAAACGTCTCAGACCCGGCAATAGACCTTGGTCTGTCCGATGTCTGTGATCCACCCTTCTCGATTATTTCAATAGTGGCCTACAATCGAATGTCGGCCTCACAGTATGGAGAACAGACGACGAGCCCATATCATATCGACCAACAACAATGTACACCTTTCCAAAACGAGTTAGCGAATAAACCGGACCACTCCTTTGTCCATTCTTCGTACTTCAAAAAGGCCCTTCGCAAATAAACTGATGGCAGAAAACATGGCTACGAACGACCCACCGCTTAGTCGGAATCTTATTCCCGAATAGCCAATGACCAGGCGGACCTGGTAGTAGTAACTTTGACCGATAATAGGAGTGTATGAATACAGCAAAAAAAGTAGCAAGGATGTAAACAAACAAATCAAACAGCTAGGATATCGTGGTAACCGAAAGAGAAATAAGGTAGACACCGTGGACAATGCTTCGAGATGCTTCGACAAATATGGCCAACTGAAACCCGCATGACATGGTCACGCTGGCTGAACTTCAATAGATACGGAAGAAACATCTAACAGATTACGGCACTGGAATGCATGAAAACTGCATTGAATATAATTAGTACCGGCCTTACTCAGCTAAATGCCTGATAAGACGTGCGTTGTGCTCCAGTCTGCCTTCAGTACATGTTCCGTGGGAACTATACATGAGTTTATGGTCGATAAGTCTCTTGAGTCTCCCACTTCGCACAGCTTGGTTTCTCAGTGAACGACGAGGCTGGGGGTCAGTTTTGGCATTTCAGTTTACTCGACGTGAGGGGTTTGTATTCCTGGAATCTAGAAAATCCCGCTGAACTCCGTCTTTGATATCATCATTTGCCTTATCCTAAAGCTACGGTTCCATATTTCCATCCCTGATTTCCCGTCATTCAGTCGACCATCAACGACCTAACCCAAGCCTCTTTCTCTTTCCCCAACCGCAGATCAAAGCATACCCCAAAACTTCCAGGATGCATTCCAATTCCATCAGCAAACGCCATCGAGTCGATCTTCTCAGTCGCAACAATATTAAAAGCCCATAAAAGAAGTGCCGTATTAATGAACAGCGACCTTTTCACCAACAATAAAATAAACACCCAGAAGAAAATAGAAATAAAGGACGTTCACCTATTCGCGACGCGTGATCCCGGACAAGCTCTGCAGACATCCACGTCAGCAATTCATAAAGCCTTAGACGTACAAGAAATCTTGCCTCCGACCAAATCCAAAAACGAATTGCCTGATGTCGCTCCTCAATTTACCGTCAAGGATCCACCTTTGAGGATCAAACACTTCGGGGTTCGGAAAGACATCAGAAGTATGGAATATGGACCTATAATCATTTTGAACGAGGGGTGTTCAAAGTTACAGGAATACAGACATACCAAGGCGATGCGATAATAGTAGCTCCTTTGGGAATCACATAGCATTGCTGTTTTAAAGCATGCTTATGAGACGAAGCCATGGAACGAAAAGAACACTAACCCAGATGAAATCCTGAGAAGCGGCATGTGCAATTCCTAATATATGTGCAGCTCGTCATCGGCAGATAAGCCATGGAATACCAACCAATAGGGAACAACGGTCGCCTTTTCGAAGATTCTATAAGTGGACGCATATCACTTTCGAGAAAAACATACTCACCACCTAAAACATTCGAAAACAAACGCCATAACTTGCGGGAGGTGCTCCCTATCCTCAAACGTCGGACCTACCCATTCCGTATTCAGTAAGAATGTACCTGAAGAGGCCGAATTACTAACATCGATCGCGAGGAATCACCTCATCGATTTCTCTCTGTACAACTTTAGCAGCATAAGGAAAACATGCAGCCGCCATGATAATGAAGGTTATTGCAGACGCGGTCTAGAGATTTCAGCGGTCACCAGAAAACAGGCAAAAAGAAAACAAACTGTATTCGATCCTGCCGCAAACATCGAACCGGCAAGATACGCAGATTGGTCAAATGACATCTTCTCATTACCCAAGAGATCCTTCCCAAAACAAGCTGGTACTTCTTCCCCAGCATCCTGGACAGGCACATAAGTATCTTCCAATAAAAAAAAACAGTGTTCAATGCACCGACCATCCTTATCTGAACATACCCTAAACACCGACGACACAAGGCAAGCGATTCTTGATGCCACCTCTTAAGCTCGGAAAGATACCCAGGAATCCATCGAAGAATGGGAAACGTATCCACGAGGTAGGCTCCTGGGCGATTTGTCATTCGAAGCCGGTGTCCCTCTCGAATCATTTGTTGAACATCAGGATCATCGAATGTTGTAGGTGTCATTTTCCCGTAGGTAAGGGTAAGAATCACAGATGCTGCATATCTGGTTAAGTGGATGAGCTCGATGTATACTAAGGAACGAAAGAAGTCCGTACATCTTTGTGTACTCTGTAAACCTCTTCGGATCGTCAAGGATATTAAGAATCAGTTTCTTCGCGTGACGGAGTTGCATAGGTTCATACGCCGCTGCCTTATTGGTCTTTAAGTGTGCATGAAAAGCCCTACAAACGTTACATCAAACTCCGTTTTGTGTTCACCATGGTAGATCACCAACCTATTCAAAGTTCTCCACCTCGGTGTATCATTCAGCAGGATAGACCTCAGTCCTCCCGAGAACGTCTCAGAGGCGGCAATAGCCCTTGGTCTGTCCGACGTCTGGAGACTGCCCTTCTCCATTATTTCCACAGCCGCCTACATTCAAACATCAGTCTCATAGTTTTTCGGCATAAATTACGAACACACATCGTATCGACCAACAACGATGTACACCTTTCCAAACTGAGTCAGCGAATAAACCGGGCCGTACTCCTTTGTCCATTCTTCGTACTTCAAAAAAGCCCTTCGCAAATAAACTGATGGCAGAAAACAAGGCTATTAACGACGCACCGCTTAGTGGGGATCTCATTCCCGAATAGCCAATGACCAGGCGGACCTGGTGGTAGCAACTTTGACTGATAATACGAGCGTATGAATACAGCAAGAGAAGCTGCAAGGACACAAGCAAGCAAACCGAGCAACCAGGTCATCGTAGGAACGAAAAGAGGGATGTCCCAGACACAGTTAATGCTTTAACCAATATAGGCACCCAGGTAGGCATCAGATCCCACGATGCAGTCACGATGGCTGAACGTGAATCGCGAAGCCAGAATCATTAGTCACATTGCGGTGCTGGTGCGGGTTTGAACTGTGGGTGCACTTATTGAAATGCTTCTCATCGCACAGAGAACTTAAATAAGACGCCTATTTACATGCCTGTGAGAACCATCCGCCTTAAAGTTGTGCCTTCCGATGGTGGATGAAGATTTCCCGTCGTCCATGTCGAAGAACAGGCGCTCGACGAGAAAAAAATCCCATCATCCCATCAAGGTAAAGAGCGGAATGTAGGAACCATCAAACAAGGCGGGTTGGGCTCTTTACTGTCCCTTCGTTTAATTCTCGTACCTCTTCTAGCCGTCGCGATTATTGAAAGAAGAAAACTCATCAGACTGACTTTTTCCTCACAAAATCGTATATGTTTGACTCCTGCGCACCTGGCACCTGGCATCCCTTCATCATGTCAAAACTTTATTGAATTGGTATAGTAAAAACGCGTCTCCTGTACATGGTTACGCTGGTATGCAATGATCTCGTAGTGATCCAAGACCACGCCCGCGCCATCCAGCGAATGCAGAAACATAAACATAGATACCAATAAATTACACTTCCGTCATCCCGCACTTATACCCACAGAAGACCGGTGGGACAAGTATTCTGGTGGTGGCGTTTCCTGGTTACCACGATCTACCCACAACAGGAACTGGCTCCACAGCGAGTCGTTCTACTCATGACCTCGCCTCTCACCAAACTCCATTCAGACTTGAAGACACATGCAAGCCTTTGCCGAAGAGACCCGATTTGCTCCCTGCATTCATTGCATTCCCAATTCACGGTCTATCTCGCATACACATATCTTTCGTCAAAAGTCTTCTAACGACTCAAGTCCGGGCGATGGTCCCTAAGCAATAATGGCATTCCTCTCGGTTCTACGCCCTGAGCAGGCGCTATTTAGGGCCGGACCGGACTTGTTGATGGCCGACATCTGTAATTTCAAACTTCGACCTTGTCTCTCTCACATCAACATGTTCAGTTACATCTACTACGTTCTTGTTGAGATTTCTTTATTCAGATGATCTGCGTCAGTGCTACATCTTCTTACGAGTGTTGCAAGGACTGGAAGCCTGGGCAAATATTCGTTTACTCTGGTGAGTTCAAGGTTTTACCTATCTAGCTAAACCTGTTGCTGAAGTTGATCATATAGTGATTTTTGAACAGCTTCAGCATTGCTCTTAATCCCGCCCGACGCCCATCTGGTCCACCGCACCTTGACCCTTTCGGAAACGCGTACAGGGCGTGCCCCATCCCGTCGTCCCATCAGGTCAGGTTATTCGCCGTTTCGGCGTTTTATCAGGATAGCGCTCAAGTTCAGTGACCGAGGTCGACGCAAGTCCAATCTCAAGGCCGCATCTGATACACACAAGGTTCGCCAGCAGGCTCATTTGACCATCTCAACGTTACACACCCAGTGCAAAACCCTCAGGGCCCCAATCCACGTCATTCGAACTCTCATTCCTTAATCTTGGGGCCATGATTGCAAGGATAACTGAGCGACGACAAGTCCAACCCCCAATCCTCATCCACAACGCGCCGGCGAATGACCACCCACCCGCCGAGGCCCCTCGTCACCAAAACCCGACCTGACCAGATATATGCCCTACTCCCCCAGAGCATTCTCGGATTGTCAGTCGTGAACGTCCTATCGTCCTATCATACGTCCTCCAATTGTCGCTTAGACAACCTGGCAAGTTACGTGAGTCGTCGAGGTCATTAAGGGCCAATTCTTGTGGATTCACGAGTGCTATGACTTCATGCCGTCCTGACGAGTGAGTGTATATCTCTCAAATTTTCTTATTATAAAAGCTGAAGTTTGATTAGACGCTGATCATCCTTCCTGACGGTACCCGACTCCCGTCCCATGCACCGGCGTATTGACGCACCCTCGGCTTCCTCATTGGCATCGTTCCAATGTAAATTTCCATTCTTGCCTGATATTGTCCTCAAATGGGCTGACACTCTTCATTGAAAAGTGAAGTACCACTTTCGCTTCCATTTTATTCGTCTAACGCTCCTTCAGATATCTACCGCTATTGTGTATGGGATTCTCCCGATCTTTATCATTGGTTCCATTATGGCAAGGACAGCAACCCTTGCACAATGTTCCTCAACTCGCAAGGTAGATCAGCTCCCCTTCCTTCTTCGATATGAGCCGGCGTTGTTATTTAGGGCCAGAGTAAGAGTTTGATTGCCGATCCCGGGAATTTCAATTTGGGACTCTTTCTCTCTCGCCACTCCGCACCGACCACCTCCATCAACTCCAACACCGTTATACCATGATGCGTAAAGCGTGAAGAGCTCTGAAAGTTACGTGGAACATCGTCTTGAATGCGGATCCACGAGCGTTGTTCATCAGGGTGTCGTCACGACAAACGTCGTCGGCTCTATGACCTCATCGCTAACTGCCTTCATTTTAAGGCCAAGCTGTTCGGAGGACAGGGACAGATGTTTTTGAGCTAATATCGTTCACGCTCGTGAGAGGTAGCCTATCTGGCTAAGCTCACTTCTGACGTTGATTAAATGCCGATTCTCGAGCCGTCTACTTTGCCCTTTTCTGTGCTACTTCATGCCCCTTTCTCGTCTGTAGGGTATGTTGGTACTCTTTTGGTGCTACTCCAATGCTAATTGTTACGCTTCAAGCAGGAGTGAACATGCAACGACGCGTAGACCTAATATTGCTTCGGAAAACTGGGAATCGATAGCCAAGGCTTTTGTGGGTTGATTAACAGCATTGGAAGGCCCAGCGCAGAGCTCTACTTCTCGTCAGTTTTCCCTTCTTCCAGCTGGAAGAATTTACTGATATTCCTCGTTAGGTACATGCACGGACAAGGATGTGACGACAAGTCCAATTTCCAACTCCCTCATCTACGGAGCGTATCGTGTTGTTTTCCGCTGGCAATAGTAATCCCGATTTTGGGTCCACATGTGTTCAGGACAGAGTGGTATGATAATTCCTGGTCGTACAAATCATGCCACTCGTTGTCCTAGTGCTAGGTAGATCCATGACGGCCATTCCCGTGCTTTCCGTCTCACCCAACATTGCAGGAGGCGTTCGATGCTCTTACTCCTCGTTGGAACGAAACCCGTTATTTTGAACCTTCCCCTGGGTATCGCCAGATCCGTGTCTCAGGCTGTTTATAGCACGGCAAGGTAATGCTCTTCTATGGGATTTACTCTTTATAAAGGTTAGATTGGTGCGCCTTCGTTGTGCACGTACCCTAATAACTCACACCACCAGCTCCGAGACAGGTTTAAATGCACCGCTGCAGACGATGGCTATGTCGCCTGGAGTGGAAGCTACGGCGTCCGCGTCAACCTTGGACAGTATGAAAGGCTCCGTGGTAATCGCACTCGTTTCCGCAATCTTCAGCTTTGCTTGTCCCCATCATGACTTTATTTCTAAAGATATCCCACTTTTAATCCTTTCTAGTGCTAGAGGAGCCAATGTATGTCTCCTCGAACTTTCGAATGCATACCAGTTGCCATTCAAGACTTGACGAATTCTGCCAACATTAATTCCTAGTTACGGGCCTCGTTCTTCCCCCAGGATCAGCCCTCCACTGCAGCGTGTTTCGACGATCTTTCGTCAGATGGGAGACGTTCGCTACTGCTACATATTCGAGTACTAAGTAATTCTCCCGATTTTATAGATTTATGTGCTACTATGTAACGATTACTACATCGACAAGATATGCGGAAGCAACATTTTTGCACAGTATAATACGCTTCTGCTACTGTTTTAATGGTAGGATATTCTTTGATGGATGTTTTGCTAATGATCAGGTTACTAGATTCAGCTCGAAGAAACTTTGATCACGCGAACGATAGGCACGTTATGCTGCTTTTTTGGTTCTCATTCACGGTATTGGTAATTCTGGTTCAGTATCGTATTTCGGAGCCGCATCTCATCGTATAGCAAGCTGTATCATTTTTCTATGCAGCTCGCGCTATTATAGAATGTTTAATCACAGTCTACGCTACGCCTGGAAGAATACCAACGGACTCGAAATTGTGAAGCGGTCAATTGCATTGTGACACTTCGTTCTGTCTTATATTTCCTCTACAAATGACGTCCCGGGCATAATTGTGGTAACGAATTCGATGTTACAAAGAGCACTAACATCTGGTACTACTTTGGAGGTTTGTATCGGGCGACGCTGCGTTCGGAAGGCAGAATGATGATAGAAATTGAATAGCTAAGAAGAAAATACGGGTTCCTTCTTCAACATATTCGTCCACCGGTCAACGTCACGCAATGTCACCCTACGTAGTACGTGCCCAACTAACCGGATCCTTTTAATTCAATAATAGGCAAGAACCGAGAACTGCAACACTTGGATTGACCGTCTTATATTACCCATAGGATACTTACAACCGTACAAGTGATTACCTGGTTATATGACACGTCCCGCTAGCGCGAGTCGCGATGGTATCCTCAGGGTAAGTAAACCGTGGGAAATGGCTAGAACTGATCTTCGAATTGGAATTGGGAACACGACGATCCGGGCAAAAACGGAGAATCTTCCCTTCCCTTTCCCCTAGATGGCGATATCCTTCCCCGCTGAATTGCTCGAACTTTTCGTCATCGAGGTACAGTTTCTTTTCATGAACCAGTTTCCCATATTTGATGTGTATATTACTGGCAGGCTAGTATCCCCACGCGAAAAGCCCTAAGATCAACATGTAAGGCCCTCAGATCGATCGCAACGCCCTTCGTATTTGAGAACCTCTTCGTCGACACGCGAAACAAGAAACGGCCCTTCAAATTCCTGAAGTATCTGTCCTCAGAAAAAGGATTTGCAAAATACGTTCTGCACTTGCACCTAGTCTCTCTGACGTTCCAGGGAAAGAGTATGCTTGGGTTGCGTAAGGAGAAAGACTGCGAAAAGCTTCTGGTAGCTGCGATACCATATATGACATCGCTGAAAAGTATCTCGTGAGTAACGATCCGCTCATATTGACTTTTCTAACGGTCTTTAGCTGCTCTGCCTCGGATAAGCGTATCGTAACCAATGCCAGCTTGTGGTCCTCCCTCAACCACATAACTGCTTTTTCCATCACGAACTGGGATGGGAACCAGCCTATGTCAATCTCCGGCTTACACCTCCCCCATCTTACAAGCCTCAGCTATTCGGGCACCGGCAGTCTCGAGTACGCCAGTACTCTCGGTCGGCCTGAGCACCCACCTCACCACGCTAAACATCCACTACTCCAAACATCCTGACGACCGTCCCAACCCATTTACCCCCATGGTCTACGTTGTATTCCACCGTTTTCGGTCCACCTGTCTCACTAGTCTTTCGCTTTCCGGAAACATCTCCCTAGGCCTCCTCGAGGTATACTTCCTCGTCCCCATCCTCCGTCGCCTCCAGTCGCTCTCACTCAACTTGGACTCTGTGCCGCCCGAATTCTGGATGGAATTGAGGCGACAGGGGGTGTTCATCAAGGATAGGTTCGCCTTGACAACGTGGGAAGCCGATGATTCTGTGTTTGATTATCTCTGCTCGTATATCGGACTACAGAATTTGTTTTTGCGTATCAAGGATGGAGAGGATGATCTGAGGGCGAAGGGGGTTGTACGGAAACATCGAACTACGTTACGCAGCGTAGATATTGCGAAACCGAGCTCGCTCGTGAGCTTTCATATCTGGGTGAGCGAATTTGCTTGCCTTTCATGTATTCTTTGCCGATTTTCGCAGATTGGAAGATTGCCATTGTCATGAGCACGAAACGTACTGACTGAGGACGAGACTCTATAATGAATGAAATTCGAATGCAAACTCCCTTGAACATTTCTATCTATTCTACGAGGTTACCATTGAAACGCATCTTTGGTGAATCGTTAGCGTGATCATTAGATTGAAGAAAGAGGGTCACCAACTACACACCTCTGACCTTCTGCAAACCGATGGCTTCGGTCTTGCCGGCAAATATTTCATTCAATTTAGCTGTACGTAGAATGAAGGAATAAGACTCACCCCCTGTCCTATTTACCGAGCTTTGATGGGTTGCGAAGGAATGTGCACAGATCGATTGTACTTGGACAGACGCTCCGACCCAATTTCGTATGATAGAAGGAATACTTAGACGGTGCTCGGCGGGAGCCCAAGTCGCTCCATAAGTAGAGGGGAAAGAGGAGTAATTCAATCTCCTTCAGTACTCCAAAAGATTGTACCAACTCAAAGCGACGTGACGCAAAGGAGTGCGGATTCCGATAAGATGAGAAAAGAATTGCAAACACCTCCGCTCTTGAGGTTAATTGTTCAGAAACATATCTCCCGTTGTTCTGCGTACAAATGTTCGACGGACAAGCTAATATGCAGGAACGAATTTGCAAGTCGTGCTTCAGATCGTCTAAAATAGGGATCCACCAGTTCTTGAGAGAGGAGAATAATCAGGTCTTTTCTCGTCCGAGTCACTGGCATTAACTGAGAGCCAGATAAGTATTGTCAAAACAGAGCAACAGAATATACTCTGGGCATGGGCATCCCGAACTAGGAGCCTCCCCTTCGCTTTTCGTCATCCAGGCAGCAGAATAAGGGGATCGCAAGGAGCTGGGTCGAATAGTATACGTTAGTGTGATAAAGACGGTTAGAATGGGCGAAGTATTATTCAGTATCGCTATGCTGGTAGCAGATGGTGATGAACAGGGATCAGAGTTAATAAGAACAGATCCACAAGTTCCGTAATTGCACGTGTCCGTTCTTGGTCCCAACTTCCACGAAACTCACACCAGTGGTTGCCTAACCTTTGACAGGATTTATTTAGGACGTAGTCTTCCGAACGGACACGCTTTCTGCTGTTTTGTCTATCCCGTCATCCAGTAAGTGCTATCTTCCTTTTTTTTTTGCAGTAGTATTAGGACCGGATGTTATGCGTTATTTTAACATCCGGTCATAACACTACAGTAGACGGAGATGAACCGATATACTTTCCTTTCAGAGTCACTCGGTACTGAAAACCATGTCGTAATCGATGGATAGGTATTATGATTTCCCGTCTTGCATTCCGGTGATACAGGAGCTTATTTTCCCCTCATCGCCACAGGCAGGAAGGAAGATGTTTTTACACAGGCGACTGGGTAGTTGCTATAGATAAATTTGTACCGGAGTTCTAGACCTCCATAAGCACTTGGACTGATGTAAGTGAATTCTATTCTATTGAGTTCTTTCCCCTCTTTTCATAGTGCATTCGTAGCTGACTGATTATAACATGATCTGGGCTGAGAATCCTGCGAACGATTGATTACCGGCTATGTGGCACTGAAACCTCTATTATTGTAAGTCTAGAACGTGCTAATCAACTGGTCGTCGGTTGGTGGCGGTTAGAATTACTTGGAAATCGGGAAGCGTTGAGCTTTCCGTACTGTTTAGTGCGGGTTGCGATCTGTATGATTCTTCTGTCATGATATGCCTTCAGGCTTCCGGTCCAACTTGTGAATCTCTTTGTGCATACGAATCTGCACATCGGTGGCGGTTCCTTTTCCCACATCTGAGCAGCTATTATTAAGTTCCAAGAATAACGTAGCCTAGGTTTTAGTTCTTCGAATTGTCGCTTTTGATTGCTGTTGGCCATCCTCGTGCTTGTTGACACGGAGAGACTATTCGCCGTCTTATGCGAAATGAAACGAGGGGAACCGCTCAACACAAATTGTTACCTGTTTATTTTATTTTTTGCCGAGAATAGCCCACACATAAAATCTGGACCCTTTTTTCTTGAACAGCAGAATTACTATGGCCCACGTACTACATGACTTGCCAGAGGAGCAGAAGGTTCGCATCGTAAGAGGCGGTGCTCCCAGACGGTTCTGTGGCAACCTTCCTCTTGAAACCCACATCGATATTTGGACTCTAGGACAAATCTATCGTCCCACGAAGGAATACGTGCTACTTGGATATTGCAGCATGGTTTTCGACGGCTGCGAGCTGGGCGTTGTTTGTACTTGGGAGTGTGTCAAGTCTCGTAAGTCCTCCCAGCACCACTTTAGAGACGTAATTCAACTGAACGCTGTTGATAGACGTTTCGGATATGAGTAACAAGGTACTTCTAGATTTGTCCCCAGTACGCCAAAGTCAGTATTTGACATTTATTGTAGCCGGAGAGAGACCGTGATAACGAATATTGGAGGCTGTGTCGCCTGTAGTCATCATATTGGACCTCCTGATATAGCAACAGTTACGCTTCTGAATGTATACGTTAGTCGAGCTTAAGAAGGCGGGTTCGGATTTATACGTGAGAGGTTAATCTGCTACCAAAATCACAGGTGCTGGAGAATAAATAGTGTATTACGATGTAATGGATTTCTAGCAGCGGGTAAGAAGAAAACAAGACCGAGGACTCGCATGCGAAGCAATATCTAACTGGCGGCAGACGATTAGACTGAATTGGGATAACCGGCCAGACAAACAGTCGCAACACGGAGCTGAACAACAAAAGAAAATACAGGTCTAGGCACCGCGGAAAATGCTTGACCTTCTTCCGCCACGATTGTCTGCACCTCTGACCGAATATCCTCAGCTGGAGAGCCCACTACTTGCAGCTACAGCCGCGAAAACGACATTTCCCGGATCATTGGAGGGCAGAATATCATTCCCCTCGTTTTACTGAGTGGCATGATATACGTCTGTGCCGTGTTACAACCTTGTCGCTGAAACGGACGCTGGAGGAGATCTTGGGATTTGTTTACGGAAGCAGATAACCAAAGCCACGAGGCATCTGACGTTGACGTTGCGCACGGACCCTCGTGGCAAAACTATCACGTGAACCGTATCGGAAAGGGTCCAGCCAATTCTTTCCTTCTTTATTCTGATCCTCCACCTCCGTCATTTTTCGCTCCCGGCACCACGTCTAACGATGAGCAAGAAGGCCGCGAAAGTACCCAAGACCTCTGGCTCTGCGAATATCTATGATTTTCGCGATATTGTACTGGGAAAAGTACGCGGCTACCCGCCGTGGCCCGGGATGGTACGTGTGCTGAACAATGTCGAGGGCGTGTCTGGTGCTAACGGGAATGGATTATCAGGTAGTCGACCCAAACGATGCTCCGCAGCAAGTCATCGATGACCGACCTGCAGGCAAAAAGTCCAACTTCTACCTTGTGCGATTTTTCCCTGCCGGTGATTTGTGCGTCTCTTTCAGTTCTTGTCCAATTTCTGTTTTGGGCTGACAATCGACGATGTGCAGCTCCTGGCTTGCGCCCAAAGACATCTCAAAGCTCCAGCAACACGAAATCGAGGCATACATCAACGAGCCGTTCAAAAAGTCGGGTGACCTCTTGACGGGCTACAAGGTTGCGCTGGACCCTTCCGACTGGGAGAAGCGCAAAGCTGAACAGGCGGAGGCTGCTGCTTCAGAAGAGGTCGTCGATGAGGTCGACCAGCTCGACAGCGAGAGTGAGGAAAAGCCGAGGAAGCGGAAACGGGACAGTGATGGTGGTGCCTCAGCCAGGAAGCGCAAGACGAGTACGACAGGCGACGCAAAGAAGAAAGTACCAGCGAAGAACAAGAAGGGTGGAAAGAAGAAGGAGAATGTCGAGAGCGAGGACGATGGCGAGGCTGACGAAGACGTCGGTACCAGCAAGAAGGGCACGAGTCCGCCCCCAGGCGAAGAAAGCTAGGAAGGACAAGGACGAGCATGAAGAGGGTGCGTCGTTTCCTTGTGTTTCGACTACTAACCCTGGTATATTGACCAAATTTACTGTCCAGGCGACCTGGCAAAGGATCCAGAGGCTGTCAAGGTTCGCGACTGGCGACACAAGTTGCAGAAAACGTTTTTGAGCAATAAGGGGGACCCGAAGGAGGAGGTGCGTCCTCTAAACGATACCTGTTTCCTTATCGATTGATGTTTTTGTGCTAGGATATGCCCGGTATGGACAAACTATTCCATACTGTCGAGGCGTACCAGTCTATCACCATCCACTACCTTACGGTGAGCCCTTTCCGCCATCTCTTATCCTCTTCGAGGGCCGCCTGGACGTTGGACCATTGATTCTGTCCCTTTTGCGGCCCTTTTCTGGCTTTTCTTTGCCTATTCTTTTTCTGAAGTCTATATCCTCCTCTTTCTGCATTTCCTACGGGTCTACTCGTCCCAAGTCTCTTCGTTTCGTCCTCTAACATCCTCTCCGTCATTTTCCCTTCGTTTTTGTGATTTTTCAAGCCAGAACCTGCTTTCTGTTTCTTCACGCTGCCTGGTTTGCATTTTTATGTCCAGAGCTTGCTTATACGGATTGAAGACGGTTATACCGTTCTTCTTTCGCTCCCTGGGCGACATATTTTGGCAGGCCGGTGCACTATTTGCTACCTAACTTTGCAAGGTTCTGCGATATCTTGCCCTTCATACCCATTTCTGCCTCGCCCTTCAGAGATGGAGCCCATATGATGCTATGCTTTTGACTTCGCTATCTGTGGATGATTTCCGCATTCTTTACATTCATTTTTCTCAAATTGTGTCCTGTTTTCACTTTCATATCTCCCCAGCCTTTGCTTACATGGTGTATCACCCGCACCCAGTCAGCCCATTTCTTCCGCATGGCTCTCCCTTTTGTCCTTCATTCGTCTTCATCGTGTCTTCTCTTCGCTGTCGAGGGAAACTGGTGTTTGAACTGACGACCGTTGGCCTTTTGATGTCTCTTTCCGGGCGATCTCGTTCCTTCGTTCGCTCTTCCTCGTTTCTGCCGGCGTCTCTTTCCTCTGTCCACATTTATATCTTCTGTCTTCCACCTTTTTCGCCCCCCCATTTAACTCCTACTGATAACCTTTCCTCCCCCAGTTCTCAAAAATCGGCAAAGTCATGCGCCACATCGCTGCTCTGGCTGAAGAAAAGATCCCCAACGACAGCCAATACAAGTTCCGCGAGCGTGCAAAAGCCTTAGTCGATCGATGGCAGCAAGTCTTGAACGCGAACAAGAACGAGTCAACGAATGGCGTTACGGAGGGAACGGCGAAGATGGATTTGAATGGAAACGGCAATACAAGCGGAGGTAGGACGGGCTCCCCTGTTGTGAACGGCGCTAATTGTTGATCTTGTCTAGAAGATAAGAAGGAAGGTGCGGTATCGGAGGCAGCGCCTGCGATTCCGCATGCTGAAGAGCCACTGAGCGCCCTTCCAGGAGCAGACGGCGCTGGCGACATGTCGATGCTAGGCGATGTCACAATGTCAGAGGCTGCGGCGTGATATATGGGACGAACTTTGTACGCCGTTCGTTTTCCTTTCCCAACGTTCATCGATGTCTGACCTCGGCTATGTGCAGGAACATTGTAGTATCCTTTTTCGCTTGCTCGTCTTGCATTTCGGTGTTATAGGCCTTTTCTTTTCCCTCGTAGCGCTTCCCTACTAAAATTGCTGTGTGTCACCCCGCTTCTTCTCGCTTATCTTGGCGCCTGCTACTATTTTTGCCCATCGCTTATGCTAACGTATTTTTCCTCTTCATATAAGGGAGGAATCTGTATTTTCCATGAAGCAATTGACGTTTCTTAAACTCCTGTCCTCAGCTTCTCTGAGCTGGGTTGCGATGGCCGTCACAGACGTCACTATGGTGACGACCGTGACTCACGAGTTATCTTTCTTCCGATATGTTCATCGGAATATTAATCCGATTCGCAGAACTGGGGACGGAAAAAGAGGACTAGAAGGCCACGTGCTTGTCACCTCTGATTCTGATCCTCACTCTGAGAAATCGGTTTCTTCGCGGTCTAGGCGCTGCATACCGACCCTTTGGTCTCGGGCATTTCTCATTGGCCGGTTAAGACGCGGCAAGTACCGCGGCATGTACATATGACTCGTCACTCCAGGCGCTGATGTGACGCGACCATTCTTTTTCTTCTTCCACCACCTGTACAAGATTCAAACTTTCATTTTCGTCTCCTGCAGCGTCCTTCCTTCGACATTTCTCACCAGAATTTAACTCGGAAAGCATTCTTCCTCGTCAATGTCTGCAGAATGGAATGCCGTCCTCTTGGAAAACAAAATCGATTGCTCAGGTACATCGATCCTAGACTCTTTTCCGCTTCCGTTCCCCTGTTGACCGCTCTTTTGTTTCCACCAGGACGTGACGTACCCGAATCCTGATGAACTGGCAAAGTATGCCTTGCACAACGCGTAAAACCATACCTTCTGACGAGGGATGTTTCACAGTGTACTTTCCAAGCTGGAGCAATTACCTCCGTTGGTCACCCCCGCCGAAGTGCATACCGAATTTTTCTACCGAAACTCTTGTCTCATTTCCTTGTAGATCGAACGTCTGCGATACCAACTCAGCCTCGTACAGCGGAACGAGGCTTTCCTTTTGCACGCTGGTGATTGCGCGGAGAGTTTTGACGCCTGCACCCAGGTGAGCCTTGTTCTTAGTTCCATTCTATTGGTTTGGGCGCTCATGATGGTACCGGTTTTCAAGCAAAACATCTCCGCCAAGATCGGTCTGATCCTCTCGTTTTCCTTGATCCTCATTTGGGGAGCGCGTCTTCCTGTCGTACGTTTTACCCAATAGCTGTTTCCAGACTGCCTATATGTATCTGATATCGATACAGGTTCGAATCGGGCGCATCGCGGGGCAGTACGCCAAACCCAGGAGTAGTCCAACTGAGACTATCAATGGGAAGAAAGTCACGAGCTTCAGGTGAGAACAGCGCAGTATAAGCTTCTCGGTTTTCTTACTCAGTTTCTCCAGAGGGGATAATGTCAATGGGTATGTAGTCGTATGAATGACGTGACCATCGCCTCACCATCAAGCAGACTTGATCCAAACGATCGCACTCCGGACCCTCAGCGTCTCCTGAGGTGCATTCTTTCGTTCATTAGTCCAATCTAAAATACTCAATTGGATCCTAGCGCTTATTTCCATTCCACCGCAACATTGAATCACGTTCGCGGATTACTGACCTCCGGATTCGCCTCACTTCATCACCCGAGGGACTGGTCCTTCAAACATGTTAGGTCGCCTGCTCTCAGGTAAATCCTTTCGCCGCACTGTTATACTGTGTTGGTGAGACGTTCCCCCCCAGGAAGGAATTCGAGTCCATCGTCGATGGACTTTCCGATGCTCTCGACTTCAGCCGGACCATAGGCGCAGAGAGAACGGCCCCGTTCGAGCAAGGAGGTGGGAGAGGAACTGTCGGCGAGGTCGACTTTTACACCAGGTAAATCAATTATCGGTGTGCAATTCTGAGCCGGTACTAATTTCGGCGATACGTTCAGCCACGAAGGTTTGATGCTCGACTATGAGGAAGCGCTGACTAGGCCATCCCCGTCAGGCTTCGGCCATTATAACACATCCGCTCATTTCCTTTGGATTGGAGATCGTACCAGACAGCTTGATGGCGCCCATGTTGAGTATTTTCGCGGTATTCGTAACCCGATTGGGATCAAAGTTGGGCCATCGATGGCTGATGATGAACTGGCAAAGCTGTTAGATGGTAGGACCAGTTCCTCCTCTATACACCTGACTATATGGCTGAATGGAATTGTGAAGTTGTCAATCCATCTAAAGAGCTCGGGAGGATAACCTTGATTTCGCGTTATGGTGCGGATAAGGTAGGCTATCTACGATTCTCCTCATGTCCACCTTCTTACTTGTTATAGATTGACGCTCACCTACCAGGTCATATAGAAGCCGTGAAGCGGTCAGGACATCCAGTTGCCTGGATCTGCGATCCTATGCACGGAAAGTACGTGTATCGTTTCTTCCCAACCGAGACAGCGTTTTCTCATTGTTCACCGCAGCACCCTTACATCAGTCAACAGGCTATAAGACTCGCCATTTCAGCGCCATCATCGGGGAAATCACATCCTGTTTGAGGATCCATACATCATGTGGAAGTCGGCTGGGCGGTATCAGCCTCGAGTTCACCGGAGAACTGAACGACGAAGGATTCAGCGTTACTGAGTGTCTTGGTGGGAGTATGGAACTGAGCGAGGGGCAGCTCGGTCTGAGATACCAGGTTGGTGATTACCGTTTAGGAATTGAGCACGACTTAATTCTATTTTTGCTCTAGTCGTTTTGTGATCCTCGATTGAACTTTGAGCAGAGTCTCGGTGAGTCTGTCGATCTTTATTATTAGCACAGAGACTCATTGGAATTGTAAGATGTCGCTTTTCTTCTGTCGAACCATTTCAAGAAAGAAAGGCGTGGAAGGCAGGCCGGAACGGACCACGACGTTCTTTATTCTGAACTGGGCGGGAGAGAGCCCAAGGTTTGAAATACTGGCAAATGTCAGGTATAATGTACTATCATTTTCAGAAGAGAAATATATCGTCTGTGCACGGTCAAGCTGTCCTTTCTGTTAGCTATTACTATCGGTGCTCAAGTTTGACGAGTCATAATCAGGTGGAGGATCCTGCATCTCCGAAGCATTGTTCCGCCGCCACTCGTTTAGCAGCAATTCGACCGTTGACTCTAACTGCTCCAGTCTCTCCCTTTCACCACGGACCTCCGCTTCGTCATGACTATCCTGTGAAATGGATGGTGCATTAAACCTATCCGTCGTTGGGGTCTCAGGAGAGAGAACTGGAACAGAACTGCTGGAGGCTTCCTCTTGATGTGGTATCTGTGACTTTTTCCAAAATTTCCGCTGCTTGTAGCGACGCCAGAAGAAGATGGCGAAAAAGAGAGCGGATATGAAGGTGATACTTCCCAGGACACCTCCGATGATGGCACCGGTATTCCTGGATCGTCGAGCGCTTGTAGCTGAGGACGAGCTGCTGCTGCATTGAACGCTCCATCAGTCTGCGAAGACAGTGGGACTCAAGTCCAAGGAGACGAACGTTTCTATTGCGGAGTGTGACTGAGTTTTTGTAATTGTAGACAATGATACAGATGGTGAAACGCGTGACGCAGACCAATAGTCAGTGCTAAAAACAAGGCCATATCCGTAAGGTGGACAGTTCTTTCGAAAGAAGGAGCTTGATAAACTTACAATTCGCTTGGATCGTCTTCTTCCTCCTGAAGATAGATGAGAAAGCGACGAGGGTATGTTGACCATTGAAGAGGATGGGCTGGCAGGCAAGAAGCAGCCATCCTCTGGATTTATCGATTACTATGATTCCCAGAGTAATGGATGCTGTATTTCGCAGCAACAGCACCACATATGAGCCCACATTTCTTTAAGATCTATTTAGCATGTTCCGCCTAACATTTCCATCAGTAAGTTAACATCTGTATGGCATGCATGGCATCATGCAAATCATGCGAGCCATACGGTTATACATGCGCATGGCTCTATAAGGTACCTACGTAAATCCATGCACCCCGTATGGCGGATTATATGCAGCCATGCAGTTATGCCCCACTCCATCCATGCTGTATACTGCCCCACAAAAAGTTTATATCAGACAAATTAGAATGAAAATATTTGCATTCAAACAGTATATATGATACAACAGAATTCACGAAGTAACTATTGCAATACCTTGCTACCTCATCCACCAATATGCGCAGCCAATACACTGTAGTGAACTTGATTAACAGAAAAATAGCGAATCTTTTAGAACCACTCACATAAGACCGTTAGAATGACCCCACAGCCTTCCGGATCACATCAAGGCTTATTGATCAGGTACAAGCATCCTGGGAATAAGGAATTGAGCCAAGGAAGACCAGACATATGACGAAGACTCACCCCAAGCCACCACCAATAATGCAAACACCATTGCCAGCCCTTCTTTCCAATCATGACATTCACCCGAGAGGCTACATACAGACCAGCAGCTAAAGTGTTAATGAAGAACTGCGATGAGGTACCTTGCGTAAATTAACGGATGTGTTGAAGTCCAGTGAGAGGGAGTGTCGTGCACCACATTGAAGTCAGTCACCAATCCTATATGCTAGCATTCAAAGAACTTACATGACCATGCTGTACAGGAATAAAGCCACATAACATGGCCGATTGTGGATGGAGGGAAACCGAACCATAGGAGAGAACGAATGTCAAGGAAGGGAGAAGACAAGATGCGAAGGAAAAATTTCACAAGTTCAACATGCACGTGATCCGGCAATTGCCGCGCACAGACCATAGACCATTTCGGGACAAAGAATGATGTCATACATACCTTTATCTTTCTATTATCTTCCGAGCAACAGGCTATTGCTCCAGCACATGAACATGGATTTGAATCTATCAAGAGAAAACAAAGGTGAGAGGTATATTGTTACCATGTAGCATGTAATTTCTGTATAATAGCATTGCTACATGAGACAATTCATAGGGTATAACAACGCATGGCTGTGCATGGCCTGAAATCTCATATACCGGCCATGCATGGCCATGCATACCCACACGAGTGTGAACTTACTGATGATCCTTAAGATGCGTCCGTCAACTCCAAAGTTCGAACGACGAGGAGGCTGGTCAGTGCTGAGTTTGAGCAGTCGTTCGTGACTCAAAAGGACCTCACGCTCTGCATACCAACACCGAAGGCGATGAAGACTGCTGTTTTATGTCGGCTGTCCATGCCCGTGTCAGCTACGCACTATACTGCGGCCGTCTCTGCACGAAGTCGTGATGATGATGACGAGTAGCATAAAATTGCGCAGCAGTTCTCAAGATGCGCAGTAGACGGTGTGTTATTATTAATAACTACTACTCCTGCCGAGGCACATGTACAGTACAAGGAGCAACTAGAACCGACTTCGTGGAGATGCACGGCTGTTCGGACATTGGTTAATCATGGATACGAGACGATGAGTTATATAATAGCGAAGCTACATCATGATGCAACGGGAATCATGATTGACATGAAAAAAACTATCGCGGCGTCGTTTCCTAAAGCGATCATTAAGAACCAAGCACATGTCGCAGATAATAAAATACTCACTCCCTCATAATAAGATTGAGCCGAAGTCCGGAATCCATGAGCCGCCTGGATATCTCAGTACGGTCCTCGTTCTCCGTCGGCTCTACGCGATAACATGGTCCAATATCGATAACGCGAAGTGTCTTCGAACGAGTGCTCCCCAGCGCAAGCACATCCCTCAGATCACAATCATTGACGCTGTCTGGGAGGAATTGGAGAGTTTCCAGGTTGGGAAGCAACGATGGATCCTTTCGAAGACTACCGAAAAGATTTCGATATCCATCTGTACCGATGCTGAGCTGTGCAACGCAGGAAAATACAGACAGGACAGGTTGAGCGTTTCGGCCGAGGCCTCCGCCTAGGGAAATTTGTAGTTTATGGATGACACATGATGAGCGATTGAGAAATGACGCGACGATTTCACGATTCCATGATTGAGTAACAGTAGAGATGCAGAGATGTGTTAGAAAAGGAAGCGTAAAAAAAGCCAGATTGTCGAGAGAAGGTAGTTCGACTTGTCGTAGTGCCATATGGGTCGTTGGGACTGGGTTGTCGATGTTCCACGGCTTAAAACCGGTAAGCCTGAAGAACTGCAGGTAAGGCAGCTGATTAAGAATAATGGGTATGTCCTCAGGCTCGGGGTAGCTTATGCTTAGCTCTGTTATGCGCGACGAGGGCAGCCGCAACATCAAGACTGGATTGAGGATCGCTGAACGAAGCTTCGGTGCAGTTTGGAAGGCGGTGCATCTATCTTTAGCTGGCATGTCGTCCCAATAGAATTGTGATGATGACTGAAAGCGGATTGATTGGATAAGGGGAAGTTGGGCGCTGCCGAGCAATTCAAAGAGGGCATTGAAGGTTTCTGTGGGGGCGATTACGATGATGTCCTCCCATCGATGGGAGAGCGAGACTAGCCGTATAAGTAACTCTTGGGAGTAATCCTCCCAATCCGAGAATTCGACACGAAGGGATAGTGGGGAGGACCCAGAGCGGCTCAACGCGTAGTCGAGACCTGCCGTGAAATGTATGGATCCCTGAGGTGACACAGGTGTTAGCCTGCCAAGGCGAATAAATGAGGAACTTTCAGTGATATGGATGCGAAGTTTGGACCAGAGGGAGGGAAAGGAGTGGGTTGTTTGTCGCCATCGCAAGCAGACATGGCCGAGGGTCCAAGGACTTTGGACAGCGGGCCGATTGTCGGACAGAGCGTCGACGAGAGCCCAATCAAATATTTCAAAGAGTATCTCGGCTGGTAGGCGGTGGATCGGAGGCCTAGAGGCTTGTACTGACATTACAGACCACCGACCGTCAAAGCGAATCTCAATGACTGATACGTCCTATAACTAAGGTCGAAGCCAGACGGCCGTTAGCAGATATAGAGTGACGATGACGAGAATACGCTCACAATCGACCTGAAGGCTGCTTGAAGGTCGAAGTAGTGTAAGACGGTTGAAAACAAGGAGTGGATAGGATCGGAAGAAAGAAAGGAATGGAAGACGAACGCGATTTTGATCTTGAATGTCGTTTTGTTAAGGTAAGCCTGATCGCGCGATTACTGTGGGTCCGAAAGTTGATCTTCAGACCTGGACCCTTGATTTTGTATGAAATTGGTTCCGTAACAGGATAAGAAACTATGGTTTTTGATGAAAAGAAACTCCGGCCTGAAGGCATTTCGCAAACGACATTCGTGACCAAAATCGCGTTCAAATTGCGACGACAACTCGATGGTACGCCTGGCACGGCGATTCAACACCAGGCGCAACGATCTCAGTACCGTCAATAACGTCGATCAGATTGTCGTTTCCTTCTTTGGAGCACCACCACGTTGTTTTCTAATTGTGAAGAGCCATTGAACTTTTCAATGAGGCCGTTACCGCCAGCTCCCTCCTACTACGATGTAAGTACAAAATGTTGTTATGAAGACCGGTCACGTACCAACTCGAACGTGTTATCTTCTGCCGCTCGTAGCCGCCCAGTGGTTTTATTCAGACGGCTATGGCCATCCTCATATACGAACGACCAGTTCTCAACATATACTCTGTTTATCCGTTGCAACACTGGGTGATTCCATCGATACCGAACAAGGTCCAAAACGTTCTCCAAATTCTCCTGCGACATTTCTACTCCGAAAAACTCGAGAGTGTCTAGTTTGGGAAGTAGCAACGCCTCTCTGCTTCGAAGCGTTTCCAGGAGATCCCCGTACACAGAAGGGTTCCCAACATCAACCCGAAGATTCGTAGTGTCGACGAGGAGAGACAGGATACCGGTCACATCCGGCGCAACTTCATGAATAGGAAGGTGAAGATAGCGAATAGAGCAACCCGAACGAAGGATAAACCGCTTGAGTGCATCCAATGACAGGTTCGTCCTCCAGTCTGGACTATGCGGCGACGAACAGAACGGCTTCAGAAGCCGGAGATGTGTCAGCGCCGGAAGGATGAAATGGGAGAGATCTTGCACACTCTCGATCTGAATTTCGCGCAGAGCCGTATGGACTTGAAGCATGGGTGCCCATCCTATGGCATGCCAGGTTCTCAAACCAGCCATATTCAGGATTTCGAGGTGAGGAAGGTCGTGGATAATCGATGACAAGTCAGTCTGCGTTAGGTCTTTGGTTGTAAGTTCTCTTAGCTCGGAGGAAGGTAAACGGATGGGAAGAAATGGGAAGAGGGTGGCAGAACGGAGGTTCGGTGCCGTTTCAAAGGTAGCAGCGAGACGCGCCGTCATGGGAGTAGCTCCCCAATAAGAATCGGAAGTCACCTCAAAATGAATTGATTGAAGGAGCGGAACCGCCCCCAACACAACGCACTCGAAGAGTTCGTGGAACATGGAAATGGAAGCTTTCATTTTGACAACTTTCCAGCGACGCGACGTGGACGCCAGAGTTTTCAGCAGGTCGCGTGGGTGTGAGTGGCCTGCCGCGAGTTCACGATCGGGAAACTCCACCCTGAGCGTCAGGGCTGTGGTTCCAGACCGTCGGAGCGCGGTTCCGAGTCCCTCAGTATTATTGATAGAGAAATAGTGACGCGGCGACTCGCGCGTCAGCCCTACGTGTATGGTTGACCATAGACATGGGAAGGAAGTCGCGACAAGCCTCCATTGCCGGCAGACATGACTGAGGGCCCATGGTGACTGGATGGCGTTCGTGTCGGCAACAGGATTATCCTGTACAGCCCAAAGAAATATTTCGTAGAGGAGTTCGACGGGTAGATCATGAATGAATTGAGGTCCTAGGGCATCTGCGGTAGCAGTGGGGAAGGCGACGTTATCCATGTTGTTATTGTTGGTGACAATTTCCTCCTAGAAATGAATAGCAGGTTTAGCAGATTCCACTATCAGGTTGATGCAAGGTAGACTAGACGTACTAGGGAGGAAGGTTCCAGTTTGCGAATGTTGGTAATGAACGCGAGCTTTAAAGGACTCCGTACAGCCACGAGAGCGACTCGGTGGATTTTGCATTCTAAGGAGGCTACGGCGGCATTTTCCGGATCCAACTCGACTTTGAACTCTATGCCGCCCCTTGCACATGTTACAATTTCCTGATTGATACAGGCGCACGGTGAATACGGTCCCTTTTCTGATATCGAACATAGAATTTTACTAACCAGCTGGGGTTTAACGGGCTATTGAACGTTCAATTTAGTAAAAAATGTCATCAAGAATGCGCGCACATGTCTGCTTCAGTATGTCGGCCAAGAGAGCCGGAGCCTTCAACAGATCTTCAGCAATTGAAGTCCTTCTGGTCGCCATAGATTCTATCTTGACCGCCACATCATCGGTTGTCCTCGTCTTCCTAGTCAAGTCTAAAATAAACTGAGGACTCCACTCTGGCCCTCCCGATGAAACGTCGAGGTCCCCGTTAATCTTGTCCCTGGAAAAATGAAACATTGCCCACCATATAGCATCCGTCGGCCCTCGGCGATCAATCCGCCGCATGGGCGGGTCTCGACTTTGCCCTGGATCTGCCTCAGCGCTCCCATGGGCTCACAGATATAGAAACTCTTCGAAAAGGTTCACAAGCTCCAAGATGCTCCCAATTAACACCCTGGCCAATCGGTGACCTTCATCATTCCCGCGAAAAAAAAAAATCGTGACCACCAACCGGTCCGCATCGTGAAGAAAAAATCGCCAATCATGGATAATACGCCACCTAGATCCCCGTTTCGTTGAGAACGGACCGTGGAGCTACCTTTCCCCTCGGATCAACACGAAGGTTAAAGATTGCCCTTGTTCTCAGATAGGCCGAAAGCCAGCAATTCACACAGTCACTATGCGGGAACTATGAGAGGAAGGTTAAAATCCGTTCATAGTATTGCATTATGTCGAAATAGGCAAGAAGACGAAGAGACGAGGACGTTATAGAGATGGGAAGGCCGCGATACTGATGAATATTGTTCGCGGGAAGGATTCGAAGCTATTCCATTCTACATATGAAGGTCGTCTGGTGGGCGACAGTTCGAGAAGATCATCCTCATCGTACTCAGCGAAAGGGATCTAGCGTTGGTCTATCGTGATTCGGTGTAGATGCCCGACACCTTCAACTGTTCAAGCTTCCCTGAGCAAATAGTTCTCTTAGCCACCCTGCTGGCATAGACGATCTTCGGTAACAAGCATAGGGACAAGCGTTGGGGAGGACATGGCGCTAAACTCCAAAACACGAGTATTGACACAACACGATGATTCCGCAGGTTTTTAGGCCTTTCATAGCTATTCCGATAAATGAGTATTACGTTGACCACAGTCGTATGTTTTGACATACCGTAGCATACGTCTCACCGTTGGGACACTTCCGCAGTACGGAACTGTATCTCCACTCAATTCGTCATCCAGCTGCCTAAAAATCTTCACTTCCACGGAACGGATATCGCTCAGAGGAGTAAAGTGGGAGCATCAGCGGCACCGAAGTATGCGCCGCTCCCGCCGCTCCCGCCGCCACACCGACATAACCCCAACCGCACGTCGGTGCACAGCGCTTTCAGTATCCAGTCCCAACCTAACGCCGTTTTCTCATACGATGCTGCGATCGACTACGAGTGGCAACATTCTGTGAGAAGGAGCTCGTTGGTGCAGGCTCGCCTTCTTCGCTGCCACGTCTGTAAAAGAAGTAGGCGTCAGGAAAGACCCAGATGTGACCGTACTAAAGAAACCAACATCTTCATCCTTAACGACAGGAAGTCGTTCTCATAGGTTCATCCTTTTTCCTGTAATAGGGGAGAACATGTCAAGGCGCAGCTAAATAATGGGCAGCTAGCTCCACTGACCATCAGTCTCCCTCGCATCATTGCTGGCGCTTTCTATGCAGTACGATTTCGTCTCCTTGATAGTTTCCACCGCAGCCGGTAAGTCTTGTAACGCCATCGCCCAGTCCTCCAAAAACACCCTTGGAGAAAAGTCGCCTCATGGCCACTCGACGTACAGCGAAACCACAAGCCGTTGCTGGTGGCAGGAGAGGCAAGTACAGGATGAAGCAAAGCACGAATCTGCCACCTTCCACCATAGCCTTCGAAGGCATCGCCCATCTCAAAGCGAGACGCTATTTTAACAAGGCAAAGAATTGTCGTATTGCAAGTATGAAGTATGCAGTACGACCAGCAGGCATATCTCGACGTTTGCGTTCAGGCTAGCGTAAGAGGCGTAACATTCGGCGATGATAGAACCTCTAGCGAATAGGGAATGGACTATCCTGGGACGCTAATGAGGAAATTTTGGGCGAAGATAGCACAGAGACGCAGGAGAGGATCCATCGTACCATCGCATCGTTGAGGTATATCATGGTACTAGCATCTGTTCTGGTTTGGGACAAGCATGACATGATGGTAGGAAGAATCCATGGTCCGACGACTGAAAAGCCTTAATGAGGTTGCATTCCCCTGTTGGGCGTCTCCGCCATCGCTCTGCGATAGCTCTGATTCCTTGACCCGAGCCATCTATCCATCATGAGAACGTTCACTGAAGAATAGGCGACGTGAGGCCGCGTCGTGATTGCTGGTACGATTGCGTCTGTGCATGACCACCTATTGGATCATAGATACTAGATATGGAAAGGATATGTATCAGATTGGATAGCACTGCAGGACACGGTACAACATCGGAAATATCTTCAAAACGCGGTAAATTATCGGAAGTATATTAAAGATGGACACACTCACCACGCTAAGCGAGACCGGGTACGGTTGAGGAGAAATTGGCGTGGTAGAACGCACGCAAGCTGACTGAGTGACGGTTCGATATTCTTCTCATCTAGACTTCGCAATCAAGCGAGCAGAAAGGTTATTGCCGCTGGGACCATTAACGAAAGAGGTCTTCAATCCTTCTGGTAGTCCTCATGCCTACGGCAAAGCGGTGGAAAGGGATTTTCTCGAACACGATCATCTTAACAGAGGAATGAGCGAGAATAGTACAGCTGAAGTTGACGAAGTCACACGTACCTCCTCTGGGTTTCCCTCGCGGCGATTAACTCCGTGACTGTAGCGTCTTTTGCGACACTTTCGAACATTCGCATGACGGTCCAGCACCTCCGTCGAAATTACTTAACCACAACGCATCGAGCAGTATTATATCTGCTGAGACCACCGTGATTCTGCTGGGATATCAGTATATAAGACCTTAAAAGTGAAGGCTGGGCTCACTCTGAGTTGATGCATGTCGAAAGAAGACACCGCAGTTTTCAAAAGGTCATGAACCATAGTTGTCCTGAGAATAGATTAGAAAAGGACAGCAAAGGAAGGAATATTCTCAACTCACAGCCGAAGGCATTTCTTCGAGGGCTATCCGTCATTTGATTTGCGGGAAACCCGTTGCTTTAGAGAAAAAAGGTCCGGCGGTATTTCCTCGTATTTAAGACATGCTTCCCAGAGCGAGCCGCCTAGAAATTATCCCTTTTATGCGCTTCAGTTTACGATCCGCATTTCCGGAGGAGCCGGGAAGATTTACCCAAGATGCGATACTTTAAAGCTAATCCAGTATCGGGAAGTATTCTTTTACGTGTTGTCTGGTGTAGGAGTCACAGCAGATGTAAGAACAATAGCCACGCTGTCACTAGGGATGTGCACCGTATCCGTAGTACGGTGGTTACGTACGGTGTATACAGATACGGGTCCGTACCGTGGACGACTTTAACGACCCAAAATACGGCCGTATTCATACGGTTTGAATACGGTCATTGAGGGAGGGACAGAGAACTATCTTATTCCATAAAGGTCAGTACCTATGACCTAAAAGAAGCATATAGTACTCACACTTTGGCACCAGATATCCATCGTCGTCGTCAAAGTGTCCGTATACGGACAACGGTACGGACACGGTACGGATATGACATCAACCGTACCGTACCGTGGCCAATAATTTTTATACGGTCTACGGCCGTATTGCTACGGTCGTATCCGTAACGGTACGGTGCACATCCCTAGCTGTCACGAAAAACGATGTGGGTATTTGATTTAATAGCTCCCTTTTCCTGGATTCCTGTAGGGGGGTGGGAGGAATTATGAAATTGACTGAGGATTTTAGTAGATTCGTTGCGTTTTGTGGAGTGATGAGACTGCCTTCGGGAACCGAGGAAGACCGATTTAAAACCGAGATTGATGAAATTCAGCTCCGCTTGAATTTTGGTTAGATTCGGCATCTCGGTTTGAACTTATCTAATACCCACCAAATTTTACCTTCACATCTTTCCGGAATATGATAATCGTACTCGCAAGTCTCTATCTTACAATTCATCTGTAACATGCGGTGGGAATTTGATCAACCTGGACGGCTTATGGGCGCCATCGGTATCGTTGAGCGTGTGTACTGTGCCATTTCAATCACTTCGAATGGCTTGTGACATGCGACATACCTGGACCGTGCCGAATGATCGAATGCATGGCTAGTGACTGAGACATTCGTACAAAATACGAATACTTCTCCTATTTTGGGCAAATTTAGAGCCAATCTTAAGGGTATCGAGCTGCCAGAATGGGTTATAGACGGTGTGAAATGTGTTGCAGACTAGGGAAAAATCCAAATTTCGGCCATTTTGCATCTACTTTGGCATTTTTGCGGATTTGTGACACCAAACCTTCCCGGAATCCCGAATGAGGCCCTTGCGACGTGTGACACGGGTTTATTTTACGAATACGAATGCGCCTCTGCGACATGTGACATTCGAAGTGATTGAAATAGTACAGTAATCAGCATACATCATTTTTCGAGCTGTGCGTTGGACCTTGAGCAGGAACTGCCAGAATCGTTCTCGGCGAGAGCATAATACGGTCCATAATAATTCTATACTCCGCGCTATAGACATGCCATGCGCAATGTCGAGTCGAAGGTACATCTACTCCCGGCGTGTCTAATAGCGAAGTAACCGCACAGATATTGATACCGAATCAATCAATTCTGTTTGATGAAGATCGCTAAATGACATTACGACATATGCAAGCGCATTGGCTATTGGAATACTGCTTATCAATAAGAGATATCATAAATTATGCCTTGCTATGATATATTGACTACAGCTCTAAAAATTAGTATTGGAAGTAACTACTAGTCCTTAGTCCTATTGGGGACTGATCAGAGGCCGTACCAGCAACCCTCCCGTCGCAATGGCCATATGTTCTCCAATCCGAGACACCGATCAAGGGAATGCCGCTTCCCATCATCAAGAGATCAAAGAGTAGTTTCTCAGGCTCGATACGCATATGCACGCATCATATCATCAGGTCCCATCGTCTGAGTATGGTCAATACCATTCAACATCTCACGAAAGGATTCTTTGTTCTCATCGTGACCATAAGCCCTCAGGGGTGCTTTTAATACATGTTCGGCTTGGGAATCTGTAGAGAAGAGGCTTGATCAAATGAAGACGAAAGAAATGCACATCACGAACCTTTCCTGGAGGCATCCCACCAGTTCGCCCCGTCGCTGACCCTCGCTCTAATTATTTCAGGTGTTAAAATCTCGGGATCCTGGACTTCGACGTTCAGTAACATCGACTCTCCCGTACCCACCGCGACTGAATGCTGATGATTCGAAGACGACGACGATGCACCAAGCTGTGCATTCTCATGGTGATACAGCCCAGCCCCAACTCCTGCTTGGCCCGGACCAGCGTAGAAACTGGAACTTGGCCGGTTTCCTAGACTTGCTCGAGTGGGCGTTCCAACCAAGCTATTTCGAGCCGCTGCTGATGCCCCAGCAACAGTAACACTCGGCCAATCAGCATTGATGGTCGACATTCTCTGATCCACCGTTTCGGTCCACGTCTTCCGTTCCTTCCGTCCTTTTCTGCGTCTCCATATCAGCCACGCTGCTATGCACAAAGCAATGAACGCGATTGGAGCGACAACTGCTGCGGCTATCTGCCCAGCAGAGATGGCCTTGGAGGTTGAAACTGAACCGACGACTTCGCCTTCAGAGTCTGACTTGGAGGTATCGGCGCTATCTGGCGTACCCGACTGAGGCTGTTGGTATGTCGCGTTCCACAGAGGTCCTGCGGGAAGAGTAGCGAGAAAAGAAGGATCCCCGGTAGGTACGATAACGAGCTGGAGCTGTATCATGCTTGAGGAATTCCACCACCGAGGCTTGAGTGTTGCTTCATACAGTCCGTCTGCGTTCTTCACCTGCTCCCAGACGTGTATCCTTGGTTTAGAAACGGACGGAGCGTATAAATGTATATCGACTGCGTTCGCGTCTAGACATGATGGGTTCCAGGTGATGTTGGTAGGTTCAAGGGAGTTGACGGTATCTCCCTTCGCGGGAGAGTGATATAATCCGCCGGTGGAGCAGTCTATCAAAAGCTCAGTTACCAAAGTCCGGGAGATGGAATGACAGACATACCATTATCGTCCCTTCGTAGATGGTTCAGCCCACCAGAGGGCAGTTCAAGGTCATGGAATCCAGCCATGATAAGGATCCGTACAGAATCTTAAAGACCGTAGGAAGACGAACGTGAAAGTGAACTCGCTGAACAGACCTCCGCAATGACAAAACGCAATCAGGGAAAGTTTAGGACAGAAAAATTTGTAGGCCAGGTATGCTGTTGTCTGTGGTTCGCTACAGCCGGAATGTTTGATGGACAGTACCATCGAAATTCCTCCAGTGCTCAGTGATGCGCCGGTATTACACTTGTTCGTAACCTAGAAACACTAACACCGACTCCCGAGGCCACTGGTAAGCAATTGTATTAAATAATGAAAGAGACGAGTGAAAATTGAGCAAGACAGCAAGTCAGCGAGTGTGAATTGGAGAGTTCTATAGGTGAACGCGTAAGGCCCGTTTGGCAAGAAGGAATTGTGGAAAATGAAATTGTATTCATCAGTGCACGTGCTCCGACGAATGGAACCCCGTGACAAATGCCGGTCTTTGCCGGACCCCTTCTCTGGTTCCCGGATGTATCCGGGGTCCGTTTCCGAACGACCTGTCACCTCGCCTCAACCTCGCGCTTGTTGATGACTATCGCTTCCTTCTTGTAAAAAGTGATCAATTGAGATGTACGACTGACTCGTAATCTGTCCTTCTACAGATATTACAACTTTGCTCACTCGTCCCCGTCAACCATCATGAACTTCTATACCGGTCGTCCGATCTTTAAATTTCGTAAAAGCCAAGTACAGATGGATCTCAAAACTGGATAGATCACCCTCACTAAACTTAATAGCTCTTTCTTTGGTAATCTGCTGACGATCAAGGTTTTGTCAATCTCCTCACTGTCATACGGATCATCGATTCCATTGCTCAGGTGTTGTTTTCTATACCTATGACTCGTGTGCCATTACTCCTAATCACATAGTAGGCTTCCGGAAACAATGGCTACTCATGTATGCTTCCGTGGGTGCCGTTGTCCTATCCGCAGGATCGCTATCGTATGATATGTATTCTGTTACAAGCGTGCGAGGCATTTAATGTGTTATATCCCCCTGCGCAAATACGCCGTGCAGCGATTTCCTTTTCTTTATTTAAAGTACGCGGCTTTTTATTATAGGCCTCGGTACAGATGTTCATGCATTTGATAGGGCCCCTCTTACAACCTCGAAAGATCCTGGATTTCCAACGATTATTAGCACTCGCCACAAGGACATCAGTTCTAGGATGATCCTCCCATGGATTCTATGTTCCTGAAACGGACTGCATACTACATTCTGGGTACTGTATTTCCAGACAGACATTACAAGGAAAGCTTGATGCTGGCATTCAATGCGTTTTGTCGTGCGAATAATCATTTTCATCCCGTTATCCTCTAGCCTCTGGCCGGAATTCTCTTCCCGTTCCTTGCGGTTTCCACACAATCACCGCAGCGAAAGAAGCCACGAATCCTCTTCTCAGAACTTCTCTATCAGACTCAGTTGGTGGAATGCGGTCTTGTTACGCAAGGGGTCTGAGTCTGAGCGTTCCCGAGGACACCATGCATCACGCTCCCATCGGATTATAGAAGCCATAACACCTCTGGAATGGGAAACGTTCCGTCCAAATTCTTACAGGTGACTTTATATTTACACCGCAGGTGGTACCCGTGACCAGAGCTTGGACTGATTTAAGCTGTGGGGCAGTCCTCTTTAATCATATCAATGGCTATCTCTAAGTTACCACCTTTTCCGGACGACGTCCCTACCCATCCACTTCTTGTTATCGACTACGCCCTTCTCAAAACGCATGACCAGGAAGAGATCGAGAGACTATGGAGAGCTGCGACGCAGCTGGGATTTTGGTAGTGCGTACGAGACTCGTACTACGAGTTCTAATCCTAGCTTCACGTGGGCTGATCTGATTTCATTGCACAGTCTGAAGAATCACGATGCGGAGCAAGAGGCTAACGGTATGTTTGATATGGGCGACGAGACTATGAAGCTACCCATGGAGGAGAAGATGAAATATGAGCAAGGAGACGATGGAATGTCTTTTGGGTGAGTTAGATGTGTTCTATAGCTTTAAACGCTAATCCGTATCAATCACTGATACAGATACAAAGCCGCTGGATTGAACGCCGTCGATGCCAATGGAATCACTGATACCGTCGAATTCATTAACATCGCCAAAGACGACGCCATAGCGTACCCCACACCTGTTCGACGGGAGTACCCTAGCACCGTGAACGTCCGTATGTCCAGCACTATACATCCCTTCGTCACCAAGTCCATCGAAATCAATGATACGATCCTCGGCATCTTCAACGAGAAGCTCGGGCTTCCAGAAGGATCTCTCGCGAAGAAGCACAGTCGGGAAGAGTTCAGTGCAAGTGAGGCTAGGACGATAAAGAGCCCACCGGGGTATACCAGCGATCGGATGGCTATCGGAGCACATACGGACTTTGGTTCTTTGAGTTTCCTGCATAATAGGCTTGGAGGACTGCAAGTGCTACCTCCCGGGTATGAAGAATGGCAATATGTAAAGGTGAATTGAGATCTTTTACATTCGGCCACGGCTGACAATTCTCTGGTAGCCTATTCCAGGACACGCCATCTGCAATGTTGGTGACGCGTTGGCGCTGTTCAGCGGGGGGATCCTCCGATCCAACATCCACAGAGTCGTGTAATACATTCATATCGCCTCTAATCCTTGCGTTCTTCAACTAACTACCATTTCGTCTAGCCCCCCTCCTGGTCCGCAAGCACATCTCGAGCGCTGGTCCCTCGTGTACTTCACCAGACCCGGAAACTCGGTCTTACTTCGACCTCTGGCGGATGAGAGTTCAATAATTGCTGCTGCAGTCGAGAACTCCTCTCAGGTCAACACGCCTGTGACGGCACACGAGTGGTTCACTAGAAGGATCAAAAATCAGCGCATGAAAAACCGAACGGTGTGTAATACGAGTTACGCTATTGAGTCTCGGTATTAACTCTTCTGTGATAGGGGCCTGAGACGTGGCAGGCAAGTCGAGGCACGGAAGGAGGCCGGGCCTAATTGTGCAAACTGTAAATGTATCGAGTGCTTATTTCTTCTCGTGTATTAAATATCGAAAAATGAGAAATTGTCCTTTCATTCAACTTTCCGAAGCATCAGCCCAGTTTTGCGAGCTGGAAATCCTATTGCTCAAGGGAAGATATTTATGTTGTCACACCTATTGAAAAACGCTTCTGTTCATCAGTGGAAAAATTGTGTTTCTACAATTCCAAAAACAATACGCACTTTCTTCTTGTGGAAGCATGCGACACAAAAAGTCAGCTCAGTAACCGAATAACACGAAGGACAAATGTGCTAATACAGCGTATCGTTACTTGAGTGTCAGTTGAGTGCTCCAGATGCGTTCCCGTTAGCGTTTATAAACCCCATTGAATTGTTAAGCGAAAAAACAGCATATCTGACATTTTTTGAGGAATCCGTTGCATTCTCACCATTATCGGTCCCTTTAGTTCGACACGCTGTCGACGCGTCACAAACGCGTTGTCGCAATCCGATCACGTGCTGTTAAGATGTAAATTCAGACCGGTTCCCGCCGAGAGCAAATTGGTTGCTACCTTCACAGCCTCGAATCAGTATGACAGGCACAATGAAATCCATTCCAGTTTCAGCTTCATTCTCCTCTTCGTATATTCAAGCAAGCGAAGAAAATAACAATGGTAGGTAGATCTTATCATGTCACTCACTATGTTTTATATGGAACATTTCATCCAGGATATCTGTGTCAAATGTCAATTTGATGCTATACACCCTTATTCTCCTTCTGTTAATGCTACCGAACTCTTACGTTCCGGTTTCTCATCCTTCGATGTCTGCCGAGCTTCCATCGCAAATGATATAGCTCATCTCGAGCGTGAGCTGCAGAAGATTGAGCCTCTATTTCTTGAAATCCGAGATCGGCACGACCAGATTAACAAGGACCTTACTGCTTGTAGGTCCGTCTTGGCTCCCATGAGGCGTTTGCCTCGAGAAACACTGTTGAGATTCGAGCACGGGAGGGAACGAAAATGAGCAACTCGTTTATACCTAGTATGTCGACATGGTGGTAAACGGTAAAGAAAAGAAGACTACGGGTACGGTAAGTAACGGGTTCGGAGCCGGTTGATTCCGACGGCTCGTACAGCCACAGTAACTCTAATAAACACTGCTCCAGATATTCAGCCTCCTCTCTATTACCGGGTTTCTACAAAATAATGAGAATCGATCGAACTTTTTTTCGGCTGCCCAGTATAGTAATTCCCTATCTTGGATTCCACCAAATGCACAAGCACTGTGAATTATACCTTCCTGACGTACCACTGGGCTATATTCCTTCGAATTATCCATCAAAGTCTCTGATATCACCACTCAGGCCTTTGGTTTGTGATCCTCATGAATTCGCTAATCTGGTCTGTCAAATCCCAAATCAGTGGTATTTTCTTCACCACTGCAGGCTCCATTGCATGACTTGATGACATCAAAACATTGTATACTGCTTCGGGAATCAATTCTAAACCGTTTATTCTATCATTACCGTTGCTCTTGGTGTCGAGTCGCTGTTGAAACAAAATCGGTACCTATGAATTACTATATTGGGCAGCTGAAAAAAAGTTCGATCGATTCTCATTATTTTGTAGAAACCCGGTAATAATCCTAATCTACTCGATGCCCCTTGGATCCTCGGCCAAGTTTGTTTCACCTGGAGAACCTTTTCCCGTTCAAGTCCTTCCCTCTGGACCAAAATCCAAATCCTACCTTCCTCCTCCTACAGTACTACTTTCCTTCAGAAATATTCCACCCTTTCCCGTGGTCAGCCCATCCAGCTGGCTGTGGAGTGCGATTCAGAGTACCCCCTGGATCCCCTCACTGCCTTGGTGACATACACACAGCGTTAGTCAAGTTTGGACTTGAGGATGAACATGGAAACGTTGTTCCAATTCCTGTCATGGATCTCCGTCCCCGCGCTCCATTTAAAGAAGATAAATATCTCCTTGATTGGTCGTCTTGACAGGAAGGTCCAATCTGTGCCTTTCAATAATCCCTTCTCTCCATCGCCCATCACGGAAGCCTGCCTCGAACGCATTCCGTATCCTTATCTCCCTATAAGCCTGGTCGACGTTCAAAAGTTCCATGTATATTCATACCACTCTCTAGAGATATATAACATACTCCAACAATCACGGCATCTCACGGAAGTCGTCATTACACCAGCCCCACCTTCCGTTTCCCTCAATATCAACCCGCTAGCAGTTGCCTGCGCGCGCCTGGATCACATATCTCTTCGACAACTCTCATTCGTTCTCACGCGAGAAAATGCGCGTCAGGTCACCAAAATTCCGGTAGCTTTGGACTACCTGACCCTTCCGGCGCTTCAGAAATTTCATATTCTCACTCTAAAAACCGAGCTACTGCCAGGTATCCTCCCAGGAAAGTTGGAGCCCGTCGAATACTCCCGTATCGTAAACCTTCTCCATCGCTCAGAATGCAATTTGACTGAAATCACCTTCTCGGTGCCCGTACCCGTCAACAACTTCCTCATCCCTATCCTGAAACAATCTCCAGCTCTCCAAAATCTTGACACATTCGTCGACACTGAAATAACAGGCGGCGTGTTTCGAGTGTTAACTCTCTCGGAAGGGAATGTTCCAAACCTGAAAACGCTACGGATTGAGGACGTTCCATGCGGAAGAGCGATGAGTGGTCTGTTGCATGAAGGGGATGCCTTTCATGAGATGGTCACTTCGAGATTGGCAGCGGATAACCGCCTAGAAAGATTAAGGATCTCATTAGGGACCAAGTGGTTTCACCATCGGCAATTTATTCCTGTTGCGCAGAACTCACGCATCCGTAATTTGCTCAAGATGAAGGAGGAAGGACTAGACGTCGAGTTTTTGTTGGATAGGACGGACTGCCTTATTGAAGGAGATGCACGCCATGGACTCTTTGGTTCAATGTAAACTATCATTTCTCTATACGACAGAAAGATTTATTACGTTCCTATATATTTTCGAGGGATTTAGATCAAGATTCATAATTGGCGCTATCCCGTGACATCGAGATATTGATTACAGAGTACAAAGCACCCATAGGACTGGTCGAGAATACATACAAATATACAAATTCTTACGATTTCCTCTCACTCCGCGACACTTTCGGCGCCATCAGCCGATGTATGCTCAGGCTCCATCTTCAAATTGAAGTCCGTCGTGTAATGAACGCTCTGCTCCACGTTTATTTGGAGCTACAAAGCCTGTGAGTACTGACTGATTCGCACGCAAAATCAACGCACACCTCGGTTGCTTTAGAAAACTTAGGCTCGCTAAAGCGTGGCTATAAAATAAAGTCAGTTGTATTTCCAGTGAAGGCGAATGTGTCGTAAAAGTTCTACCATCTTTCGGCGTGAATCCAGCACCAGTCCATTACCGCCCTCGGGACTTTGGGAAAAATGGATCGTTTGTCCTCGGCGAAGGCCGCGCCGCGTGTTCAACCTGAGATTTTGAGAAACCGAAGGGGAAAAGGAAAAGCAGGGAATGAATACGTACGTCACTAATAATGAGTTTGCGTACACTTTCATAAACGGGTGAGTGTTATGGAATACATAATGAACGTAGACTTACGTTTCCCGATAACGAAATGTATGCCGAGGAATATTAAATTTGACTTCATTGACACCCACTGCGGTATAAATTGAGGCTTCATGCTGCCGCATGGTACGGATAGAAACTTACACAGGCCATATCAACAATAGTCCCTGCACTTAAGCAGAGCAGTCCTGTAAGAGTTAGTCGCGAGAAGTGAGAAGTTCGCCCCGCACCATGTGAGAGATCCCGTCTCGAAAGTGTACAAAATCAATGAGTCAATGATGGCATTGATACTGCGGGAGAATCCTTCAGCGGTGAGAAATTAGAAAATAGAATCCACGGTACCTTTCAGCATCGGTACGACTTGTTTGAAGTAGCCAAAAGAGGGATACAGTGATTAAAATATCTGCTACAGACGACATAGATAAGCCAAGTGTGAACACCCACTGTACACGAATCAGCGATGTGGCTGGACTACATGAGAAAGTCGAGCTTACTCCGAAGTGTTCAATGAATCCCGAGTATGTTTTTAGACGAATCCTTCCGGTTGCAACGTAGATTATTAATGGACGGTTTCAAGGAACAAGTCCACGTACATTTCTGATGTCGACACTTGTAAAATTGCATGTTAGCGCAAGATCTCCGGAAAATAAAGGCTTAAATTAGTACCACAAGCAGAACCTGCGCCCATGTATAATTAGAACGATCAATGAATCGTGGACAAAGACTAACCAAGACGCAAGGACGCAGCGATCAGCTGTACAGCGCGTATCAGAATGTAAAAATAAACATGCCAGGGACGCGAAATCCACTGACAATGGGACACGTGAGCAGCCAGTTTCGTCGACTAACTGCAAGATCGGATGGGTCGATAAAGCTAAGGAATCAATAATGCGACATACGCATAAAAATCCGGTGAGCGAAGAAGCTTGATGACGGCAGGTTCAATACAACGGGAATTATCTCATGAGACGCCAGCCTACCAGTGAACTAAGAATGTTAAAAGAGCCTGTAAAAACCATCAGAAAGACTGCGGCAGAAGGCGTCAGGTGCACCATACTGTTTCCACGACGGTCACCTGTTGTTCCAATTATATCAGACCGAAACTCGATTTTCGGAGAATAACTTACTGCGATGCTCCTAGAGATGCACGACTCATCACTCAATATATCGCATGGTGAACGATAATAATTTAACTTCACCAAGGAATCACATCAGTTCTTTCAATATCGCCAAAGTGACTGATGAAGCAGTCCCAGATAGATATCCAGATAAAGGTGGTGTGGCATATATCAAGAAACCTGGAAAGTTGAGCCGGAGAATGTGCGGACGATCGGGGGCGTTTACCATATGATAAAAACCTGCTGGGAACGTAAGTATGGGCGAACCGAACATAAGTAGGAACTGGAGCCACTGACGAGGAGTTTGAATTTGAATAAATCGGCGGGGTAAAATTTATAGTAGAGGATCGTCTGGATAGCGACCGCGCCTGAAAATCTGCGACGAAGTAAATACCACCTAGTTTGGCAAGAGTGTATACGTACAAAGAGGCGCAGAGAGCACCAATTGCTACAGCTCCGTAAGTTTTGGCTAATTGAACAGACATTGAATAACAAGTGGGGCTCTACGACGAATAGGCGGTTGCTATCCTTAAATACGTCACAAGGCTGGGCTAAAAATATCTCTCCATGGGAAACCGGAGGATAAGATTGTAAGGTTTGATCCTTCTGAATGGGATCATGAAAGGTCGGCGATATGAAGAGAAAAGAAGAGGCTGAAAAGGTAGCGTACAGTACGAAGCTTCTGACCTGCAGGTGTATACGCGCGTTCATCGCTTCGGCTATCTTGCTGATATTACGGAATAATATCGAATGAGAAACGTGGACGTATGGGTCGCTCCCGGATCTACAAATTCAGCGATGTAAGCATGCCAGATCTGTTTTTCTTTGACTGAGCAAGGAGTCAAGAAGATTGAGAATGTGTCATTGGTCTTCATTTCTGTCACATTATTTTGGCTTCTGCTCGCCAAATTTCACAGGAGGAACAAATATCCACCGTGACTGCATTAATGAGCGGACTAAACGGCAGACGATGAATCGGGACTTACCGTGCGAAGTAACTAGGAACCAGCTCTCCTGATCATTCCAGCCATACACCCTCTTATGTGAAGTCGCTGAGCCTGATTCCGATTAAATCTGCTAGAGACAAATCGTAGAACGCGCCAGATGGAATAGCGGTGGATGTGGTTTGGATGGAAGACTTTGACAGGGATCGGCCCGATTGCCGAATTGATTGGGCCTTCCTATTTGGGACGCCGCCTTTCACCACTCAGTGACCCATGCGAACTGCAAAGTAGTATTTCTCCCGCATTCCTATCAAGGAATTGTCTGTGGGATGAACCAATTTATATCTACTGTGCATGAGCTCAATGTTTTCTCTGGCTTCTCACGTGAAAAATTCCTCTGCAGTTATGGTGTGAGTGTTCCTCTGATACACGAGGCGGAAACTGGCATCTGAAACGGAATGTAGGGCTACAGGAGTAGAGAAGATGTGGTACGTGCTCTGATTTAATTATGGTTCTGTAAATTATGCAAGTAGTGATGGGTTCGTGGCATTATCTCATGTGTGGGTCCGATACCCCATACAAGTTTCACTACAAAAAATGAATGTTCTGCGAATATATGAACCACTTGCAGTAACAGAACTAGCATCAGGTCGTAAAAAATGACATTGATACCGCCCATTATCAATGGGGTTACGTTAGCCTGCTGCGCCTGGATATCCAACCGTCATTCTACGGCGTCTGTCGGCATACAACACACATCATCAACGAATGGCAGGAAGACTTTGCCAGTGGTGCTGTGGCATAAGAAGGTTCTTCTTTGGCTCAGCATATTAATTCAAACAGCGGGAAGCAATAATACTATAAAGATAACGACTCCAGCTATATCTGAGTCGTTAGTGAAGACAAAAGAAATACGTACTAAATCATATATATCCGCCTATTATTCGGCCTGTGTTGATCCGCCACTGGGAGAAATAATTTTCCTAATTCTTTCGATCGGTAGCCCAGGACCTAAGATGGAACAAAACCAGCGATAAGTGCATGGCCCACTATCTTCTCATGCGAGGGAAGAATAATACCTATTTCCACTACTGTGCATCGAGTTCTATTTGTTTGCTTACTGGGATGTCATAAGAGCGCTTTATAATCTATTTACAGTAGATGTTCCGACCCAGCAGGGCCGTTTCTGGCCGGCATAGGATGTTGCTACTTAATCATACACCTTGAGAGTCGGAAAATCGTGACCAGCTGATAACCGTGCTCTCTTAGGACACGTCCTCTGCTTCTCCCCTTTGGAGGTATTTTCCTCTTGAACTGTATATCACGGGTCCTTCGGTTCCCCTCGTGTTCTTTTCACTTCTCTCCATGGGCCACCATACACACGACTTGCCTATGCATTGTCCCTTATCTAGCTCTGGACGCGCCTCAATTGCATGGATCTAGGAGTAAGTATGTAAGATCAGAAGCAACAGATGATAACCTGAAAGACATACTATGGCGAGCACAAAACAAATGGGGCGCATGAATTCTTGGTATTTCATTGTTTTCGAAAAAAAAAGAGCGCCCAATGGCAGGGTATTTATACTGCATTTAGAGTCGTTATATATCTCAGTCTACATCATGATTCAATCAGCATCTTTTTCTGTGGACAATAGGTGACCTATACCTCGACAGGGTTGTCATGGCGTGTGTCGAAGCGTACATGTACTATAATCGCCAAGAATATGTTACTAATCACTACAGTGTGTTATGAGGTATATGAGTAGCTGTAAGTGCGCAAGTGTAGGACCTCCTTCCAGTTGGGATGCCAGTCAGAGTTCCGATTTACGATCGTGTGTGGCACAGCCACATTATCTCCTTTTGGTGACTATCACGTCGAAAGCTCGCAAAACTAAGTACCCCTCGTGCGACATAATCACAAATACTCCTATCGTATATATGTTCCGCGAGTTTCCGATAGCACCTATTCTAGACAAGAAAGACGGATGATGAAAACGAGTTCATGTCAGCGGGATCAGGCGAGTAACGTAGCTGCTTACAACGACAAAATAGGGTAATTAGGTGATGTTCCAAAACCTTCGTATCTGTGCTCATCGACTGTTCCCCGGGATTTTCTTGCAGATGGCATTGTCCCTCATTCCGACGTTCAACTGCATGATTTCACACACATACAGTCAGCTTGGGACATGATTCATGCTATATCCAGTAGACAACGAGCACAAGCCAGTTCGTCAAAAAGGTCAATAAGAAACCGTATGATTACACGTACGTTCTCGTCACGCTAGTAAGCTTATCGTTCTAGATATACTGATATTGTTTCACATTGGCCATTCTTGGGGACGAGACCAATATCGAGCTGCACTCTGTCCATCGAATTTGGCAATGGATCAATGAAAGCCAATACTCATTCCTTTCGCACCCGGAAATCCTCTGCAAGTGTCTCAACGGCCGCGTCAATTGCCTAAATTATCAGCGCCCAAAGTCCAATATGTGCGTTCCCATGGAATTTCTCATTTGCGAGTACTGACTATGCAAATTTCCACCGATTCGAGGACTTGACGCACTTCTGATGGGTTGCACCCCATGTGCAGGGATAAAGGTGACGGGTTCTGGAAAAGTAGCACAGTCACTGGGAATGATGAGACCCACTGGTTCCGATTCTATGAACCCGCAGGCCCCAGTTGATGACATCGACCCGCATACAGCTACCGTCTACTTACTCTCCCCCAAACGGCTACCTGAACTATCGACAAGAACGCATTCATACGCGTGGCACTCGATATCATTCCTTGATTTAATCATATTTCTGCACTTCAACTCCCTTGGCCAAGTATTCATCGATTTTTAATGACTCCGTAAAATCCCCAGACCAATGATTCTCGTTTTCTGCCACGGATATCAGCACGCTATCGCACTACCTCCCTAATGACGATGTGCTTGGCCCTCCATTCGACTTGCCGTCGAATTCACGGATAATGAGGTACTGTGTACCATACGGTAAAACGCACATTGTATGATCTTCCTACGTTTATGAACTTGTCCATGGAGACCTGGACATCTTTTCTCCTCTGCTCATCGTCTTGACGTGGTATTACAACAATGGTGGAGTCGCACTTTTCGTTGATATAGGGATTTCATCCCGCGCGACATTAGTGTCAATTACTAACAGCACGTTCATGACGCTATCTAGAATCGCTTTCCATATTCACTCCCCTGCTCGTATGAACCCTCCTCCAGCATTGAAGCGCTCTCAGGAATCAAAAATCGAAGATATTCTACATCAAAAGTATTCAAAGTATCAACCGGATATGGTGCAATGGCAATCACTACATAGCAACACAAGGTTCAATTCCACGTATCTGGATACCAAAATCGGTTGCCAGTTTTTGTGATTTGTGTATGTTCCCAGAAGCACAGTATAATACCGATTCTCGCACGATTTCGGAGTCACGTTGTTCAGATGTGTTCCACAAGAAAACAGGGAGAAGGAGGAACGAATCATGACGACTTCAAGGTCACTATCCATCTATCGACGTGTTGATATAATACTGCACCGTTTCCGTGTGAGGGGGGGAACTTGCGTGGCTCCAAGCTCTGTACAGCATTCAATTACTATGGTGCACCAGTAAAAACCATTGACACGTCTGGGTTCAATTCGGTGTGCTTGAATTATTCTAGTTTCTTTGTCATGTTTTGCCTCTGTGTAAAACTGACACACTCGCGATCGTGATTCGGAAAGCGGTTTATAAAGATCGTTCAGACATACAATGATAAGGAGCAGGCGCTTGAGTTCAAGTCATGAAGGATATTCATTGAGCCCTTGAGAACAAAGTAAGATCAGTGCTGCCTGGAGGAAAAAACGGAACAACACGGGGCACGAAAAGGCATGTAGATATTCTTGTCCGTTAATGTCCTGGTCCTATATAAACGCATCCAGAGCCAGTTCTGTGTTATTCCAAAACAGCGATATATTACACATTCCCTCAGTTCAGAGTACTCGCTCCGCCCACCCCTTAATGCCAACGGTGTCGTTGAAGAAGGGTGAGCATCTGTACATTTCTATAAAAAGGTCATGTTACGGGAGATAGGAGACACGTGCAAGGAATCGAACCTTGAAAGATTCCGCTGACGGTCTTAACTGCTACACCAAACTCGAGTGTTCTGGGAGATGGGTGTTAATATTTTACAAATTTCCTGGTATAAATTTCGTCAAGCACACACTTGTATAAATAGCAACGCAAAGCGGTAGGTAGAATCAACGCGAAGACACAGAGCTGGCTTGCGCATTGGCAGATGATTGGCCTCAAAAGCCGTCCTGCTCGGGCCGGAATATCCGCGATAACGTGGGAACCTGCACTGCCCTTCTTTTTCAGCAACCACCATGATCAACCAAATCACGTCCCCCGGAGCGTTCCTACACCGCTTTTTCGTTGCAAGCAAGGTCGAGGATACGAAGTTGGACACAGGGTAGTCTAAGCAGTCCACAGGATCACGCAAGTAACGTATCCGTTAGAACATCGAAATAGCTAATTCATGATAGTCTGCAGGCCTTATCCTATCTATATCTGTTGATGTAACGAGTTGAACGGACTGTATGAACGGTACTGCGCTGCATCGACCTGCTTTCATGTGAAATTACGACAAGAACCCTGGTCTATTCAGTTTACTGTGAACCTCATTCGTCCCACAACCTGAGCGCTACGCCACAACTGAGACGTAACGGGACATTAACCACCTAATCAGTTATTGGACGTACATATATACTATTATCGTTCTCCTAAGCTCATTAGATTTACTCATTCCTTGGCAAATGCTGTTCTGTGTTTCGTTTCAGATATTCTCGACGCTGATTGATGATCCTGCTTCTCCGGTGGTCGACTTGAAATTCGTCAACCCTTGCATGATATTGACAGGTTCAAATACACGCCCACTCCTCATTTGTACCCGAGGTGTATTTTTGGGTATGTGCGAACATCATTACACTGCGGGTCACAGGTCACTCATTGTCTAGTGTGTATATGAAGGCACACCATCCACCGGTACTTTGCTTCCTGACCCACAATGCACCTACTCGACCTCCCACACGAATTGCTCTCTCTTATCGTCGACTTCATGGACTGCAAAACCCTCCTCTCTCTCTGTCTTACAGAGAAGCACATCCTTTACGGTATTGCACATCGACTTCTCCAACAGACCGTCACCGTCGTCTTTAACGCCACCACCCAGAAATACTCCCCCAACATATTTTCCTTTGATTTCCGGCGCCTCTCAGCTATCACATCCCTCTCTATACACATCACAGGACCCTTCGATTTTCATCTCGCATCTGCATCTTTTCCCCCGGTATTCACGAGCATGATCAATATCAAACACGTTCATGTGAGCGGCGGATCGGGTCCATTCATTCGCATGATCCTCGAGAATACCATGGCATCTCTCGTCACTCTAGAATTGAACGGCTGTAGTGCGGATCCACAGGACTTTAGTGAGATGATGCCCATCACTATTCGGAAGCTGTGTATATCGCGGTGCGATCCTAATGTGCGATTCCTTCTGGGACCTCTCAGTGTTGAAGAATTGGAAGTCCATGGTCTAGGTTCGTCTCTCTATATCTCGCCTCATTGAAACTGATGAGCTCAATTATAGGGATGGATGGCGAATGCATGTGTATCGGCGTCACCTTACGGCGACTGACAGACGCCCATCTCAATACGCTCAAAAGAATATGTCTTGTTAATATATGCAGGGATGCGGGATGCCGTGATGTCCTGCATTTGATGCGCGTTTTGGAGGTAAGCCCCATTTGTTCTACCTATTATGCAGAGCTAATACGTCTGCAACACAGACCCGCTCGGACAGTTTCTCATCACTGAAGGGGCTCGTTTTAGATTTCCCACTTCCTGAAGATATCATTCCAAAGCTCATCAAGGCGATGTCTGCCTTTCCCGTCCTTAAGGTCTTTCGCATCGTCTCCTGTACGTTTGAGGACGGCGGAGCTAGTAAGGTTCTCCCGTTTTGAATATAGAGCGGTACAACGAAGAATTTGGACGCTCGAGGGTTTATCACATTGCGAGTAGGACGCGTCATCGGATTTGGTACCGTGTGTGTGGCGCATTGAATATGAATCTATGGTTTGAACAGTAGGTGATACTCTTGACAACATTCACCCTCAGCAAGCTGAGATTTCTTTCTATGCAGCTCTCTTAGGCTCGATAAATCCACACACCATTTTTATTTACTTTTGGGTTGCTTGACGATCGGTTTGTAGGATACAGAGTCTGGCCGCATCGTGATTCGTCACGGTTTTGGTAACTCTTAAGGTTCATCTATTTACTCTAACCTCGGTGATTTATCGCTGACAACTAGTCGTTCCAGAGACGATGATCCAGCTCTAATAAGATCAGTCCCGGATCGAGAGTAGCTACCAAAGTCTGTGTAAAACGTCTACACCTTGTGTTATGGATATTGGGTATCCGTTGATTCGGTGCATGAGTCAACATATGCCCATACTCGGCCTTCTCGGTCTTAATACTGACTCGCTCGTACTTTCTATTACTTTCTCTATTCTTCGTACTGATACTAGAATATTATAGAACATTATAGAATAATAATGACTCGAACCTGTCCTTAGTATATAAACTTGTAGATAACATTGTATTAAAAAGCTTCTATCAATCTACTACTTCCAGTACCCTCACACTGCGTGAACCCTCAGTTACGCCTAGCGCTTGCTGAACAACCCATTGGATACGCCTAGCGCTTTCCAATACCAATCCGAAGGTTACGCTTAGCGCTTGCCTTCACCCACGGCCCGTAATAGCTTCGCGCTTACAGGCCTTCTATATCGGTAATTGCTCCGCGCTTACCGGCTACTTCCCTCAGTAATTGCTTCGCGCTTGCTGATTTCCTTTATTTCGCAAACTGGACCACTCAGGTCTCCTCACGAACCCTCGCCGGAATCCAATATATTCTCTAACGACGTACATCATTCCTAATTAATCTTACCTCACTTCGATCACTACTCCTCGCCTCGTGCTCGCATATCCGGATTTCGGCAGATCCATAACATTGGTGGACACATTGGGAACTGAGTATAGGTTCCCGTTTGTTATACCTCATTGCTTGCGAAGCAACGTAGCTTGTACCACTTTGTATTCATCCCCTTTGGCTAAAACAGTTGTTCTGAAATGACCTGGCCAAAATCTTCATTCAGCCCTGACCCCGGTGGGAAATGTCATTCTTGCCGTGCCTGCACTTTCCACAACATGACTCGCCATCAGGAACTGTTTGCTCCCTCCTCTCGGGAAAGGCATACTTGCAGCTCTTTGAATGGTTTGCCCATCAGTCGGACTAATACCAGAAAGAAGCAGTTGCGACGCTCAGATGAAGAATACAGTACTCTCCAAATGAAGCTTCATCCTTTCGACGGACCATTTTCATATGGAACCTTTCACAACGACGAAGAATTCCCTGTTAATATGCGAAACGCTATCTGCACATCCATCCCATCTTTTGAGCTTACACGATCTCCAGCACTCATATCTCGCAAAAGGCGAGCTCTGAGAATACTGAAGAGCAGCTTGAATGTTGACCTCGGACCTAGTCATGCACTTGAAGTCACTTGTGACCAGTATGAGAAGACATTCCGATACGAGTTCGAACTCCTAGAAAGGCTATTGAGACAGACATGGGCCGTTCATATATCAAACGGCAACCTGGGAGTGCGCATCGACTCATCAATCTTCTCCCAGTTACAAGCTGCACTACAACGGCGAAAGCGGGAAGCCAGCCATTCACTTGTTATACACAAGATAGATCTTAATTGTCCTACTTGGGGCCAGGATATCCGCCTTTTTATGACAGAGAATGACTTCGAATTGTACGCCCTCTGTTATCGGGTATCTGTTGAGCATTTTCTGGCAGAAATGGATAATCAGCACGATTGGGAAACCGGAAAACCTTGGCCCACACTTGACGAATGGAGAAAGCATGGCCGAAATCTGACTCACTCAATGCAGACGGTAGCAGAGAAATCAGAACAACTGAAACCCTCAGCCGTCGGACACCATCCTCAAAGCAAAGTGAGCGAATCCTTATTCTCACTCAAGCATAGCCCCGTTCAACCATCAGCGAAGATGCGGGAAATGGGATTCCTGGATAGTCCTTGCAAAATATCCATGAAGGGCGAGACTGAAAGTAAACACCGGCCACAATCTCGACAATCGGCTAGCGGTCCCAACTTCAATGATGAGACTTCTGGTGGTCATAATAGCAATAGGGAATCGAAGGATCTACCTTCCTCTTGGCGATACACAGGGCTAAGCCTTGAAACCGAAGACAATCAATTTGTTGCTTCGAGTAAATCAGCTCTGACCCTTTCATCTGCGTATTTCCAACGACCTGCAAGCCGTACTGTTGGTCCTTGTGACTTGAATGCAATGGCTGCGAAGGAAACCAAGCCTGAGGTTGCTCCTCACAAGTCTCACTTATATACAGATCTGCGAAGAGATGATGGTCACTCAGGAAATGTACGAGACGTGAATCCGACTCATCTGCCTATGAAACCTCAGCCACCTAAAGGTCTCGCTAACAGATCTCTTGAAATATCCCTCACAACTTCGACGCCTCCTCCCATGCTGAAGGTTCCTTCCGCCATTGGTTCGAAGCCGTCGAAAGGGGGAGTGAATCAGTGTATATTTCCAGAAGGAATTGTGGCTCAGGCACAGAAGAGTGAGACGGAAGCTACAAAGGATGATAACCATACCATACTGAAAAGATCGACACCTACGGGTCAAACTGCGAACTCCCGTTCAACTATGAACCGTATCGATGAGCCAGGAGACGTTTCATTCAAGGACATAATGAGGGACGAAGGACGGCCTCAATCCCAGCATAATCATGAATCTGCCAACATTCCCGAGCTCGGCAACGAGACTTCCAATCGTCGTAATACTAGCAACTGTAATCTGGAGGATGTGCCTTCCTCTCTGAGATATACAGGACGAAATCTCCAAACCGAAGACAATCAATTTGTTACTTCGAGTAAGTCAGCATCGGCACACCTTCAATCGGCTGCGAGCCACACCTCCGGTACTTGCAACCTCGCCGCAGTAGCTGCCATGGAAATCAAGCCGGCAACTGCACATCATGATTCTCAGCTGCATACAGAACTGCAAAATGACAGTCAGTCAGCGAAATCATGCAACGCAATCCCAACTCACCTGCCTCCTAGACCTAATTTCCGGCCACCTACAGGCCCCGGTAACGGATCTCTTGATACCTCCCTCGTATGTTCAACAAATGTTCCCACGAGCATTACCATGTCGAAACCTCATCTTGCTGCCGGATTCAAACCATCGAAAGGAGAACAAAACCAGTACATACTTCCGGAAGCCGATACGACTCGAGCACAGCAGAGCAAGAGGGATGCTATGAAAGAACGGAACTGTATGGCACCGAAAACACCGAAACCCGTGTGCCAGATAGTCGATTCCATGGAGGGGAAACTCATTGTAGCCCGAGCCGGAAAAGAGAAGAGGCTAAGTCGAAAAATGAGACGGGCTTTAGAAAGAGAACAGAAAACGCGCAGGGAGCCAGAAGCAGCATTCTCAGAAGTCTCGGTAACTGGACAGGAGTCAACTGAACGGCTCGGAGATACCACACCAGGTACGGATTTCGGTGCAGTATCTTTGCAGCACAGGTTTCCGGAGAAAACTGAATACGACCAATTAAGTCAGAATACTCAACTGAAAGCCTGTTCAAATGACGCACCCGGTTCCATTATTGTCATTCCTGTCACCATCCTTCCAACTCTCGCTTCCGAAAATGCTCAAGCGAGCCTGTTCGTGCATTCAGGTGTTGCGCTGCCGGATATTGATCCATGTGATGGCATAGTTGAACAACATAATGACAAGACATCGGAATCGAAAGCAAGAAGGATAATTGTGGAAAAAGCAGCTTCCACAAGTAGCAAAATATGTGAGTCGGAAGGAAACCAGCACGTCGGGCCAATAAGGGGACTTGAAGATCAGATTTGGGATCCGGGTTTAAACATGCGATGCGAGGTCCAAATCAGGATCACATTGAATATCAACGAAGGAAAGAACGAAGGAACATCGAATCAATGCCAGAACCTAGACGCAATCTCGAGAGTAAATGGATTAATCGCGGAATCGACGAGACGGCGATATCAAGGGGCCCATCATCAATATCATCCCTATTTTGGAAAGGGTTCCCAGGAACCGGCACACGCCGATTCCCAACTTCGCCGCATGAAGTCTTGGCCCTCTTGGGCTCCCTCTAATCGCATGTCACCCGAACGACATCCTGACGTCTCTGGCGACAGAAACCATTTCGAAGTTACTGTAAAAGTTGACTCACGACATTTATCCGCAGATTCACTTGCAGTGCCAGATCAAGCTCAAAATGCGAATTTCAACCTAATCCTTGACTCATCTGGCAGCGAGAAGTCTGTACGCAATGAGATTCCCGAATTTGATGAACCTTGCCCTCCATATGTGCAGGGTGTGGGATAATCTTTACTTCCATGTGTTCGAAGTTACAGTTGTGACCGACAACCACGGAACATTCAAATCCATAAGGTTTGCTTTTCTAATTCTTCAATTTTTCTTTCCCTTTGCCTCATTCAGGCATATGTAGACTGGGGGGGCTGTTATGGATATTGGGTATCCGTTGATTCGGTGCATGAGTCAACATATGCCCATACTCGGCCTTCTCGGTCTTAATACTGACTCGCTCGTACTTTCTATTACTTTCTCTATTCTTCGTACTGATACTAGAATATTATAGAACATTATAGAATAATAATGACTCGAACCTGTCCTTAGTATATAAACTTGTAGATAACATTGTATTAAAAAGCTTCTATCAATCTACTACTTCCAGTACCCTCACACTGCGTGAACCCTCAGTTACGCCTAGCGCTTGCTGAACAACCCATTGGATACGCCTAGCGCTTTCCAATACCAATCCGAAGGTTACGCTTAGCGCTTGCCTTCACCCACGGCCCGTAATAGCTTCGCGCTTACAGGCCTTCTATATCGGTAATTGCTCCGCGCTTACCGGCTACTTCCCTCAGTAATTGCTTCGCGCTTGCTGATTTCCTTTATTTCGCAAACTGGACCACTCAGGTCTCCTCACGAACCCTCGCCGGAATCCAATATATTCTCTAACGACGTACATCATTCCTAATTAATCTTACCTCACTTCGATCACTACTCCTCGCCTCGTGCTCGCATATCCGGATTTCGGCAGATCCATAACATTGGTGGACACATTGGGAACTGAGTATAGGTTCCCGTTTGTTATACCTCATTGCTTGCGAAGCAACGTAGCTTGTACCACTTTGTATTCATCCCCTTTGGCTAAAACAGTTGTTCTGAAATGACCTGGCCAAAATCTTCATTCAGCCCTGACCCCGGTGGGAAATGTCATTCTTGCCGTGCCTGCACTTTCCACAACATGACTCGCCATCAGGAACTGTTTGCTCCCTCCTCTCGGGAAAGGCATACTTGCAGCTCTTTGAATGGTTTGCCCATCAGTCGGACTAATACCAGAAAGAAGCAGTTGCGACGCTCAGATGAAGAATACAGTACTCTCCAAATGAAGCTTCATCCTTTCGACGGACCATTTTCATATGGAACCTTTCACAACGACGAAGAATTCCCTGTTAATATGCGAAACGCTATCTGCACATCCATCCCATCTTTTGAGCTTACACGATCTCCAGCACTCATATCTCGCAAAAGGCGAGCTCTGAGAATACTGAAGAGCAGCTTGAATGTTGACCTCGGACCTAGTCATGCACTTGAAGTCACTTGTGACCAGTATGAGAAGACATTCCGATACGAGTTCGAACTCCTAGAAAGGCTATTGAGACAGACATGGGCCGTTCATATATCAAACGGCAACCTGGGAGTGCGCATCGACTCATCAATCTTCTCCCAGTTACAAGCTGCACTACAACGGCGAAAGCGGGAAGCCAGCCATTCACTTGTTATACACAAGATAGATCTTAATTGTCCTACTTGGGGCCAGGATATCCGCCTTTTTATGACAGAGAATGACTTCGAATTGTACGCCCTCTGTTATCGGGTATCTGTTGAGCATTTTCTGGCAGAAATGGATAATCAGCACGATTGGGAAACCGGAAAACCTTGGCCCACACTTGACGAATGGAGAAAGCATGGCCGAAATCTGACTCACTCAATGCAGACGGTAGCAGAGAAATCAGAACAACTGAAACCCTCAGCCGTCGGACACCATCCTCAAAGCAAAGTGAGCGAATCCTTATTCTCACTCAAGCATAGCCCCGTTCAACCATCAGCGAAGATGCGGGAAATGGGATTCCTGGATAGTCCTTGCAAAATATCCATGAAGGGCGAGACTGAAAGTAAACACCGGCCACAATCTCGACAATCGGCTAGCGGTCCCAACTTCAATGATGAGACTTCTGGTGGTCATAATAGCAATAGGGAATCGAAGGATCTACCTTCCTCTTGGCGATACACAGGGCTAAGCCTTGAAACCGAAGACAATCAATTTGTTGCTTCGAGTAAATCAGCTCTGACCCTTTCATCTGCGTATTTCCAACGACCTGCAAGCCGTACTGTTGGTCCTTGTGACTTGAATGCAATGGCTGCGAAGGAAACCAAGCCTGAGGTTGCTCCTCACAAGTCTCACTTATATACAGATCTGCGAAGAGATGATGGTCACTCAGGAAATGTACGAGACGTGAATCCGACTCATCTGCCTATGAAACCTCAGCCACCTAAAGGTCTCGCTAACAGATCTCTTGAAATATCCCTCACAACTTCGACGCCTCCTCCCATGCTGAAGGTTCCTTCCGCCATTGGTTCGAAGCCGTCGAAAGGGGGAGTGAATCAGTGTATATTTCCAGAAGGAATTGTGGCTCAGGCACAGAAGAGTGAGACGGAAGCTACAAAGGATGATAACCATACCATACTGAAAAGATCGACACCTACGGGTCAAACTGCGAACTCCCGTTCAACTATGAACCGTATCGATGAGCCAGGAGACGTTTCATTCAAGGACATAATGAGGGACGAAGGACGGCCTCAATCCCAGCATAATCATGAATCTGCCAACATTCCCGAGCTCGGCAACGAGACTTCCAATCGTCGTAATACTAGCAACTGTAATCTGGAGGATGTGCCTTCCTCTCTGAGATATACAGGACGAAATCTCCAAACCGAAGACAATCAATTTGTTACTTCGAGTAAGTCAGCATCGGCACACCTTCAATCGGCTGCGAGCCACACCTCCGGTACTTGCAACCTCGCCGCAGTAGCTGCCATGGAAATCAAGCCGGCAACTGCACATCATGATTCTCAGCTGCATACAGAACTGCAAAATGACAGTCAGTCAGCGAAATCATGCAACGCAATCCCAACTCACCTGCCTCCTAGACCTAATTTCCGGCCACCTACAGGCCCCGGTAACGGATCTCTTGATACCTCCCTCGTATGTTCAACAAATGTTCCCACGAGCATTACCATGTCGAAACCTCATCTTGCTGCCGGATTCAAACCATCGAAAGGAGAACAAAACCAGTACATACTTCCGGAAGCCGATACGACTCGAGCACAGCAGAGCAAGAGGGATGCTATGAAAGAACGGAACTGTATGGCACCGAAAACACCGAAACCCGTGTGCCAGATAGTCGATTCCATGGAGGGGAAACTCATTGTAGCCCGAGCCGGAAAAGAGAAGAGGCTAAGTCGAAAAATGAGACGGGCTTTAGAAAGAGAACAGAAAACGCGCAGGGAGCCAGAAGCAGCATTCTCAGAAGTCTCGGTAACTGGACAGGAGTCAACTGAACGGCTCGGAGATACCACACCAGGTACGGATTTCGGTGCAGTATCTTTGCAGCACAGGTTTCCGGAGAAAACTGAATACGACCAATTAAGTCAGAATACTCAACTGAAAGCCTGTTTCAAATGACGCACCCGGTTCCATTATTGTCATTCCTGTCACCATCCTTCCAACTCTCGCTTCCGAAAATGCTCAAGCGAGCCTGTTCGTGCATTCAGGTGTTGCGCTGCCGGATATTGATCCATGTGATGGCATAGTTGAACAACATAATGACAAGACATCGGAATCGAAAGCAAGAAGGATAATTGTGGAAAAAGCAGCTTCCACAAGTAGCAAAATATGTGAGTCGGAAGGAAACCAGCACGTCGGGCCAATAAGGGGACTTGAAGATCAGATTTGGGATCCGGGTTTAAACATGCGATGCGAGGTCCAAATCAGGATCACATTGAATATCAACGAAGGAAAGAACGAAGGAACATCGAATCAATGCCAGAACCTAGACGCAATCTCGAGAGTAAATGGATTAATCGCGGAATCGACGAGACGGCGATATCAAGGGGCCCATCATCAATATCATCCCTATTTTGGAAAGGGTTCCCAGGAACCGGCACACGCCGATTCCCAACTTCGCCGCATGAAGTCTTGGCCCTCTTGGGCTCCCTCTAATCGCATGTCACCCGAACGACATCCTGACGTCTCTGGCGACAGAAACCATTTCGAAGTTACTGTAAAAGTTGACTCACGACATTTATCCGCAGATTCACTTGCAGTGCCAGATCAAGCTCAAAATGCGAATTTCAACCTAATCCTTGACTCATCTGGCAGCGAGAAGTCTGTACGCAATGAGATTCCCGAATTTGATGAACCTTGCCCTCCATATGTGCAGGGTGTGGGATAATCTTTACTTCCATGTGTTCGAAGTTACAGTTGTGACCGACAACCACGGAACATTCAAATCCATAAGGTTTGCTTTTCTAATTCTTCAATTTTTCTTTCCCTTTGCCTCATTCAGGCATATGTAGACTGGGGGGGCTGTTATGGATATTGGGTATCCGTTGATTCGGTGCATGAGTCAACATATGCCCATACTCGGCCTTCTCGGTCTTAATACTGACTCGCTCGTACTTTCTATTACTTTCTCTATTCTTCGTACTGATACTAGAATATTATAGAACATTATAGAATAATAATGACTCGAACCTGTCCTTAGTATATAAACTTGTAGATAACATTGTATTAAAAAGCTTCTATCAATCTACTACTTCCAGTACCCTCACACTGCGTGAACCCTCAGTTACGCCTAGCGCTTGCTGAACAACCCATTGGATACGCCTAGCGCTTTCCAATACCAATCCGAAGGTTACGCTTAGCGCTTGCCTTCACCCACGGCCCGTAATAGCTTCGCGCTTACAGGCCTTCTATATCGGTAATTGCTCCGCGCTTACCGGCTACTTCCCTCAGTAATTGCTTCGCGCTTGCTGATTTCCTTTATTTCGCAAACTGGACCACTCAGGTCTCCTCACGAACCCTCGCCGGAATCCAATATATTCTCTAACGACGTACATCATTCCTAATTAATCTTACCTCACTTCGATCACTACTCCTCGCCTCGTGCTCGCATATCCGGATTTCGGCAGATCCATAACACCTTGAACTATAAATGCAACAGAGAACTCGCAGGTCCCATACATGGGGCGCACATTATTCTCGTGTAAAACGTGAACGAAGACTCACATGAACGAAACAAAAAATGTGCATTCCTAAACTCGTGTTCCACTGAACGTATCGGGCATGTCAAAGACTTCACGGTGAACCCGTGCCAAAACAGACTCGTGGAAAAGTAATTTCGAATATGGGGGAATCGAACCCATGGTAACTAAAGTATGTCCATTAAACCATAAACGAATGTGATATTGGGGAGTTACACGTTAACACAACAAGTATCGTATAGCCCGAACTGTGAATTTAATCTGGGGGATCAGATGAAATAACTTACGTGGTATGACGACCTGCCTAAAATGAATCATTCGCTATGGAAAGCTCTTACGTACCACCACGAGAAGGACATGGAGGAAGAAAGGTATACATTCCTGATACTAATAGCATTTTTCCTTCAGAAAAAGCGCGACCACTGAAGGAAGGGCAGCAGTTCGTTTCCAGATTTACCGTCCTTTTCACCCAGCAATCAAATCACTCCTTCCGTACATCGTTCACCAAGTATCTAGTTGGAAGCAAATGGTCTCAAACCTTATGCGCAGAACAAATTTTCGACGTGTCCTGAAACAAAATGTTTAAACTAAAGGATGAAGATCTCTCTAGGTATTTAGATATGGGGAGTCGAACCCCAAAGCACCACATGGAAGTGAGATAACATTGGCCACTACACCAGTATTCTGCTACCTTGCACTCTAAACTTATCCGTCTTCTACGCCGTCGCATGCCTCATTATCCCACAGCCATTCATCGAATGAAACCCTCTTCCTCCCGCCGAAAAATCTTTCCGGCAGTTTCCGATTAACCCGCATGCAAGATGAGTACCGCTCATCAGTTTCATTCTACTTCCATCGTTCGGACATGGTATAGCCTACATGCCATCGTGGCGTTTAGCAGCTACGGGGGTCGATTCCCCAATCTGAACTCCGAAATGAAGAACTCATTTCATATTTTTTTTGCTTCTTTCTTTATTCATAGCCCAGAGAAACGGCCTTACAATCCAATGGAGAGATTCGGCATGGGCGCTTATGTCCCTTGGCAGAAGCTTGATGTGGATACGTAACTGGGATACCACTGTAGAGTTGGAGGAGATGGCTGCCCACGATAGTTACAAAGAGATTCACGGGAGGAATGGTCGAGTCGGTGGATCTCAGGGCACTTCAGGGAGTAGGGAATGACGATGGGGTCAATGTAGATGCGGATAACAGAGGCGAGTGAAACTGAACGCATACACAGAGAGGTAGCGTGAGAGGAGCAGGCGGGTCGTTCAGATACGCCTTCTTGCACTTGGAAGTGGTTGGACGAGGGTTATTTGTTCCCTCCATCCACCGTGTATTGACCATCTACCACGACGCTCGACAGTTCCATGGCGCGTACAATCAGGTCGTAAGTGATAGAAAGGTATGCTAAATGGGGGATTTGTGCTGAGCATTTCTGGGTAACCAATGAGCGCTCGATGTAATACAGAAAGAAACGCCAGACGCACCATATTCCTGCATGCACGTGTCAGAAGTTCCTTCAATTAGCCCACGACGCGCTATCCACAGTTACCGGTCGCATTTCCCAGTACACCTGTGCTGGAATGGCGGCATATATGCGCCCTCCCATCGATTCGGCAGAGGAGGCCGGGGCCGAGGCCATTCGAAATGCAGTTGTAAGGAAATGAAGACGGAGAGTTTCAAGAAGGGACGGGAAGTCGTGACGAACGATGGTGGCGGAAGGAGAGCATCATCGGCAATTTCCGGCTCTGTTTGCATTTCGTCTCTACCACTTCACCCGACCCATGTTCCCGTAACTATTGACCACAACGAAGCTAGTGACATTCATTTCCCTCGTTTGCTGTAGCACCACATGGAGCTAATATTGTGACCTGGTTCTTTGTCGCGACTCGCTTCTGGACATCGCGCCCCTGTCTGCATTCTCTGCACCGGTATCTAAGAACCTTCTCGCGCTATTACCGAACCGTTTCTGCTGCTCAGCATATCATCATCTGTAAACATGTATTCGTCTCTCTGTAGTGTCGGAATTCCATTATGACGGGGTTCTCTAACGAAAAGCACAAGTTATTACAGCTCCACCCGCATTAGCAGAACATGACCTTGTTTACACCCCTCGTCCCTTCTCAAAGCGAAGAAATCGATATATTTTGGCGGTGATGGTGAGTACGTAGCCCCAGTTCGACTTGTTATGATTTCTTGGGGATGTCTGAATAATCACAGTGAGGAGAACTCGCAGTGTGAGGGTCAGATGACGTTTCGTTATGAGATGATGTAGTCACCATGTGAGGTTCGAGTACCCATATTAGAGTGAATGGCCAGAAGTGCGTACATTCTTTTTTTTTCCATCCAAGGACTGCGTGTCATTGGGCATTGACAACCGAGCCTTGTCACGAAACCGGACACATTGAAGGAATGACGCAGTTCGTCTCAGGATTCCACATCCTTTCAAGAGGGACGGATAATACAAGCATTCTATGACCCGAAACCGAATACAGGGTAGTTAATCCAAAGCAACCACGTACCCGTCAGCGATTTCCTCTAGCATGGCATGACATGGTTGGAAAGAAAAATTTATACACTCAAAAGCGGAAACATTTCCCCATACTCAGATATAGGGAGTTGAACCCCAAATTACCGTGTGGAAGTGTTTCCACTACACCAGTATTCTGCTACCTAAGAATCAAAATATGATCTGATCCCCAAGGTTGACCTTCCGATGAAATCAGTGCATAATCATAACCATGGGAAGAGATTGTTGGTGAAATGGAAAGAGGATTTATTTCTGCCACGATAAGTAACCACAATCCACCTCCCCTCAATCTCCCACGCTGTCGCCTGTCTCATTATCCCAATGCCATCCTGCACTACGCTTGAATCATGTCCTCTTCCTCTTCTGAAAAGTTATTTGAGCAAGGCCACACGGAGGATGACTGAAAACAGAACCTCAAAGGGTATCACTTCTCATTCTCATTCCATATCCATCGTTCGGACATGGCATAGCACACACGCGGCATCTGCAGGGGTTCAAATCCCCTATTCGAACTTATGTTGATATTGTATGAGATTATTTCTTGTTTTCTTCTTCATTGCCTTGCCGCCTCAGGGCCAGGTCCCGGGAATCTCATATGTTTTGTGGAACGTTTTCCGAGACCTCTGCGATTAAGCATTAGAATTCTAAGCTTCAGCTCGACGGTGCAAAGCCATATATTCAACAGCATACATCCACTCTTTACCTTCATTAGATACCCATTCCGATATAGTCTGAAGGATAACACTGCCTCCCCAGTTCAGGGTTCGAGTCCCAGTATCCGAATTCCTGTCTATGAAGCCTTCAAGCAAATTTTTGTGCAAGTAGAAGAGCGTGTGCTTTCTGTCTTGCGGCCAATTGAAAAGTGGTTTCTACTTTGCTCTCTTCCCATGTCCATCATCGTTTGATCGTTACAAGAATACATGCCAATAAACAGTAGCGTCGGGTTGGAAATGCATGTGAGTCGCTCCCTGTGTGATCAAGAGACTCGCTCATATGACTGTGGTTCTTCACAAGTGACTCTGCATAGACCACTCTGTTACCTGGTACCTACCGTATCGTTTTCACATGCTTGGATATGGCGTAAAGGCTAACATTGCCTGAGAAGCTGCAGGGTTCGATTCCACATTTCCGAATGTTGTCCTACAGCAAATTTTTATATGGGCGGAAATTACGCAGTCGAGTACAAAGATGAATTCACAATTCATGACCATGATGAACTGGCCATTTATTTCATTTTGTCCCACTGCTGCGTTTCCGAAAATCTCTCTATCCTTACGCACATAAACACCCATATAGCCCTCCACACCGTTTCCGTCGCTCGCCCCAACATCAAGCGTATAATGTATAGGTACCGTGAAGCGGCCTCTAATCTAGGCATGATGGTATTCATAGGTAGGACCATGCGAGGTGAAATGGAACAGACAGGCTTGGATATGCATGTGTCCGTTCTTCGACAGCAGCTCATCACTGGGATGACGGAGGAAGCAGTCCGTGAAGGCTATGTAGGAAACCCTTCTCCATAGAATAGATTTTCAGTTATCTCAAGTTTACGTGGAAGCTGTATTTCGATGCGTCCTAAAACAAAATTTATAGACTAAAAGACGAAGATATCTGTTGCTATTCAGATATAGGGAGTTGAACCCCAAAGTATCACCTGGAAGTGCGATAACGTTGGCCACTACACAATGAGTCTGCTACCTTTCAGGACCTAGGGACAAAACTTATCCATCCTCTGCACAGCCGCCACCGTCTATTTCATTAACCTACCACCATCCCTCGATTCAAGCCCTGTTCTCTCTTCCGAAAAGTCTTTCGGGAAGTTTCCAACTAAACTACATGGTGACGCAAGACGGGTACTACTTGTCAGTCCCATCGTTCGGACATGACATAGCCTGCATATCTAGCAGCAGGGGTTCGATTCCCCACGTCTGACCTTGGAGTAGAACATCGCTTCCCATTTGTTGTTGTTTTTTTTTATTCACAGCCCAGGCGGTGGTAATCATGGAACGTCCACCGACTCCCCATGCTTCAGCTTAATGGTACAAAGTCATACTCACCTTGTATTTCAGCACATATGATAGGATTTACTCATAATTTTTCCGCTCGTAGATAGTCTGAAGGTTAACACTGCTCCCCCGGTTCAGGGTTCGATTCCCAGTATCGGAATATCGATGTCATGTTACAGAATTTTTGCGCAACACAATTGAAGAAACAAAAGATTTTCTCTCTTACACTGTTTGTAGGAGCCTCCTCATCGTCTAATATAGTCCTAACATCGAGATTTTGCACCCTTATGAAAGATGTCTGTCAATCGAAGACTTTCCAATGAACAGCAGGAATTCACATCGTCCGAATGGAATCCCATCCCTTAGCATTGGGTAAGGGACGCTTGTGGCGTATTCGCTAGAGTGTACGGAAGATAGGGGTTCGATTCCCTGTACCCCAATAAAATCAGGCCAAATACAACAAGTTTTGCCCCACAGACGAGTGCACATCACGATCCATGCACACTGGCACTGACACCAGTTTCTCTTGGAAGAACAAATGCATATTACGTAGGTATTATATTTCTCTTCTCCGCTTACTCTCTGTCCCCACGTCGAGGACACATCCTGCACGAGAGAATTCCTCGTCGTCCCACAATATCTACCATTCCCTCCACACCGCAAATAAAACGTATGCACCCACATCCTTCCCACATCATACCCCCTTTTTCTATCCCTCGTGCTACGTGCAGGAACCCGGAAACCTACACATGACGTTATTCGTACGGACGGAGGTAGGATCCCATAGAGGAGAATAGGCTTCAGGCCGAAGAGTCATCCAATCAACAGAGAGATTTGGTGTGGGCGCTTCTATTCTTCGGCAGAAACTTGATGTGGATACGTAACCGAGATCCCGTCATAGAACTGGAGGAGGAAGCGACCCGCAATGGCAATGAAGAGATGCACAGGAGGAAGGGTCAGGTCGGTGGAGTTCAGAGCATATAGGGAAGCAGGGAATGAGGACGGGTCAAGGTAGATGCGGACAGCGGACGCGAGTGAAACTACGTGCATTGACAGAGCGGCGACGTGAAAGAAGCATGCAGATCGCTCCGGTACGCCTTTTAGAAAGCAGTCGCACGTCTGTGAAGCAACGATTACTCTTCAAAGCAAGGGATATTCGCTCCTTCCATCCACGGTGTATCGACCATCTGAGTCAGTGCTCGACAATTCCATGGCGCAACGATTGAACAGAGGATAATCAGAATAAGGACGACGGTGACGCGTACAATCAGGTCGTAAATGGGCGAGGAGAATTCTGCGTTCGACCCTTGCGTGCGTGCGTTCAACTGCGTTTGAATGCGTTCAACTCGGATGCGTTTGCGTTCCTTCGATGCGTTCACATGCGTGACCCGATAATAGTTACTGTACCTTCAAGAATAATACTATCATGTGTATTTACATGGCGCACTTACCTACTTTTGATGTATTTCCTGGACATGTATTGGCAGCTTTCTATGACTTAGAAACAGTGTGAGACTATCTTGGAAAGCCATAAAGGCGTTGATTTTGTTGTAATATGTCTTAGAACATAATCCTCCTACTTCAGTATCATTTCGTGTTGAAATAGTTGTGAACCCTTGCATTTTTTGGACTTTTGGTAAACCAAACAACTTGTGTGCACCTCTCGAATCGACGCAACTCACTTACGCAACTCAAAAATAAGTCACGCATGCGTTAATAAATCGAACGCGAGCGTCATTGTAATAAACGCACGCGTTGCCCAAACTAACGCATGCGTTCGAGACAAAACGCAAACGAGAACGCAAATGTGACGATGGTTGTGATGGCGTGTCACATTTGCGTTAGGCTGCGTTGAACTCGAGTTGAACTGTGGTGGCTTCTCCCGTTGCACTTCATATGTGCTCGGCTACATTCTCCAAGCTTAAGAGCGATTCTCCAATGGATTCCTGCTGTATATATCTCAATATAATCTGCGGAAACCTACCAAGATTTAGCTGAGACCCCTTGAACTGGTTCTCTTTCCTCCGATCTGTTTATATTGCTCATACTATTTTCATACCTCTAACATAGTCCAATATCCATGGAAGCCCTCGAGGCGTGTCTTCTGGAGGGAAATATCCACATGAGTGATCAGGTGGGTTCACACTTAGCCGGGGAGAGTGTCCTTCTACGGGCTGAGACCTTGTTCCCATCAAATTACGGTGCTGAGATCTTTTATGAGTACGTTATACTGTTACATTCCGCCTATTTGATAGCTAAAGTACATAAAAGCATTATTACGCACGAACGCATCTTTGTCGAGTTCGCACACGCAAACGCAAGCGTGACAAACGCATGCGTTTAAACGCAAACGCACGCACGCGAACGCGAACGCAGAATTCACCGTGCCCGTCGTAAATGACAGAAGGATACGCCATATGGTCAGATGGTATATCCTTGTCCTCGATTGAAGAGATTGGCGCTGTACGTCTGTGATCTGAAGGTGGCACTGAAGAACCAATGACCTCGATGTAATACAGAAAGAAATGCAAGACGCACCCTGTGCCGGCATGTACGTCTCATAAATTCTCCCGGTCAGCCCATAACCGGCCACCAGTCGGCATTTCCCAGCACACCTAAGTCAAAACAGTGGTGTATATGCGTCCTCCCATCGACTGCACGACCCGTAAGTGCACAATGGTCAACGACTTCATTCTGCTGCTGGCGCTGAGACATCGGAAGCGTGCTGATCAATGTGGACTATAGGCGGCAGTGATGTCAATCGTTGACCAAGGGTAAAAAGGAACAGCATACCTAGCACGAAAACACGCATGCTCCGTAACGCTTTCCTGAAAATCCATTCCCCTTATTTCACCACAAGGGATGCAGCAGTTTCCATCGTTCGTAATCAGTGGTACGAGGATGCACGTCGCGAGCAAACAACGAAGATATCGAAGCTCTAGAGCTATTTTCCGGCCTGGGAGTCAGCATCAAGCCCAGCAACTAAAAAAAACCAGCCAAGTACCATCTTCCGAAGAAAAGAAGCCCTCAATCCAAACCTTGTTCCTTCCTTTGCAAGGTGAGCCCATTTTGTAGAGGAATCAGGTATAATTCAAGCCGCAGTTGTAAGGAAATGAAGGCAGAGTGTTTAAAGAAGGGAATGAGTTGTGATGGGCGATGGCGGCAGAAGGAGAGCACCTTCGGCAATATCCGACTCCGCCAGCATTTCCGCTTTTTCATTCCGCTCGTTTGCTGTAGAATCACAGTGCTAATATTTCGTCCTGGTTCACGGGCAACCGGCCCCGATCCAAATATGATTGAAAGGCTCCTCAAAATCCGGTACCTCCTTTCTCTGCACTGCAGCTTTTGACGATATTGGCGAGACCTCGACGACAATGCTGCCGGGTATATCTTCATATCCAGGTGTGTCTCCTTTTTTCTGATATCTCTGTGGTATCTTGATCGTTTTGCCCACGAAAACCAAAAAGATCTGGGCAATGCTATCGAGTATTTACTAGCCTTAGCTAACTTACTTTTTGACTTCCGCCGCAGTCATCCTCGAAGCGACGGTGAGTACGAACTCTATCTTATGTCTATTATCACTACACAGGTGAAGTCCGCAAAACCACGGAGCGAAGCATGAGTGTGGGACACTACACAGGAGTGACAACGAGCCAGGTGACGATCTCAACTAAATCGCGTCCCTGGGAGCATTCCTGCACCTCCTTTTCTTTGCAAGCAAGGTCCAGGATACCAAGTTGGTCGTGGAGTAGTATAAGCAGACTACAGTATCAGGCAAGTAACATATCTGTTCGGAAGATCGCTCAGGCATCAGATCTCTCTCCATACACATCACAGGACCCTTCTCCGCATCCGAATCTTTGCCCCCGGTATTTACGAGCATGATCAATATCAAACACGTTCATGCGAGGCCCATTCATTCGTGGGATCCTCGAGAATACCGTCGCGTCTCTCAGTTTGGAACTGAACGGCTGTAATGCAGACCTACAGGACTTTGCTGAGATGATACCCATCCCTATTCGAAAGCTGTGTATATCGTGGTGCGATCCTCATGTGCGCTTTCTTTTGGGACCTCTCAGCGTCGAGGATTTGGAGGTGAATGGTTTAGGTGCGTCTCTTTGTGTCTCTCTGGATAGGAACTCTAAATAACTCGTGTACATGGATGGATGGTGACTGCATGAGTATTGTCGTCACCTTACGGTGACTCATAGGCGCCCATCTTAATACACTCAAAAGATTATGTCTGGCCAATACATGCCGAGATGCGGGATGCCGTGATGTCTTGCATTTGGCGCGTGCTTTCGAGATAAGTTTCAATTGCTATGCCTACCTTGCAAACCTAATTAATCCTTTCGCATCACAGGCCCACACGAATGGTTTTTCCTTGCTGGAGGAGCTCGTTTTGGATATCCCACTTCCTCAAGATATAATTCCAAAGCTCTTCAAGGCAATATCTGCGATTCCCGTCCTTGAAGTCTTTCGCATCGTCTCCTGTACGTCTGAGGATGGCGTATGTAGTAATGTTCCTCTGTTTTAATTACAGAGCAGTATGATGAAGAATTTAAATGTTCAATGGTTTAGCACACTGTGAGCAGGACGCGTCATCAGACTCGGTACCGTGTTCGTGAATATGAACCTATTTTTGAACAGTAGGTGATACTCGCGATTTGCCCTCCCTACGCTGAGGTTTCTCTCTATACAGTTCTCTCAACCTCGGTCAATCAACATGCTGTTTCCAGTACACCATTAACGAATGTGATAATTGGGAGTAAGTACCTCCAGTACCGTATTGCCCGAACTGTGAATTTAACCGTGAGGATCAAATGAAATAAAAGCACTCATCAATATGGTGACGCTCCCTGAGACTCGCCTCCATCTATTAGTGGATAGTTGATGCCGCTGACTGAATATGATGCGGCCATCTTCATAACTGGTCATCCAAATACAAGTACAGGAACGGAGCATGCAAAGAACACGATATGAGACATAATTCCAACGCTCACCAAGACGGTATCTGCCTTTCCGAACATTAAGGCCATTCGCTTCGCTCCTCTAGTCAAGGAAGGGTGAGCTCTCCAATGACGACTTACGGCTATGCGGGCTAATGCAAGTTTTCTTTGTAGCTCCCTTGATCGCCATGACCATGTCAAAAATACATTGATCAGGCCATCATCTGGCATAGACCAAGGGTAGCTGGATACAAAGCTTTATATGACATCCACCATCATGTTAGAATTGTTTGGGAACATGGTTTAGTTCATCTTATACTTGGATCGCTAACTTAATCTCGCTGATGAGTTTCCCCTCTAGAGGTGGGCCATCGATGTTTTGTGTATGCTCTTCGGTATGGATCTAGCCATACGTAGCTCGGTTTTCAGGTCGAAGTGGTAATGTTCGAATTCGATATAGCTTGTTTGGTGCAGAATCATATGATAGAACACACCGTGTATACGGCACATATTGCTTTTCTCCGGTAAACGTGAATTAGACAAGGGGGTCCTAATAATGAATTAAAAGACAGTGGGTCGATTAAATAATTTCGTGCACCAGCGATGGACCTACCTACCTTCACGTGACATTTATGATGTCATTATGCTAAATTTGGGTATCTTTCAACTCAATTCAGTGAATATTTCACCTGAAATAGCCATGATATTAATATTGAAAGTGTTTTGAACATAATCTGTATGCTATCAAGTCTAAATCATGGCTGCGCTCTAATGGGATGTCGTAATGTCATCATGTCCAGTCAGCAGGGCCGCTTTGCAATGGCTTTGACTGAGTGTTGGTATGGCTAGGTATGATGCCCTAAGGTAAGTAGCACATTCAGTAGCATATATTGTATCATGTATGCTCTAAAATTTACCCTTGAAGTCCATTTTTAGACCCCCAAAATGGTGGTCAACTTTTTTTTTTCGTGACATCCGGCTGGACCTACCTACCTACCCGGTGTTCCGGGCCGGAATTCCGGTACCCCCTTGGAATTAGATCACCAAAGCAATTGTTCCTATGCTCAAATGGGAGAGGAGTAGAGAAAATCAAATGTATATTACACCCCGATGGCCCGAGAAGAAATCATGCTGGACCGTCTGGCAGGATATGGGTCTTCTTCAGATTTCCTATGACTATCCCTTCAAATTCAGGAAGAAAATTTCATACGAAACGATGTTGTTACCTAGGACACCTCGCTGTGCTGGGTATAAAAATCGATGAGATTTGGTATGTATTCACATACGGGGAATTGAACCCCGAGCTTCCATTGGACATGCTGGCTGTGATACTAAATGAACGGTGCTCATCAAGCCATCACTGAGGTCTGTGTTCTACTGTAAGCTCTGTATCTTTCGAATGCGGAACCACCCAGCCATTCAAGTTATATTGTGAGGATGAGTGAAATACACAGTGGTAAACCTGTCTCTCGGTCTACTACCTTAGTGGTGGTTGAGTATGAAGGAATTATTATTCTACTAGGCCAAAACTTCAGCCTTATATACTACACAATGTATCTAGAAAGTTCTACTACTTTACTTATGTTTATATCTACTTGAAGGTTCCAGTAAGTAAGAGTACGAGGGGAGAAACATTTAGCAAGAGCAATGATGCTCAAATATTCCGGATGTTGCCGGATTGCCGAGACACGGCATGCCCGTCACTATGTCACAACCTGTAGGTCGGTCACAACAAGTTAGGAGTGTTGGGAGTGTTGGCACGGTCCGGTTCCTCCGCGATCATGTGTACGAATATCCGTAGTTTCCCGCTTGTCCGTAGCCACATCCGTGACTATCACTAGCGATTCCCCATTCCCTCTCTTGGACCTAGCGATACGGTTCCAGTATTAGTCACTTAGTCACCGGTTACTTACTTGATTTACGAAGTTCAAGTATCGGATTAGGCAGATAAGCCTCTGGAATGAAACGGATTGGCCTTTACACTAAGTATATTGAGCTCTGGGGTGGGAAGGATGCTATTGTGCTTTACTGTGTGATAGTGACTGCAGTAACAGTAGCTGTGGACTGGATACGTATCGATCTATGGAAGACGTCAACTGGGAGACGAAGAGATGGCGCGTGAGAACGGAGAGCAGATATCCATGTTAGGATTGCGTGTCGGATATTCGGACAAACAGCTGCAATGCGGCAGCTGGGTTCGTCATCGTTTCATGGTTAGTCTGGCCGCGGTCCGGTTCAGAACCGCGTGGACCCGGTCCGAACCCGAACCGAACCTGCAGGTCCGGGTCCGGTCCAGGTTCAGGTCCAGCACAGCCATCTGGGTCCAGGTTCGAGGTTCGACCTGTTTGAAAATTCTGGACCCGGTTCGGACCCGGTCCGAACCCGCTGAACCTCGAACTATTTTCACTTCATCAAGATGAGTATCTGGTGCTATCTGCTATGGCATGCAACTATCTCGCTGTCCCAGGATGATCTGCACCATCAGAATGTGCTTTCTCGCATGTAAGCCATACTGATTCTGACCCTCATTGATGAAACCTTGGCACTGAGAAGTCTGGTACCATGCAACGCTTGAAGGAGGCTTATTGGGATGGTTGCATGAGTGCCCAGAATGAAGCTTGAATGGATATTCAACCTTGCTTTGATGATGTGGATTCAGATATTTAGCGTAGTTGGTGAGTTCTACTGGTACCCAATATATACAGCGAAAATTTTACTGAACCCGGTCCGAACCTGGACCGGACCTGAACCGGACCTCTTGGACCTGAACCTCAGGTCCAGGTTCGAGGTTCGAGGGAGTGGGGAGTGAACCTCGAGGTTCAGGTTCGAGGTTCAGGCAAATTTGCCCGAACCTGGACCGAACCGGACCCCGGCCAGACTATTCATGGTACCATGCCATTCTTGCCAAATTCATGATCGATGAGTTTAACGGCGGTAGCTGTTGTTAACCACGCGTTGTAGCAGTTAATAGCGCCTTGTCTCTGCAGCTGGTGGTTCGATTCCCATTGTCTGCCATTTCTCGAGCCTGGTGCAAATCTTGTTCCAAGGTATTGCAATGTATCGTGCAGACAGAACAAGATCCAGAAGGAAACTTACGGCAATCACAAAGAATAAATATCCTGCGGTGAGGCGGCTGATTAGGATTACGTAGCAGTATATTGACCTCAGCTTTGCTTTGTTCATGTGGGTGACGATCATTGAAAGGGCTTGATCGGATGGGAGCTGGATATTCCCGAAGAGGCTCTCATTCTGCCACTATCCTCCGCCACTGCATGATTCGTCGCTCCTTACCTTCCGTCGTTTATTAGTATCTTGCAATACTCAGTGCGGAACGGTACATCGTTTTTTCTCCCTGAGAGTCAAGGACCAAGGGTGAGGATTGAGGACATCTTTTCTTCAGGCGAAGTGTACGTGGCGGAGGTTTTGATTGCTAGTCTTCATAATGACAGGAATTGATTCTCAGAGTCAAGACTGTATAATTTCTAAAGAAAGCCCCTTCGACTTTGGATACCTCCTTGTTCGTGCCCTCTATGTTTCCTCGTTGGACGGCTGCACATTACGTTTATGACATTAATTACATAAAACTTCCAAGCTTGCTGCTCATGAGCGAAAGGGAAACCTCAGGACCTCACGGAGCATCAGTTCTGCGATGGTTTTGTCCTATGTATGCTGCCCGTGTTTCACTTGTTGGTTAACCCTTCACATCGCTCCTTTTAGCAGTCTCCGTGATATGCCATCTACTATGCCATATTGACGGGGAAGATGTACGCGTTTTCAACATCGTGATGTCAGCTCCCAGTCTCAAATCAACTTCGTTGCCAAGGGTTCGTAGATGCTTCCCAAGGAAGACGACCGTTTCTCCAGCAAGCGGATGTCTTGTATCGTCTGTCCAGCCACGTGAAATATGCGAAAATGACGGAGCTCTGAATACTACTCGCACTGATGAAGAATATCCCTCGGAACTGGGTCGTAGAGTATACCGCTGATGGGTGCGACAGAGTAGGTTTCGATATTTCCCAAGGAGTGAGTCTTCCATTTTTCATTGGCCGTCTGTTCTGATATGATGGCTGGTTGATGAGATGCGTACTGTCTACTATACCGCTGCCTTTGTAAGATTTTTGAACGACGAAGGCGGCGTCGTCCCGATAGGTACTCGAGGATGTCGTCCAGCCTATCACGGCTGCAGCAGAGATTCGTCTACGGTCCCCGGATGTCGTCGACGTCGAGGTCCTGTCAGATGCCAAGTCATCACAACTCCTTCGAATTAGTCTGCCAAGTACTCGCATATGCTTCCTGTATCCACCTCTTCAAGCTAAGCACGATGTGATTGTTTTTGGAGGTCCCGTCATACCAGATCCATGTACATCCTGTCGGAACTACTGCCGTCGTGATAGGGAGTCCGACCTGGGATGTCCCTCCTGACCGTGCGGCTTCTGTCCTTCTATAGATGCTTCAATTGAGCGTCTACCACGGAATCGGATGCGACACTTCGCCTTGCAATTGGTGTAACAAGGGCCAACGATCCGGCAGCATAGGATTATTTGGGACTTCACTGCGGGTGGGTTTACAGAAACACAAATATCACCCATCGTTTACTGATGTTTCTCCTGTATGTTAGTAGCGTTATTTCCCCGTGAAAGGTCTTCTTCTTCGTCTCCATGACGATTGAGTTCTCCATTCGCATTGGAGCTTCATGGCGCACAGAGGGGTTAGCGTCTCCAAGGAGTGTTGAGAGTGACGACCCTTCGTCGTTCTCGAGGCTTTCTCATTTTCATGTTCTGGCGCTGCAGCCATCTCCTTTTGAGGTCGTTGTTTGGACGCTGCCCCCGCTGATATTTAACGTGACTCATCCCACTCGCTGCCTGTTCTTCCCAGATTTCTAGCGAGACAGATTCCTATCAATTCCTCCTTCATTTCCTGTATTCCGGAAGTGGGATGTAGAATTATAGAATAAGGAATTACAACGGGTTCATCATGTATGAAATCTGCGTTGCTGTTCCAGTGTACGTCAATATCATTTGGCTTGATGATGGCTTTTGTCATTCACTGTATGACATCTTAGAATGCACTTCTGTTAGTTGCGATTGAAACTAACACGTTGTGAATTGTTCGAGATTCGGGTGCTGTAATCCGACACAGTGTGTCCGCGTTACTCCTTCAGCTACTCAACGGAGTTGTTCCAATGCGAGTACACTGTTTCCCTCACGAAATTTGTTCAAGAGATCTAGCATTCCCATTAACGTTCGTGCAGGCAGCTCTTTCTTCTGTTCATTCAATCTAATTCCTTTGAATACAGTTTGATTTGAGTTGGGACGAGTAAATCTCGTTACACCGTGTGTTTTATATGAGAGGACCCACATTCCGTTCTCATCTCCCGATCTGGTGACCAGGCCTGAGTACCTCAAGTCGTCGACAACGTTCTTCGGCGTCGGCTTCCTTTTTATGTCGTCACGTTATTCAGATTGATCTTAAGCGCAACTGATCCGACTCTCGGTCATTCATCCCCATCTATGAGCGACGTGGATAGTCTTTGTTTTGGGTCAGCTCTTCCTTCCATTCGTGTGATGCCATATCTCACTTTTGGGATGCAGATTACACAATTACGATGGGACGCATCGTGTATGAAACCAACGTTGCTTGTATGCATCTCGCGGTACGTCAATATTGTTTGGCTTGATGTCAGCTTTTCTCATTCACTGTGCGACATTTTAGAATGTATTTCTGTATGCCGTAATTGAAAGCTACCATGCTGTTAATTCTTCGAGATTGCGTGTGTACTGTTCACGGTCATAAGCCAATAATGAGACGCCCAACACCGAACAGTGTGTCTACGTTACTCCTTCCGCTACGCAATGATGTTCTTTCGATACGACTGCACCTGTTTCCCTCACGAAATTTGTTCAAGAGATCTAGCATACCCATTAACGTTCGCTTCAAGCAGATCTTTCTTCTGTTCCTTAGATCTAACTTCTTTTGATACAGTATGATTGGAGTGGGCCGCTTGTTCATAATTCGTCTTCAGTTTTCCGATGCTTCAGGTGGGTCCTCCTTCGGTGGTCCGAACCACACAGGCTGCGGAAACGCTGGTGTGGGACTCGATAAACTGACGAATGAACATTAACCGGAGTTAATATCGTCTCACTCAAGCGAGATCAGAGGCAGGAATTATTACTATAAAATGAACACGTTATCAATGGCTGTTTTCCTAAACCATCACCACCCTACGCTGTCAACTTCGCCATAGTCCACCCGGCCGGAAATACATGAGACTGATCAAAGTCTCCAGGCGCTAAAACCCGCACTATCCCACAAGGGGGACGGTGAATTCTGCGTTCGCGTTTGCGTGCGTGCGTTGCGTTTAAACCCATGCATTTGTCACGCTTGCGTTTGCGTGTGCGAACTTGACAAAGATGCGTTCATGCGTAATGATACTTTTATGTACTTTAGCTATCAAATAGACGGAATGTAACAGTCTAATGTACTCGTAAAAGATCTCAGCACCGTACTTTGATGCCAACAAGGTCTCATCCCATAGAAGGACACTCTCCCCGATTAAGTGTGAACCCACCTGATCACTCATGTGGATAATTCCCTCCGGAAAACACGTCTCGAGAGCTTCCAGGGATATTGGACTATGTTAGAGGTATGAAAATAGTATGAGCAATATAAACAGATCGGAGGAAAGAGAACCAGTTCAAGGCGTCTCAACTAAATCTTGGTAGGCTTCCGCAAATTATTGTCGGAAAGTGCGAGACGATTCTGGCAATCCGGCATTCCGGCATGCTGAGTAAGAGATTGGTAAGAAAATGATTGTACGGAAACTACTAGAATAGTCGTAGTTTAGTATAAATATAAGAAGTCAATGGGCAAACTCTTCACGAGTTTGTAACCCAGAGACTAGAGGTCTCAATAGCATTGTACTAGGATACAGTCCAAAATACAACAATTATAGTGAGATATATATATCAGGAATCCATTGGAGAATCTCTCTTAAGCTTGGAGAATGTAGCCGAGCACATATGAAGTGCAACGGGAGAAGCCACCACAGTTCAACTCGAGTTCAACACAGCCTAACGCAAATGTGACACGCCATCACAACCATCGTCACATTTGCGTTCTCGTTTGCGTTTTGTCTCGAACGCATGCGTTAGTTTGGGCAACGCGTGCGTTTATTACAATGACGCTCGCGTTCGATTTATTAACCCATGCGTGACTTATTTTTGAGTTGCGTAAGTGAGTTGCGTCGATTCGAGAGGTGCACACAAGTTGTTTGGTTTACCAAAAGTCCAAAAAATGCAAGGGTTCACAACTATTTCAACACGAAATGATACTGAAGTAGGAGGATTATGTTCTAAGACATATTACAACAAAATCAACGCCTTTATGGCTTTCCAAGATAGTTTCACACTGTTTCTATGTCATAGAAAGCTGCCGATACATGTCCAGTAAATACGTCGAAAGTGGGTAAGTGCGTCATATAAATACACATGGTAGTATTATTCTTGAAGGTAGACCAACTATTAGCAGGTCACGCACTTGAACGCGTCGAAGGAACGCAAACGCATCCGAGTTGAACGCATTCAAACGCAGTTGAACGCACGCACGCAAGGGTCGAACGCAAAATTCTCCTCGCCCTCCCACAAGCATCACGCTCTCCCTGATGATTGTCGGCGAACCACGGTTTGATCGCCCCCGCCTCTTCAGCTATGTCAGCAATCCTCTTTATTGAAAACTTCGGTATTATTGGGTTCTCACGCAGGTCAACTTCAATTGCCAGAGAAGAACACTCTGTGATGGAGAATTCGCTCATGAAATCGGATATCATTGGTAGAAGAGTCCTGTCGTGTTCGATGATTGTGACTTGAGCGAGGTAGGCGAGGTATTTCCTATCCTTCAAGCCAATCTTGGCTGACATATGATTAGAATCGCCTGGTGGCCTCGAACGTGTTTGAACTTACATTTGATACACTTAGCTTTGTGGTCCGTTTTCCAGTGCGTCCGTTGGCACGACATAGAGCAGTACTGGACGCTTTCGCACCTGGAACAGCATTGCATGTTCCTTCCATATATGCGTCGGCACTATGTAGAATGCAATGAGAAGAGAGCGGTTATGTCTTAGGAATGGCAGACTCACTGCAAAGCAGACACTGCGTAGTTTATCGCACACACCCCTGATTGCATAACGCTTTTGGGCGATCGATTTTAGATCTGACCAAGCGCGAACTATATCCGCCGTATAATCTTTGATGTCCACAACGACACCCTTCTTGTCCAAAGAGATGATAGAACGAATAACACCGTTGGTGACTGATCTGTAGGAGGTATAGAGCGTAATATTGTCGATAATCGAGGGAATGACGGGCTCCACACTGTAACCCTCCTCAGGCGGGAGAAGAGGCCAGATACGTAGAAGCATCTCTAAAACGCGATTATCGACCATCGCAAGGATTATAGGGAGATAGGGAGAGTGGGATGCGAGAGACTGGCGCGTAAGAAATGTACTGTGCTGTCAAACCAGTTCAAAAGTCTGGAATTGGGAGGTGGTGGGAGACGGATGATCGTGACAGCGAATTGGCGCATGAGACTGCATATAAACCTTACGCTTTCCTCATGTATGGCCACTTCTGCTAGAATCGGTGACTTACATATGGCGAGCATGAAGTTCAGACAATAACCATTCATGTCATCACCGTCATACCGAACACCGTCAGCGTAGTCTTCCAAAACCGAGTTGAAGCAAAGCTTCGCCGTCTCCGCTGGGTCCACTTCCAACGGGGACCTACCAACCCATCGCGTTTCCTGCATAACTAGAATTGAATGCAACAAGCAGCTCAAATGACGGACAGCAGTATGGCAACGTGACAGGCATGACTCGCGCCAAAATTCGACAAGGTGAGGGTGTAGCGGATCGTCAGCAGAAATGATTTTCATGTATGAGACGATTCCGACGAGGGATTGCAGGCACATGGCAGTCGTATTCCTCATGTCTGTTAAATCAACACCTAAACCAGACACCGAAAGATCCTTGGATGTGCGTATAGAAATGAAGTGGAGACTCCAAGCGCGTATCCCTGGCCATAATTCTACGAAGTCCGAGTCCGATCCTGGATAATAGTCTCGGTCGAGGCCCCTACATATGGCTCGAAAACAAGCCATTGCCATGATAGCGGAGGGACTGTTTGACGAGTCCCCATCGTTTGAGGGAACCTTGTCGGGGGAAAGGTGGCGCATGAAGACCTCGATGTACGAGGGGAGAATTTGAGAACCTGGAATCTCGTCTAAAACGGAAACGGAGCCTTTCATGACTTGTTTCTATGCGCAGAATGAGTACAGTCGAGATAGAATGGGGAACCGACGCCAGACCTTTCTTTGAATGGCCTCACCAGCACGTCGTGCTCTCGCGAGTATCGCAGGATTGGTAGGCATCGAGAAACGCTCCCTCGAAAGGCTGGGAGATACCAAAGAGCAAAAGGCCAACGCAGTTTGGATGAAAGAGGTTTTCCAAGCGACGCTGAAATACCCCGTGCTATTTTTAGGGGCACCTGCCGAGCTGTTTCATCATCCCAGGGAATCAACGTAAGTGCAAACGGGCATCCCCGTGACTTGTAGCGAATCCGCTCACTACGCCAGAGATGGAATGGATACCGAAGTGTACCAAAGACGTATAATATAACTTTCTGACTTTATAAAAATGGGGAATCATGGCCTGAGCTCTAATATATACTGACCTTCGTATGCCCTCATTCATTGCTGCGAGGCGAAATACTGAGAGACGAACCTGGCCTGTCTTCGGCTCTGCGAAATGCGGCTCTCAGATAATGGCGGACATTATATCCGCAGGGTCTTGTATCTCTGCGTTGTAGCTGTCCAATTCAGAGTCACCAGAATTGAATGAAGAGCCACTCGTAGGAACCCTAACCATCCCGGGGAACGATGGAATTGAAATGTCTCCACAGACAGAATTGTATGTAATGGCGTTGTAACGACGAGCGAGATATTTGTCCAAAGTAAATGACACAATATATCATGGGTCACATACTTCTCCGAGACTGAGCAGGTGATCGCCGTCGACGAGCTTGTTGCATGGTAGTAAACCTGTATCCCTAGGCTATGAGCACCGTAGATGACATTTAAACAAACCCGGTGATTAACGTGCATAATAAGCACTCGCCACCGTTGTCATTGTGGTAACTTCCGGCAGATGAATCGGCGGCTTTCCGTACGAGATTTGAATGGCTGGGAACTGCTTTATGATAGATCTCAAAGATCTCTCGGTATGGGGACGTGGGGGTAAACAGTGAGGCATCATGGTTGCAGTAGGTCGGGGACCGTGCGCCCATTGAGGAGTTTTGAAGGTGGAGATCGGCACAGAACTGGCCACCGTAACCTGTTTTATAGATACAGAACTGTTGTTGAGGGTGGACTCAAGTTGTCTATGGAAGGATAGTTAAATCAGATAAGCATAGTAACAGCACTAGAATGCATGAACTTGCATCAATCCGAGACGAGATCTTGTGGGAACGGCGTCTATGTCAACGTGTATTCCGCAATGCATTGTACATGTTTGTCATCTGGAGCGTACGAAGATAGTGAAGTGAAGTGACATTTATGCCTGTGTAAGCTTGTTCATTGGTATCCTTCTCGATGTAGGAATACTTCTATAAGAATGACTCGTCAGAACGCAACCAGTCATGCCGAAAATACAACTTATGGTAGTGAGTGAGCAAAAATACGACCTCCAATCATCCCGCCAGATGGGATGCTCCGTGACCTCAGTATTCCTTCGAAGCTTCATGAAAGCAAAATCAAACACATCCATCTGCCTGTTGTGACGGATTTCTCCTCTCGCTATTGTCTTGTCTCACCGCCGACATTCCAATTTGTTCCTGTAAGCTGCTGCGTCATCGACCCATGCACCTTTGTGGCGGGTTCAAGAATTTGGGTTGTGATTTGGTTGCGATTGGATTGTCGGAACGCCGGGACGAACGGTTTTACGCAGTACTTCGGCTGTTTGACAAGCAGGACATGATTACAGTAACAAACGGGCATACGGTATTGATAAATTACTCACCTGACAAGCTTCCTTTCTTCCAGTACGAGAACGCGGTCCGAGATGATTACGTCTTTCTACAAATTCCCACGGAAACGCGTAGCGGGCCCGTGCACGACTGGTATCCGGGGTACTGCCATCATGATTTGAGAGTCCGACCTGGAGCAACTTCCTTTCCTTCACTGCGCTCCCACTTCACTGGTCGATCTGGCCTACCCAACTATGCAACTCTCGCTCCTGTAGAGTTCTTTGGTTAAGCCTCTACAGTATTCTCAGACTCGACGTTTCGCTTCGTAGTTGGCGACCGAGAGAGAGGCGAACTGATTTCTTCCAATTTAGATGACTGGGGTGAGTTTGAGAACTTGCGTTCTTGCTCGTCATTTGTTGATTCATCTCTCGTATTATAGTAAATATCCACAGGCTTTTCGTTGCCCAGAGCCCCGTACGACAGGTCGTATTTCGCGTCAAAGATATAACTCGGGGCAGGAACGGGGGTTCTCCTCGCAGGGTTCTGGGCGGCTGGACGGGTATGCCTCGTTCTTTCTTGATGCTTTCTCCTTTTCATAACTGTTCTGCTGAAAGATTACTTCTTGTCTTTCGATGAGCAAAGAGAGCCGGGCCAGAGTACCTCACCAATCCTCGACGATGCTCGCCTGTATGCGTCTATTTTTATGTAGTCCCTGCCTGCCTTGCCGCATGACGCATGATGCATGATGGCTCGTTCTTCGCCAAGGATTTTGTGGTAAGTATCCTATTATTCGAGTCAGTTCACCCTTAGCTTTGTACGATCTGACGCCTCATTCCCAGGATGAAGCTGAAGCTCAAGGATGGTGCATGAGCCAGGGATCACACAGGATTCCCCTGGGTGATTCCAGTTGCGCTTTGTGTATATACCTGTACGTTGACATCCTTTCGCGTAAGGACGCGCCTTTCCTGACCCATCGTGAAACGGTTGAGGTTGTATTGCGTATCTTTGAATTCAAACCTATCTTTCGCATCGTGTTTAGTTCTTCGTGTGCTCCGTTCCTGTAATAATCATACATGGACGACCAGTTATGGTGATCGCTCCAAGTTCAGTGCGCAGCATTAACTCACCACCAATGAGCGTAGGTGATTTCTAGGGAGCGTCACAGAATGTTGGTTCTAGAATGGTATGTTGCAATTCGTCAGTAATATAAGGATAAGCCTTGACATCGCTCCCTCCAGCAGACGCTCCGAAGCTCTATCCACCGTGATATGTCGGCGAGAAGGACGTGCATGACAATACCACATCTAATTCTCCAACCAACCCCAATACCAAGCATATTACCGCTGTAAACACTCGAAATGGGTCTGCCACGAATATCGGTAACAGCTCTACATCGGTTCAAGAGGATGTAAGGAGCTCTGATAGTCAGATCGCATCACCAGTGGCGCCCATTGGGGATTGGGGATTGCGGTCCGTTTAGTGAGTATTTCGGTCCTACTTGATATGCTGCTGTATCTTATGGCTTTCGACAGAACGAAGTGGTATTCGAGAACCTAATTCTGTAAAAGGTAGCTTTGACGTCCCTCCGACATTCACGAGTTAGGACCCACCTGGCCCTATGGATTGTTTTCTTTCCGCCGTCCAAGAGAAAGGTCAATGCGGCATCCAAGGAGAAGTACGAGGAGGATGCATATGTACTCGTCATTCCTGCAGGTGTGCGGTAAGAGACGGCCCCGGCTGAGCGGACGTATTTCTGAGGCTTACAAGACAGTTTACGGTGCGTCTTTTGTTGTTCTCTCCCGTATCAAATTCAGTGCTTCCCTAGAGACGCTCAATGATTCAGTATAATGATGGGTGGGCCGGCCATCTAGCGTACCCTTCTCTCACTTATAACTCTATTGTATGCGTCCCCTTCACGCTTATTCCAAATATCTTGTTGTTTAGCCATCCATAGAGTCTTGTCGTGTTCATATCCGAGTGTTCAAATGTCCTATCTCAGGTGGCTAATATCATGGACAAATTTTCAGAAACGTCTCCTACAAATATGCATCAGCAAACACGAACCTTCGCTTTGACAAAAGGTGCTCTTCTAGCATAATTAGCGGCCGTTTGCTGCAAGAAGGCACACGTTCATGCCGTCACCCCGTATAAGGACTCGACAACATTTACCTTTTCCGCCAACATATATTCGTAAGAGCTACGAGGTCCAACCGTTTCGTTCAGTCCCCAATTCATGGAGGGATACGATGATATGCATTGTTGGCTCGACCAACTGACGAGACCGTTGCCATTATGAGAGATACGAAAACTTTCAATGTTCTGAATTGGAATTGGAATTGGGACACATCTGTCGTAAAACCAGCGAATACACCATAACAACTTGGTGGATGCGGATAGACAAGGGATTGTTATGATGGTCCGAATGCAAGGGACCATCGAATTGGTCTTTTAGAACGACGCCGGCGAATTCAAGCTACTTCCGCTACTCACCGGAGTGATTTTGATTAGTGCCTGTACATAATGGCATTCAGATGTAGTATACCGGCTCTGTCGGTGGTAATGCTGTGGGTTCGGTTCCTGCTCTCTGAACTTGGAAGGAAGTGGCAGCGTTAATTTTGGTGCTTTTATGCCCTTGTGAGGTCAGTGGCACTGCGTAGTTACCGGACACAGGACCGCTCAAATTTTGTACATCTCTCATTCTTCATACTAAGTGAGATTTATATAATGAATAAGATTATTGACACGGTGGGTTCAATTCCTGCACTCTGACCGGAGGATCTGCAGCATTTTTAGGCCCTGGTTCGTCGTTCCGCTCCTCACTAGGAATAATTCTTGCATGTAATAGCATGATATAGAACGTGAAAGGACATGAGCGTGCGTGCTATGGTGTCGAGCTTATCTCGGATGTGTGGGTGAGGTATACCGTCTCAGACGAACCTTCCACATTTACCGACTTCTGCGCCAATTAGATCTAGACGGTGGTATGATAGTGAGACGTGGAAAGATGAACTATGGCAGCGCTCTTCTAGAGGTACCATGGGAGCGTGCGCCGATAACTAGCATAGCAAACTGTCTTTGATCAGAAATCTGAGAACGCGGCAATGGAAAAGGACGCCTGAAGACAGCCGGGAATTGCCGAAGACACTCTCCTTCTGTCACCATCATCACTTATGCGCGCTACAATTGGTTGTCTCATTGTTCCTCAAAGTATCTGACAGATCTCTTCCATGCCTTTCATCAATTATCGATTATCTTTCCTCTGCAAGAATTTCCGCCAATGCTCCATCAACCCATAGACTTGGATCGAGGGTTCGATTTCTTTGAATTCGGGATAAATATACATGTCTGCTTGTTTGATCGCGGGTCTACCAACTAAATCGCTGGCTGAGTCACTTTTCCCAGTGTGCTCCACTTCTGTGATACTCTGAAATGCGATAAAAAGGACGACCACACGGGATTTGCGTAGTGCTTCTTCAGTCACACGATATTCTACAATGATGATCTGATTACAGTTACGAGCGTTTCCTTTCTTCCATACAGGAACTCGGTGCGAGATCAAGTCTTCCCAAAATTCCCAAGGAAACACGTAGCGGTCCCATGCGTATCCGGAGTCCGGAGTATTGCTTTCATGATTTCGAGTCCGACAGTCGACCAGGCCTTCCTTCCCTTCACTGCACTTCCACTTCACTGGTCGATCTCGTTTACCCACTATAGAACTCCCGTTGCTATGAATTGCTTCAATTGAATGCCAATCACCAACTTGGACACGATACTTCGCCCCAGGGCACTAGAAATTCAGCGTGGTCACCTGCGTGGTACCACGCGTGCGTGGCGCGTGGACACGCGGGCCACGCAAGTCCTCAGTTGAACGTGAGTTGAACTTCCCTTGACTGTACATATATACTGCGCTATGATAAGAATGCTTCGTTAAACATTTCCTTGGATCTATTTCTTATTCTTCTGTAAACTGTCTGCAACAAATGGACCTTTATTCAAAAATGTTTCAAAGCTCAAAATTTGCCAATTAGAGGTTTTAAACCTTCAAATCTCGGATTCCTAGGTGTCATTGCATCTTATATGTGTCTATCTATGATTATGAGAAGGATAAATATCGAAATTTGGGTACTCTCTCATTTTTTCAGCTTGAAGTTATTAAAGCAAAGATGTTGCGACACTGTAAACATCAATTTGACATCGACTTCACTTCAATTGCTCCTTGATTGCGCCAACACCACGAAATTGGTCATTTAATTCCCCCAAGATCAAACCTTCCTTACGTATGGATATACCTTGGACCACGCAAGTGACCACGCTAGCGGACCACGCAGCCACGCAGCCACGCAACCACGCAACCATACCACGCAGGCTGACCACGCACCGCCACGCTGACCAACCACGCAACCACGCAGGCACCACGCAGGCTTCACACAGAGACCACGCTGGCGCACATAAGGTTGCCTTCAGAAAGTGTATCATTCGTATAATTACCTCTTAATTGGCTTGTGTCTTCAGTGTCATTCATACTAAATATAGAATTCTGTATTCTTCTCATGGTGTCTTCTTCACTGAGAACCCCACATTGTGTACCGTATTACTTCTAGGTTAGCAGACTGACTCTAAGGCCTTTTTATACTGTTAGGATACTCGTAAAAATATTTACTTCAGCTACAGTACTTTTGATGTTCGTAAACTTCGCAATCCTGTTCGAAATTTTCATGATATTGACCATATTTTGAAGCATTTCGATATCCCACCAAAGCTGTCATATTTAAATCTTACAGGTATTGACAATCAAGCTGATTCTACGCAAGGATTGACAAAAGAACGGAACGCGTCGACTCTCGAGTCGCGTTTGATGGACTTGATCAACTTTTGATGGGAGTCCCGCAATTTGTCAACCACGCTGACGACCACGCAACCACGCACCACACAGCCACACAGCCACGCAGGCTACCACGCAGAATTCTTCTTGCCCTTCGCCCCAGAGAGAGGTGGGCTGAATTCCAACCGGAATGACTGATAGGCGCTCGCTCTTACCCTATGTTCTTGCTCATCGTTTGTTGATGTCTTTCTTGTATTCTAGTACCTCTTTGCATGAGCTGGATGTCATCGATCATCGCTCACAGTCCAATATGACTGAGGTCGTTCGCGTCAAAGATGGATAATTCCCCGAGACAGGAACGCAATGGATTCTCCAAGTGTTCTGGACGGTGAGCTCACATTCTTCTCGGAACCCTCTCTTCTTTATGCTTTTCAGAAATGCAGATATCCCCTTTTCCGATTTGACGAATGGCATTGGCCCGGTCAAGGCGACTCGCCAGTTCTCGACGAAGCTCCTCTGTATGCATCTACCTTTTATGTCGTCTCTGCCGAATTTGCCGTGTGATGGTCCGCTCCTTCTCGAGGATTATCGATTATGAGACAAGTATCCTGCTATTCGGGTCAGTTCATCCTTGCCTTTGTGCGATCTGACGCCTCACTTCCAGGATGAAAGATGCACCAAAGGTGGTGGGTGATACAGGATTTGTCGAGGCCAATGTCTCGTTTTCATTTTGTACCTACCTGTGCGTTACTGTTCTTTGTCTTGATGACACGTCTTTCCTGATTCATCGTGTAATGGGTCAGGTTGTAGAACTGTAATGCAATCATGTATCTCTTTCTCGATGGTCTCCATGCACCGGACGTGATCATGACCGACGAACCAAGAATTGAATGTGAGTTCCTGCTCTTAATTTCATTACTCTCCTGTATAAAATCTGGTGCTGGATACGACTGCCCTCTGCGGTCGCCTCGAACACTTGGATGGCCGGCGTTTATGCCTATTTGCAGGCTTCGCGTTATCGTTCCTCCAGTCTTTCTGAATGTAACCTCGTTCAGCGCAGTCTACCTCTGCATGCGCTGTCTGAGTCTCATCTATACACTAGACGTGGTGCTACACATCTTGCCTCACAACCGGCGAACAGGAGAAAGGTGAATTGGGTTCATGCTCGTCGCTCTGAGTGCTTCTGGGGACCTATATTCTTGCTCATCGTTTGTCGACGGGTCTCCTCTATTCTAGCAAATCCCAGTACGGGCCCGTCGTTTGCGTCGGAGGCTTCTTGTAGGAAGACGTTATTCACTAGTTCGCAACCCTACTCTTCTGTATGCGCCTGCTTTTACGTCGTCAGGGACGATTTATGGATGTCGTCTCTGCATCACACTGTGTGGTAAACTAATGATAGAACCAATGGCTGCTCGAGTGGTGAATATTGAACAGTGCTTCAGACGACCACAAAACGTGTTCTTACCTTAAACCAGCCAGATGTGACAATATTCAGCAACACTCAGTCTCTTCAATTTCTCTTCTTCTTCGCGAGTGGCTATACTGACCACTGACAGTTTCTTAAACTGCACATCCATCATTACCTCCCCTACATATTTCTCAAATGAGTTCTGTGACTGTTCAATGTGTGAACACTCTTTTCCATGTTCCTCCAACGGTTCTTCAAATGAGTCCCATGGCAGTTGTTCCCCGACTACCCAGTATGAATTATTTCCAATGAGTGTGTAAGTTCCGTCAGGTATAGGATACCAGTGATTAGCAATGATGTTGAACATGTGCTTTGACCCATCCTTATCTTCGACAAGCAACTGCCCATGTCTTTGATGATCCCCTGGTTCCTCTACCACAGCCAATCCCTGCACAGTGCCCTTTTCAATGCAGGGTGCCTCTAATAGGTCATGGAATTCCCATTCATCATCATCAAGGAAGACTGGGTAGTACCTATCCACCTGGAGAGGCCTCGTCATAACTTGGTGCCATGATGGTCGCCATACTACACCTGCATCTCCTGGTTCAGGATACAGAAAGAACAGAGCTCCTCGTCTTAGCTGTGATACATTGTCTACCAAGGCTGACCATGCATTCTCGAGAGACTGACTCTCATAGTATACTGGTAGCATGTTGGGCCACAGAAGGAATGCCAACCCCGCAATCTTGTCCACTGGGTTGGTCGACACCCGATCCTTCATCTCTGCCAGCAACCTGAATAAATTATCGTGCTCAGTAAGATGATGATCTTCCAATATGATCTCATCCAAGGACTCCAATTTTTTTCGAAACTTCGTCAGAACCTCGGTCTCATAGTTCCCGTCCTTATCTGGTTTTGCGTGGAGCGGACCATTCAGTGTATCCCCGCAAATTTTTCTCTTACGACCGATCTCCTGCAGCGTCCATGCACGATTAAACCAACATCGATCGCTGTCCAAATCGCCCTCCTCCACACTCAATGGTCGCCCCAGCCCACTCAAGTAGCAATAAACCACCTCCTTTCGGCTGTACAAATGCCCGATAGTAGGTACGTCCAACTTCCACTCCTCTGCACGTAGGTCCTCCCTTGGTCCTCCTCTCTGCCTCAAACAGAGTACATCCAACCATACATACTCCAAGCCGAGATTGAGCATCTCGATGCGGATGAGTTTAAGATCGGTGTCCTTTGGGATAGGCACGGGCCATTGGTATCCGTTGATGGGCGTCCACACGTCTATGCGATCCTTCTCGTCCACCCAAGCATGTGATATCGGACACACTAGTTCCATTGAGGTTACCCAGAATGGTACCACACGATTACTGTACAGATCCCAGACAAATCTAGGGTTCATATTCGGCATGCGAATGTAGTCACGATTAAATATGTTCTGCCGGCCGGTCTGGTCCTTGGTTTTGCATTTATGTATTTCCTCTGGGATGGTTTTCCAGTCATCAGTGTACCATACCGTGCGAAGGAAGCTGTAGATAGTGCCAAAGTTGGAATTGATATTGATGCCGTGTTGGAGAACGGAGGGGAAGGTGTACATGTCCAGGGTATATGATGTTCCAAGGATACTGTTGAGTTTATCCAAGAGGCGCCAAAGACCGAGGTTAGCGCAGGGAGTGTCAGCGAGGGAGGCTGATATCACAGGCTTTTGACCGGTGTAAGCCCGTTGTAGTGGCACAGTGATCTCCTCCTCCACCTGGCCGATCTCTGTGAAGGAGGATATCGTCACCTCAGGGAGCGTTGCATACTTGAAATGTGCCAGAGATATGTTACTTATGGACCTCCCGCTAGTCTATGACACACTTACTACTTCACTTCGTCGGCGATCCCTAGCTTCGTGTTTCCAAAAGACTTCATGATTTATTAGTCGGAACATGCGTTTGAAACAAAGCAAAGGAACGAAATACATACTCTCATAATCGCGCATATCTCAACTGGACTGTCGGTCAGATGTGTTGAGAGTCACTAGTCAAGGCGTAAAACCCTTGACCAGGGAGGGTGTGTGCATGCTGTGCGTTACTGGATATATTATACGTTAGTATTACCACGGATATCTCACAGTCAGGGCTGTGGACCCGGCCGTTCCTAATTGCTTGCGTGGTACCACCACCGTTTGACCACCATGACATGAAAATGACAAACTATTGTATCCGAGTTGGGCTCAGTTTTAGCATACACCGTACAGTGTATTTCCGCATAACATTCCTGAAGGTAACCGTACACACGAAGCTTGGTATTAAATGAGAATGTTCCCCACTACTAACACTTCAACGTACTGGAACTGCATGCGAATAGCAGGTGGCTTCCGGAAGCCGTGATAAAGATCAGTATCAATAATGACAAAATATTCTTGTTAGCGAACCAGTTCACCATTAATACTTCACCCAAATACAATGAAGACTGTTAGAGGAGTATTTCTGGCCCCGCAGAGCAAGATTCCCCGTCGACTGAGCTATTCCTCTGTAAATAGAGGTACGGGTAATCACCTATAACTAGTTTGTTAATTCAACAAGCACGCACCGCTAGCAGATGACCGATAAGCGAAGATTCTAGCGCTGTTGATGGAAACACCCTGTACCCCGTATGACACACTGCCTTCATTCAATCCGTAGCTCCACATGTTGATGCACGAAGAACACCGCATCCAAGGACATCAATTAAATGTCCACGAGTGTTAACAACACCGGGATGCAGAATGCCAGCGATTCAAGGCTGACTCGCAGCGGGAGGGAAAGAGAAATATGATGAGGATACGAGGAACAGGTTGAACTGTGACCACGCAAAGGAGAAGTCCGACTGAAAATAGCATATGTTGTAAACCCCGAATCTTGCGGTGATTGATAAATTAAGGTGGGAATTAGGCGAGGTTAATTGATTCTCGTGTACGTCGTCGCCATCATGAGAATCACGGGTTTATTGTAGGCTCCAGTCAGCGGAAATGTATGCTGAGAATAAATATAATGCACTGTACAGAAAAATTGAAATCGAACGTCCAGGCGGCTGCTCAGGGAGGAAACCTGGCAGCGGGACGAAAGATAGTTAGGTTGGATGCACACGGTTAAAATTTCCTCTAATGAGGTGCCGTTCAGTTGATATCCCGAAGAAAAATTTGATACTTACTCTCATTTCGGCGGTACGGAGTCAAACCATGCCACAGCAACCCCGTTCACACCAGCAAATGAACGCGGTACGGCTGTGTAACCTCCTCCAGGCAGCTGTTTTGTGTAACAGCAATACCTGAACAGGATGATGCAGGAAACAGCTTCAGCGTTCTGAGCGAAGCGCTCATGGGATCATGACGGCAGCAGCCAGGGGTCAGATGCTGCCTTCAGAAGTCGGGGCATAGCTCGTATCTCGAAAGAGAACTGTTGGTTGAGCCTTGCAGTAACTGCGGCGGAGCACATCCGTGGGAGCAGTATATTAAGCATTCACGTCTGCACGAGAAAGAGAGAAGCGATCTACAAGCATTATAAGAAAAACAACCGTAAGAGAGTGCACGTACCCAATCAATTCTCATCTGTGCGGTGCAGAAATCAGAAGCAACGATGAACGTAATGTTACTCATCGCTTAGGCACTTTAATAGTTCTGACGTCCTGAACGGAATCCAAAATGACAGATGGAACTCCCTGTGGGGCGGACGTAGGCACAGGAAGATCAATATGCCTCGACCCTATTCAAACCGCATGGGAAGGAGTCATACGGAGGAAAAGGCGCCATGGAATCCTTGAGGAAGTAAAGTTAGTGGTAATGCCGAGTCTCCTGCGCTTATGGTCCCAGATGAAGCAGAGAATCGTCACATCACAAGACCACCCTCGCGAAGTAGAATAAACAAGTGACATCAAAATACAGGTCCTTCAGTATTCCGCATCTCCATTCTCGGCTCAAGGCCACGCAGAAGAAGCGAGAGCAGCATAATTATCAATTATAGTACGCAGAAATACAATCTAAATTATAGTGAGTCAGAAACGCCATCAGTAGCGCAAAGGATATCGACGTACGATAAGTACATAAGTACGTAGGTGGGTAGGATTACATGGCACGGTCGACGCCGAGGGGTATTGTACACCATGAATCTGCCATCTTGCTTTACCTTACATCTTAGGTGTGAGATGTAAGGTTATAAGAACGGAACGGCAGAACTGACCTGGAAAAAAGACTTTCCGCGCAAAAATGAAAGCGGCCGTAACACGTTCCGCATGAAGCCGAGCGAAGCGAGGGCGATGTCTGTTGATATTCGCATAAGAACAACAGAGCGAGATGTATGCTGCAGAGCATTATTAGAGTTGCTGTGGCTGTACGAGCCGTCGGAATCAACCGGCTCCGAACCCGTTACTTACCGTACCCGCAGTTTTCTTTTCTTTACCGTTTACCACCATGTCGACATACTAGGTATAAACGAGTTGCTCATTTTTCGTTCTCTCCCGTGCTCAAATCTCAACAAGCATCGTCGAAAACCGGCGACGTACTCTGGCCTGGTCCATCGAATCCGAGGTAGGGCTGCGCACCGTCCGTAACCGTCCGTAAACCGTATGGTCAAGGACGCTGACGGCTTCGGACCGTACAATTACGGCCGTGACGGTCGTATATACGGCCATATTCATGGCTACTGGATATGTTTATAGAACTGACTTCATTTTAGTGCCGAATGTGAAGAAAATCAGTGTATCATACATCTCAACATCGTCAGAGCACATTCTGGACATGAAATTGACCATTTTTGCCCAGTTCACAAGATCCAAGGGGTTATTGATGATGTCATAACGCTTTGCATGCAACATTTTGAACTCACGAAGGCACCTAATATGTCGCGTCCGACTCGGAGACCCATAGAACATGATGGTGAGTAATTCTAGTCTGTTTTCAAGAGGAATTATGGACTCGAAAATGCGTCCTCCCCCCTTGTAGCACTGCCACAAATATACGGCCATCGACGGCCATGTTATACGGTATGGCTCAAGGCGCTCACAGCGTCGGTACGTATACCGTACACGGAAGCCGTATTTCCATACAATACGGTTACGGCGCGCAGCCCTAATCCGAGGAAGAAACGTCTTCAGGGGCATATCATGAGACAGAATTTTCGAAAATGACAATGGCTCACCATCCTCAACGCCTGCCGAGAATTCCATCCCTTCCTCAACCTAAGCGATTATATTGCTGAGGAGCTCCGCTGCCGGCCCGCTTCAACCAAGTCAGCGTTTGGCCAAGTCAATGCGCTGAACAAGTACCTCTAATTTTCCGCCGCAACTTCGCACAGCTGTTTACGCCAATTAGATCTTCATGTCTGCACGTACTGCATAGATAGATCGGTTGGTCGGCGTAAAAACAGGCGCGGATCGGAATCAAGGGGCGAGCGTAAGTGAGATGTATGTATATCTGCGTAAAAGCATCGAAAGTGGGTGTAAGCAGAATAGCATCATCTAGAACCAATGATGTGCTCTGGCCAGGCCTATTCTGTCCATCGAATCAGAGCAAGAAAACCTCTGTAACGGCGAAGCATGAGAAAGAGAGAGCTTCGAGAATGATAAGACTCACCAAGCACGAAATATCCCAGAAATTCCATCCTGTCCCTGCGTCAAGGTATCATACGTCACCGATGAGAATGTGCCAGGGTCAGGCGACGGCGGTGTGTTCACGCGAGAGATTCCTAGATTACGAGAGGCGCATTGTTAGGCAGCTGACGAGGTTTAGGTTTCTTAGACTTGCCTGTATTCGATTCCTCAGCAACTCCTAAGCCATCCTAGCTAGCATCAATTCATCTCTCTGATACCATTGCGAAGTGCTGATGTTAGTGTCGACGTTAGCTTTAGTACAGCTTGAAGCATTACGCGTTATGCGTCGTGTCTGATTCGTTGATAGAAGCTTCAACAAAGATATGCACGAGAACCGAGTTACACGTTGCAAATGCGAGATCGTCCCGTGGAAGTGGGAGGAAAGTGAAGACAGCGGCAGTGAAGGCAAGAGAGAAAGGAAGCCCCAAGTCGGACCGTATTACGGTGGCTGTACCCTGGACGCCACGCGCACGGGCCTGCCACGCGTCGGAACTACGGAGATTCAAAACGGTGGTATCTTACAGCACGTCTGTTTGTGGTGATTTGGCTTTCTCTCTTCTTCTCCCTTACCACAGCCTAGGTAACGTTCTTTTCTTCCGCTGTATAACTATTACTTCGACCTCATCATTGTCTAGAGATAAAATAAATCTGAATTTTAATTCTTCCTTACTGTTTGCTTGTCCGAGCTCGAAAAACTAAGGAGTGTCCATGAAATGACCGACTATCCGCCAATGCCAATGCGTATCCCGACTGTTGTTTACTGCCAACTGCAGAGGCCACGGATAGCGCTTCCTCCAATTTACCTTTCTGCGCCGAAAATGAGAGCATCAACATCTGCGAGACGATGCCATGGCCCATTGCCGGCTGACGGTCCTGCTGCAAAATCACGGCTTGGGATAAGGATGCCTCGCTATTACTCGGATCGAGCTTGAGCGTACTGGAGGAACATGGACATGACACTGTAACTCCTCAGGTGCGTCGCTTATCACTATAACATAACCATATCTGACGATAAACAGGTAGCCACCACTTGCTGCTCGAGACTGCTTCTTCCACAGCCCCCAAAGTCGACGTCTGGTCATGACATCCTGGGATGTGCAAGTTCATATTTCATCTCTTGCACAAAAGGCAATCGACAGTACAAGAGTTCGAATGCAAGAGGAAAGTTGGGCGTTATAGCTTCCTACGAATGTACCGTGAGGAAGAAAGGAGGATGTCCAGTAGTCGGCGAGCTACTTTCCCAAGCATTCAGATGTTGCGCAGAGGACATCAGTAGGCTGACATAGAGGCAGAGATTCAGCAGGTAAGCACATCCAATTTTCTATCAGAACTCTGCTTACCATCTTTGCTTAGACTACGTTTAATCACAAACGAATCCAGCAACAGCACAGAACGTGAACGCATGACGTGGATGGCCCAAACACTTGCTTCCATCTCATGCCCCAGATCTGTCGAGTCCGAGATGCGGACGGATGGAATCCGGAAGCTAGAACCAACATTCACGAGCCCATCAGTGCGTCGTTCTTTACTACAAACTGATCCCTTTCTGACTGTCAAGGTGCTAGACACCGACAACCTCGAGTTTAGCGACGAGCATCATTACAAGCACCAGTGTTTGACGCTCTCGGTGGAGCTACCGAGGCCAAGTGGGTAAACCCATCTGCGGTACATTCTCTTTCCACCTGAGACTGACAGAGCCCTCGTAGTACCTGATTAATTACCTTTTGTTCTCGATGCCCGCCGCAAGCAGGACCTTTCTGCTCAAGGCTCGTCCACAAACCGCGTTATGCCTCTGTCAAAACAAGACCGAGAGTTGCTGTTGAGCGTTACGGCTGAGATCCGACAGGTAAGTCCATCCATCTCTTTTCCACCGGAGTTTTCCCTACCGCCTTCTTCACTCGCAGCATTCATGAATCGCAAACGAATCGAACAACAGTCGAAAACATGACAACTTGGGGCTTCTTCCTATTCACCGGGATCTCAAGCGGACACTGCTCCAGATCTGTCGCTAATTCATTCAGAAAAGAATTCGAGACGAGCGGATGGATAGAATACAGAGCTAGAAGCAATGTTCGTGCCAGTACGTTGTTCTTTTCCACAACCTGATCATTCTCTGAATGAAGACACGTTGGCAGGGTGTCGAGTTCTGGTATTCCAGGAGGTGTTGCTAGGATGGCAATTGGAGAGAACACGACTTCAAGTTCGAGTTTAATGACGAGGAGAGATTACGAACCTGAGCTAGAGTATCAAGCACCAGCTCGAAGTTCTTTTCCGATCTGTCGCGTTTGAGTGCGTCCTTTCACTGTACGTTCCAAAACCTCTTTTCTTTCTACACGAAAGCAGCAGAGCGCTTACAGTACCAAATCGCCTTCAGGTCTCTATCCTCGACACAAGCAGCGCCCAAGGCCCCCTTGCAACTGTGTCCACCTCATTGAGTGTCACATCCGAGGCATGTCGCTGCAAAATACCATCGTGATGGCAAGTACCAGCGCTGTAGCAACCATCAAACGCGTTTCTTTGATGGAAGGCGTCCTCGCCGCGGTCGTCATGGCTTGTGTTGACTTGATACGCTGCAACAAGGGACTATTTGTCATTACGTTTTAGACCATTTAGGTGCTATCGCTTGTACTCATGATTACTAGGTCATTATTCGTCGTGAACTACTATTGTACGATATCATAAGATACATTTCTATCCTCAACAAACATCCGGAGCCTGGACTTCCCGCCCAATCCGATTCTTCCGCTCCATTTTCTGGTTCAAATTAATTCCAAAACCGGTGCTGATCCCTAATACCCTGCAGCAGAGTATCCCATCTACACAACGGCTTGACTTCTTTGAATAACCTGAAAAGACGTAAGTTACTACGACTGAGAGCGAGCCCGTGAACCTACCAAGAGACGATAACAAAGGGGCCATTCGAACGTAAGCTCTTCCTCATTCATATCTCATGCCGACGTAGATCAAGGCGTAACGGTGCACATCTGAGGTTCGATTCCGTAGGTCCGCCCTAAAGATGAATCGCGGTAGTGACCACTTTTTGCAACCTATGCAAGGTTAGGATCGAATGAGAACAACTAGGTAGCATTCCCTGTCCTAAAGAACTATAAACTATCAGAAAACCATCCAAGAAGTTCAAACCATGGCCAGCTCTTCCTTGGTGTCCGCGGTAACGTTCTCCTTCCCCACCCCGCATTTTACATCATAACTTCAATAGATACAAAGGCCCTCCTCGCCTTGATGATGCACGTTCTGTTCTTCATCCTCTTCTCAGAAGCCTGAGCTCTCACGCCAAAGTAGATCAACGGCGTAATGGGAGGCTATCTGTGGTTCGATCCTGTGGGTGAGCCCATCATCGATTCTAGAATATCATTTTTCTCTCGGTTGTCTTCATAGAGCGTGTTGCCTGTAGCATTTTTTTGTGATACTACAATTCACTATTTAATGCACCGTCATAGATCGGCAGTATAGCTGGGTCTAAAACTTCAGTTCAAGTCCCAGGGATGGTGTTGTGTAAAGGGTTGTGCAAGTATATAGCCAACCAGCGATTTTTTCTCGATTTTCGCCGGTATCAGGAAACTCGCCAGCTCATCTTGTCGGTGCTCTTATGTGCTCAGTAGGAAGTACCATCACAGATCAAAAGTAGGGTCCGAGATGCCCCGGTTCGAGCCCGGACAATGATATACGCTGGAAGATTCAACATATTTTTTGGACATCGGTTCCAGATATATATGGGAGCGGTTACAAGTCGATGTCAAATTGAAAATTCCCAAGATGTCATATCACGTATCGTAACAGTGAGTGTATGCCCTCAGTCCCACCAGAATAAACTACTCGCTTCACATTACCTACCATCCCTCTCCATACGACAGGTTGCAGGTAGCAGACCAGAAATGTTGGAGGCAGTGGCACCGATGGTTCGAATCTGTTGGTTAACAATGAGAGATTGAAACTATACTTTTGGCCGCTGGGCGTGTTGAGTTACAACTCAATATATCATTCCCTGGGAGGATAAAGATACTAATACTTACTTAATTCCTTCGCATGGGGTTGGATGACTCAGATACTATCTGTTGTGTACCATCGTAATTTCATGGTCAATGTTACACTGAATGCTCCGATTCAAAGTTCAACATTTCAAGTCCTGGAAACAGTCTCAGTATTTCACTAGGAAAGTCATTAACGAACCTTTTGGTGGTGACCATCGCCGGGATTAACTATTATTGACTTCACAACATGAGCTGGCGGTGTTACTTAGGGCCGGAGTAAGGGTTTTGATTGCCGATCACGGGAATTTCAATTTCGGACTTCTTTCCTCTCCTTTCTCCCTCAACGCGCCCAGCTCTATGCACCGCGGCCGATTCCGCACCGACTTCCTCCATCGACTCCAACACCTCTGTATCTGAGATCTGAGATAGATCTGATCAACGAGCGTTATTCATTTGGGTGTTGATACGACAACATCGGCGGCTCTGACCCATCACTGGCACCCCTTGGATGACGCAGACTATAGCTGAAGAGCATGGAATAACCACCTAGGAGATAGAGAGCTGCGTTTGTGCCAAGATCTGTTCATTCTGGTGAGCCATTGCCTATCTGGCTAAGTTTTCTGCTAAGATTGATTAGATGCCGACTCTTCAGCCGGGTCATCAAAATTAGCCTCGTGATTGCGCCCCAATACTCGTCCGTCGGTTTACAGTGACGCACACTACTTCCTGTCATCCTGTCACGCCGGATCGATTAGTTGCCGTTACGACCTTCTGCTCCCCGTCTCGTCAGCGTCGTAGTAAGATGTCGGCCTGCAGACGCCGTCAGTCAGGGCATCTTCTTGCGTGTGGTATGGCCATATTTTCCGGATTTTGTCTGTCGCAACTTCATTTCCTCTCTCGCGCATGTGAAGACGATGTACGGCATGCCATCTACTATATCATTTCCTCGTCTGTAGGGTATGTTGGTAGTCTTCTCGTGCCACTCCAATGCTAATTCTTGCGCTTGAAGCAGAAGTGAACGTGCTACGATGCATGGACCTAAATTTGCTCCGGAAAACTGGGAATTTGGGTAGCTGAGGTCATTGCGTGTTGATTGAGAACATTAGAACGCCTGGCCCATAGCTTTACTTAGTTCTCGTCAGTTCTCCCTTCGTCCAGCCGATATACTTTACTGATATTCCTCGTTAAGTATATGCACGGACAAGGATGTGAAGACAAGTCCGATTTCCAAATACCTCCATGGAGGGTGTCGTATGGTTTTCTGCTCGCAACAGGAATCCCGATTTGGGTGCTCATGTACTCGGGACAGAGAGCTATGATAGGCATGATGCAGGTGAGCAATAGCATATTTGTAAACTTTTCTTATTAACGACCTTTGACTAGATGTCCAGTGTTATCAACACCCCTCCATCCTTCCTAATTGGGTCGCGACGCTCAGCCAGCATTCATGCACCCACAGCCTCCTCGTCGTACAAATAATCCTGCAAGTCATCGTTCTAGTGCTAGGTAGGTTCTTCGTAGCCATTCTCGTACTTTCCATCTCACCTAACATTGCAGGAGGCGTTCCATGCTCAGACTCTTCGTTGATGCGAAAAGCACTATTTTGTTGGTGTTTCAGGCTGTTTCTAGTACGGCGACGTAACGCTTCTCTATGGTATTTCCTCTTTGTAAAGGTTAGATCGATGCTCCTTCATTGTGCTCACTCGTACCCTGATTACTTGCATCATTTCCAGCACACCACGAAGTAGAGAGGATACGTCACTGGATCTTCCTCGCATCCGAGCGCCTTCCCATAGGATCTCTCGCTCTACCCACGTCACCGGCTGGCTTCATGTATTCGCCTTCACAGCAGGCATCTATCCCATCTCCTGTTCGCCGCCCTCCCTCCCTCCTTTAAGAAACGCGCAGCGAATTACTCGACCTGAGATGCATCCCCGTATCCATCGCTGACTGTATTAGCGATTTCACTCTGTAGTGGCCCAGCCACTGCCGAGGAACATGCGTGCAAGTGCCATGTCCATCGGCTGATTCTATCATCGTTTATCCCGAACTGATTTTAGCAACATTGACGCAACTCTGTATGCCTTGCGACGGTATGAGTCGCGCATAGATGACGGGGCACGTGCAGATGATGTGGAAACTGGCAGGTTCACAGACACGTGGGGTAGAAAGGGTATCGGAGGACGGCGAATGTTACCCGCAGATGATATCTGTGCGGGAAGTCGTCGCACTACGTGTTGTATTTAGAGTGGATGTGTGTGATGGCTTAGCGTGTACCAATTGAATGATAAGTGCAGAGAGGAAGAGGACATTACTTAATTTGTTTCTGGAGGAAGGATAGACGTGCATGCGCACGTTCCATCATCCCGTTCAGATGTCACTTCACGATCATTATGCCCGGAAGGAAAGACCGTCAGGGAATAGACATACGCGTCAGCTACTTACTGGCCTGCAAAGTTCAATATTAATCGCTTAGCTGAGCCTACTGCTATCGGTCTACAATTCATCCTGGAGGGGAGACCATGCTCATGCTCCGCTGTGTTCCCTCCATCTGCTGGCTTAACCGCCTAATCCCAAGCGTCACAATCACTGCCGCTTCTAAATCAGCTGTTTTGTGGTGTTCTGCATTCTCCGTTAAATCAAAAGATGTCGGAATAGGTGGAAATGGGGAATCGAATCCGTCACCTGACGATTGAACAACAGACACGGTGGAAAACATAATTGATGCCAACACTGCTGAAACATGCGATCCTGATGGCCGTTCGTTCAACCTGCCATTGAGTTCGATCACGAATGGATCTTCTTACATAATTAATCCGAGTAGATCTCGCTTTTTCGATGGCTCTATTCTAAAATAGGCAGGCGTCGGGAGACCTCGACTGCCCCGTCGAGCATGGTGTTGAAGGACATCGAGCTAGGCGTCGAGGGCAACGAGGAGCTCAACTCGGTCACAAACAGCCAGGATGGTCACAGTCTACAGGATGCTGCTGCTGGACAGGTACTACCGCCAGGAAAGATCTGACCATTAGGACACTGACGTTCTTGGACTCTCCAGTTCCGGGTTCGGGTTGACAGATTCTGATTCTTACCAAGGAAAAAGAGCTAGGCGGCCTTCTCAGTAAGGTGACTTAGTCAACAATTTTTGTGGATAAACAAATGAATAGGAATTTTGTTTTCAATTACCCATCACTATAGGAACCTGTTCAATTCAGGTCGTATAAAAAAAACTTTATTTTAGAAAGAGACTTGAAAACGTAATGATGGTGTTGTGTCACAGGATGTCACAACAATCTGAGATTGGACAAGATGTAGATGAGATTCTGGATAAGCTCAGGGTATGAGTAGTACCCATCGTAATAATACTGCGCTGTCCCAGACCCTTTAACCTCACGCAGCAACTCTTATTTTAGAATGGTGGCACTGTCTCTATGGATTCGACGTCTCCTCCGATTCTTTCCCTCCGTCTCTCGCGTCTTTACTAAATATAACTCGGAAAATGACTCCCGCTTTGCGATCTAATCTTCAGTAATGCCTCGAGTTGGGCCTGAGAGCGCTGGCTTCTATGTACTCGTGGTAGTATGAGCGAGCCAGCGCCTTCCATTACCTGGGCGATCTATGATATCTCTGTCTCTTTTCTGTCTTGCGGGGCATGCAGTTTCAGGCATGCTTCTCGTAAACTAGCTTTGCAGCCGGACTCTCGGGCCTGGGGGCTTGGATATCTGAATTCATTTACTCGTTCCTTGTTTGTTCACGTCTTGTACTTCGGTTTCTTATCTACATCTTGTTTTTCTTCATTGTCCTGCACTGTCTGTCTGTTGTACCAAAATGAAAATCAAGAGAAAGAGATGAAAGTTGCTATTCTGTGAATCGTGAGCCTGTGACGATTGTCATCCAACCACCGTCGGTCCTCAAGGAACACAGGACTAGGGGGAAGCGTGTGGATCAATTGATATAGGTCGAACCTCTCATGATACATCGCATTCACGCTCGTCTAGAATAGTGGTCTACGCCATCGGAGACTCGGAGCCACGTCAACCCTGCGTGCTATTCAATATATTACATCCTGCATGTTACCCCATAGTAACCCCGCCATCTTCACAGACGTACAAGTGCCTCGGTGGCATATTTCATGATGAGATTGCACAGTAATGCGAACAGTACACGGAGGTGTTCCTCCGAGTAGCCAAGATGGAGTCTTTGACAACGCGGTGAGGTTTCCGGAAGCAATTCAAGTTTCCTCATGTGGATTTGAGCACGTTCGAAACGGATTTTGGGGGAATTCCGTTTGAAAGCTTTCATCTGAGTTGCTTCTCCTAGGATCAAAAAAGGCCTTTCGAATATGCTCTCATCGTATGGTGCTATCTACTGCTATTGGAGCTGCTGAACAAGGTGGACCTGAACCGTTGGATGTCCTTCACTTAGTAGGAAGCAGGCGAGTCTTGAAATCACTTTTAGTATGATATAGAACCAAGTCTATCTAAATTTCAGGACAGCTCAGGACCCGGAAACTGATCTCCGAGTTTCTCAGCCTTTCTATTCAGTCACGCAGGGCGGTGTACAGAGGAATGCTACCGAAATCTTATCGCGGGCCACTTATAAAAAGCTGCAGACAAGACCAACATTTAGTTCTTTATCAGCCATTCACATCGTTCTCATGACTGCTAACATCGCAGCAAAAGGCGTCTCTTTCTTCACACCCGAGCAAAACCCCTCTGCTGGGACCGCAGCCGCTTCCCAACCCGATGACAAACCTATACCGCTTCTTTTTCAGCCGCTCGCCATACGAGGCTTGACTGTGCAGAACAGGATCTTTGTAAGTCACCTTACGAGGCGATGACAAGGTTCTCAATGCCTCCTTGGTATAGGTATCGCCCATGTGCCAATATTCAGCAAAGGATGGCAAGATAACCCCCTGGCATTTCGCGCACCGTAGGCTTCATATATCTTGTAATTGATAGCATCTCATCGTCTCATAGTTGGCGGCATCTTCACCCGTGGTCCTGGACTTACGTTCACCGAAGCTACAGCCGTCGTTCCAGAGGGCCGCATCACCCCAGAAGATGCTGGTATCTGGTCGGACGAACATGCGGTTCTCTGGGCGCCTATCGTCGAGTTTGCACATTCACAGAGCCAGAAGATCGCGATGCAGCTGGGACACGCTGGACGAAAAGCGTCCATCACCGCACCATGGTTACCTGGCCCTAAATTGGCGACGGCGGAGCTTGGAGGATGGGCTGATAATGTCTATGCTGTGTCGCCGCTTCGATTCAATGACGACTATCCGTTGCCGAAAGAGATGTCGAGGGAGAGCATCAAAGAGGTGGTGGATGCATTCAGGAAGGCAGCAGAGAGAGCTGTGAAAGTCGGGTTCGATGCTCTCGAGGTCCATGGTGGGCATGGTTACTTGCTGTTTGGGTTCATGAGTCCAACTAGTAACCATCGCACCGATGAATATGGTGGAAGCTTTGAAAACCGTATTCGTTTCGCTTTGGAAGTAATCGACGCGATTAGATCTGTGATGCCTCCCGGCATGCCGCTTTTCTACAGGTGAGCTGGTTTGATTGATACCAATGGTCGATTATTAACATGCTGGTCCACTAGAATATCAGGCAGTGAATGTGTAGAACAGACGCTCCCCGATGTCCCCTCGTGGCGTTCGGAGGATACCGTCAGAATCGCGCCTATTCTCGCAGCTCATGGCGTCGATGTTTTGGATGTGTCGGCTGGTGGCAACAACAACAAGCAGAAGATTATTCCTGGTCCTGCGTACCAGTCACCGTTAGCACATGCCGTGAGGAGAACCAATCCTGGATTACTGGTTGCCACTGTAGGAGGCATAACTGATGGTCACACCGCGCAAGGCGTGTTGGAAGACAGTCTAGCTGATGTGGTATTGTGCGGTAGAGCCTTCCAACAAAATCCGGGTCTCGTGTTGAGATATGCGCAAGACCTTGATGTAGATATACATCTTGCGCACCAGATACAATGGGGCTACAAGATGGGGAGGACTCGACGAGAAAAAGCGAACCAGTAGACTCCCTTAGTATAGAGCATTTGATTAAAGTAATTTAGAACCATGAGCGTTTTAAACTGTAAATATTCGAGACATTTTGATGACAGACAACCGCTAGTAATTGTCGAGACATTTGTCAGAGTGACATTCGCGGTGCATCATGGACACAGAACCAAGATAGATAGATAACCGGGCGAGGTCCCAAAAAGGAACGCTGGGGCTCTGTGCCGACACGAAACGTGCCACAGACTAAGAAGAAACGCTCACCCGGCACACGGACCGACTGTAGCAGATCTCTACCACGTGCACTTAATTCCTCACCTGGTCCACCACGGACCAGCATCATCATGCGTTACGAACGTCGCTAAGGACAATTTCGTGGGAGCTGAGATATGTTCAGCAGTGGTGGATATTCACTGGGAGTGGCAGTCGAAGTCGCTTTGTATTTTGGTAAGACAAGTTGCCTTTCTCTTACGTTGCAAAATTCATCGGTATACACAGAGTATGGATACAAGGCATAAATTCAACGCAGGCCTCTCCCATATACTCCCTGTTGGAATAGAGAAACAATGGTCCAGGTGGTCGCTGATGACTTACTCAAAAAAAAAAACGTCGACGTCAGTGACCACAGCGCTGGAGGGTGTTAGTTAAGAAGACTTGCAGATCTGTGCGTTGATTGTTTTTTTCTTTATTTCTCAAACTCACAGCTATTGCCAGCAATCAGTTCTGCTTTATCATAATTGCTGAAGTCGAGTATGCACCGACATCGGTCGCACTCGTGCAGCCAAACGAAACAGGGCATGGGTTACAACTATCCAAATCACGGAATACCAGTTCCTTTACCACACTGGCACTTATGGCGAGCGATGCCCACATATCGACACACACCACTGTGAGGAGTTGCAGGAGGCATGACGACCGTCGTCATCACATTACCAGTTACGATATTGACCAGACATTCAAGGGAACGGGAAAAAGTTAGTGCATTATCTTGAACTCTGTAGGATGAGCCTCACGGAATATGTAGACACTGCGCTTGGGACGAAGACATGATGCTGCGTAGGCATCGCCGACGATACTACCAGCAATGTCTGGGATTCGCTTGCGCCAGAGTGTGATAATAGCGCATACATACAGGTCTTGGGTATCGGAACGGGTACGTGACCATTTTTTCTCTAGCAAATGTCCAATCTCACTGTTGAGACTAGGCGCAACAGTCCCCAAGAGCACACTCTTTGCTGCTTCACTGCTCCCAGTCAGAAGGGAAGACGAGCAATGCGCCACCAGTCAAACCTTGGTTCAGAGTCCTGGCATGCATTTCATCATCTCATATCACTCTTATCTCTGTGATTCGACGTAGACGTGGATACCAGCACCAGTCGCCTTCAAGGTCGTTTATCTCGGAAAGGCTCAGTTTGTGCAAAGTCATCTTGTGTATTACAGACAGACTAGCAGGGCGTCAACCCAGCGGGCCAGGTACGCACACAATGCTGTCACTGGCTCGTCTCGAAATTGATGAATTAATGGCGCAAATGCTATCTGAACCTCGACAACATGGCGTCGACATCCGATGTTAAAGCTCTCACCGCAAGGATTGGCCCCCCTACCTCCCAGCCCGAGCGACTGTCCATACCATACCCATCGACTGCTTCACTGGTGCCGCCATATCAGACCCGGTCGCCATAGTAGCCTATCTCGATGAAACGTACTCCTCTCGGAATCTGTGCTCATACCCAGCGCGCGGCTCGCCACGTTAGGGCTGCGGGCCTGGTCGTTCCTTCTTGGGACCTTATGCAGGTACCAACACCAACGCCCTCGTATGACGTGCAGGTACCCTGAAAGCTACGCACAGCATTATTCGTACGACAGAGGTAAGGTCGCATGAAGGAGAACAGATTCCCGCAAAACAGCCATACAATGTGGCATGGGCGCTTCTGTTCTTCAGCAGAAGTTTGATGCGGATACGTAACTGGGATCCCACCGTAGAGTTGGCGGAGAAAGCCCCACGCGATCAGAACAAAGAGGTACAGGGTGTAAGCTGTAAGGGAGGGTGGAGTTCGAGGATGGTATGAGGACGGATCAACGTAGATGCGGATAGCGCAGGCGATGGGATAGCCAAAGTGGCAGCATGGAAGAAGCATGCGGATCACAGAGAAGAGCCTTCGCCTTCGTGTATTAGGAAATGATTGAATGTCTTTGACGCAAGGCTATTTGTATCGACTGTCTGTGTCGATACTCGACAGTTCCATGGCACAACGACTGAAACAAAGACAAAGCTCAGAATAAGCCCAACAGCGACATGTAGAATAAGGTAGGAAGTGATGGGAGGGTGCGCTAGATGGTCGGATGGTATATCCTTGTCCTCCGTTAAACAGATTTATGCTGAGTGTCACTGAAGACGCAATTAGCTCTAGATAATACAGAAAGGAACGTCAGACGCACCATGTACCGGCATGTACATCTCATAAATTCGCCTGGTCAGCCCATAACCACACAGGTACATGTTTCCCAGTACACCTCTGTCAAAACAGCGTCGTAGATGGGTCCTCCCATCACCTGCAGATGCTCTCCCGAAGGGGTCTCATCGAAGTGGCCAGTTCATAATAAAAATGAAGAATAACCGAGCTCAAGCGAATCCTGGATGGGAAACGTCAGCGCGAAAAAGAATCCTCAAAGCAGGATGATGGCTCACGGGCACTTGATATGATGGCATATCCATCTTCCAAACGCTGCTTTTCTAAGGGACTCGTAGGCGCACGAGGATATTCTAGTTCATTCTTCCAAGGATGTAGCCTATCGGGTTTTTAGAAGAGCGATCAAGCAACTCACAAAAAAACCGGAGACCTCAATATGCGCCAAAGGAGGTCATCCCTCCCCATCACAATATTCTCGCTCGATATCGAGACGTGCCTGCTGGTGATACACGCTAAGAGTCAGAATCTCTTTCGCAACAAGACTGAGAGCTGCGATATTGAACCAGTGCAGACCACTAGCAGGAGCAATGTCAAGGGTTGTCAAAAAGCACGAGAAAGGGCAGCCCACTGAGAACAAAAATACACATCCTCTGTAACGTTCCCAGAAAATCCTCGTCTTTCATCATGTGCGATGTAGTAGTTTCTATCGTTCATAATCCTTACGGGTGAGCGAAGAAGAGATGGAAGTAGGAGTACTGCTTCCTGGCCTGGGAGTCAGCATGACGACCAGCAACTAAAAAAACCAGTCACACACCGTCTCCCGAAAAAGAAAGAAGCCTTCAGCCTAAACCTTGCTCCGTGATTCACAAGGACATGCCATTCGGCAGACGAGGCCTGGTCCATTCAAAACACAGTTGTAAACAAGCAATAGCAGAGAGTTTGAAAGAAGGACAAAAAATCGTGGCAATGGTGGCGGAAGGAGAGTACCTTCGGCAATATCCGGCTCCATCCCCTTTTCTGTCTTTACTGCTGTCCCGGTCAACCGGCAACCACAATCTCGTTAACCAAAACAAGGCTCAGGTCCTTCATTTTCCGTAGAATTGAACAGAGCCAATATTTCGTCCTGGTTGATAGACTTCCTAGTCCCCATCCAGATACGATTGAAAAGCTCGTCAAAATCTGGTACCTGCTTTCTCTGCACGAAAACTTTCTGCACTACTCCCGAGATCTTGACGACCACGCTGCTGGGTATAAGTATCATTTGGAAGTGTGTCTTCTTTTCTTTTCTGATATCTCTCTCTCGTATCAGAATTTGAGTTTGATCGGTTTCGCGAACGAAAATGAGAAGATCGGCATGACGTGGAGAGATTAACTAATCCTACTTGCCCACTTCTGTCTTGAAAGGGAAGTTGGCTGAGATTTCAGCAGTGAGTACGAGTTCTACCTTGTGTCCATTATCGACTTACAGGGGTGGTGTGCAAAACTACAGTCTGAAACATGAGATGTAGGACACTGCCCAGGGGTGAGAACGATCCAGGTGAGGATCAGAGATGTTTTAGGTAATGTCATCAGCTATGCGATAGCAGAGATGATGTAGTCACTGTGTGGCGTTCGAATCCCCATATCTGAGTGAATCCAAGGTATGCGTACAATTTTTTAAATCGAAGTGTTATGGGCCTAGCATCATCTGTAGTGGTGCTTGCATACATAGTGGAAATTAAATTAGTGTCTCTACCTAAGGAGCGAAGAAATGTGTGAGATATAACAAACGGAGTCTGAGGAGCTTCGGCGAGCAGAATATATAGTCTATTTCCAGGTAGAACTTCCTTGCACACAGTTCCGATAAGCGAGGGGAAGATGACAGGTATTCTGAGGAATAATTAATCAGAGAGGATTAGTGGACAGTACGAGGAGAACCAGGGGTCTGCATAGAACAACGGTCATTCCAATACAGACATACGAAATCAGTTGCTGAGGAACGAGGCCGTAAGCAAATCTTAGCTGCCTGGATGACGAAAACCCAAGGGAAAGCTCCTAGTTCGAGGTGTCCATCCCAGAGTATATTCTGTTGTTCTGTTTCGACAAGACTTATCTGGCTCTCAATTAATGGCAGTGACTCGGACGAACAAAGACCTGATTACTCTCCTGTCTCAAGAACTGGTGGATCCTATTTTAGACGACGTGAAGCACGACCTCAAATTCCTTCCACGCATGTGAGCTTCTCCGTCGAGCATTCGTACGCAGAACAAAGGGAGATACTTTTCTGGACAATTCACCTCAAGAGCGGAGGTGTTTGCGATTCTTTTCTCATCTTGTCGGAATTCGCACTCCTTTGCGTCACGTTGCTTTCAGTCCGCACAATAATCGGCAGTACTGAAGGCGTCTTGAATTACACATCTTTCCCCTCTACTTATAGAGCGACTTCGGCTGCCACGGCGAGCACCGTCCAGGTATTCCTCCTATCATATGAAACTGGGGCGGAGCATCTGTCCAAGTGCAGTCGGTCTGTGCACATTCCTTCACAATTCATCAACAGCTCGGTAAATAGGACCAGGGGTGCGTCTAATTTCTTGGGTCTACGTACAGGTAAATTGAATGAAATATTTGCCAGCGAGACAGAGGCTGTCGGTTTTGCAGAAGGTCAGAGGTGTATAGTTGCTGAGCCTCTTCCTTTAATCTAAGGATCATGCTAAGGGTAGAAATGTGCTATTCACCAGAGACGCGTTTTAACGGTAACCTCGTAGAATAGATGGAAATGTTCAAGGGAGTTGACATTCGAATTTCAATCATTACAGAGTCCCGTCCCGCCTCAATTAGTACGTTTCGTGTTTATGACAACGGAGATCTTCCGATCTGCGAAAATCAGCGAAGAATGCATGAAAGGCAAAGCAAATTCGCTCACCCAGATATGAAAGCTCACGAGCGAGTTCGGTTTGGCAATATCCACGCTGCGCAACGTTGTTCGATATTTCCGTACAACCCCCTTCGCCCTCAGATCATCCTCTCCGTCGTTGATAGGCAGAAACAAGTTTTGTAGTCCGATATACGAGCAGAGATAGTCAAACACGGCATCATCGGCTTCCCACGTTGTCAAGGCGAACTTATCCTTGATGAACACCCCCTGTCGCCTCAATTCCATCCAGAATTCGGGTGGTACAGAGTCCAAGTTGAGCGAGAGCGACTGGAGGCGACGGAGGATGGGGACGAGGAAATATACCTCGAGGAGGCCTAGGGAGATGTTTCTGGAAAGCGATAGACTAGTGAGTGAGGTGGACCGAAAACGGTGGAATACAACGTAGACCATGGGGGTAAATGGGTTGGGACGGTCATCAGGATGTTTGGAGTAGTGGATGTTTAGCGTGGTGAGGTGGGTGCTCAGGCCGACGAGGGTACTGGCGTACTCGAGACTGCCGGTGCCAGAATAGCTTAGGCTTGTAAGGTTGGGGAGGTGTAAGCCGGAGATTCACATAGACTGGTTCCCATCCAGTTGGTGATGGCAAAAGTAGTTATGTGGTTGAGGGAAGACCACAGGCTGGCATTGGTTACGATACGCTTATTCGAGGCAGAGCAACTAACGACTGTTAGAAAATTCAATATGAGCGGATCGTTACTCACGAGATACTTTTCAGCGATGTCATAAATGGTATCGCAGCTACCAGGAGTTTTTCGCAGTCCTTCTCCTTACGCAACCCAAGCATACTCTTGCCCTGGAACGTCAAAGAGACTAGGTGCAAGTGCAGCGCGTATTTTGCAAATCCTTTTTCTGAGGACAGATACTTGAGGAATTTGAAGGGCCGTTTCTTGTTCCGCGTGTCGATGAGGAGGTTCTCAAATACGAACGGCGTTGCGATCGATCTGAGGGCCCTACATGTTGATCTGAGGGCTTTTCGCATGGGGATACTAACCTGCCAGTAATATACACATCAAATATGTGAAACTGGTTCATGAAAAGAAACATGCCTCGATGACGAAAAGTTCGAGCAATTCGGCGGGGAAGGATATCCCCATCGAGGGGAAAGGGAAGAGAAGATTCTCCGTTTTTGCCCGGTTCGTCGTGTTCCCAATTCCAATTCGACGATCAGTTCTAGCCCTTTCCCACGGCTTACTTACCCTGGGGATACTATTGCGACTCACGCTAGCGGAACGTGTCATATAACCAGGTAATCACTGGTACGGTTGTAAGCATCCTACGAGTAATAGGATACGGTCGACCCGAGTATTGCGGTTCGGGGCTCGATCCTTTCCTATTATTGAATTAAGAGGATCCGGTTAGTTGGGCACGTACTCCAAGCGTACTACATAGGGTGACATTGCGTGACCGTGACAGGTGGACGAGTAAGTTGAAGAAGCATCGTGCCTGGGAGAGGTTGGAATGAAATTGTGACTTGACGTCGGTAGTGGATTGATTTGGTTGATCAACGATCATTCTGACTTGATCGAGCCCGAGCTGATGATACATTCGATTCAGAAGAAGAGATGGATGATGATGACAATGATGACAGTGAAATTGAAGACTGGTAATTTATGTGTGTCCGCACTGTGTCTATTGTCACGACGATATCATTCCGTTTCCCAAACGTAGCGTCGCCGGATATGAACCTCCAAAGTAGCCCAGATATTAGTGCTCTTTTTAACATGGAATCCATTACCCCAATTATGCCCGGGAAGGCATTCGTAGAAGAAATATAAGACAGATCGAAATGTCACAATGCAATTGACCGCTTCACAATTTCGAGTCGTTGGTATACTTCCAGGCGTAGCATGGACTGTGATTAAACATCCTATAACAGAGCGAACTGCATTAAAAATGATACGGCTTGCCATACGACGAGATGGAACTCCGAAATACAATACTGAAACAGAATTACCAATGCCGTGAACGAGAAACAAAAAACAACATAACGTGCCTATCGTGCGCGTGATCAAAGTATCTTCGAGCTGAATCTAGTAACCTGACCATTAGGCAAACAATCCGTCAATCATTCAGAATAGCCTACCAATGAAACAGAAGTAGAAGCGTATTATACCGTGCAAAAATGCTGCTTCCGCATATCTTGTCGATGCGGTAACCGTTACGTAGTCGGACATAAAAGTTATAAATCGGGAGGATTGCTTATTACTCGAATATGTAGCAGTAGTGAACGTCACCCACATGACGAAAGATCATTGAAACACGCTGCGGTGGCGGGCTGATCCTGCGGGAAGAACGAGGCCAGTAACTAGGAATCAATGTTAGCGGAATTTGTAAATAAAGCCATGATGGGGACAAGGAGAGCTGACGACTCCGGAAACGAGTGCGCTTACCATGGAGCTTTTCATACTGTCCAAGGTTGACGCGGACGCCGAAGCTTCTGCTCCAGGCCACATAGTCATCTTCTGCAGCGGTGTATTTCAACCTGTCTCGGAGCTGGTGGTGCGAGTAAGTAGGGTACGAGCACAACGAAGGAACATAAATCTAACCTTTACAAAGAGGAAATGCTGTAGAGGAGCGTCACCTCTCCCTGCTAGAAACGTCCTGAGATACGGATCTTGCGATGCCCACTGGAAGGTGCGAACATTTCAAGGAAGTTTCTAAGCATCGAACGTCACCTGCAATGTCAGGTGAGACGGAAAGTACGGGAATGGCTGCGAAGGATTTACCTGGTACTAGATCAATATCGTTGTGGGCATAATTTGTAGGACCAGGAGGATGTGTATGCAGCACTGCTGGATGAGCATTGAGACCCAATCAGGAAGGAGGAAAAGGGTGTTGATAACGCTCGGTGTCTAGTCAAAGGTCTTTAATAAAAAAAGTTACCAGATACGCTATTGCTCACCCGCATCACACCTATCATATCTCTCTGTCCCGAGCGCATGTGGACCCAAGATAGGGATAGTTGTTGCGAGCCGAAAACAACGCAATACCTTCGTGAATGAAGGTGTTGGAAATCGGACTTGTCGTCATATCATTGTCCGTGAATGTACCTAACGAGGATATCAGTAAAATATTCCAGCCATAAGAAGGGAGAACTGACGAGAAGTAGAGCTCTGCGCCGGGCCTTCCAATACTGTTAATCAACCCACAATGACCTTGACTGCCAATTTCCAGTTTCCCGAAGCAATATTAGGTCCACACGTCGTAGCACGTTCACTCCTGCTTGAAGCGTAAGGATTAGCATTGGAGTAACACCAAAAGAGAGCTAACATACCATGCAGACAATGAAGGGGCGTAAAAAATAGCGCAGAAAAGGGCAGAGTAGATGGCTCTAGAATGGGCATATAATCAACGTCAGCAGTGAGCTTATTCAGATAGGCAACTGCTCACAAGCATCAGCGGATCTCAGCCCAAAGACAGTTCTCCATGTCTTCCGAACAGCTTGGCCTTGAAATGAAGGCAGTCGGCGATGAGGTCAGAGAGCCGTCGATGTTTGTCGTGACGACACCCTGATGAACAATGCTCCTGGATTCACATTCAAGACGACTGTTCCACGTAACGTTCAGAGCTCTTCACCCTTTGCGCATCACGGTATAACGGTGTTGGAGTCGATGGAGGTGGTCGGTGCGGATTCGACCGTGGCGCATGGGAGTGGTAAGAGAGAAAAGAGTCCCGAAATTGAAATTCCCAGGATCGGCAATCAAACCCTTACTCCGGCCCCTCTGGAAACATTGGACAAAAAAATAGGGTATCTCATGCCGTAGAATATCATTTTCCGGAGTCGAACTAGGGTACTTCAGACCCTACCTCTGATCTATGAGGGCACGTCATTTTGTGCATAGAGAACGCGATAAGAGCACCGAGAAGAAGGGCTAGCGAATTTCCAGATAGCACCGACAAGAAGAAATGATGTTTCCCCAACCGCTCTACAAAACAGCAAAGAGAATCAAGAAGAAATCCTGCGGAACTCGTGAATCTGATATAAATAGGTGCTTTCTGGCTGAACAGTGGACAGCTTCGAACCGTCCTATTGGTAGACGTGTTAGTACGACCAGATGGCTATGAGGAATTAATGGAATATCGATTTCACGACGATACTTCATACAACTCGATCGACACTGATCATAACTAAAAAATAGTCATCCCACTGACTTCTAATACCGTTGCCCGGATTCGAACCAGGGCCTTTAGCAGTCCACGGCTTATTTACGGTGGCATATACGCCATGTACTGACTTGACAAGCTAGAGCTTGTCAACGGTGGATGACCCGGCGTAGACGTGGATTTAGAATCCGTCAGTTGTTCTGGCTGGCAGGACTTAGCGCACTGGTAGTTTAATCTCTTCTGATTTCTGGAACGACGTTGGACTCCAACAGCTGAGCTCTCTGTTACAGATGACCGCGGGATTTATCTAAGGAAGGTTTTGGGTGCATAGCGGTTTCCGCACTGCTAGTTTTATATTCTCGAACGTTTGGGAAACGATTAGAGGTGCGTCCGCAAAAATATAGTGCAGGATATGCCGCACCCTATGATATGAGATTGCCATTGGAAGGATTCGAATCGTACCAGTTGTAGACGCGTTACCAGTAACAGATGATGGCAGTGATATCACAAAGAGGACTTCCATATTTGACTGCGTTGCTGCTTCCGTATGATATAATCCTTCCTCTTATTTAATGAGAATCTGAACACTGAAGAAAATTAGTGAAGTCAACGTTGGTCATTTTATGCACATATCAAAGGAAGGCCGCATATGGAGCCACCAAAAAGATAGTGCGTAGACCCTATTTGGCATTACTTGCCAATCGGGGGGATTCGAACTTCTCCGTTTGTACCATTCGACCACTGAGCGATATGGCAGGTGAAGAAGTATTCCGGAGAAACGTCTCATCCCCCCTAGTAGGCATGAATCTGAAGATATCGAAGATTCCACCACTGTCTCGTTGGTATTTGGTGAGAAATGATGCTCGAAATCAGAGGTATTGAGCGGGCAGTTCGGAAGTCCTGCGAAATGTCGACTCCTGAGCTGCGAAGACGTACATGTAATAAAGCGTGATGGGAAATTCGCAAAGAATTCTTACAACGGCAGGTTCCTGAAAGTCGGGGAAAATTAATTCACAAGGTATACATGCATCCTGACTCCTGAGTACCATTTCCCCCCCAGAATTACGTTCTCTGTCGTCCGAGAGAGTACCACGGTCAGTTTTTCGGCGGATCGACCTTATGCAATCAAGTCATGTGGTGTTTAAGCACGGCGGATCCACCGTTCGCACGAGGGGATATTAGCGTTCACAAAAGTAGCCAAAAAGAAAACAATCTTTGAGATATTATTATCAGAGCTACCGCGCGGATTTGAACCACGATCATGTCAGTACATAGGATTGACCAGACGGGGTCGATCTGCCATTGAGCTACAGTACTGGTTCTATTAAATGAATGTACAGCTCACCAGTGACCTTTCCATTAGGAAAGCAGAACGTATACTTAAGAACCACAATGCAGAAGATGGTGTTGGTCAAAACCAGCGCATAGGTGCTGGAGATGTAACCCTAAGATCGCCATCAATCGATCTTAGGGAGAGAAACGCCGACGAGATTCGGAGATTTGAGTTTGGAGATAGACGTTGTCGCAGTATACGTCGAAGCGGACGTAGACGGTTACGCGAGGTCGTGAGTTGCTTGCGAATCGGCCGGGTGTGGACGAGAATTGGCGTGTTTATTGATACGAGAAGTATCTAAATAGTAAATCAGTATGAGGAACAAGGAGACCACTTACTGGGCTCAATTCTGAAGGCTCGGGGGCTCGCTCGATGGCTCAGTGCTCGTGGTGTAAGGCAGGAAAGGTAAAAATCAAATTTCCATGTCAATCGGATACAAATGTGGAAGAGGGGGTAGCCGCACACGTTCTCTTGCGTCGCCAGAGCCCGTAATTGATAGATTCGTGTATGTAGATATATTCTATAACAAAATGTGTCAGAAGAAAGCGAATACCTAGCTCAGTTACCTCGACCGCAAGCAAGACTAAACCACCCGGGATACGCGCAACTACGGCATAGGAAGAGGTGCTGCCCTGCTCAGCATACGAACGGTGGCCCATGCCGTCGTTTCTCGATTCCCAGCGTGCTCCGAGGTGATGTCGTCCGCCATTGGCGTTGGTCTTCGCGTCGGATGGGGTAGGGAGGGGATTGATGATGAAACTCAAAGAAAGGAAATCAGAAACGGAAAATGAAGACAAAACGAACCAATATATCTATACAACGTTCATACAACCAGTACCAATCTTTCCGCCAGCGTTCGAAACAGCTCTTTTGTTGGTGAGGTGAGCTACCTCAACGTTGGTGTCTTGGTCTTGAGCATTGATGCCCAAAGGCAGAAGTATGAGGAATGCGTGCTCATTGATCCCAGAGCTACACAGTGATGCGTTGAAGAAAATATGAATCTGTAAAGGAGAATGGCAGCAAAACGGAGTACATGATGGTGGAAGGAAGGAAAGACACGTATCGAACCGAAAAAGGAAGTATGTGTTGGAATTACTGTGGCTGTACGAGCCGTCGGAATCAACCGGCTCCGAACCCATTACATACCGTACCCGCAGTTTTCTTTTCTTTACCGTTTACCTCCACGTCGACGTACATAGGCTAAACGAGTTGCTCTTTTCGTTCCCTCCCTTGCTCGAATCTCAATAGTATGAGTCAGCCAGCCCGAGACGTCCAGTCTACGAGTGTGGCAACTCGTACTACCACAATGTATATGGGACGAAAGCAAGAATGGGGTCGGTCTCAAGGGAATGTTAGGTGCATGGAATGGAAATTGGGTTGTACACGCTCAACTAATCAGATCTCAGAGTTCGTCGAGCCTGCAATATCAAGTAAGATGGCGACGATAAAGGGGAAGCAGCGAATGTCCTGTACCTGTGTCAGGGCTTGGTGTTAGGCATGTGCCAATAACTTTCCAGCTCCAAATACGAATACCCGAAATCAGGGTGACCACCTTGCTGTTCCATCTATAGAAATATTACAATGAAGGGAGATGCGATATTGAGGGCATCCTGTTGTAAGCAAGCTAGCGACATCTACCGGACATTAGATGGACCAGGCACCATAACACTGAGTGTACTGCGCTAGTCATCGGGGTGCGTGTCTGAGTGATGCAGTATTAGGCTGGCCAAGGCAGGAAGAAGTTTCGAGAGAAGAAGACAAATCGACATGGTGAGACTGTGAGTCGTCTATGCATCAGATTGATTAGTGTTTCCATGGTCCGGTCCATGAACCTTACGAACCCGGTCCGAACCTGTACCGCACCTGGGGTTCAGGTTCAGTGGCTGTTCTGCACCGAACCTGCACCAAAAGGTGCAGGTTCAGGTTCTGTTAATGGCAAACCTCTTATCAAGGTTCGAACCTCATCTGAACCCAGTGAACCTGTATGCAAATGATTGCCAAATGGGTAAGCAAAGTATAATTTCAAGGTAGCTATACATTTAATCTGAATAAACTTTTCAGCCACTATACGACCAATCCGCTCAATTCTTATTGCATCGATAATATCTTATAGTTGACCAAGATCATGGCACCTCGTCAAGAAGTCGATCCCAATCAAATAATCGCCGGACCACGAAAACGAGGGCCTTCCGGCAAACTCATTGATGAGAACAATATCGAGCACACAATTATCCGTGGCATCAATCAGAATGGTATGATCATCGATCCTGAATGACACGTACCTCATACTCTGAGTAGATGACGTTCCGGTCACCAAGGATCCATCTAAACCCAATGGAGACGCTGTTGATCAAAACGGAATGCTGAAAGAAGCAAGGGACATTGAGTGGGCTCATTCACCTAGCGCTGAACGTCAGTTTTTATTGTCCTTGACAAGCGTTAGCTTTTAAATAATACTTATTGCTGTGACTCCAGACTCTGACAACTTGAACTTGGACGAAGACGAGCTTCAAATCGAGCATAGAAACGCAAAGCGGCACCGTGTACGTCCATAAATATGGTTAGATTAAAACTGACTTCTCACATTGATCCCAGAAGTCTGGGCCTGTCGACGTTGATCTCGCAAATGAAGCCAACTCACTCCCCGGCCCCGCAAAAAAACCAGCAGAAACGAACCCGAAAGACCATGGAGGGACTAATGAGTCAGAAGGAGAACAGTCAGAGATGGATGAAGGTGAAAGGCGCTACTGGGATGCAAGTGGTGGGAAGGTATTTCAGAAATTACGCCATTATACTGCTTCCGACTTACCCGGTTCTCAGGGGAAACGGAAAAAATCCTCCGAGACCCAAGACATCTGACTTGTCTTCAAGAAGGACACTCGGGTTATCAAGGAGAAGGCTACCGCTGGTCAGTACTGCCAGCTATGCCTGTACGTCCCTTTATTTTACCCAGCACAGGCTAATTGACAAGCTGGGCACAGAAAAAAAGGACGAACGAAGAGCGAGTCCTTCATGACTGGGAATGTGACAGCGCAATGGTCACACATCACACGGTATGTTCATTTTAGTTCTTGTGTGTCGTATTCTTATTCTCTAATTTAGAAAACACTACCGAGAGTACCTAGATCTATGTACTCGTTTTCAGGTCAAGCCTAAAGCTTCAGTGCCCCAAGGCTGGAAAGGAACCTCTGACTCATAAGCAGTTTTTCTGTCCTGCGAAGAGATTTTTTGTTGAAGTAATCTATCAGGCAGCAAACCGGAATCAAAGATTTTTCCGTCGTGAAGGCATCGCCACCACCACCAGTGACCAAAGAGGGATTGGGGGAGTATATTATGGAATTCTTTGCCGATGCTGACCTGGTGCGTATGCGACTATCCTTACCTCCCTACTAGTACTGACAAGAGCCATAGCCCTTCCTATTGGCTGACCGACCCTCTTTCCATCGTCTTCTTATTTACCTATGCCCAAAGATGAAGGAGACTGAAATACCCAAGAAGACGTACATGAGCGACCTTGTGATGAAGAAGGTTGACGTATTGGATGGAATAGATAGTTCTATTGTAAAGGTGCGTCAGTTCCTTCTACACATTATGGATGTGAACTGACACCAGTGGCTAGGACATTACGTCTCGAATATCTTGCACATTTGATGGGTGGACTATGCATCGTCGCCGGCCATACAATTCCTTTACTATACATTGGATCGACTCCCCACCGGAAGACCCGACCTCGTGGAAACTGAGAAGTGAACTCCTGGCCTTTGACCGGATGCATGGACATCATACTGATGAAGCGGTGGGTAAGGAGCTAGTTAAGGTTGTTGAGAGGTTTTCTTTCCAAGATCGTGTAAGATACTCTCTATTTTCATTTCCACATCTGTCTAAGTTATCTATAGCTTGGTTGGTTTGTGTGCGATAATGTTACAGTCAATGACTGTGCGATACGCTATCTCTGTGGTACATTTGATCCCACTCGGGAGCGACTCAAAGCAAAGAAAATGCGAGGCCGGTGTGTATTCTTTTCTATTGTTCACATCGTCTTCTGACAAGGAAATTCCCTAGATGTTTTGAACACGCAATCCATCTGATGTCCGGCCACTTTATCCTCGCCCTTCAAATCCCTTCTCTCATGCAAACACGACGGCATATCCACCAATCTGACTCTAATACCGATGATGTGACCTTTGACTGTGACATCGACACTAGCTTGGAGATCGAGGCCAATGCGAATGATGTTGAAGCGATCAACACGTCCACGGATTTCACACCTGGAGATATTGTTGGAAAACTACTCGCCTTCATAGCTGAGGTGAATGGCGGTGGCGACCAGGCACTGGAGTATCTTTTGGAGCTATGCAGGACAAATGGCTGCTCCGTCCTGCAGATGAAAACATGGGTTCGGACACGATGGGGGAGCATGAGCGACTGTTTTGATCGCATGTTGGAAATTCGAAAGGTATGCATCGCTTTTCTATCCCCTAATAATTGTACTCATTTTGAGACAGCCCATGGACGTCTTCTGTGTACTAGCTGATTCAAATCCCGATATTCCACCACTTACTGGCAGCAAACATTTCTCTGATTATAAATTGACCAGCGAAGAGTGGGATACTGTCAGCCTAGCAGCGCATGCACTCAGGGTTTGTTTGTACGACTATCATATGCCTATTTATGCTAATACCTTGTGCATTACAGATATCTGCGTCGAGCCATGGTGAACTGTCAGCAGAAAAGACTCCCACCTGTCAGAAAGTCTACCCGATAATTGAGCGTCTGCAGTCACGATGGGAGGAGCTGTCTGAAGATCCCAAGTATGAGCTCATCTGGCCTGCGCTTAATGCTGGCTTGGTTAATATGCAGAAGTGGTATCGAGCTACGGACGATACCATAATATATTTTGGCTCTCATGGTCAGTCATTTTGTCTTTACATGCCCACATCTGCTAATTGTCTCATGTATCAGTTCTCGATCCTACGTGGAAGTTGGACTATCTGAGTGTCGCATGGGACTCATCATGGATAGACAATGCCATGACTCGATTGCGGAAAGTGGTTTGTCAACATGAATCTGTCTCCCTCGTGTACACGTGATTGATATCAACTTTCAGTTTCTTGAGTATCGTGAGCGCTTACAGGCCCAATCAACATCATCCGACATGGGGGTTATCCTCAACTCAGTTGCCTCAGTGAAGCTCAAAGGTTAACCCTGAATATTGACTGTATGTTGAGTACAATACTGATTCCTGTAATCTAGCATCGGCTTCTGATGACTGGATGGATTGTTAGCCACTAACTCTATTGACTTAGATCGTGCTAGGATCACTACTCGCACTTCGGTAGACGATACTCTAGCAGGCCAAAGGCGATGAAAGTCGATGGGACAAATAGTCACGAAGGACAGAGTTCAATATTAGGTAGATTAAACCTTAGCCGAAGCTGGGGTTTAGACCAGCTGAGGCTCTACTTAAATACACATTGGTACACTAAAAATAGTACTGTGGGAGTCAGTCCATGATGATCGCCTGTGCGTAATCCGGCTGAGTAAGGAAGGGAAAAGAAAAGAAAAAGAAAAAGAAAAAGAAAAGAATAAATCGTAACATTACCCCCTCCTTAAGGCTCATTCATCCCGATGAGACACTGAACCTTGGTATCCCCTTCCTTCCACAAGATCGAGTATGAGGGTCTCCCTTCTGCTTTAAAACAGGATCGATTGGGCCTCCGCTACACCGAAAAAAGTCACTCGTTGTGTTCGGCTTCCGACCCGCACTCCCCCTGGACTCAGGTGTCCGTAGAGAACCTGTGCCACCCTGCGCCGGTTAGGCCTCAACTGTCTGTCGGGACCCACGGTCCCTAAGGGTTCAATGCTCGTGGTTGAGCGGTGGAAATCCCCTTCTACACCATAGATATTTCTCTAGGACTCGTTCGTTCCGAACGAGTCACTAGATTCCTCCGTCTCCGATCCTGAGGAGCTATGCGCTGATTCTGAATAAAAGGAGGGTACTTCGTCATCCTCATCGTTGTCATCATCTTCATCTTTATCCCAATTCTCCGTCACTCGTTGGAGAAGGTCAACATCCGAGTTATCCGTGTCCGAATAACCCTGTGACTCCTCCTCTGTTGAGTACGTGTCGTCCAATGCATTGAGTTCTTCCGAATGTGCGGGTGCTGTGCACTGCGATGATGGAACGGTGATGATATCGGTGATGCACGGTGTATCCGGTTCGTGGTATTGGATGGGGAGACCTTGAGGGATTTTGTCATCTCTGCCAACCGTCTTTCCTTGGTCGTTAACCGTCCATATCATCTTTTGGATACGCGCCTCGTAGTCGTTTACGAGTTCCTCTGCGTTGGCCATATCTGAACGTTTTACCCAAGAGTTCTCCTCCGCTGGGTATCCCTTCCACTTCACCAAGTATTCGGTGATAGTGCGGCGGGTTCGTCCACGGCCGACGACGCAGGTCTCGTTCTCCTACAATTTCCTCAATCTCGTACTCTTCCTGCTCATCAATTAGTTCAGGGGGCGGTCGTTCGGGGCGTGGTTGATTCGGGAACTCGGGAGCATGGTATGGAGTCAATAGCGATTCGTTGAAACGATTGTGGATTCGCCATTTTATGGGGAGTTTTAGTTCGTAGGCTGAGGCCCCCTTCTTCGCGACGACGGCAAAAGGTCCTACGCGTCGATCTCCCAACTTCTTCGTTGGATGGGGGAGGTTTAGATTAGTGGCGTCGAGCCAGACCTTATCACCAACTTGGTACTCCAACGCTTGTCCTTTATGCTTGTCATAAGTCTTCTTCATTGACACGGCGGCCCTTTCCAATGACTCCCTTGCTTTCTCCTGTACCTCTTGGATTCCTTCGACCAATTTGGAGGCGGCTGGTACGTTACTTGAGCGTCGGGCTGTTTTGATAACTTGCCCATCACGTCCGAAAACGACTTTGTACGGGGAGAAGCCCGTGGCCGAGTGTTTTCGGTTATTGTGAGTAAACGCGGCGAGCGGTAACCATTCGCTCCAGTCGTCTTGACGGTAACTGACGAACATCTTGAGATACTTTTCAATTTCCTGATTAACCCTCTCCGTCTGCCCGTCCGTCTGAGGATGATAGGCGGTCGAGGGATTTCCCGTTACCTGGATTAGAGCGTAGAATTCTTTCATGAATTTCGATACAAAGGCTGGTCCTCGGTCTGAGATGATCTTTTCGGGCATCACACCATAGGGCACGTAAACGTAGTCTCGTAGGATTTTGGCAAATCCTAGGGACAACAGTTCCTCGGTGCAGGCTATAGGGATGATCGTCTTTGAAAATCTGTCGACCAGGACAAGGATAGAGTTGTTTCCCCTGGAGTCCTGGGAGCTTGGTGATCATATCGACCGAAATATGTGTCCACGGTCGGTCGGGGATCTCATTAGGGTGAAGGGGTGCCTTCTTAGGGCGTCGGTCTGCCTTGGTCCTTTGGCAGACTTCGCATCCTTTGATGTATGCTTCTACCTCCGATTCGCATCCGGGGCCACCAGTAATCCTGCAGAATGAGCTCTTTGGTCTTTTCTATCCCCGGGTGTCCCGCCGTTGCGTGATCATGATGTAAGGCTATGATCTCGCCCCGTAACTGCCGATCCCTGGGCACGTAGATGCGTCCGTCGTACCATAGTAATCCTTGATCTCGTGAGACCCCCTTTTCATGATTTAGGGAGTCGGAGATCCCGCGGTCCCACTTACACGGATCGTGGGTCGTTAGTTTGATCTTTTCATGTAACGTCTCCACGGTGGGCATGATTAGGGCCCGGAAGTGGGTGGGCTTTAGGACCGTTATGTCTTTGTTATCTTCTTTCCCTTGATCGTGGTCTGCCTGCCTCGACAAGAGATCCGCCTTGCAGTTTTGGGCCCCTGGCTTGTGATGAAGGGTGAACTGGTACTCGGCCAACTCGGTCACCCATCTAGCTTGCCTCCGATTGAGTTTTTGGGGCTTTCGGAAATACTGGAGGTTCGAATGATCCGTCCAGATCTCGAAATCCTCTCGGGCACCCATAAGATACTGTCGCCATTCTTCCAAGGCGATCATGATAGCTAGAAGCTCCTTGTCATAGATCTCGTAGTTTCGTTCCGTGACCGACAAGGACTTGGAGAGGAAGGCTACTGGTCGCCATTTCTCCTCCTGCCATTGAGATAGTATGGCTCCAATCGCCCCCTCACTGGAGTCGGCCTCCACTCGGAATTTTCCGTCATCCAGCGGTATGGTCAACACAACGTCCTCGCGAAATAGTTCTTTTAACTCTTCAAAGGCCTTCCGCTGGGCCTCCCCCCACGTCCATTCCACCTTTCCGGTTAGGGCGGTGAGTGGCTTGACGTGTCGGCTATAGTCACGAATGAATCGTCGATAAAAGTTGCAAAAGCCTAAGAACGACTGCAACTCCTGCTTCTTGGATGGAGTCGGCCACTCCAAGAGGCCCGCAATTTTTACGGGATCCATACGTATCTTCCCTTCGCTGATGAGCACGCCCAGGTACTCCATTTCTTCTACTTCGAATTCGCACTTCTCCGCCTTCAAGAACAACTTGTTGTCGCGAAGTATCTGGAGCACCTTGCATACGATGCGTCGGTGATCCTCCTTGGTCTTAGAGGCGATGAGGATGTCGTCGAGGTAGACCGAGACTTCTCCTGCAGTTATGAGTTCTTTGAAAATATCGTTCATCATCCACTGGAACGTGGCTGGAGAATTTGTGAGTCCAAAGAACATCACTAGGGGTTCGTAGAGCCCGTGGTTAGTCCTGAACGCGGCTTTCCATTCGTCTCCTTGTTTGATCCTGACATTGTTATACCCCCACCGTACATCCAACTTCGTAAAATACTTGGCTTGCTTTAGTCGGTCCATGAGCTCTCCGATAAGCGGTAACGGATAACGATTCTTGATCGTCATCTCGTTAAGTTTGCGATAGTCTTGAACAGGGCAGAGCTTTCCATCCTTCTTCTTGACAAAGAAGAAAGGTGAGGCCATGGGGGACTTGGAGGCTTGGATCCGACCCGTGGAGAGGTTCTCGTCTAGGAACCGGTCCAACTCCTCCTGCTCGGTTGGATTGAGGGGGTAGACCTTGCAGTCTAGGTTGGCGTTGGCGTTGGGTACCAGCTCGATCGCATGGTCCCAAGGTTTCCTGTGGCGGTAACTCGTCGAAATTCTCCTTAGCGAATATATCCTCAAACTCTCTGTACTCCTTGGGTACTACCTCTTCGAAAGATTTAGTGGTTTTCCGGGCATTGGCCTGAGCAGGCTAGCTCATTTGCCTTAGTCCCCATGGCACGCACGTGAAACGCCTCCTCGAAGTCAATTACTAGAATGGAATCCCCTTCTTCGTATTCCTCCCATCAGGACGAGGGGTCCGTGTCGGGGAGTGAAAAAGGGATTTTGCGGCATGTACAGCGGGCTAAGGTAACAGCCCCGGTATCCCAGTCGATCAACGGGTTGTGTCTTTGCAACCAGTCATGCCCGAGAAATAGGGGAGTAGAGCCTAGATCGACTACGGCTAGTTCGATCCGCTCCACGTGGTCTCCAATATGAAGCCGCACCTCGGCATACTCTGTGATGTCGCCACCCTTATTTCGAGTTCCGTCGGCATTATACACCGGAACGGGTCAGGGCCGCCTTTTTGAGGTTGAGGGCGTGACTCCGGGCCCAGGCTCGGTCTATAGAACTGCCGGTGGCCCCGCTGTCCACCAGCGCCTTCACGGAATGTGCCTCTCGAGTGTCTAGGGTTTCCAACTGCACGGTGATTGATACATTCCGCCCTTTCCTTCCTCGTATGTACATGGGGGGTTTGGTAAGGTCCTCCATCCACTCCCACTTATCCCTGGCTTCTGCGGCTGTCTCGGGTTGCTCCTTGAGCGCTTCCCACAGCTCAGCCGTTACTTCCTCCCGCCGTCGAGGGTGTACCCATCGGTTGAGGGTGGCAAAGGCCGCCGACTCATTAGTTGCTGAGCCGTAGCAGCTCTCCGAGTCCAGCGCGGTCCGAACGGCTCGAAGTAAGTGTCCTGAATGGGTTTTCGCTCCTCGTGTCATGGCATGACGTCAGGAGTCACCAGGGACTCCTTGCGCGGTATACGGACCGGGATGTCGGACCGTAAATGGGCTTCCTCGTCTTCCACTTCTTCCACGGAAACACGGGGGGTTGTACTCGTGAGTGGCAGTTGGTCACTGGGCCGGTCGATAAGGCCCCTCGGCGGCATTTGGTCACCTTCCGACGAGTGGGTGGAGGAGGGCTCGCTGCCCTGTGTTCGGCCCTGGCCAAGGGCGCTTGTGCGCGGCATTGTAACCTCCACTAGGATCCGGTACTTATCCTCATTCCTAACGCCGGCGGTACTCTCGGAAACCCTAGGTAGGCGCACACATATTGGCTCGTCAAGGGGGTCGGCATCATTTGTGGATGAGTCCACTACTAAATGTAGGTGGTCCCCTTGAGTCCCGGCCTCAGCTGCTTTCCCACCACTGACGGGAAGAACAACCCGTCCTACATCTGGACGAGAAGGCCCACCCGTCGGGATCGTCGGCCGATTCTCCCTGCCGGGGCGATGACCACCACGTCTGGCGTCCATCTTGTCCTGACCTGAGGCGCTCGCTGGGTGCTCCAGATCTTTCCCCGTTTGGTCAGGCGGGGGTGTCAGAGGTGGACCAGCCCCTAGGGGTTCATTGTCCATCGCTGACTGCGTAGGACGGCGGAAATCCCCTCCTACGCCATTGGCTTTTGGCGATTCGTTGTCCTCAGTCCTTTCCACTGGTAACGCAGCGAAAAAATTGGTATATTGCTCAAACGGGGTACCTACATACGTATCATAAGTCCGACTAGTAGTACAGGAGCGCGCACCAGAGGAAACTGAGTCCTTTGCCGACGCCGTCGAATCGCTTATTTCGACGCCGGCTCGTCTTTTGACGACTTCTCCTCCTTCACTTCTTCGACCTTCGTGCTTTCCGCTAGTTCTTCCTTCTCAGCTTCAGCGAGTAATTGACGAAGGTGGGCAGCGTTGGGCTTCTTGCATGGGGGGAGTTTGATGGGAAGCCACTTGGACTTATCCGTCGGGCATTTATGGTCGCGGCTCCACCCGGTGTTCCCACACTTGAAGCAGCGCTTGTCGGATCGAAGCTTGTCGATTTCCATTGGCTGCCCTGCTCCACCATAGGTGGTTCCCGTGGTGTCCTTCTTATCGCCACTAGATCCGCTTCCCTTCGATTGATTTTGATTGCCTCGACCCGAACCGCCTTGGTTCGGGGAGGCCTTACTGGCGAGGCCCTGGGCCACGTCGTACCGGTAGTTGGCGTCGATCCTCAGGACTCGCGCCTTCCATTGTGCGTAGGTTGTGGGGCGCTCGTTGTCCCCATGCATAACCGTCTTTCACACCGTTGGCCTGATGGCCGCTTCTACTGCCTCAAACATCTGCTTCTCATCTCCAAACTCTCCACATTTGTGGGCCAACCGCTCGAATTTGGCGAAGAACTCGACTGCGGTTTTGAACTCTGACTGTCGGACCTTCTTCCACTCCACCTTCCAGATCGCGAGCTCTGCTACTTCCCGGAATTCTACCGTGATGTCGTTTGAGAATTCCGCCCAGGTGGGGAATCTCCAATGACCCTGTTCGTCCCGGTACCGATAATATTGATCACCCCACCAATCCTTGGCCTTGTCCCGCAGGTACCCCTGCGCGAAGGTTATTCGGTAGGGGTTCTGGCCTTGGTCGTTCATGGTGAAGTGCAAGGGGAAGAGCTGGAAGTACATTTCACAGTGGTGGAGGAACCGATTAATGTCGGTGGATTCCCCTGTGAAATACTCGGGCTGCGTAATTAACTTGGGTTTGACGTCGTTCCAGGGATTGTTGTCCTTCCCTGCCGCTAAAGTCCAGGGCGGTATCGGATCCGGGGGCGAGGGTGCTCTAGGGGGCACCAGGGGATTCAGCGGTCGCGGTAGTGACCGGAGTCGATAGTTGTCCCCAGGCGGAGGGTAGTCGCCCGGGTACACTGGTCGGCGTGGTGGTTGAGTCGGCGGTAGCGGCGGGACCGTGGACTGTTTTCCCTTGTCCGAGGGTCCAGCGCCTGGGTTGTCCATGTCATCATCATCGGGCCCGGCACCCGCCCAAAACTCCTCGGTTTCGAGCGGATTGGGCATTGGTTGTGGCCATCGGTAGGCCGCGCATTCTTGTTTAGGCTGGTCGGGGTTTGCTAGGTTCCAGACTAGAGCGGCCCGATGCCACGTTTCGACTTCGAGGATGTTCTTCATTAGATAAACATCCCCCACTTCTCTCGCAGAGCGATAGTCTTCTCCCGCCTCCGTCAGGAGCCACTGGGAGTCCTTCTCCATGTCTTCCATCATGATCTCATATAGGCCGTGCCATGGTAAAATGTTAAAGATTGTCGGCCAGGGGTGTAGGGGGTGTACTAGGAGGCTGCGGACTGCCGTCATCACCTCCGCCTCCAGGGCTGACATTGGGCAGCCGACTCGGCATCCTTGGCCTCCTTCCTCTCTCGGGCGATGCGGTCGAGCTCCTTGTTTCTCCTCCACCTGCCGATATCGGAGTCCTCGTCGCTGATTTCGGCCTGGTAGGAGTTCCAGGCCCTTCTTCTTGCCTCGAGATCGGTGCCGGCCCTTCAGGCGGTGCCTGAGTATCGTATGGTGGCAGCACGGATTCGATTGTCGACCTCGGCGGGGGTGGCGTCGGGCTCGAGGGGTAGGTCCCAGGAGGGCGTCCTCTTCAGCACGCCGGATGCGTGCGTCATGCGCTCTTCCTCGGTCCATTCGGGCCTCGATCTCTGGGGCGAGCTGGGCATCTCGAGGGAGTCCGAGGGACTCGACGTACGTGTGGTAGAGAAGGGGCCACGGATGCTGGGTAGAGGGGACGGGGTCGGCGAACGCTCTGGACGGGACCGACGGCTCCCAATTGGAGACTCCGGCGAGTCGCTCGGCGGCGGTAATTGCCCCAAGTTCTTCGGCGTCGTAATCTGGGAACTCGCTCCAAAGCTCCCTACTCGTCGGCTCGTGCGAGGTGACAGTGGGAGAGACCGCTGGGGTCTTGGACCCTTCAGAGACCTGGTCGGACTCTCTTCTGGGCGCGACTCCGGCCACAGTAACCTCTTCCCTCCTGTCGGCGTATACCCAGCTGGTTTGGGGGTGCCAGCCAACGGGCTCTCCCCTATTGGTCAGCCAGGACCTTGGAAGAGACTGTGAGAGAGCTGCACTGGTGGTAGCCACGGAGGCTCCGAGGCTAAGCTCTCCGGAATCGCTATCGTAGTCGTCTTCCTGGGCGACTCTGTACCTTCTGCTCTTGCTTCTCCAGACCACGTCTGTCCACCTTGTTCCTGACCTTCCACTGTAGCCGTCTCCGGTATAGGTCGCATCTTCCTCCGTGTTCGGGTAGAGGTCATCGAGGAGGTCGTCGAGTCTTGTCCTCTCCCAGTCGGAGAGCTCGTCGCCTTCGTACTCGGTGTCAGGGCTTTCTTCGCCCTCGTCCAGAGGCCTGGTGCCTTGTCTCCCGGCTCCGTCTGTGCTTGACTCGCCTTCAACTGGAGCGAGGTCGAAGAGGCCTGGTAGGGGCGAGTCTCCTTGGTCGAGGAGTACCCCCCGGGTATCGGTGATGTCGATAGAGTCTGCTGACTCTGCGGTAATGCTTCTGTAGGAGTCGGTGCTCGACTCGGAGAATCGCGAGCTGGGTCGCGACGATGTGTAAAGGGATCCTCCACGTCTCCCGGAGTCGCTGGATTCGACATCTCTTATCGTCTGCTGGGACGCCGCGGGAATGTGAATTATGGGAGGAGGATACGCCGGGGTACTGGGAACATAGTGGAACGGTAGTTGCGCGTGCACTCGCTGTTGTCGCTGAAAACAGCGGCGTAGATGGTACAAAGTAATGGACAAGAAAAAGAGTATAAAAGTCGCGAAGACGGTGGGAATGGCGTCGGACCAGGGCATCTGTGAGTGGATCTATCCTTGGCGTAAGTCGACGATTGACCATGCGAGTTGGTAGACCGCAAGGATGGTAAGAATGATGAGAATTGCAATAATCAAGCTGAGGTCGGTTTCATAGTTTGAACCGTTCATCAACAGAATTTCGCAATCTTCGGAGGTGCTCGTTATGATTATTAACAAAATTGTTAATAAAGAGGCGAGCTGAAGGGTGAGGATGAAGAGATTCGTGTTTTCAAACAAGGCGGGGGTATAATCCGTACAAAGTGGCTAGCAGGCCTGCTATCAGCACTGCAGAGATCCCGAGTCCAATAAGAACTAGGGTGAAGAGGACAGCCGTTAAGGCTGCGAGGATTGGGTCGTTGAGGAGGAAATCGGTGATCCAGGCGAGTACTAAAATCCGGAGCAGTAGGTCGAAGGGTACCACCCAAAGGACTACTGCGACGAGGAAGTGTATCGGCTGAATGTTGGAAACGTATAGGTTGGGCAGCGCGGTGCTGAGCAACGTGGAACGAGCTTCGGCTAAATGTTAGCCACTAACTCTATCGACTTAGATCGTGCTAGGATCGCTACTCGCACTTCGGTAGACAATACTCTAGCAGGCCAAAGGCGATGAAAGTCAATGGGACAAATAGTCACGAAGGACGGAGTTCGATATTAGGTAGATTAAACCTTAGCCGAAGCTGGGGTTTAGACCAGCTGAGGCTCTACTTAAATACACGTTGGTACACTAAAAATAGTACTGTGGGAGTCAGTCTGTGATGATCGCCTGCGCGTAATCTGGCTGAGTAAGGAAGGGAAAAGAAAAGAAAAAGAAAAAGAAAAAGAAAAGAATAAATCATAACAATGGATGCCATGATACGTGCCAAGAGAAAGACAAAAACCCAGCCAGCGATTACAAGCCCAACAGCAGAATTTGATCGCTATTTTAATTCAGCGCCTGTTGAAAAGGAACTGTGTCCAGACATCATAGCCTGGTGGGGAGTGAGTTGCGTTGATAACTGTTTTATTGCTCTGACTGATCTGCTTGCAGTTGCATCGATCTGACTGGCCAGTCATGTCAGCTATGGCTCATGATTATCTAGCAATTCCTGGGTCGTCAACGCCTTCGGAACGAGCTTTCTCAAGCGCTGCAAGAACAGATGCAAAGCTCTGGTGCCGCATGAAGCCAGAGAAGTTCGGCGGCCTCCAGAGGCTCAAAGGGGCATACAGGGATGGTCGCATGAGCGCTCAAAACGAGGTGTGGATGTCAATTGAGCCTGATTTTGGCCCTTTTGAGGACTCAGATGACGAGGATAAATACTTAGATACTAAAAAAGCCTTTATGGCCTCTCATCGTAGTTTAGAATAGCATAGGCTTAATTTTGTAAAAAACCTGGTTCGAACCTGGTTCGCACCTGAACCTGAACCTATGAACCCGGTGTGATGGGGTGCAGGTTCTGGTCCATCTTGGGTCTGCACCGAACCTGTTGGTGCAGGTTCAGGTTCAACCAAAATTGGCTGAACCTGAACCGCACCGAACCGCGGAAACACTAAGATTGATTGGGACCAGGAAGCTGAAGATGAGTGTATATGATCATGTACGTGATGGATGTCGGCCAATAATAGGGATGACTTCGCCAGGAGAATCCCCTGAGTGCATTCCACCCCACATGGTCATCAGCATCTGATCGACATCAGCAACAAAGTGAGAAGACGGATAGATAACAACTCACCAGTGCAACACCCTATCGCGTTTCCTGCTCCTCTCAACACTCCTCCATAGTGATCGCATCGGTGCCCAAGATTTTATGACTTCATGTTTTCGGGTGGGTAGCTGGTTGAAGGAGAGGGAACAGAGCATCACAACGGATATTACATTGACTGGTTGGGAAAGAAGAGAAAGCCCGTCAAAATTTGAAATTACCAAGAAGGGGCAAGGGCTGTCGGTGCTACGGACCGGTGATCCTAAGTAATGCTATGAAGCTTCTCGGAAAGCAGATTCTTGACCCAGCATATCCCTCATCCGTCAGTTCCACAGAGTCATATTTTTTTTATCACCCGTTACTTCAAGTGTGATTTGGCAGTACTATACAGTGCAGTCAAAAAGTACTAACATGCAGTCTAGCAATATTGTCTGAAGACGGATTCGAACCGCTAAGTCCTCGTTCCCACATTTAACAACTTGTCCAAACTGTCGACACATCTAAGGTCATAGTAGTTATCTTGGGATCACTAAGGGAATATCTGTCACGTAGTTGACGCTCTCTCTGTAAAATGGGTATGCACAAAAAAGATTGGGTAGTGTGCAGCCAGCGTTAGTGATTGCCTACAAACAGATTCGAACCTACCTATCCTGCATACACATCACCACTACTCGACGATGGCAGTGGTAATCTAACACAATAAAACCTCTGTGGTTCGATTTCGAGAGTTCCTTCATAGGAGATAAGCTTCGAATGGGCAGGATGATGTCCGGAATACCAGGCATGACTTTTATCACTTTCGTGTCGAGGTGAGTAGCTGGGCTGGTCCCAAAGCGTTAATTGCTGATATCTGTAATTTCAAATTTTGATGGGCTTTCTCTGCGCTGTCATGCTTTGGACGGTGCTGGTCATGCTGAACTGATTCTCACTGGTCTATATCAACAATACATGCTTCACTCTGCATGCCTCACATCGAACCTTCATTGAGCATGGAACAGTCGACATGGAATGTGAACGACAAAAGATTCGGAGACGGCTGGAGAGCGTTGATGGGATTCTAGCCAGGGTGGGTTGTTGCATATATGCCTTCTTTTTGTCCACCGATGTTGATTAGATGCCGATCCTCCCAATGCTGGCTATCATCTTGGTCTCTCCAACAACCCTTGGTCTTGATGATGCCATGACAGTCGTCCAAAGCCAATATAGCTTCCCGGTAACTCGAAACAGGATCATATCACCGAACGCATCGTGCCTCTTCTGCAGGTCCTTGCCATTCCATGAACAAATTCTCCTTCGTACCCATCCCATTACCGTGCATGGTTGTGGTGAGGACTTCATCTCTTCTTTCCAGGATGGCAATCCTGTCCTAACTGCTAATCACAGTCAATCACCGATCTATGCTCAGCTGTCATATGCCACCTGCCATGTTCGTTTTGCTCTCAGAAATCTTGGGTGCAGGTTCACGGCTTGAAAGTCAATAGCTCAGAGGGCACTCACCTTTTTGTCTTCGAAAGGCTCCATACTCATGGCTGTTGTCAGGTTTGTGATTGCTGGATCAGCAGAATAACAAAGTTCCATTATGAGCATTCTCCTTCCTTTCTTAAGTTTCTTGGCTGTAATAGAGCTCTGCTCGGTTCATAGGAATGACGGCTTTGCAGCAGAGGATAACATTCCCATTTTCAAGTTCAAGTACACCTTTGGAGGACTGGCGAGGACTCTCCTCGTGCGGTTTACTCTCAGTGAGTTATTGTCTCTTGTATTGTCACCTTATCATATATTGGACAGCTTTTGTTCTAGAATATGCAGCCACATTTCTCTGTTGCTCGGTAACCTCAAGTCCAATGGTAAGAAAAACACTTTTTTTTCTCCGAGTGGAGTTTCCTCAGCTTCGATTAGGACGAAGAACGTTCGACTTCATGTGGTGCCCTCTGAGAGTATCGATTCAGAAATCGAATCCCGCTGGGTATACCTTCATTTGTGCGGCATCAAGCGAAGATCATATGGATGAAAATTCTTCTTGGTAAGTCCTAAGCCTACTCCTCCATCCCTTCTTTCTCATGCTAAGTAACTGCATAAAAGCTTCATATCCAACTACTCCTTCGGCGATGCAGAAACACCTCTGTCAAGTTCTTTTTCTCATATCCGTTTCCTATAAGGACGTTCGCTCCCCTTGGGCGTTTGTGAGATCTGACTACAACTTGTTCCCATTTCACGAGAGATTCTCCGTTCTTCCATTGTATACTAACGATTCGTCAATGGCATGCTGATAGTCAGCAGATTGGGGTGCAGTCACGTCAGTGTTTGCACCTCGTAATATTAACCTCCTTGATCATCGATGCCTGACGTGACCAGTGCAATCTTCCTTCGAGGTGAGACATATGTCATGTCATCTTCTCCATTCTCCTTGCAGCCTTCTAGGGTAGCCTAGATGATAGTTTATATCTCTCTTGAAATGACTCCTTTAGCAGACAGATAACTGAAGCTTGTTGTACCAATTATACACTAAGTAGCTGCAGTAGATCAGTGGGAGATTGGCCCTGTCTGATGGGGTGCTTAAAAAAGGTACTTCTCGGATGGTCATGGTTCGATTCCACATGGTAGCTGTCCATGGACATTTGCATTGTTTTTGGCTTTGATAAAAGAAAAGAAATCCATGGAAGGTGTAACTAGGCCAAAGATTGTGGTATATCACTGATCTTTTTCAGTCTGATATCGTTGAGAAGCGGAAAGTCAAACATAGTCTGGGAAAGAATAGCAGTGCCCGCAATCTATGTCCTGCTTCTGACATGGAGCCGCGTGACTTGTGTTAGCCACTAACTCTAATCGACTTAGATCGTGTTAGGATCGCTACTCGCACTTCGGTAGACGATACACCAACAAGTCAAAGGCGACGCAAGTCGATGGGGCACTTAGACAGAAGAACGGAGTTTCGATGTTAGGTAGAATAAACCTTAGCCGAAGCTGGGGTTTAGACCAGCTGAGGCTCTACTTAAATACACGTTGCGTAGACTAAAAATAGTATCGTGAGAATGTCCGATCAGGACCGCAGCATGAAGTCCGCAGCATGGAGTAAGCATGAATGCGTAAGAGAAGAGAAAGAGTAAGCATGAATGAGTAATGAAAAGAAAAAAAAGAATAAACCGTAACATTACCCCCTCTCTAAGACTCATTCGTCCCGAATGAGTCCTCGCTCCCCTCCCCGCTTTCCGCAGATTGACTATAAAAGGAGAGGATGGTGTCATCATCGTTGTCATCATCTTCTGAGTCGAACTCCCAGTTTTCGTAGATGCGTTGTAGGTTTTCGAGGTTTAACTCGGAGTCCTCGTCGTCCGATGTTTCTTCCACTACTGGGATCCCATCTGCTTCTTCTGTAGTCACTTCCCGCATCGCTATTGACGATTGTAAATCGGAATGTTTTGGGTTGGTGCATTCGGAGGAGCAAACGGTTTCGATATCCGTGACGCATGGGGTATCCGGGTCATGGTAAGCCGTTCCAGCACCCGGTGGTATCTTGTCGTCTCTCCCCACCGTCCGTCCATGCTTGTTGACCTCCCAATAAATCCGTTGGAGGCGTGCCTCGTACTCGTTTACTAGCTCCTCCGCGTTGGCCATGTCCGAACGTTTGACCCAAGAGTTCTCCTCTCTTGGGTAGCCTTTCCATTTCACTAGGTATTCTGTTATGGTGCGACGTGTTCGTCCGCGACCAATAACCTTGTCTCGTTGTTCCACGATTTCCTCAATCTCGTATTCTTCTTCGTCGTCGATTAGCTCTGGAGGTGGTCGTTCAGGGCGCGGTTGATTTGGGAAGGCAGGGGTCACGTAAGGTGTTAGGAGCGACTCGTTGAAGCGATTATGAATTTTCCATTTAATCGGTAGCTTCAACTCGTAAGCGGACGCCCCCTTTTTTGCAATGATGGTGAAAGGCCCAACTCGACGATCTCCGAGTTTCTTGGTCGGCCTAGGTAAGTGGAGGTTGGTTGCATCGAGCCATACCTTGTCCCCCACCTGGTATTCCACCGCGGCGCCCTTTCTTTTGTCATATGCCTTTTTCATGGACTCTGCCGCCCGTTCCAACGATCTCTTGGTTTCCCCTTGTGCTTTCGCGATCTCCTCTACTAGTTTCTCTGCTGCTGGAACGGCTGCGGTCCGTGTGGGCTTTTTAATGACCTCTCCGTCCCTTCCAAAGAGGACTCGGTAGGGGGAGTACCCCGTCGCAGAGTGTTGGCGATTATTGTGAGTAAAGGCGGCGAGCGGTAACCACTCGCTCCAGTCGTCTTGTCTGTCGTTGACGAACATTTTGAGATATTTTTCAATTTCCTGGTTAACCCTCTCCGTTTGGCCGTCGGTCTGTGGGTGATACGCCGTGGAAGGGTTCCCTTCGACATGGAGTAATCGGTAGAATTCCTTCATGAACTTTGATACAAAGACTGAGCCCCGATCCGAGATTACCTTCTCGGGCATTACCCCATAAGGTACATAGACGTAGTCTCTCAAGATCTTAGCGAACCCGAGCGAGGTAAGTTCTTCTGTACACGCTATGGGGATAATGGCTTTGGAAAAGCGATCCACGATGACGAGGATAGAGTCAAATCCCTTGGAGTTTGGGAGTTTAGTGATCATGTCGACCGAGATGTGCGTCCATGGTCGTACCGGCACCTCGTTTGGGTGGAGAGGAGCCTTCTTTGGACGTCGGTCTGCCTTTGTTCGTTGGCAGACCTCGCAACCTTTTACATACTCTTCCACATCTCGTCGCATCCTTGGCCACCAGTAATCTCGGAGTATCAGCTCCTTGGTTTTTTCGATGCCTGGATGTCCAGCCGTGACATGGTCGTGTTTGAGGGCTATGATCCGTCCTCGAAGGTCGCGATCTACTGGTACATAGATCCGCCCGTCGTACCATAATAGGTCTTGATCGCGGGATACGCCCTTTTCGTGGTTTAGGGAGTCAGAGATCCCCCTGTCCCAACGACGAGGGTCGTGAGTCGCTACTTTAATGCGTTCATGTAGCTCCTCAGCCGTGGGCATGATCAGGGCCCAGAAGTGCTCCGCTTTGAGTACTACTACGTCTCGGTTGTCTCCTTTTCCTTGATCGTGATCCGCCCTCCTAGATAAAAGGTCCGCCTTTCGGTTTTGAGCCCCGGGCTTGTGGTGTAGCGTAAACTGGTACTCCGCCAGCTCGGTGACCCATCGAGCTTGTCGTCGATTGAGCTTCTGAGGCTTGCGGAAGTATTGCAGGTTGGAGTGGTCCGTCCAAATCTCGAAATCCTCCCTAGCCCCCATGAGGTACTGGCGCCACTCCTCGAGGGCGATCATGATTGCTAAGAGTTCTTTGTCGTAGATCTCGTAGTTGCGTTCAGTAACAGAGAGAGCCTTGGAAAGAAAAGCGACAGGTCGCCACTTCTCATCTTGCCATTGAGAAAGCACGGCTCCTATCGCCCCCTCGCTCGAATCTGCCTCTACCCGGAATCGTCCTTGGTCGAGGGGAATGGCTAATACTACATCTTCACGAAATAGCTCCTTGAGCTTCTCGAATGCCTTTTGTTGGGCTTCCCCCCACCTCCACTCTTGCTTCCCGGTGAGCATCGTCAAGGGTTTCACATGCTTGCTGTAGTTGCGAATGAATCGTCGGTAAAAGTTGCAGAACCCGAGGAATGACTGGAGTTCTTGTTTCCTCCGAGGAACGGGCCAGTCTAGGAGGCCCGCAATTTTAACGGGGTCCATACGAATTTTTCCTTCGCCAATAATGACTCCGAGGTACTCGGTTTCTTCTACTTCGAACTCGCACTTTTCCGCCTTGAGGAACAAGTGGTTCTGTCGTAGAATATGGAGGACTCTTCGTACGATCCTTCGGTGTTCCGTTTTGGTCTTGGAGGCAATTAGAATGTCATCCAAGTACACCGACACCTCTCCGGCGGTTATAAGGTCCTTGAAGATGTCGTTCATCATCCATTGAAACGTGGCGGGGGAGTTGGTAAGCCCAAAGAACATCACTAGTGGCTCATAGAGGCCTCGATTCGTACGGAAGGCCGCCTTCCACTCATCCCCCTGCTTGATGCGTACATTATTGTATCCCCATCGTATGTCCAACTTCGTGAAGTACTTGGCGCCTTTTAACCGGTCCATGAGTTCCCCGATCAAGGGCAACGGATAACGGTTTTTAATCGTCATCTCGTTGAGCTTTCGGTAGTCCTGGACTGGCCGCAGTTTACCGTCTTTTTTCTTTACAAAGAAAAATGGTGACGCCATGGGCGATTTCGAGGGTTGGATTCGACCGGTGGACAGGTTCTCGTCTAGGAACTTGTCCAACTCCTCCTGCTCTGCCTGGTTGAGCGGATATACCTTGCAATCCAGGTTGGCATTAGCGTTGGGAATCAGCTCAATGGCGTGATCCCAGGGCTTTCGCAGGGGGAGCTCGTCAAAGTTTTCTTTGTCGAAGATATCTTTGAATTCCCGATATTCCTCAGGCACTACCTCCTCGAAGGATTTAGCGATTTTCTTGGCGTTGGCCTGAGCCGCTAGCTCGTTAGCCCTCGTTCCCATGGCTCTAATATGGAATGCTTCTTCAAAATCGATGACTAAGATTGTGTCTCCTTCTTCATACTCGTCCCATCGCGCGGAAGGGTCGGTGTCGGGCAGAGAAAAGGGAATTTTCCTGCACGTGCACCGGGCCAGGGTAACTGCTCCGGTGTCCCAATCAATGAGCGGGTTGTGACGCTGTAACCAGTCATGCCCCAGGAACAAGGGAGTGGAGCCTAGATCGACTACGGCTAGTTCGATCCATTCCACGTGATCTCCTATCCGCAGTCGTACTTCGGCATACTCGGTGATGTCCCCTCCTTTGTTACGCGTGCCGTCGGCATTGTAAACCGGGACTGGTCGGGCCGCCTTCTTTAGGTTAAGGCTATGTTTATGGGCCCAGTCACGGTCAATCGAGCTGCCCGTAGCGCCGCTGTCTACTAGGGCGCTTACGGCGTGAACTTCTCTGGTGTCCAACGTTTCTAACTGCACTTTTATTGAAACGTTTCGCCCCTTCCTTCCTTGTATATACATGGGCGGTTTCTGCAGGTCCTCCATCCACTGCCACCTCTCCCTAGCCTGAGCGGCGGTCTCAGTCTGTTCCTCCAGCTGGCGGCACAGTCGGTCGGTAACTTCTTCTCGGCGACGAGGGTGTATCCACCCGTTAAGAACGGCCCTTGCCGCGGCATTTCCCCGGGCGATGCGTATCGCACGACGGGTCCAAAGGATTCCATGTGGCTCGTAGTACATATCCGGGATAACCTTTTTGTCGAGGGGGATTGCGGTGAGTGAGACGGCGGGAGAAGACGTCCGTTTCGGGGTCACGACCGGGATGTCGGACCGTAGATAAGCTTCTTCGTCTTCTACTTCTTCCAATAGGACCGAGGGGTTCTTCCCTCGAAGTGGCATTTGGTCACCTGGACGAGAAAGGTCCAGAGGCGGCACTTGGGTGCCTTTGATATTCGAGGTGGTGGAGGAGGGCGCTCTGCCCTTTCTTCGGCCCTGGCCTCGGGCGCTTGTGCTCGGCGTTGTAACCTCCACGGTTGTCCTAGACTTACTGCTCTTCCTAGACCCGGCGGTACTTCGGGTTGCCCTTCGCGGGGGCACACATATTGGCTCCCCCGAGGGGTCTGCACTGTTTGCCGTCGGGTGTCCCTTGGCTACTAGGGGCAGGTGGTCCCTCGAGTTCCCGGCCTCAGCTGCTTTTCCGACGCTTCCCGCTGGAACAGACACCTCCACAGACGAAGACGCAGGCCCAGCAGGCTGGGCTGACGACCTTTCTCCCTCTCCGGGCTGACCTCCCTTCATCAAGGGTGCAGTCGAGACACGACCTAGGGGGCTCTGCCCTCGAGGGGCTTTCCCTGTGCGGTCGGCCGGGGGTTCCTGAGCTCGGACAGCCCCTAGGGGTTCAGTACTGGGCGCAGGCCGCGCCGAGTGGCGGGAATCCCCTCCTACGCCATAGGTGATTGGCGATTCACTTTCCTTAGTTTCTTCTATTGGTAACACGGCGAAAAAGTTGGTATATTGGTCGTAGGGAGTACCTACACATACAGATTGAGCCTCGCTACAATTACATTGATGCGTACCAGTTGAAACTAAGTCCTGTGCCGACGCCGTCGAATCGCTTATTTCGACGCCGGCTGGTCTTTTGACGACTTATCGTCCTTGACCTCCTCGATCTTCGTCTCCTTCCCGTTTTCTTCTTTCACGGCTTCTTCGAGTAATTGGCGGAGGCGGGCGACGTTGGGTTTCTTGCGTGGTGGGAGTTTGACGGGAAGCCACTTGGACTTGTCGTCAGGGCACTTGTGCTTGGGGCTCCACCCCGTGTTTCCACACTTAAAGCACCGCTTGTCGGACCGCAGCTTGTCGATCTCCATTGGCTGCCCTGCTCCACCGTACGTGGTTCCCGTGGCGTCCTTCTTATCGCCCCCAGCACCCGATCCCTTTGATGATTGTTGATTGCCTCGACCCGAACCGCCCTGGTTCGAGGAGGACTTATTGCCCAGCCCCTGGGCCACTCCGTATCGATAATTTGCGTCGATGCGCAATACTCGTGCCTTCCACTCGGCATAGGTTGTGGGGCACTCATTGTCCCCATGCATAACCGTATTGCGCACCGTAGGCCTGATGGCCGCTTCTACTGCCTCAAACATCTGCTTCTCGTCCCCGAATTCCTCGCACTTGTGGGCCAACCGCTCAAACTTCGCGAAGAACTCGACTGCGGATTTGAAGTCCGCTTGTCGGACCTTCTTCCATTCCGCCTTCCATATCGTCAACTCTGCTACTTCTCGGAACTCGCGCGTGAGATCCTCGGAGAATTCTGCCCAGGTGGGGAATCTCCAGTGACCCTGCGGGTCCCGGTATCGATAGTATTGGTCCACCCACCACTGCTGCGCGTTTCCTCGTAGGTACCCTTGAGCGAACGTGATGCGATAAGGGTTATGCCCTTGATCGTTCACGGAGTAGTACATAGGAAACACCGCGAAGTATACTTCGCAGTGATGGAGGAAGCGCGTGATGTCTGAAGAAACCCCAGTAAAGTACTCCGGTTGAGTTACTAGCTTGGGTTTAACATCATTCCACGGGTTGTTGACGGCCCCTGGCGCGAGTTGCCAGGGTGGAATTGGGTCCGGAGGGGACGGAATATGTGGGGGCGCGGGCGGCTTGGGTGGTCGCGAAAGGGACCGTAGGTTTCGATTCTCCCCTGGAGGGGGATACCCGGCGGGGTCTGGATATCGCGGCTGTTTTGGCGGAATCAGGGGTACCGTGGACCCCTTCCCCTTGTCTGGGCGAGACGGTCCAGCCCCCGGGTCGTCCATATCGTCATCGTCTTCTCCTGCCCCCCCGAAGAATCCTTCGGGGAAGAAACCCGATCCGTCGTGAGGGTTGGGCAAGGGTTGAGGCCGTCGATACGGCTCGCATTCCCGCTGGGGAGCCGTGGGGTTTACCAGGTTCCATACTTTGGCCGCCCGGTGCCAAGTTTTGACTTCGAGGATGTTCTTCATCAGGTAAACATCCCCCATCTGCTTTGCGTGACGGTAGTCTTCCCCTGCCTCGGAGAAGAGCCACTGCGGGTCTTTTTCCATATCTTCCATGATAATTTCATATAGTCCGTGCCAGGGTAGAAGCTCGAAAATGCCGGGTCTAGGCGTGGGGCCCTGAAGCAGGATCTGCTTGACCGCTGCCATCACCGTTGGTTCCAGGGCTCGGGTTGGAGGCCGACTTGGCATCCTCTGCCTCCTTCCTCTCTCGGGCGATTCGGTCAAGCTCCTTGTTTCGCCTCCACCTCCCGATGTCGGAGTCCTCATTGGAGATTTCCTCCTGATAGACTCTCCACGCTCGTGCTCTGGCCTCGAGGTCTGTTCCTGCCCTCCGGGCGTATCCGGTGTAGCGAACGGCAGCGGCTCGTATCCGGTTGTCGATTTCGGCGGGAGTGGCGTCGGGCTCGACAGGTAAGTCCCAGAAGCCATTGGGCCCGTAGAGGGCGTCCTCCTCGGCGCGTCGGATGCGTGCATCATGCGCTCGGCCTCAGTCCATTCGGGCCTGAACTTCTGGGGACTCCCGGACATTTCGAGGGAGTCCGAGGGACTCGACGTACGTGTGGTAGAGTAGGGGCCACGGACGCTGTGCGAGAGGGACGGGGTCGGCGAAGGCTCTCGACGCGACAGAGGGCGTCCAATTGGAGACTCCGGCGACGTGCTCGGCGGCAGTAACTGTCCCAAGTGCTTCGGTGTCGAGATCTGGGAACTCGCTCCAAAGCTCCCCATTCGTCGGCTCGACCGAGGCGACGGGGGAACTGACCGTTGGGGCCTCAGTCCCTGAAAGGACCTGGTCAGACTCTGGTCCGGGCGTGTCTCTGGCCACAGCAACTTCTTCCCCGTCGTCTGCGTAGACCCAACTGGTGTCGGGGTACCAGGCAACTGGGGGGCCTCTATTGGTTGGCCAGGCCCTTGGAACAAGCTGTGGGTTAGCTGAACGGGTGGTAGCCACGGAGGCTCCGACGCCAAGTTCTCCGGAATCCTCATAGAAGTCGTCTCGGCGACCTCGGTTGCGCGCGATCCTTGCGCGGTCTCTGGCGTCATCGGCCGCGATTCTTCTGTCGCGGACCTCCTCCCATACTCCGTTATGTCCCCACCCTGAGTGGGTCCTTTCGCTTCCGGGATCGGGGGCATCTTCCTCCTCGTTTGGATAGAGGTCACGGAGGAGGTCGTCGAGTCGGGTCCTTTCCCACTCGGTGAGCTCGTCCCCTTCAAACTCGGTGTCAGGGCTTTCTTCGCCCTCGACCAGATGCCTGGTGCCTTGTCCTCGGCCTCGGTCGTCGCCAGACTCGCTTTGGACTGGAGACTGGTCGAAGAGACCTGGTAAGGGCGAGTTTCCTCGGTCGAGGAGTACCCCCCGGGTATCGGTGATGTCGATGGATTCTGCTGGTGTGCTGGAAGCGCTTCCGTAGGAGTCGGTGCTCGACTCTGAGGATCGCGAGCTGGGTCGCGACGATGTGTAGAGGGATCCTCCAGGTTGCCCGGAGGCGTTGGACTCGACATCTCCGATTGTCTGCTGAGAAGCCGAGGGAATATCGATCACTGGCGGTGGGTACGCCGGTGCGCTGGGAATATAATGGAACGGTAGTTGTGCGCGGACTTGTCTCCGCTGGCAGCAACGGCGAAGTTGGTACAAAGTAATGGAGAAGAAAAAGAGTATAAAAGTCGCGAAGACGGCGAGAATGGACTCGGACCAGGGCATTCGTCCGGGAATCTATTCGTGGCGTAATTCGACGATCAACCATGCAAGCTGATAAACAGCAAGGATGGTAAGAACGATGAGGAGAGCGATGATCAAGCTAAGGTCGGTCTCGTAATTGGAACCGTTCATTAACTGGATTTCGCAGGAGTCGTCAGAGGGGGAGCTTGTTACTATCAACAAGATGACTGTCAATAGCGATGCAAGCTGGAGGGCGAGTATGAAAGGTTTCGTGTTGGGATACGTGGTTCCTAAACAAGACGTGGGTATAATGCGTACAGGGCGACTAGCAGGCTTGCTAGCAACACTGCCGATATTCCGAGTCCGATTAGGAGAAAGGTTAAGTATACAGTCAAGAAGACTGCGAGGAGTAGGTCGTCGTTTAAGATGAATTTAACAATCAGGTCGATCACAAGCAACAGGAGAAGTAGTCGAAAGGGGATTACCCAAAGGACTACTGCCACCAAGAAGTGTATCGGCTGAATGGTGAGTGCTTTCCTGTCGGTCCACTCGCTATGCGTTGACAAGCACCGGGTTGTCCACACGAACGCAGGCGATGACCTCTTCTAGTCAAGCGGGGTAATATTTCGTAAAAGAGTTGGGCAGCGCTCTTTCTCGGAAGTGACGCTGAGCAACGTAGAGCGAGCTTCGGCTAAATGTTAGCCACTAACTCTAATCGACTTAGATCGTGTTAGGATCGCTACTCGCACTTCGGTAGACGATACACCAACAAGTCAAAGGCGACGCAAGTCGATGGGGCACTTAGACAGAAGAACGGAGTTTCGATGTTAGGTAGAATAAACCTTAGCCGAAGCTGGGGTTTAGACCAGCTGAGGCTCTACTTAAATACACGTTGCGTAGACTAAAAATAGTATCGTGAGAATGTCCGATCAGGACCGCAGCATGAAGTCCGCAGCATGGAGTAAGCATGAATGCGTAAGAGAAGAGAAAGAGTAAGCATGAATGAGTAATGAAAAGAAAAAAAAGAATAAACCGTAACAACTTGTGAATATGTACGGTGACTCTTCTTAACCCCAAAAGAGAGAACGACAATATCAACACAACTGTCACAACTACAACAACAGCTTAGAAATGATATCCGACTTGCGGGTTTTCTATGCTATGTGACATCGAAAACCAGCATCACATCAAGGATTCAGGGGGTATAGCTAGCGTACATTGAACGTCACCATCAAGTCCCACTTGAGCCTTCTCCATAGCAGTGCAGCAGGATTGTATGGTCATCAGGTCACTTTATGGAAAAGGAAAGCATTGATCCTCAGACTTCAATCACTGACTCTTGTTTCGACAATATCAAGATTGAACAGCAACCATTTTTTTGAACCAGGGCAACAAAGCCATTCCATTCGATACAAGAAAGACAGCAGCATTGGGTCAGTCTCTGAAGGTGAGTTAAGAAGGATATTCACATTCATTCATGCAGTTTGCTAAGCAGACAACATGAACTCCACACAAGCGGTAAATATGTTCACTTCAGATCGTTCAATCAATTTCAGACAGATACCATCTTGTATTCATCCATTAGTAATTCGACAGTGTCCTTCATACATGAGGCAGATACAAGTGTCTGAAGTGGAAGGTAGGAATAGCCATGGGGGGGTATATGTGGTATGTGCTCTGATTTAATTATAGCTCTGTAAAACCATGCTAGTAATGATGGGTTCATGCGCAAGTGCTCAGCGAATATATGAACCACTTTCCATTACAGAACCAGCATCGGGTCATCAAAAATTGCATTGATATCTCTCACTATCAATGGATTTAGGTTAGACAACAAGGCCAGGATATATCTAAAATCATTCTATAGCATCTATTGGCATACAATGCACATTATCAATGAATGGTAGGAAGATGTCTTTGGTGGTGCTGGGGCATAAGAAGGTTCTTCTTGGGCTCAGTGTATTGACTCAAACAGCAGAAGGTAATAACACCACAAAGATAACAACTTTAGCTATATGTGAGTCGCTAGTCAAGCAAAGGAAATGCATACTAAATCTTACATATCCGCCTATTATTCGGCCTGTGTTGATCCGCCACTGGGAGAAATCATTCTCCTAATTCTTTCCATTGGTAGCCCAGGACCTAAGATTCTAGAACAAGTCAGCAGCAAGTGCCTGGCCCACCATCTACTCATGTGAGGGAAGAATAATACCCATGTCCACTACTGTGCACCACGTTCTATTTGTTCACATACCGGGATGTCATAAGATTACTCTATAATCGATTTACAGTAGATGTTCTAACCCAGCAGGGCCATTTCCGGCTGGCACAGGATGATGTGATTTAATCATACACATTGAGAGCCGGAAAAGCACGAGCAGCTAATAACCGTGTTCTCTTAGAATACATCCTCTGCTTCTGCCCTTTGGAGATATCTTCCTCTTGAACTGTATATCACGGGTCCCTTGGTTTCCCTCATATGCTTTTCACTTCTCTCCATGGGCCACCATGCACACGACTCGCCTTTGCATGGTGCCACGCCTGGTACTGGACATGCTTCAATCACATGAATCTAGGAGTAAATATGTAAGATCAGATGCAACAGGGGATAACTGTAAAGACATACTATGGCAAGCACAAGACAAATGAAGTGCATGAATTCTTGGTACTTCATTGTTTTGGGAATAAAAGAGCAACTAATGGCATGGTATTTATACATGCATTCAGAGTAATTATATACCTCAGTCAGTATCATGATTCAATCAGCATCTTTTTCTGTGGACAATAAGTGACCTATACCTTGACAGGGTTGTCATTGCCCATGTCGAAGCGTACATGTACTATAATCGCCAAGAATATGTTACTACTCACTGCGGTGTATTATGAGGTATGTTAGTAGCTGTAAGCACACAAATATAGAACCTCATTCCAAGTGGGATGCCAGTCAGAGTTATGATTCACGATCATGTGCACAGCCACATGTACTGCATAAGAACAAGTAGATATTCAGGGGCCAGAGCATATTTCTTCTTGTCTCAGCTCAATTTCTCTTCTTTTATAACCGCAGCCGCTATCTGGACAGTGAGTATTTAGCACAGGAGAACAACAAGGGAGCACCAATCTAACCTTAACAAAGAGAAAATGCGATAGATGAGCTGTGCTAGAAACTGCTGAGACACAAATCTGGTGATACCCATAGGAAGGTTCAAAATAGTGGAATTCATTTTAATGAAGAGTCTGAGCATCGAACGCCTCCTGCAATGTCAGTGAGATGGAAAGCATGATGATCACTGTGAAGGATTTACCTAGCACTGGAACGATGAAGTTGTGTCATGATTTGTATGACTGAGAGCTGTCCTAGTCCTCTGACCTGAAGACATGTCGACCAAAAATCGAGAGTGATGTTTTGAGCAGAAAACAATATGATACCCTCCATGGATGAGGGCATTCGAAATCAGACTTGTCATCATATTCTTGTCCATGCATGCACATAACGAGGAATATCAGTAAAAAATTTCAGCAGGACAAAGGGAGAATGGGTGAGAACTAAGTAGAGCTCTGCACCAGGTGTTCCAATGTTGTTAATTAACCACAATGATCCCAGCTACTCAGTTTCCCAGTTTTGCAGAGCAACATTAGGTCCATGCATCATAGAATGATCACTCCTACCTCAAGCACAAGAATTAGCATTGGGGTAGCACGATAAGAGTACTGATGTACCCTACGTATGAGGAAATGGCATAGTAGACAGTATGCCATGCATCATTGTCATGCACAAGAGAGAGGAAATGAAGTCGCAACAGACAATATCAGGAGGATATGGCCACACCACACACGAGAAGATGCATGACTGACAGAGTCTGTGGGCTGACATCTTACTGCGATGCTGATGAGATGTGGAGCAGAAGGTCATAATGGTGACTAATCTACCCAGCATGATAGGATGACAGGAAGTAGTGTGCATCACTGTAACTGACGAATGAGTGTCGGGGGCAATCATGAGGCTAATGTTCATGACCCAGCTAAAGAGTTGGCATCTAATCAATATTAGGAGAAAAATTTGCCAGATAGGCAATGGTTCACTAGCATGAATGGATATTGGCATAACACAGTTCTCTCTGTCCCCCTAACAGCTTGAACATATTTAGAATCTGTCAGTCATTTTCACTTTTTAGTTCATCTGGAAAGGACTTGGCATACTGATGTTTCCTGGAATGACATTGTATTCCAACCACTGAGCCATCGGTTACAGATGATCCCAGAATTTTTTTTTCATTAGACAGAGTTTGAATTTTGACAATATTGGGAAAATAAAAAAGATGTGTGTATAAGAAAAAATTGGACAAGGTATGAGGCCATAGTGATGTGCTTGGTAACGGCAAGTGACAAAAGGCTAGTAAATGGATATGAACACCACAACACCAAAACCCTCTACTACTCTACACTAATCATCAATATTATTGAGTTCAGGTGTTTCGAGTACAATAGAAGCACTCTGCAGACTTCAACAAATCAGGGAAAGGTTGTTTAAAGACATATATTTGGTACTAGTGAGCTACACAAGATGTAATACTCATGCTAGCAGGGTTTTAAGACACGATTGGATGAATAGCGACTTGGGTTGAGCAACTGCGCTCGGTCTAACTCTGATACTTCGAAACTAGTGGCACTCTGGGCCAAATACTGGGTCTCACAAGCGGTCTACACTTGACTAGCAGCACCCTAGGCTCGACTAGTGGCACTCTTGGCCTAAGAACAAATACTTTAACTCCGAGAAAATACTTTAACTAACTTCGAAACGCTCTGAGTCACTCCAAGGCGAAATAGTAACTTTAAGACACTTCAATTCATTCAATACTATAGGTGACTAAGTGACTAGTAGACACTTCATCAAGGTTAAGCACAAAAGCCTTTAATTGGGGCACTAGAATATGGACTAGTAGGTCACAATCGTGGGGATGGCTTGCCTGGCCTGCGAGGCCCCTTCTACTACTTATATACTACAGAGACAGGTACAGAATAAATATAAATAGATTCTTTAGGGGTAATATTGGTAAGGATATCTTGGCTAGTCACGAATTATGGTGAATAATCATGCAATAGTCGGCCTAGCCTGTTCTTTCTGTCAGATAGTGGGTCGAGGGACTCTGCTATTGGGTTGTTTCTGCACCCTTTGCCCAGCAGTGCTCCACTAGTGACATGGCTATACGAATAGTCGGGTAACCGTGCCTGTAGCAACTGCTCGATCATGATCAGGGTGCAGCCTGGCTATACTAGTGCCGATCGTATGAGATCTGTATCACACTAGCCGGATCTGGGCTAAGGGTTATGCCTTTACTGGTTCGTTTCTAAGTCCTTTCAGAAGTGCTTGCGTGACTAGTCATCCTGACTTAGGCATTCATGCCCAGATCAGTCCACTAGCGACTGAATAGTCAAGGTCTGTGTGGGTTCTTACTTCTTGTTTGGGTGCTAGCAGCTGTATTCTTTACTAGTGACCGTATTTTACGAAGTCATACTAGCTTTGGAGGTGCTAGTCCGGTCGGCTGGTAGGGCTGACCCACTAGTGGTATCATTCCTAAGTCCTGACTCGATTAGTAGCATGCTAACTTGACTATCAGTCCGAAGTCTCAACTATAGCCCTTGATATATGACTAGTATAGGATAGACCTGCAACAGTATTGTTATAAAATCGCAAAATCTAGGTGTGAACGCGTAGATGGCATATCACCGGCATCATGCCGAGTTTGCTTATTAAGGTAGAAGTCTTAGGAAAAGCATGGAAAGTTCTAGTAAAAGTACATTTAGTATAAAAGTAGGTACTTTAGGGTAGATCCTCATGTGTTTGCAGAGCTCAGCCAAGCGCAATACTATTGGCTTGCTACCATGCATGTGACACTGGGAACGAACAGATACCCTGTTTTCCAACACTTCGAAATTTCAGGAAGGTATAGACACCGACATCTCTACCACTCAAGACTCAACAAAAAATACAAAACATTGTCGCCCATCCAGTACCATCCCTCGGACTCGAACCAAGTCATTAGATGCAGATGTACCTGTGATCTATGTGATGGCATCCTATCTATAGCTATTTACTTTTATACTGACAAGTGGTATGGAGTCTGATCTATGTTATCACAAAACAATGATGAGCTGACCCATGAAATCGAACCACAGATAGCCTTTCATTACACTGTTGATCTACTTTGCCACAAGAACTCAGGCTTCTGAGAGGAGGATGTAGAACGGAACAAATGTGATCATCAAGGCAAGGAGGGCCTTTATATCTATTGAAGTCAGGAGGTAACATGCAGGGATGGGGGTGGAGAACGTTACTGCAGACACCAACAAAGAGCTGGCCATGGTTTGAACTTCTTGGATGGTTTTCTGATGGTTTATAGTTCTTTAGGACAGGGAATGCTACCTAGTTGTTCTCTTTCGATCCTAACTTTGCATAGGTTGCAAAAAGTGATCACTACCATGATTCATCTTTAGGCAACCTTTATTGTCCACAGTATGCAGAATCTCCTGTAGTTACAGTGCAAGCCAGTATGCAGAGTCTCCTGTAACTACAGGACAGTGGCGCTGGAGAGATGCGCTCTGCATACCACTCTGCATACCCAAGACACATACTCTGCATACTCCTAGAAAAAAATTACATATTCTTATATTGCCCCCATGTCCTTTCACCTTGCCATCATCATCACAAATGATGAGGAGACATCCTCTTGTCGTCCTCCCAATGCCTGCCTAAAAGGGATTGACCCATATTATTATCAAATAAAATGAATATAATTGAAATATAGTACAGCATATAAAATGTAGATAAAATGCGGTACAGGTGGGCATGGCAGGACATAAGTGTTGATAGCATCCATGAAGCCTCATGTAGAAGGAAGCAATGATATTGATGGTGCAGTGATTGTTACATTATTATGGGGGGATGATGTGAGCGGGAAAAGGTGGGTGTTGAGATAGGGAGCCAGTAGATGACAGCCATGGCATTGAGGGGGTAAACGGAGCTATGATGCATGTTACCTGGTCGAAATAATGAGGGATGCATGAGTTTGAGGTGGGTGGGTGAGCTGGGTGGCATACGAGAGGCCAATGTTGGATGGGATGCAGCAGGCAATGGAGGGGGTATCCATGATCGCGTAGCCATGAATGTGGGTTCGTTCACAACACCTTTAAGCCCTCATTTAATGCCTCAAATAACACCATTGTCATCAGTGTCGTTCACTGTCAGCATCCTGACCCTGCTCTCACCCTCCTGCCCATACCCTCTTGCTTTCTCACCCATCCCAAGCACACCCCTGCTTCCACTCCATCCATAGCCTGCTATTGGCATGGTCATACCCTATACTCAAGACCTCCCTATGCCTCACACCTCACTGTCGTTGTCGTCCTGGTCATCATGATGGTTAGCTTTGCATCCATACACCCTCCTGGCAGCAGATGGATGTGGATCTTGAGTTATCGAGTGAATGAGGCATCGCTAATGCATTTGGAAGCCGTAGTGAATGGCAATTGGCCCTGATTTCGATGTGGGAGATGCTAGGTGGGTCGCAACAACAACAGGACAGGGCTTCATGGCGGTGGCAAGAATTGGCAGGTGCTGTAGTAAAAGAGTGATGGCGGTAGTGCAATTCTCCATCATTTAGAAGGGGGAAATTATGCTGCCTTACAGGAGGGCTTACACGCAGGTGAGTGGGACTTGATGCACAATATCCAGGCCATCCAGAGGCCACCAGATGGATCAAAAGTACCTATAAAACCTATATTAGCATTAAAAGTAATGAAATATACCTTTATTTCCATTCAAACGAGCAGTGGGGGGCAGGCAAGTGACTACACCATAGACTGACAGTGAAAAGGTGAGACGAAAAAAGAAGGGGTACAGCCACTCAATCTCTGGTTTACCAGACCGGAGCGAATTGAATGAGTGGAATGGATGCTCGGGATGCATCCTCTGCTTGAATCCTTTACTCCAGATCCCAGAAAGCTGACAGGAATATACTATATAAATGCTCTAGTATACATTCGTGTACTTTTTATAGTATATAATCTATCCCTTGATTTATCTGCTATTTATGGTGAATATCATGCATTTTAGGACATTTCAAGGATATATCATTTGTACACAGGTATGTGCAACCATTCCAAGGGTAAGAATGGTTGAAAATAAAATTTTATGTATTACATTAACCAAAGCAGATGTCTGATCCATGGTGATCTGCCTTTATGTGCCTTGTAATTGCATTTCTTGTTGAAGTGAACTCATAAAAGAACATTACATGCACAATCTCACCTGGTGCAATTTTGTCTGACCAAGGTATATTTCTGCCAGGGCAGATATACACTGTGACACATATCACTCCAAATAAGTACAGACCATGCATCGCTGGGTAATATACTTCAATTTAAGCATGTACTGTGAGGTATGCCTTTTACACATGTCTCTGGCATACTTCTGAGATCATAATTCATGTCTACATTAGCACACCATTAGCACAGGATGGAAAACATGCAAAGAGAAGATCCATAGAACATTAAAGAAGCTAATAGACATTTTGAATTATATTTCTAAGCACTGAGAGAATTTCAGGACTGTACAATCTCGACCTATTTGCTTACTGTGAGCAGGTTAGGGGTGTTTCAGAAAACTCCGGAAAATGTCGGAGTACTTCTTGTCCTTAGTATCCATACATTATATGATATAAACAAGATAGAGCAATCATATACTGCTTCTTTTGTCATATTTTAATTGAATAAGTGTAATATACTGGCTACTATCCCAAAATTTGCCTGCTTTTGCAATTTCCAAACTGTATACCAAATCGGGAATGGTATACTCCCATGGTCTGTGCATCCAAGCCATGCCAATGTGCATTCAGTCAAATATATGGTAAGGGTAGGTGTAGAAGCAGTTTGGAAGCAGTACTAGTAAGTATATCAAATAATATTTTCTGAGCCCGCTCTTTTGTGGGCCCCTGGCAATGAGTAGAAGGGTGGAAAATTCAACACCCCAGTTGCCACCCAGCATCAGCCAGTATCAATTAAATATCATGTGAGCACCAAAAAAATGTCAATAATTAATTGTTGGCGATTATTCCCAGTGTTTTTGGGGCTGTGGGCAGAGGGGCGGAGGGTTGGGGAGGGTATTGTGGTGTGATAAGGATGTGGGAAAATTACAGGACCCTGAGTATGCAGAGCATTGTGCGCAGCTCTTCCGACTCTGCATACTCCATTCACCTGTAGTTACAGGAAACTCTGCATACCGGGCTGCACTGTAACTACAGGGAAACTCTGCATAATATGGACGGTATAGCCTCCTTTAGGGTGGACATACAGAATTGAACCATGGATGTGCACCGTTATGCCTTGATCTACGTCAGCATAAGACATGAATGAGGAAGAACTTATGTTTGAATGGAGCCTTTGTTATCGTCTCTTGGTAGTTCCGCGGGCTCACTCTGAGCCATAGTAAGTGACCTATGTCTTTTTAGATTATTCAAAGGAGTCGAGTGCCATGTAGATGGATACTCTTCTGCCAGGTATTAGGGATCAGTACTGGTCTTGGAATTAATTTGAACAAAGGAAGTGCAGTGGAAGACTCGGATTTGGCAGGAAGTATAAGCTACGGATGTTGAGAATAGAAATGTATAGTACGATATTGTACGGTGGTAGTTCATGACGAATAAGGACTTGGTATTCATAAGTGCAAGTGATAGCGCCATAAAGAGTTTGAAATTTAGTGACAAATAGTCTCTAGTTGCGGTGTGTCAAGTCAACAAATGCTATGATGATGATGGCTAGATGCCTTCCCTCAAAGAACCGTGATTACGGTGGTGCTTTTCATTACGGTGCTATTTTGCAGTGGGGCAACGTGGATGTGACATCTCCAGCAGCTCTCTGTCTCGCTTTGACATGGGGGTGTGACGTGGTTTGTGAGTGAGCCTTGAGCAGAAAGGCACTGCTTGTGTTGGGTATTGAAAGCTGGAGGCGATTTAGTACTGGGAGGGAACTGTCAGTTTTGCAGTGGAAAGAGAAGACTTTGCTACCTACTGTGGAAGGACACACTCAACCTCGATAGACCGGCTGAGAGCTTTGGAGTGGTACCTGATACTCAAGCTCGAGCTCGTCATCCAGCTCGGAGTCAAACTCGAGGTTGATGTTGTGTTCTCTCTCTCCAATTGCCATCTGAGCAATACCTCCTGGAATACCAGAACTCGATACCCTGTTTGCATGCCTCCATTCAGAGAGTGATCAGGTTGCAGAAAAGAAGAACGCACTGGCGAGTTCAGTGAACATTGGTTCTAGCTGTATATTCCATCCCATTCACTTGGTTCAGATTCTATTCCTAACGAAGTGTCGACAGATCTAAAGTTGTCTCTTTGTATTGCTCGCTTGAGATCCCACTGAATAGGAAGAAGCTTCAAGTTGTCATGCTTTTTTTTGCTGTTGTTCAATTCGTTTGCGACATGAATGCTGCGAGCGAAGGTGGTAAGAAATACTCCAATAGAAAAGGGATAGATTTACCTGTGGGATCTCGGCCGTGACATTCAACGATTACTGCAGCAACTCTCTGTCTTGTTTCGACATAGAGGCATGACACGGTCTGTGAGTGAGCCTTGAGTGGAAAGGTGCTGCCTGTGTCAGTCATCGAAAGCTGGAGACGATTTGGTACTGCCAGGGCTTCGTAAGGTTTAGGCGGAAAGAGAAGAGACTTTGCTACATACCATGAAAGGACGTACTCACACTTGATAATTTGGCTGAGAACTTCGAGATGATACCTGATATTCGAGATCGAGCTCATAATCCTTGCTCGTCATTAACCCCCAGGTTGACGTTGTGTTCTCTCCAATCGCTGTACTAACAACACCTTCTGGAATGCCAGAACTCGATGCTCTGTCAGCATGTCTCCATTTAGAGAATTATCAGGTTGTGAAAGGAACAACATGTTAATGAGTTCATGTACATTGGTTCTAGCTCCCGTATTCCATCCGTTGATCCATCTCGGACTCCACAGATCTGGGGTTACAATATGAGTCATCATGCATTCCCACTTCGGGCTGTTATTGGATTCGTTTGCAGATAAACATAGTCTGAGAGAAGGCAGTAAGCGAAATTCTGATAGAAAATTGGATGTGCTTACCTATCGAATCTCTGACTCTATGTCATGTGACTGACGTCCTCTGGGCAATGTCTGGATACTATGAAAAGTAGCTCATCAACTACTGCACATCCTCCTTTCTCCCTCGCAGTACATTCGTAGGAATCTATAACGTCCAACTTACTTTCCTCTTAGATTCGAACTCCTGTACCGTCAATTGTCTTTTATGCAGGCCACAAAATGTGGGCTTGCACATGCCGGGATGTCAAGACCCAGACATCGGCTTTGTAGGCTGTTGAGGGAGTGGTTTCGAGCATCAAGTGGGGGCTACCTGTTTATCATTAGATATGGATCTATGATGGTTATAAGCAATGCACCTGATGAGTTAGAGTGCCCTGCCCACATTCCTCTAGTATGCTCAAGCTCGATCCGAGTAATAGTGAGGCATCCTTATCCCAAGCCATGATTTTGCAGTAGGACCGTCAGCCGGCAATGGCATCGTCTTGCAGATGTTGATGCCATCATTTTCGGCACAGAAAGGTTAATTGGAGGAAGCACTATCCGTGGCCTCTGCAGTTGGTAGTAAACAACAGTCGGGATACGCATTGGCATTGGCGGATAGTCGGTCATTTTATGGACACTCCTCAGTTTTTCGAGCTTGGACAAGCAAACAGCAAGGAAGAATTAAAATTCAGATTTATTTTATCTCTAGACAATGATGAGGTCGAAGTAATAGTTATACAGTGGAAGAAGAGAATGCACCTAGGCTGTGGTAAGAGAGAAGAAGAGAGAAAGCCTGATATGCCTACAGGGTGTACACACTTGAAAAAGGCATGTAAAATTCAATTTTACAACATTACAAGTTGTATCTCTACATATACTAGTAAGAAAAGACAAGAAACTGGGAAGTAACCAGCGTAGTAAACCATTGGGACTTAGCCATACAATATCTACGCTTCGGGTGATGAGCCGGTGACCCGATGACTCAGCCCGAGTGACCGAAGGACCAGGCGGGTCGACGCACATGGTACCAGTCGACCCAGCATCATGGCACTGATGGCCGTCGGATGGCATCGGTCCGAAAGTAAGAATAACAAAATAAAGAACAATTGTATATGGCTTTACTTACCTGGCAGCTTCCCTAGTCTCTCAGGCGAACGGTTGGCCCGCCGGGTAGATGATAAACAAGAACCATAACACCAGGGGCACTGCCCCGGTACAGGTAAAACTTAGTATCATGAGCCAGGACACCAGGTTGCAGCACAAGATCATGATCAGGTTCACCTGGGAGCCGGGATATGAGCTCATATCTGTCAGGAAGTGAGCTCATATCCACCTGGCTCCATCAGCAAGCGCAGTAATAGTACCTGGAAAGATTGGAAATATAGATAGGGTAGAATAGTATAAATACTGTCCATGTAACTAGCGGGAAGTCAGGTTTCTGGCCCCTGGAACGCTACCAAGCAAATTAGTATGGGTTTTGGTTAAGAGCTTCGAGTCCTAGACTCACCTGGAATAGTATTTAGTGACCTGGTCACGTTTTGTGTGCAAGAACCATTCAGAAAGCAGTCAGTTCAGAAAGATACAGACAGACAGTCAGAAGTACAGTCCAGAATCCATGTTAGTACCAGTAAAACTGCAACCAGGCAGACAGTATCAGTTCAGACACTGCACCAGGCAGTTAGTACGCATTCAGGAAACTGCACCAGGCAGCCCGTTGGTATCAGATTGTGTTCAGTAACACAGAAAGTTCAGATTTGTGTCGTTTCAGAATATTGCAATCAAACAAATTATATTCATTGTCAACCTGGAACTAGTATCCACAGTACAAGTATCAACCCGGTGTAACTTACCCCTTCGAACCGCAATTATTGAGTGTGTTAGGGTGTGTGTGTGTAGCACTTCGCCTTCCTTAGCATAGTTAGTACCTTTCAAGCCACATCACCACAAACAGACGTGCTGTAAGCGAAGTTCCGGAGTTCCAACGCGTGGTGTCCGGGGTACATCACCATAATTGACGGCCCGACTTGGTGCTTCCTTTCTTTCTTACCACTATCTTTCCTCTCCTCGCATTTCCACGGAACGGTCTCGCATATACAATGCGCAACTCTGGTTTCCGTGAATATCTTTCCTGAAGCATCTACCAACGACTCAGACGCGATGCGTAACGCGTAACGCTGCAAGCTGCACCAGTGCCAACATCGACACCAACATCAGCACATCACTAATACCAGAGAGATCAACCGATGCCAGCTGAAGTGGCTTGGGAATGGCAGAGGAATCTACTACAGGCGAGTCTAGGAAACCTATACCTTGTCATCTGCCTAACGATGCGCGTCTCGTTATCTAGGAATCTCTGGCGTGAACACACTATCGTCGCCTAACCCCTGGCGCATTCTCTAATTCTTTGGCGCAGTCACAGGATGCAACTTCTGGGATGTTTCGTCCGTGGTGAGTCTTGTCATTCTCGAAGCTCTCTCTTTCTCATATTTTCCCGAGGTCTTCTTCCTCTGATTCAATAAACAGAATGGACCTGGCCCGAGCACGTCACTGGTTCTCGACAATGCTATTCCATGTACGTCCACCTTTGTCCACTTTCGATGCTCTTACGCAAATATACATGCACCTCACTAATTACGCTCGCCATAGCTTCGCCCAACGTGCCTCGGCCTGTTTCTCCCGAGGCTTTTTCGTGTAAATACTCTTTTTTCGTTCATATCACTCTGCATCTCACATTCTTGATGCGGAATAAAGCTCCATCGCGGATTCCTTTTGTACAATGTCGGCTTAGCTTTGTGTACTTGATGGTATGTCAATGTCCTTGGCCTGAATGAGGACCATTCTGACTCACTATAGTTTAAATTATGCTTCTGCATGTTGTATTTAATGATTACTCTGTTCTCGAATCTTCTGCGTGACCATGAACCCGAGGGATGAGATGCGTGACGTCGAAGGACCCGTAATACAACGTCACGCTGTCCGCATTTGCTTAACACATTGTTCGATGGTGTTCTTGCGATGTAACCGCTCGCAGCGTCCTCTGCGAAGCATTACCATTCACCTTCACCTCCTTGCAGATTCCGTGTCGCTTGTTCTTCTGTTTAGCTAACTCTTTTTCGCACAGTCTGACTAGAGTCCGAGAGGTCCTCATTGTTGAACACTGGGCTGCCGAAGTACATCAAGCCATCACTGAGGTCGGTGTTCTGCCGTAAGCTCTGTATCTTTCGAATTGCGGAACCACACCAGCCATTCAAGTTCTGAGTGTTAGTCACTTAGTCATCTGTTACTTACTTGATTTAAGAAGTTCAAAACATCGGATTAGGCGGATGAGCCTCCGGACTGAAACGGATTGGCCTTTGCACTAAGTATATTGAGCTCTGGGGTGGGAAGGATGCTATCGTGCTTTACTGTGTGCCAGTGACTGCGGCAACAGTGGCTGTGGACTGGATGCGTATCGATCTATGGAAGACATCAACTGGGAGACGGAGATGGCGCGTGAGAACGGAGAGCAGATATCCATGTTAGGATCGCGTGTCGGATATTCGGACAAGGCCTCAGCTGGGTTCGTCATCGCTTCATTGGACCGTGCCATTATTGCCTTCGCGATCGATGAGTTTAACGACAGTAGCTGTTGTTAACCACGCGTTGTAGTAGTTAATAGCGCCCTTGTCTCTGCAGCCGGTGGTTCGATTCCCCTTGTGTGCCATTTCTCGAGCCTGGTGCAAATTTTGTTCCAAGGTATTGCAATGTATCTTGCAGACAGATCAAGATCCAGAAGGAAACTTACGGCAATCATAAAAATAAATATCCTGATTAGGATTATTTAGTGGTATATCGACCTCAGCTTTGCGTTGTTCATGTGGGTGAAGATCATTGAAAGGGCTTGATCGGGTGGGAGCCGGATATTCCCGAAGAAGCTCTCATTCTGCCACAATCCTCTGCCACTGCATGATTTTGTCGCGAGTCCTTGCCTTCCGTCCTTTCTCGGCACTCATTCCGGAATGATACGTCGTGTTTTCTCCAAGAGAATCAAGGACCAAGAGTTTAGATTGAGGCCGTCTTTTCTTCGGGCGAAGTGTACGTGGCGGAGATTTTGATTGCTGGGCTTGATATCGACAGGAACCCATTTTCGGAGTCAAGATTGTACAGTGTATAATTTGTAAAGACATCCCGAGGATGCCGCCCAGTCTATCATGGCGGTGGCAGATATTTGTCTACCGTCTTCCGATGCCGTATCATTACGAGGACCCCGGAACAGTGTGCCAAACACTCGTAGATCCGTTCGTCGCTTATCCACGTCTTCAAGCTAAGGACGACACGATTATTTTGGAAGTTCTGTCATACTGAATCACGCCGTGGGTCCGTACGCACCTGGTGTTATGACTACTGCTACCGTGATTAGGAGTCCAGCCTAGGATTTCTCTCCTCACTGTGTAACTTCTGTCCTCCCATTCAATTGAACAGAATCGGACACGACATTTGGCATTGCAATCGGCGTAACATGGACCAACAAATCTGCAGCCTAGGATTATTTGGTAATTCACTCCGGGTGAGTTTCAGAAACCCAAATATTGCCGATCGTTTACTGATGTTTCTCCTGTATGTCAGTAGCGGGAATTCCTCGTGAAAGGTCGTCTTGATTGTCTCCCAGATGATCGAGCTCGCTGTTCACATTCGAGCTTCATGGCGCTGGGACAAGTTAGCATCTCTAAGCAATGCTGGGAGCTACGCCCCCCTGTCGTGCTCAACGCTCTCTCATTTTCATGTTTTGATACTGCAGTCAGAGCGCATCGAGCGGTCTTCTGCAGCCATATCTTTTTGGAGTCGTCGTTTGGACGTTGCTCGCACTGATATATTCAACGTGACTCATCGCACTCGCGGCCTGTTCTTCCCGAATTGCTAGCATTCCGGTCAGTGTTCCCTTCCGTTCCTGTAATTCAGCATCTCACTTCCGGAATGCAGAATAAAAATTTACGACTGGTTCATCATGTGTGAAATCGGCGTTGCTTTGTTTATTTCACTGTACGTTAATATCTTCTGCCTTGATGACTTTCGCCGTATGACATATTAGAACGTATTTCCGTTAGTTGTGATTGAAACTACCATGTTGTGAAGTGGTCGAGATTTGGTGTGTATTGCACACACATGGCCATGAGCCAAGAGTTCATCACCGAAGGTGTTGTAACCCGACACAGTGTGTCTGTGTTACGCCTTCAGCTACTCTTCTTCCGATTGAATAACACTGTTTCCCTCACGAAATCTGTTCAAGAGATCCAGCATTCCCATTAACGTTCGTGCAGGCAGCTCTTTCTTCTGCTCCTCAGATCTAACTCCTCTTAATACAGTTTGATTTGAGTGGGCAGTTTGTTCATAATTCGTCTTCAGTTTTCCGATGCTTCAGGTGTGTCCTACTTCGGTGGTCCGAACCACACAAGCGGCGTAAACGGTGGAGGGGGGCTCGATAAACTGACGAATGAACATTAACCGGAGTCGTTATCTTCTCACTTAAGCGAGATCAGAGACAGGAATTATTACTATAAAATGAACACGTTATCAACGGCTGTTTTCCTAAACCACCACCACCCTACACTGTCAACTTCGCCAAAGTCCACCCGGCCGGAAATACATGAGACTGATCAAAGTTTCCAGGCGCTAAAACCCGTACCATCCCACAAGTATCACGCTCTCCCTGATGATTGTCGGCGAACCACGGTTTGATCTCCCCTGCCTCTTCAGCTATGTCAGCAATCCTCTTTATTGAAAACTTCGGTACTATTGGGTTCTCGCGCAGGTCAACTTCAATTGCCAGAGAAGAACGCTCTGTGATGGAGAATTCGCTCATGAAGTCAGATATCTTTGGTAGAAGAGTCCTGTCGTGTTCGATGATTGTGACTTGAGCGAGGTAGGCGAGGTATTTCCTATCCTTCAAGCCAACCTTGGCTGATATATGATTAGAATCGCCTGGGGGCCTCAAACGTGTTTGAACTCACATTTGATACATTTAGCTTTGTGCTCCGTCTTCCAGTGTGTCCGTTGGCACGACATAGAGCAGTACTGGACGCTTTCACATTTGGAACAGCATTGCATATTCCTTCCGTATACACGTCGGCACTATGTCGAATGCAATGAGAAGAGAGCAGTTATGTCTTAGGAATGGAAGACTCACTGCAAAGCAGACATTGCGTAGTTTATCGCACACACCCCTGATTGCATAACGCTTTTGGGCGATCGATTTTAGATCTGACCAAGCGCGAACTATATCCGCCGTATAATCTTTGATGTCCACAACGACACCCTTCTTGTCCAAAGAGATGATAGAACGAATAACACAGTGGGTGACTGATCTGTAGGAGGTATAGAGTGTAATATTGTCGATAATCGAGGGAATGACGGGCTCCACACTGTAACCCTCCTCAGGCGGGAGAAGAGGCCAGATACGTAGAAGCATCTCTAAAACGCGGTTATCGACCATCGCAAGGATTATAGGGAGAGTGGGATGCGAGATACTGGCGCGTAAGAAATGTACTGTGCTGTCAAACCAGTTCAAAAGTCTGGAATTGGGAGGTGGTGGGAGACGGATGATCGTGACGGCAAATTGGCGCATGAGACTGCATATAAACCTTACGCTTTCCTCATGTATGGCCACTTCTGCTAGAATCGGTGACTTACATATGGTGATCATGAAGTTCAGACAATAACCGTTCATATCATCACCGTCATACCGAACACCGTCAGCGTAGTCCTCCAAAACTGAATCGAAGCAAAGTTTCGCCGTCTCTGCTGGGTCCACTTCCAACGGGGACCTACCGACCCATCGCGTTTCCTGCATGACTAGAATTGAATGCAATAAGCAGCTCAAATGACGGACAGCAGTATGGCAGCGTGACAGGCATGACTCGCGCCAAAATTCGACAAGGTGAGGGTGTAGCGGATCATCAGCAGAAATGATTTTCATGTATGAGACGATTCCGACGAGGGATCGCAGGCACATGGCAGTCGCAATCCTCATGTCCGTCAAATCAGAACCTACACCAGACACCGCAGGATCCTCGGATGTGCATACAGAAATGAAGTAGAGACTCCAAGCGCGTATCCCTGGCCATAATTCGACGAAGCCCGTGTCTGATCCTGGATAATAGTCTCGGTCGAGGCCCCTACATATGGCTCGAAAACAAGCCATTGCCATGATAGTGGAGGGACTGTTTGACGAGTCCCCATCGCTTGAGGGAACCTTGTCGGGGGAAAGGTGGCGCATGAAGACCTCGATGTACGAGGGGAGAATTTGAGAACCTGGAATCTCGTCTAAAACGGAGACGGAGCCTTTCATGACTTGTTTCTATGCGCAGAATGAGTACAGTCGAGATAGAATGGGGAACCGACGCCAGACCTTTCTTTGAATGGCCTCACCAGCACGTCGTGCTCTCGCGAGTATCGCAGGATTGGTAGGCATCGAGAAGAGCTCCCTCGAAAGGCTGGGAGATACCAAAGAGCAAAAGGCCAAAGTAGTTCGGATGAAAGAGGTTTTCCAAGCGACCCTGAAATACCCTGTGCTATTTTAGGGGCACCTGCCGAGCTGTTTCATCATCCCAGAAGTCAACGTAAGTGCAAACGGGCATCTCCGTGGCTTGTAGCGAATACGCTCACCGTCAGGAACCCGAGATATCAATGGGTCAATCCGTGCTTTTGATTCTGGCCGTCGAGGGAGGGGGATAGTCCGTTTTATCATATCCTAAATATACCAGAGATGGATACCGAAGTTTAGAGAATACGTACAAATATAACTTTCTGGCTTTATAAAGTTGGGGAATTGGGTCCCGAACTCGAATATACTGACCTATGTATTCCCTCGCTAATTGAATTTTGCTACCAGAGGCGAAATACTGAGAGAGAAACCTGGCCCGTCCTCGATAATGACGACTCTGGGAAATACGGATCTTAGATAACGGCGGCCATTATATCCGTCTTGTATCTCTGCATTGTAGCTGTCTGATTCAGAGTCACCAGAACTGGATGAAGAGCCACTCGTAGGAATGTCTAACCACCAGGGGGAAAGACGGAAAAAGTTATAAATTCATACAGGAATCAATTACTGAATTATCATCTCACGGGCAAGAAGTAACATCACTGTCAGGACTGACCCGAATGAAAGGACATTTGCCGCTCCCAACTCCGAAGCCGCTTCGATGATGTCCGCAATGGAAGAGATTGTTTGACCCCTAATTAACGTCGTAGGCCTCGTCCACCCTTCCTTAATAGGCATACGCTCTTCACGGAAAAAGATATCCACAAAACTATACCATTATTCAGTCAATTCTAATCCGACTGGCAATGAGACGGACGTACTTTTTGGGTGCAACACCCGTCACCGGATCACCCATAACACTCAGATAAAGCGCAGACTCCCGAGTGCGTACAGTGAACTCCTTCACGGTGTTCAAGGGCACCTAACCAATTGATATATCAAAGACTGGTCGATATACATCGCCGTGATATATCAATGCTCAGGTCTTACAGTCTACGAAGCGATATATCAGCTGCACATGGGCATCCCGTGACTGCTTCCGTCGCCATAATGTCCTGCTCATTTCAACGTCGGTTCCCCGCCCTAAAAAACCCACTCGTCGCCATTCTGTCTCGCAGCATCGAACTCGACAAAGTCGTCGTTGGCGGTACGAGGCTCCAGTGGTGCGCATGTTACCTATCGAAACGTTGTATGCACATGTCTTGGTAGAAATTGCATTTATCACAGTGAGTTCTCGACTTTGCGAAAGACTGGGCCAATGGGACTACGGTGTTGGATTGTCCGCTGAGAGGATGAATTGAATGGAGATGACACAGAGGTAACCTTCTTTCAGAGGCTTCAACAACAGCGAGTTCTCGAAAATAGCATGTAGACCTCTGCCGTTTGGAGCCTGTGAAGATGGTTGGGCAAAGGCAATATTTATGCCTGTTTAAGCTTTCTTATTGGAGTCATTCTCGGCGTAGAAATATTTCCATAAGAAGGACCCATCAGAAATCGACCAGTGGGTCGAAAAGGACGACTTACAGTAGTGTGAACGTTCCGTTGGCAGAACCTCAAGTCCTCCTCCCACTATTTTGTCCATATGTCTCTTGCCTGGCGACTTCAATGCCTAAGTTTTCCTGCACAGGCATCCGGGCTCCGCTGCCCTCCATCATTCCCATGAATGCCTGAGATCGTTGAAACCACTTTAACATGTCTGGCAGGACTAACTTTTGTTGCTGACTCGTCATCCTCCCGGTTGGGATAAAGTAACCTTCCAGCCTTTGAATGACATCTGTGAGAACAAATCCAAGAGAGAAATGATGCGTCTATCCACCTACCTCGATCATCCCGCCCGCTGGGACGCTCCGTGCTATGAATACTCCTTCGAATCATCGTGAAGGCAATCAACCGATCCACTTGTGTCACGGAATTCTCCTCCCGCTAGCATCCTTCCTCACAGACCACAACGTCACCTTATCCATGCACCTTGGTGACGTGTTCGGGAATGGTAGTCGTGACTCGTGAGTGGATTGTCATAACGTCGGGCCGGACAATTTTGTGCAGTGCTTCGGCCCCGAAATATTCAACAATGAGGATCTGATTACAGTTACGGGCGTTCATATGCATATGCTATTGATAAAATACGAACCTGAGCAGTTTCCTTTCTTCCAGCACGAGAACTCGATTACGGGATGATCGAGAGATGACGGAATCTTCGACGAATTCCCACGGAAACACGTAGCGGGTCCGTGCGCATCCCGTGTCCAGGGTATTGCTTCCGTGATTGAAAGTCCGATCCAGAGCTTCCTTCCCTCTAACTGCCACTTCACTAGACAGGTCGATCCGGCTTGTCCAAATGTTCAACTCGCGTTCCTACGGATGCCTTCAGGTAAGCCTTTACCGCAGACTCGGACGATGTTTGGCCTCACCATTAGCGACAAAACGAGAGGCCGAGGGATATCTTCCAACTGGGGTGACTGAGAGGTGCTCGCTCTTGGTGAGTCGCAAAACCCATACTCTCGCTCATCGTTCGTTGATGTGAATCTTGTATCCAGGTAGTAGTACCTTCTCACATGAGCTGGTTGTCGTCGTCCACAGCCCTGTACGACTGAGGTCGCCTTTCGAATTGAAAACGGAGCAGGGATGTGACAGATTCTCCTTGCAGCGTTTTAAACGATAGTTCTAATTGTTTCTCAAAGCTTTCTCCTTCTCATACTTCGCTGCCGCAGACTTTTCTTCCCCCGATTCGAAGAATGAGACTGGCCGGACGAGCCTACATCGCTCGTTCTCGATGTATACATCTGCTTGTTATGTCGTCATGCAATGATCCATAAATGTCACCCTACTGTCCTTGATGCAAGATGGTCTGTTCTTTCCTAATGATTCGGAGGTAATCCTAATTTTCGAGTCTTGACTTTCATACGATCCGATGTCTCGCTTCTAGGATTCTAGGATGGAAGATAGTACACCGATGGTGGGCCATGCAGGATTCTTGAAGGCGACGCCAGTTTCGCTTTATGTACATACCTGTACGTTGATGTCAGATGTCTTAATGATGCGCTTTTCCTCACTCCTCGTGCAACGACTTAGGTTGTATTTCAGAATCTTTGAATTTAAACCTATCGCGTTTCCAAACCGTCTTCTTGAACTAGTACTCTATCTGATCCTGAGCAACAAACCAGGAATATTAGTGGTCTGTACGGAACGATCTGTCATCCAACGTCGCGCAGACCGTTCTTTATTCTGTTACCCGGTTGCGTCCTTTGTACACCAGAACGGGTGTTGCTGTTCGCCTTTTTGCAGGCTTGGCGTAATCTTTTCTTCTTTTTTAGATCTAAATTTTATCACTGCCGTCTAACTTGTGGCGCGCTTTACTACGGTGTCTAGGTACACGTCCATGCGTCAAAATCCCACGATGACTTTGGATCCGTGTAAAATATTCCACGGAATTTTTCCGGTTAAGATTACGAGTCCTTCTCATGGCTCGTTCACAGTGCGATACGAAATTGGTTCTGGTACATTTACTGACAAGTTGTCCACTCCGGCGTCTTTTCTTAGACTCGATGTAGACTGTTTCGATAATTTCTTGACCAATACGGATATGCAGCATACCAACCTACAGATGCTCGCGGCTGTTGGGGATGGGTCGTTCCTGCTGGGGAGGCGCTCTTTCATTGAGGTGTAAGGTTCGGCCTATTTCTCTACCCTTATTTCGACACTATGCAAACGGTATTTCATGACTGATGGTGGATATGAGATAATAAACATGCTCCTATTTTTGCGATTTTCAAATAAAGCTGGATCGTGGCCGGTCGATTTGCTCAGGGTGCGACAGCAATGGTTCTCCGTGAAACTCTACCCTCTTTGTGATTTTCTCGCAAAATATTGCATCTCAAAAAAGTGTCTCCTTTCTGGGATGAAGCTGTGGCTTGCTGCTGGGCGTATCAGGTATTCTCAGAACCGGACTTTGAACCAGCTATACCACGTCCAATATGGCATGATACGTACTGTTGCTGGCTCGATCACCTAACGGGACAGCTGCCACTACAAGAGATATGGAACCTCTCGATGCCCTGAATTGGAATTGAGACACGTCTATTGTAATCCCAGCGAATACAAGCTACTTCTGCTACTCACCGGAGTGATTTTAATTAGCGCATGAGCTATCGAATTAATTATCGCGTTGGCGGACAGTACAACTTAAGTATCGCTCGTGTACATAATGGCAGTCAGATGTAGTACACCGGCTCTGTCGGTGGCAATGCTGTGGGTTCGGTTCCCACTCTCTGAACTCGAATGAATGCGGAGATATCAATTTTGGCAATTTAGGCTGTTGTAAGGTCAACGGCACTGCGGTTCAATTTTCGTACATTTCTCATGCTTCATACTAAATAATGGTGGCATTCTGAGCTCAGGATCGCAATACGTGCAATATTTTAACGCCCTTGTTCATCGTTCTGCTGCATATCAGGGGAGCGAAAAAACGTGAGCGTGCCGTGGTGTCGAGCTTATCCCCGAAGTGTGGGCTAGGACGAACTTTCCTAGTCTACTGACTTCTCCACTGGCGTGACAGGGAGACGTGGGAAGATGAACCAACTGTCATTCCTCCCTTCCACTCCTTCACCTTATCCATCCAATCCGCTCTTGTCGCGTCGTTGGGAAATAGTCGTGACGTGATTGTCAAAACATGCAACGCGCGGTTTTGTATAGTACTTCGGCAGACCCGTGTTCAACAATGAGGAACATCTTGCAGCTCTCGGACTCTAGTCAGACTGCGCGAAAAAGAGTTAGTTAAACAAAAGAACAGGCGACACAGAGTCCGCAAGGAAGGGAAGGTGAATGGTAATGCCAGGTCTTAAGTCATGGTTCGCAGAGACCGCAGAGAGAGATTACATCGCAAGAACACCGTCGAGCGGTGTGTTAAGCACATGCAGGCAACTCGATGTTGTATTACAGGTCCTTCGGGGACACGCATCTCAGCTCTAGGGTTCACGGTCACGCAGAAGATTCGAGAACAGGGTAATCATTAAATACAACATGAAAAAGCGCAATTTAGACTATACTGAGTCAGAATGGTAGTCATTAAAGCCAAGGACATTGACATACCATCACGTACACGAAGCTAAGCGGATACCGCACAAATGCATCCACGACGGAGCTTTATTCTGCATTGAGAATGTGAGATGAAGAGTTATATGAATGAAAAGGGGGAACTTACACGAAAAGACCTCGCAAAAGCCTTTGGAGGAACTGACCATGACGCATTAAGCGAAGCTAAGGCAAGCGTGAGGTGTATGAGGATCTGCGTAAGAAAGCCAAACGTGGATGTATGGGGAATAGCATCGTCAAGAACCAGTGACGTGCTCTGACCAGGCCCATCCTTTCCGTCGAATCAGAGCAAGAAAACCTCTGTAACGGCAACGCATGAGAAACAGAGAGCTCCGAGAACGACAAGACTCACCAAGCACGAAACATCTGAGAAATTCCATCCTGTCCCTGCGCCAGGTATTATACATCCCCGATGAGAATGTGCCAGGGGTTAGGTGATGACGGCGTGTTCAGGCGAGAGATTCCTAGGATACAAGATGCGCATCGTTAGCCATCTGATGAGGCCTTGAGGGTTCGGCTTATTGGACTCGCCTGTGGTAAATTCCTCCGAAATTCCTAAGTCACCCCAGCTGGCATCGGTTCGCCTTTCTGATACCATTGCGAGGCGCTGTTGGTTGGCATCGACGTTGGCTTTGGTGCAGCTTGAAGCAGTAATCGTCGTGTCTGAGTCGTTAGTATATGCCTCAGCAAATATATTCCCAGGAACCAGAGTTACACGTTGTAAATGCGAGATCGTCCCATGGAAGTGGGAGGAAAGTAAAGACAACGGCAGTGAGGGCAAGAGAGAAAGGAAACCCTAATTCGGACCGTGAATTACGGTAGCTGTACCCCGGTCATCATGCGCACGGACCTGCCACACGTCGGAACTACGGAGCTTCAAAACGGTGGTATCTTTCGGCACGTCTGTTTGTTATAATTTGGCTTTCTCCCTTCTTCTCTTACCACAGCCTAGGTACGTTCTTTTTTTCTGCTGTATTCTTTCGAGCTCATCATTGTCTACAGATAAAATAAATCTACATTTTCATTCTTCCTTGCTGTTTGCTTGTCCGGGCTCGAAAAACTGAGAAACCCATGAAACGGCCGACTACTCACGTACAGTATCCGCAAATGCGTATCCTGATTGCTATGTACTACCGACTGCAGAGGCTACGGATAGCTTTTCCTCTAAGTTGGCTTTCTATGCATAAAATGAGAGTATCCACGTCTCCGAGACGATGTCATTGCCGGTCGACGGTCTTTCCGCGAAATCACTGCTTGGGATAAAGATGCCTCACTATTACTCGGATCGAGCTTGAGCGTACTGGAGGAACATGGGCAGGACACTCTAGTTCATCAGGTCCGTCACTTATCACCATCACAGAACCATATCTAACGATAAACAGGTAGCCCCCCACTCAACGCTCGAAACCATGTCCTCGACAGCTCACAAAGCCGACGTCTGGTCATGGCATCCTAGCATTTGTAAGCTCACATTTCATCGCCTCCGTAAAAAGACAATCAACAGTGCAGGAGTTCAAATGTAAGAGGAAAGTCAGTTGGACGTTATAGTTTCCTACGACTGTGCTGCGAGGGAGAGAGGAGGATGTGCAGTAGTCGACGAGCTACTTTTCCGGACATCCAGATGTTGCACAGAGGACGTCAGTCGGCCGACGTAGAGGCTGAGCTTCGACCGGTAAGCACACCAATTCTTACCGCCTTCGCTCAGACTACATTATTCACAAAAGACCAAAGCGTGAACGCATGACTACTCAAACGGCTCCTTCCATCTCACGCCCCAGATCTGTCGGGTCCAAGATGGGTCAAAGGCCAGAATGCGGAAGCTAGAACCAACGTCCGCGAACTCACTAGTGCGTCGTTATTTACTACAACCTGATCATTCTCTGGATGGCGACCGCAAACAGGGTGTCGAGTTCCGTTATTCCAGAAGGTGTCGCTAGGACGGCGATTAGAGAAAACACAATGTCAACTTCAAATTTAACTCCGAGCAGGATTTCGAGCATCAGAGACCAGCTCAAAGTTCTCTGCCAATCTGTCGAGTTTGAGTACGTCCTTTCACGGTACGTTGCAAGGGCTCTTCTCTTTCTACGCGAAACTAACAGAGCCCTCGCAGTACCAAATCACCTACAGCTTTCGATGCCCAAAACAAGCAGCGCCTTTCCGCTCAAGACTCGCTGACAGACCGTGTCACGCCTCTATGTCAAAACGAGACCGAGAGCTGCTACAGTTATTGTTAAGCGTCATGTTGACACCTCGTCGCTGCAAAATACCATCGTAATGACAAGCAACCAGCACCATCCAATGCGGCTCTTCAAGAGAAGGTGTCTTCGCTGTCGTTATCGTTGCGTGTGTTAATTTGACATGCTGCAACTTCAGACCATTTACCATTTCATTGTGGACTACGTGCTTCTTTTTATATCGATTGTACCTATATTTTCCACGTTCGTAATCATCGACATCATCGATACCCGTCACTAGTAAATCAGAAATACCAGTATGTTTGTTTTTCGTTCGTTCTGGGAGCAAATATCCGAATCTCTAAAAAGACACAGGTGGCACTTAGTACAACTCCGAGCGACCCCTTTCCGTCCTTCCACCTACCAAGGGATGATAGCGAAGGCCCCATTCTAAGCGTAAGCTCTTCCTCTTATTCATGTTTCATGCCAACATAAATCAAGGCGTAGTGGTGCACATTGGCGGTTCGATTCCGTATGTCGGCCATTGGAATGAATCTCGGAAGTTATCACTTTTTGCAACCTATGTAACGAATGGGAGCAACTAGCCACCATCCCCCGACATAATGAATTATAAACGATCAGAAAACCGTCCAAGAGATTCCAACCATGGCTATTTATTTGTTAGAGGGTGCGTTAATGTAAATCGTCACAGCCCTGCATTTTATAACATAAATTCAATAGATAAAACAGGCCTTCCTCGCCTTGATGCATTCCTCATCCTCCTCTCAAAAGCCTGAGCTCTCATGCCAAAGTAGCTCAACGGCGTGATGGGCGCCTATCCGTGGTTCGATCCCGCGCGTTAGCTCATAGTTTATGATGGGGTACAGTTTTTCTCCCAGTCAACTTTGTAGAGCGTGTTGACTGTAGCATTTTTGCGATACTACGATTCACTGTTTCATAAATCGTCATCGACCAGCAGTATAGCTGGGTCTAACACTCTTCGGTTCAAGTCCGAGGGATGGTGTTGTGTAAGGCATGATGACCCTAATTTTTGGCCAACCTTGATTGTTTGTACGAAGTGCTCGGAGCTTCATATCGATTCGTTTTGCGGTAAGATAGATCAGAGGCCATCCAAGACGTCAGTTCAAAAGTAAATAGACAAAATGCCGTCACGTAGATCACAGGTACGGCTGCATGTAACAACTTGGTTCGAGTCCGAGGGATGGTACTGGGTGTCCTATAATAATCTGTGTTTTTTTTGTGAATCTTAAATGGTAGAGGGATCGATATCTATACGTTCCTGAAATTTCGAAGTATCCGTCATTTCACAAAAGAGAGACGAGGAAATAGGCAATCCATTACTTGACAGTTGGGGGGGGGGATGTTCAAGCCCAGATACCAGAGTCGAAATTGTCCTTCTTGAAGGCGAGTAGTGTGGTCTGCCCGTGATCCATTTCATGTCAGAGTTCACGTAAGTTAATTCTATCTGCAGGTGAGACTATTAAATTTTAGGCTGTGTCCAATACCCTCCTTTCCATCTAATTTGACGCATGGCCTCGGAACGGTCCGGACATTTCTGAATCTCGCATTGCCTGCGTTCCTTCCTCGCCCACCATCCTCAGCCATATTGTCACCCATTCAATTGTTCGTGCCCTTTACAATCTTCACGAAATAGAACGCGATATTCTCTCCCCTACGCTATCCAAACTCCGGTGGAGACTTCGATCCTATCACTGTATTCCTGTAAACGAAGCGACATGGGAAGGAAGGCTTTTACACGCACCAAGGACCTCCTGCAGGTGCAATATTCGCCTTTCATCATCGCTCAAAGGGTAGAATTGGGGTAGAATCCTACTAGCAAGTTCGAGTCCCCGACTGTCAGGTAGTGCCCCAGGAGTATCATACTTTATTTTTTTCATGAAAGAAAGTCAGATTCACTATTGCGCTTCAATTTCAACGCTGACCTTCGAAGAATAAAACCGCAATATTACGTTCAAGTCGTTCTGCAGCAAAGGATTGACTCATGGTATGCTAGATGTCTTCTCACACGATTCGATGCCTATCTCGTAAGAAAGAACCCTAGGAATCGAATCATGGAGGTCCTCTTCCGTTGGAATACCACTGTCATCCTAGAATGGTAACCGATCATCTTGTTATGGATATTGGGTATCCGTTGATTCGGTGCATGAGTCAACATATGCCCGTACTCGGCCTTCTCGGTCTTAATACTGACTCGCTCGTACTTTCTGTTACTTTCTCTATTCTTCGTACTGATACTAGAATATTATAGAACATTGTAGAATAATAATGACTCCAACCTTTCCTTAGTATATAAACTTGTAGATAACATTGTATTAGGGAACTTGATCAATCTACTACTTCCAGTACCCTCACACTGCGTGAACCCTCAGTTACGCCTAGCGCTTGCTGAACAACCCATTGGATACGCCTAGCACTTTCCAATACCAACCCAAAGGTTATGCTTAGCACTTGCCTTCACCCACGGCCCGTAATAGCTTCGCGCTTACAGGCCTTCTATATCGGTAATTGCTCCGCGCTTACCGGCTACTTCCCTCAGTAATTGCTTCGCACTTGCTGATTTCCTTTATTTCGCAAACCAGACCACTCAGGTCTCCTCACGAACCCGAGCCGGAATCCAATATATTCTCTAACGACGTACATCATTCCTAATTAATATTACCTCACTTCGATCACTACTCCTCGCCTCGTGCTCGCATATCCGGATTTCGGCGGATCCATAACACATCTTGAATGGGAAGAAAGCTCACGATCATGCACCCCATTCAAGTGATCGCCGGTAACCTGACCACAAAAGGGATGATTCGAACCCACCATCGCCGTACACTGCTCTGAGTCTCTTTGCTACGTACTTCGTCTCAAAGGGAGAGCGTTAACTACGTGACAGATGTTCTGTGGACTGCTGGCGACCCCAAGAGAGCTAACATGAACTCAGATGTGTCGACCACTTGGAGAAGTTATAAAATGCGAGAACAAGGACTTCGCGGTTCGAACCCGTCTTCAAACAATGGTTCCAACTCGATAGAGCGCTTTTTGACTGGGCCGCATAGTACTGCCGATTCACTACTGAAGTAACGGACGTTCAACAAAATAAAACAGAAGACATTGGGAGACTGACGGATGAAAATCACGTGCGAAGATATAGGCAAGGGATATGCTGGGTCATGAACCTACTTTCCGAGGATCCTCGTGATTGCGTCGTAGCGTTTCTTAGTGTCACCGGTCCGGAGCACCGATTGCCTTTTCGCTTGATTTCAAATTGTGCAACACTTTCTCTCCCCAAACCAGTGGATGCAACATCCGTCCTAATGCTCTGTTCCCTCTCCTGCGGAAGAAAATACCCTATTGAACGACTTTGATCATGCTGATTCTTCCACAGAGAGGGAAACAGCATTGGGAAAGTAAATGCCATTATGTGCGGCACAAGTATTTTTTTTGTCGTCTTCTCTCTTTGTTACTGATATCTTTCTGATATATATTAGATGCTGATTATCAACTGACATGGAGGATACTCAAGTTAATGCTCTAGCAATATCACCAGCATTTTAGGCCCCTTCCTTGACGTCCATCGCCTATACTATATTCATCCGCCTTCGCCTACCACAATCAATCTGACACGAAGACCACTGCCTGTCTCGTCCTGTCCCTTTTTTTCGGGTCTCCTAGTACAAGCGCACCTCAAGATCCAGCCCAGGACACTCCGTGTTATGGCCTTCCTTGTCCATCTAATGCTCGTTGATCGTCGCTAGCTTGCTGACGCTAGGAACACCCTTAATGCTGCATCCTCCCTCATCATTATTTCTCTAGTCATGGAACTCGTGCGTTGTAGCCCTGATCTTGGGCATACATTTTCGGGGCTGGAACTCTATTGGCCGATGTATGAGATTGCGCTGTGACATGTTCACTGCCTTCTCCTCTTCGTTCCCATTTCACTTGACATCACAGACCCGATTATTTCCAACTAGTTAAGTGTCTACAATCACTTTTCCATTCCACCCACATACTTAAACTTTCACTCAGACCTGCGCTTCTCTTTGAGATAGATTGATGGCAATCAAACAAGAGGTTGTGAACGCCCGACAACAGACGGACCCATCTGTCTATTCTCTCCCTATTAAATCGGAAGCATGGCTCCAATGTAAAATATCGCTGAACTTATTCCTGGGAAAGAAGATTCGAAGGTACTCCTATGCGCTGATTTTGACTAACACTATCTTCCGCAGTGTTGCTCCTGAGTGTACATTCCACTTTCCTAATCGAATGGTCACTGATAAGCTGTTATAGCTCAATGGCAGATTAGCCCCGTCAGGTCGATTCCATGTATTGGGATGTTCGCAGTTCGAGCCCACATGGTCGCTCTGAACAATAACATTCGTGTGGTTGTTTTGTTTTTGGAGTCGGTCTGGATGGAATTATCCACCTGGGTCCTATTGTTACGAACGTCAACATCACTTTGTGCCAACGGTGAGATCCACCATACTTAAACCCCACACGAGTTCATAAGGCCATCTGCCAAAACCAACCAGCTTACTCTCTTGTATGAAAGAAAACCGAATTCTTGGGAGAAATGGTATTTAGGATCCATGTATACATCGCTGATCAGGTTGCCCCAACTCTCAGGAACCAATCATGGTAGGTATTCTTTGCTCTGACTCTCCCGTTATGTTTTATTACATGTATTCCCTCCCAGCTCGGGAGTTGATACTTCGTAGGATGTCCAACGTGCTCGCTCAATACATCTGATTTCAAGCGTCAGTTCTAACCAGATTCTACCAACAAAATGGCAGTTCGAATGCGTCTTCTGACATGCAGTTTCAGCATAGCATGATTTTTGAGGTCCAGTATACTCGTATAAAGAGCCTAAATATTTTATTCGAGCCTGACCGAGGACCAAGAGTTCCTCCTTGTTTCTCCCTCTCTGTCAATGTATGCTTCTTGATTATTGAGACATACTCAGCTAAATTAGCCTCGACATTTCCTATTCACTTCTATAACTATTTAGCATAATGTCTCTCCCTTCTTCGTCACTTCGTCACGAATTCATTCCAGAGAACTGCGATAGGTGAAAATTTTGCTACAAAGCCCTTCTTCGTCTCCCATCATGAAACAGTAGTAACATTACTACTACCGGGACAGTTCAAATTCTAATAGAGGGTAAGACGCTGTAGTCTCTTTTTTTCTTTTCACTGAGAATTCTAAGTGCTTCTTTGATTCTACTGTTAGCCACTAACTCTATCGACTTAGATCGTACTAGGATCGCTACTCGCACTTCGGTAGACGATACTCTAGCAAGTCAAAGGCGATGAAAGTCGATGGGACAAGTAGTCACGAAGAACGGAGTTCGATGTTAGGTAGATTAAACCTTAGCCGAAGCTGGGGTTCAGACCAGCTGAGGCTCTACTTAAATACACGTGAGTATTCTAAAAATATCACTGCGCAGTCAGTCCATGATGATCGCGCTCTGCGTAATCCGGCTGACTAAAGAAAAGAAAAGAAAAGAAAAGGAAAAGGAAAAGAAAAAGAAAAAGAAAAGAATAACCGTAACATTACCCCCTCCTTAAGACTCATTCGTCCCGAATGAGAATATTTCCCTTCCTTCCACACCAGCGAGTTGAGGGTCTCCCTTCTGCTTTAAAACAGGATTGATTGGGCCTCCGCTACACCGTAAAAAGTCACTTCGTGTGTTCGGCCTCCAACCCTCTCTCCCCCTGGACTCAGGTTCCTATAACTCCTGAGCCGCCTTGCGCCGGTTAAGCCTCAACTGTCTGTCAGGATCCGCGATCCCTAAGGGTTCAATGCTCTATGTGAGCGGTGGAAATCCCCTTCTACACCGTAAGTTTTGCTCTAAGACTCTTCCGGTTCGGAGGAGTCGATGGATTCTCCCTCTGAGGAAGAGGATCGTGAATCTGAATAGAAAGACCACTCGTCATCGTCGTTATCATCGTTGTCATCATCTTCATCTTTATCCCAATCTTCGATGACCCTTTGGAGATTGTCTACATCCGATTCATCCGTATCGGAGTAGTTAGGGAGCTCGGCGTCTGACGAGAGCGCATCGTCGATTGCATTGAGTTCTTCTGAGTGGGCAGGTGCGGTACACTCAGAGGAGTAGACGGTTATGATGTCGGTGACACATGGGGTGTCAGGGTCATGATATTCGATTGGGAGGTTACGAGGGATTTTGTCGTCGTACCCGAGCATTTTCCCCTTCTCGTTGACTGTCCATATTATCTTTTGGATCCGGGCCTCATAATCGGTTACGAGTTCTTCCGCGTTGGCCATGTCGGATCGTTTAACCCAGGAGTTCTCCTCCCCGGGATATCCCTTCCACTTGACCAAGTACTCGGTGATCGTTCAGCGGGTTTTTCCGCGACCGACAACCCGGTCTCTTTCTGCCACAATTTCCTCAATCTCATATTCTTCTTCATCGTCAATCAGTTCGGGAGGCGGCCTCTCGGGACGCGGTTGATTCGGGAATTCAGGAGCACGATACGGGGATAATAATGATTCGTTGAAGCGATTGTGGATGCGCCACTTTTGTGGGAGTTCCAGTTCATAGGCGGACGATCCTTTCTTGGCTACAATGGTGAACGGACCGACTCGTCGGTCTCCTAGTTTTTTCGCGGGACGTGGGAGGTGGAGGTGAGTGGAGTCCAACCATACTTTGTCACCTGGTTGGTATTCCACGGCCTTTCCTCTATGTTTGTCGTAGTTCCTTTTCATCAATTCCGCCGCTTGTTCGAGGGATTGTTTCGCCTTTTCTTGCACTTCCTGAATCCCCTGTACCAGTTTGGATGCGGCCGGAACGGCGTCTGGGCGCTGAGCGGTTTTGATAACCTGTCCATCGCGTCCGAAGACTACTTTGTATGGGGAGAAACCGGTAGCTGAGTGCTTCCGGTTGTTGTGAGTAAACGCTGCAAGGGGCAGCCATTCGCTCCAGTCGTCCTGCCTATAGTTCACGAACATCTTGAGGTATTTTTCTATTTCCTGGTTAACTCGCTCCGTTTGTCCGTCCGTCTGAGGGTGATAAGCGGTTGAAGGATTCCCTGCTGCATGAATGAGCGCATAGAATTCCTTCATAAACTTTGACACAAATATGGCGCCTCTGTCGGAAATGATCTTCTTGGGCATTACTCCGTATGGTACGTAGACGTAGTCTCGTAGGATCTTGGCAAATCCTAGCGACGACAATTCTTCGGTGCAGGCGATGGGTATAATGGTTTTGGAGAACCTATCGACTAGGACTAGAATTGCGTCGTTCCCTCTGGAGTCGGGGAGTTTGGTGATCATGTCGACCGATATGTGCGTCCATGGTCGATTGGGAATTTCATTCGGATGAAGAGGCGCCCTCTTAGGACGTCGGTCTGCCTTGGTTCTTTGGCAGACTTCACACCCCTTTACGTAGGCTTCCACTTCCGTACGCATTCGCGGCCACCAATAGTCTCGTAGGATTAACTCTCTAGTCTTTTCAATGCCAGGGTGACCGGCAGTTGCATGATCATGCTTGAGGGCTATAATTTCTCCTCGCAGCCGTCTGTCTTTGGGGACGTAAATGCGCCCGTCGTACCACAATAACTCCTGGTCTCGGGAGATCCCCTTTTCATGATTTAGGGAGTCAGAAATTCCTCGATCCCACTTGCGCGGATCGTGGGTAGCTAGTCGAATCTTTTCGTAGATCTCCTCTGCGGTAGGCATGAGGAGGGCTCGGAAGTGGGCGGGTTTTAATACTGTCACGTCCCTATTGTCGTCTTTCCCTTGGTCGTGGTCGGCTCGTCGCGACAGTAGGTCGGCCTTGCGATTCTGAGCTCCTGGTTTGTGGTGCAAGGTGAACTGGTACTCGGCCAGCTCTGTGACCCACCTCGCCTGTCTTCGGTTGAGCTTCTGGGGCTTTCGGAAATACTGGAGGTTCGAATGGTCCGTCCAGATTTCAAAGTCCTCCCGGGCGCCCATGAGGTATTGGCGCCACTCTTCCAAGGCGATCATGATAGCTAATAACTCCTTGTCATAGATCTCGTAGTTCCGCTCGGTGATAGATAGTGATTTGGAGAGGAAAGCTACGGGTCGCCATTTTTCCTGTTGCCACTGCGATAGTACGGCTCCGATCGCTCCCTCACTGGAGTCCGCCTCTACCCGGAATTTCCCCTCATCGAGGGGTATGGCCAATACTACATCTTCACGGAACAACCTCTTCAACTTCTCGAACGCCTCCTGTTGGGCCTTTCCCCATTTCCACTCCACTTTTCCCGTCAGGATCGTGAGCGGCTTGACATGTTTGCTATAATCGCGAATAAATCGACGATAGAAGTTGCAGAACCCTAAAAAGGATTGCAACTCCTGTTTTTTGGACGGAATCGGCCATTCCAACAGGCCCGCGATTTTTACGGGATCCATGCGGACCTTCCCTTCGCTGATGAGAACGCCTAGGTACTCAGTTTCTTCAACCTCGAATTCACACTTCTCCGCCTTGAGGAACAATTTGTTGGCTCGTAAAATTCGGAGTACTTCCCGTACGATGCGTCGATGGTCCTTCTTGTTTTTTGAAGCGATCAAGATGTCGTCGAGGTAGACCGACACTTCTCCTGCGGTTATCAAGTCTTTGAAGAGGTCGTTCATCATCCATTGAAAGGTCGCAGGAGAGTTGGTGAGTCCGAAAAACATGACTAGAGGTTCGTAAAGACCGCGATTCGTTCTAAAGGCGGCCTTCCACTCGTCACCCTGTTTTATCCTGACGTTATTATACCCCCATCGTACGTCCAACTTGGTGAAGTACTTGGCTTTCTTCAACCGGTCCATGAGTTCCCCGATGAGCGGTAATGGGTATCGGTTCTTAATGGTCATTTCATTAAGCTTCCGATAATCTTGGACGGGACGAAGCTTTCCGTCCTTCTTTTTAACGAAAAAGAACGGGGAAGCCATGGGGGATTTTGACGCCTGGATGCGTCCTGTGGCAAGATTCTCATCGAGAAACTTGTCCAGCTCTTCCTGTTCCGCGGGATTGAGGGGGTAGACTTTGCAGTCCAGGTTGGCGTTAGCGTTAGGGATCAGCTCGATGGCATGGTCCCACGGCTTTCTCGGTGGTAGCTCGTCAAAGTTTTCTTTAGCGAACACATCCTCAAACTCCCGGTACTCCTCGGGTACTATCTCTTCAAAGGACTTGGTCGTTTTACGAGCGTTAGCCTGGGCGGCTAATTCGTTGGCCTTAGTCCCCATGGCTCTGACATGAAATGCTTCTTCGAAGTCTATAACCAAAATAGTATCGCCTTCTTCGTACTCTTCCCACCGGGACGAGGGATCAACGTCCGGTAGGGAAAAAGGGATCTTTCGGCATGTACAACGGGCTAGGGTGACCGCCCCGGTGTCCCAGTCGATGAGGGGGTTGTGTCGTTGCAACCAGTCGTGCCCCAAGAATAGGGGGGTGGAGCCTAGATCCACCACGGCTAACTCGATCCGTTCCACGTGGTCGCCAATCCGTAATCGTACCTCGGCATATTCCGTGATGTCGCCTCCCTTGTTTCGGGTGCCATCAGCGTTGTATACCGGAACGGGTCGGGCTGCCTTTTTGAGACTAAGCGCGTGATCTTGAGCCCAGGCCCGGTCTATAGAGCTACCGGTGGCCCCGCTATCCACAAGCGCTTTTACCGAATGTACTTCGCGAGTATCTAGCGTTTCCAACTGCAGTTTGATTGATACATTACGCCCCTTTCGCCCGCGTATGTACATGGGTGGTTTCGTAAGGTCCTCCAGCCACTCCCATCTCTCCCTGGCCTCCGTAGCGGTCTCCGGCTGCTCCTTGAGCGCTTCCCATAATTCAGCAGTCACTTCCCCCGTGCGGCGGGGGTGTACCCATCGATTAAGAACAGCGAAGGCCGCTGATTCATTCGTTGCGAGTCGCAGCGCCCTTCGGGTCCAATGCGGCCCGAAGGGTTCGTAGTACGTGTCCTGAATTGGCCTCTTCTCCTCGGGTCGCGATGCCGGTTGAGGGGTCGCGGGTGGCATCCCTTTGGGTTTAGTGATCGGGATGTTGGATCGTAGGTGCGCTTCTTCATCCTCGACTTCTTCTAACGAGACCGATGGGGTCTTCCCTCGAAGTGGCATTTGGTCACCTGGACGAGAAAGGTCCAGAGGCGGCATTTGGGCGCCTTTGGTAGTCGAGGTGGTGGAGGAGGGCTCTCTGCCCTGCGTTCAGCCCTGGCCACGGGCGCTTGTGCGCGGCGTTGTAACCTCCACCGTTGATCCATACTTACTGCTCTTCCTAGACCCGGCGGTACTTCGGGCTGCCCTTCGCGGACGCACACGTATTGGCTCCCTCGAGAGGTCTGCACTTTTTGCCGTCAGGTGTCCCTTGGCTACTAGGGGCAGGTGGTCTCCCGAGTTCCCGGCCTCAGCTGCTTTTCCGACGCTTCCTGCGAGAACAGACGCCCCCACAGGCGGGAACGCAGGCCCCGCAGGCTGGGCTGACGGCCTTTCTCCCACTCCGGGCTGACCTCCCTTCGTCAAGGGTGCAGTCGAGACGCTACCTAGGGGGCTCTGCCCTTGAGGGGCTTTCCCTGTGCGGTGTGCCGGGGGTTCCTGAGCTCGGACGGCCCCTAGGGGTTCTGTTCCAAGCGCAGACCGTGCCAGGAGGCGGTAATCCCCTCCTACGCCGTGGGCGGTATGCGATTCCTTACTTTTAGTTTCTGGTCCTGGTAACGCGGCGAAAATGGTATATTGTTCATAGGGAGTACCTACATAGGTAGTATAAGTCCGACTATTATTACAATGGGGCGCACCAGTAGAAACTAAGTCCTTGGCCGACGTCGTCGAATCGCTTATTTCGACGCCGGCTTGTCTTTTGACGACCTCTCGTCCTTCGACTCCTCCTTGACCTCTTCGATCTTCGTGTCCGGTCCTAATTCCTCTTTCTCGGCTTCAGCAAGCAGTTGACGAAGGCGGGTGGCGTTGGGCTTTTTACAAGGTGGGAGTTTAACGGGGAGCCACTTCGCTTTGTCCTCGGGACATTTATGCTTCGGGCTCCACCCCGTGTTCCCACACTTGAAGCAGCGCTTATCGGATCGCAGCTTGTCGATTTCCATTGGCTGGCCGATCCCGCCATAGGTGGTTCCTGTGGCGTCCTTCTTATCGCCGCTCGAACCTCCCCCCCTTGACTGATTTTGATTGCCTCGACCCGAACCGCTTGGGTTCGAGGAGGTCTTACCGGCGATACCTTGCGCTACGTCGTACCGATAATTGGCGTCGATCCTAAGGACTCGAGCCTTCCACTGTGCGTAGGTTGTGGGGCGCTCGTTGTCCCCATGCATAACCGTCTTTCGCACCGTCGGCCTTATCGCCGCTTCTACTGCTTCGAACATCTGTTTCTTGTCGCTAAATTCTCCGCACTTATGGGCTAGTCTCTCGAACTTGGCGAAGAATTCGACTGCGGTTTTGAACTCCGATTGTCGGACCTTCTTCCATTCCGATTTCCATATGGCAAGTTCCGCCACCTGCTGGAACTCCGTGGTGATGTCAGAGGAAAACTCCGCCCAGGTGGGGAATCTCCAATGGCCCTGAGCGTCCCGGTAGCGATGGTACTGATCACCCCACCATTCCTTGGCCTTTTCCCGTAAGTACCCCTGCGCGAACGTGATTCGGTAGGGGTTTTGGCCTTGGTCGTTCATGGTGAAGTGAAGCGGGAACACCTGGAAATACATCTCGCAGTGGTGGAGGAAGCGGTTAATGTTGGTGGATTCCCCCGTAAAGTACTCCGGCTGCGTGATTAATTTAGGCTTGACGTCACCCCACGGGTTATTATCCTTCCCCGCGGCCAAAGCCCACGGCGGGATAGGATCCGGGGGTGAAGGCATTGGTGGCGGCATGGGAGGATTCGGTGGTCGCGGTAACGATCGTAATCGATAATTTTCCCCGGGCGGTGGATAGCCCCCGGGGTACCTTTGTGGTCGTGGCGGTTGAAGCGGTGGTTGGGTCGGGACGGTGGACTGTTTTCCCTTGTCCGAGGGCCCCGCACCGGGGTCATCCATGTCGTCGTCGTCGGGCCCCGCACCCGCCCAGAACTCTTCAGTTTCGAGTGGATTGGGCATTGGTTGCGGGCGACGATACGGCTCGCACCCGCGTTGAGGCGCCTCGGGGTTCATCATGTTCCACACGATGGCCGCCCGGTGCCAGGTTTCTACTTCGAGTATGTTTTTCATGAGGTATACGTCCCCCATGGTCTTTGCGGCTTGATAATCGACCCCCGCGTCAGTGAATAACCACTGGGGGTCCTTCTCCATATGCTCCATGATGATTTCATATAACCCGTGCCACGGGAGAATATTAAAGATGTCAGGTCGCGGGGTTGGACCCCGTAACATGACCTGAGTCACTGCCGCCATCACCGTCGGTTCGAGGGCCTGGTTGGGAGGACGACTCGGCATCCTTTGCCTTCTGCCTCTCTCGGGTGAGTCGGTCAATCTCCTTGTTTCGCCTCCACCTTCCGATGTCGGAGTCCTCATTGGAGATCTCCTCCTGATAGACTCTCCATGCTCGGGCTCTAGCTTCGAGGTCGGCCCCTGCTCTCCGGGCATATCCTGTATAACGGACGGCAGCGGCTCGGATTCGGTTGTCCACCTCGTCGGGGGTGGCGTCGGGCTCAAGGGGAAGATCCCAGAAGCCATCGGGCCCATAGAGGGCGTCCTCTTCGGCACGTCGGATGCGTGCATCATGCGCTCGGCCTCGGTCCATTCTGGCCTGGACCTCTGGGGACTCCCGGGCAGCTCGAGAGAGTCCGAGGGACTCGACGTACGTGTGGTAAAGGAGGGGCCACGGACGCTGGGACGCAGGGACGGGGCTGGCGAAGGCTCTTGACGCGACGGACGGTTCCCAGTTGGAGACTCCGGCGAGTCGCTCGGAAGTGGTAACGCTTCCAAGTTCCTCGGGGTTGTAATCTGGGAACTCGCCCCAAAGCTCCCCATCCGTCGGCTCGTGCGAGGGGACGGGGGAAGGGAGTACTGGGGCCTCGGACCCTTCAGAGACCGGGTCGGGCTCTCCTCTGGTCGCGACTCCGGCCACAGGAGTCTCTTCCCCGTCGTCGGCGTAGACCCAACTGGTGTCAGGGTACCAGGCGACTGGGGGTCCCCTATCGGTTGGCCAGGCCCTTGGAACAGGCTGTGGCTGAGTTGTACCGGTGGTAGCCGCGGAGGCTCCGAGGCTAAGCTCTCCGGGATCGTCGTAAAAGTCGTCTTGGCGACCCCTGTTGCGCGCCATTCTGGCGCGGTCCCTGGCATTGTCGGCTGCGATCCTTCTGTCATGGACCTCCTCCCATGCGCCTGCGTGTCCCCACCCGGAGTGGGTTCTCTCGTTCGCGGAGCCTCCGGAATCGGGGGCATTTTCCTCCTCATGCGGGTAGAGGTCGTCGAGTCGGGTTCTTTCCCACTCGGTGAGCTCGTCCCCTTCGAACTCGGTATCAGGGCTTTCTTCGCCCTCGACCAGATTCCTGGTGCCTTGTCCTCGGCCTCCGTTGTCGCCAGACTCGCCTTGGACTGGAGACTGGTCGAAGAGGCCTGGTAAGGGCGAGTCTCCTCGCTCGAGGAGTACCCCCCGGGTATCGGTGATGTCGATTGAATCGGCTGCTGCGCTGGAAGCGCTTCTGGAGGAGTCGGTGCTCGACTCTGAGGATCGCGAGCTGGGTCGCGACGATGTGTAGAGGGATCCTCCAGGTTGCCCGGAGTTGTTGGATTCGACATCTCCGATCGTCTGCTGGGATGCCGAGGGTATGTCGATTACCGGCGGTGGATACGCCGGTGCGCTGGGAATGTAATGGAACGGGAGTTGTGCGCGGACTTGTCTCCGCTGGCAACAACGGCGAATGTGGTACAAAGTAATGGACAAGAAAAAGAGTAAAAAAGTCGCGAAGACGGCGAGAATGGATTCGGACCAGGGCATTCGTCCGGGGATCTATCCGTGGCGTAAGTCGACGATGGACCATGCAAGCTGGTAGACAGCAAGTATGGTGAGAACAATGAGGAGTGCGATAATCAGGCTAAGGTCAGTCTCGTAATTGGAACCGTTCATTAACGAGATTTCGCAGTTTTCGTCGGATGGGGAGCTCGTTACTATCAACAATGCGATTGTTAATAGAGAGGCGAGCTGAAGGGCGAGAATAAAGGGTTTAATGTTTTTAGAAATGGCGTAGAAATCCGACCCAGAGGAGCAGGAGGAATCCTGCAAACACCGGGGATGGGACGTATATGCAGGCGAGGAGTACTCGAAGGATGGTTACGACAACCAATCCTAGAGGGTCGTTCAGGAGAAATTGCAGCACGGAGAGTGCCACAACAAAGGAAAGGACGATGGGGAGAATGTTGGCGAGTAGTCGGCGTTCGAATCTGTAAAGGTAGATGACACCGACGAAACGTCAAGGTGCGGCTAGCGACCTGTTCGGTCTAACTAGCAGGTATATGGGTTTAGGAAAGTTGGGCAGCGTGCGACGCTGAGCAACGGGTAGCGAGCTTCGGCTAAATGTTAGCCACTAACTCTATCGACTTAGATCGTACTAGGATCGCTACTCGCACTTCGGTAGACGATACTCTAGCAAGTCAAAGGCGATGAAAGTCGATGGGACAAGTAGTCACGAAGAACGGAGTTCAATGTTAGGTAGATTAAACCTTAGCCGAAGCTGGGGTTCAGACCAGCTGAGGCTCTACTTAAATACACGTGAGTATTCTAAAAATATCACTGCGCAGTCAGTCCGTGATGATCGCGCTCTGCGTAATCCGGCTGACTAAAGAAAAGAAAAGAAAAGAAAAGGAAAAGGAAAAGAAAAAGAAAAAGAAAAGAATAACCGTAACATCTACGCTGCATGACCATAATTCGGACTTCATGCTTTGACCCGCACATTTTCAGAGGGAGCAGTATAACGAACTAGGGAAGTCTTCCTTCACTGCCACTATTGGTCAGTGGTAACGTGTCTCCAACTGGGATGGTTCAAATCCATCCAGTGGAAATCAGAGTCGAGGGTTGCTTCATACTTTGTCTAATTTTCTTAGGCACACATCTTTTTTGTTTTCCCAAGCGTTCAACTACGAATTCATATCCTCGATATTCAAACTCCATACAATGGGGGGAAATTCTACCAGGAGCATCTGTAACAGAGGGCTCAGCGGTTGGTGTCCAAGGTCATTCCAGGAAACACCAGTGCACAAAGTCTTTCTAGATGAAATAACGAGAGAAATTGACTGACAGATTGTAAATCCAAGTCCACACTGCGTCTGTATACACTAACGATTCCAATGAAGACATGCTGAGGTTTCATCTTTGTCACGACACTAACATTTCAGCATTTGCACCAAGTAATGTTTACCTCCTTAATCATGAAAATTCCTGACGTATTCAATGTAATCTTCCTTCGAGGCGGGACTACATGTCGCTCTATCATTTCCCTTTCCCTTACAACTCCCTATTGTCCGGGGAGGAAATTGACATGTAATTGATAGCACTTTTTTCTTGACCATCACTATAATTGTTGGTCTTCCACATTACCGGTATATCTTGCCTATTCAGTTGGATACATCTTGCACAAATTGTGACCGGTGACCGGTCCTAGCCTCGCTTGAGCCGGATTATGTTTCTTCACCAGAGATTGTCTGACATATAGCGAATATAGTCTCAGCCTTGTTTGCTTCATGGAGGCAGTGAGAGTGCGTGCAGAACATCATGATTTCGAAGATAGAGGAGGACCGTGGAAAGGCTTCGGTCAGAATAGGCGCAGGAGATGCCGTCGGGTGAAGCCGGATATTGCCGATTGCGCTCTCCTTCACTACGGTGACCTATGCCCCTCAGAATTAATCGTCTTATAGTCTTTTTCTCGAAGTCTCCGTTAGATTTCTGTCATTCCTGTTCTCTTCGCTGCAGAATTTAGCTTGTTTTCCCCCTGTGAACCAAGGATGATTGTGGGTGTCGTTTCTTCGGGAGAAATGTATATGGCTGGTTTTTTCGTTGCCTGTCTACTAACTAACAGTAAGTAACCCTCAGAATTGGAAATGTCTATAGCGTAGTTCGTCTCTTCTTTCTTCGCGTTCCCCGTGCTCCTGTGACATTATCAAGTATGGATGGAATACGAACAACGATCAAGTGCAACAATGACTCCATGTTCAGTCCCCAGCGTCAATTGGAAGTTCACGCTTGACTATCAAAGAACAGAAATAGATGTACAGAAAGCGTCACGGAAGATTGGTTCTAGGATGGTTTTTGTTATAGGTATGTCACAATTTTTCATTGTATGTCCAACCCTTGACACCTTACGTTCCAGACGGCTCTCTCAGGCTTGATCCGCCACGATGCATGGACGAGAACTGCTCACACATTATGTCGTAACACCGTTTCGCGTCGACCTCAGGAGGTCGCCACTCTCAGTACTCGCAATTTATCTATCCTCAATACGGAGGACAGCTCAATACCGGCTCAGGACATAAGACATTTGGATGGCGATATGTCTGAGCGTCGACAGCGGTGGTCATGGAGGTTTTTGAATTACAGTGTGTTTGGTGAATATTTCGATCTTGCTTCGTACGCTGTTGTATCTTACCGCCTTGAACAGAACAAAGTCGCCCGTCGAGGCGCACTCTCCGGTCCCAATACTACCTCAAAAGATAAGGCGCATATGTTGTAGCAACTGGTGAGTCACTGATTTATGACTCGCCCAGCCTTCACGATTTCCTCTTTTCCGGGGTGAAATGGTAGTTACTGCAAAGCCTCTTTGTGGACGATGATGCATATGCACCTGTTTCTCTGCTGCGGGAATGGTAGTGAGTGCCATGTGATTCATGCTGAGCCGAAGTCGTACAGTCAGAGCTTAATGGTGCCAGCTAGTGCAGGCTCCAGTAACAGCGTAATTTTCGTACCTTCTTTCCTGAAACACGAGCACTCCTACCAGGTTCGTTTTCCCGTCTCTCGTCTCTCACATTAACCAACGCACTTTTAGGTACGGATGGTGAATGTATGCGTCCCAGTATAACCATGCGGCGACTCCCAGATGCCCAGTTTGGTACTGAGATACAGAATGCACATTGCCCTGACATCCTGCTTTTAACGCACATTTTGGAGGTAATCCTTGCTTGCCCTGCTATTATAGGGAGCTAATACTTCGCTGCCACAGATTATCCCGAGTCACTTCTCCGGTTGTTTTTTAAATCCCGCACCTACAAGACAAGATTCCAACCCTCATCACGGTAGTACCTACCTTTCTCAGTATCAAAGATGTTCGCTTTGCTTCCTCTAGTGCTAAAGAGACTTCGCACGGTATGTGTTCCTCGCTATAAAGATGCACCCAAACATTGAATAGTTCGGATTTCGAAGGCTCTCATAGGGCTCCTCGGCAGATGCCTGGAAGTTGTTGCACAGTATCCTTTGTGTATTTGAGTACAGGTAGGCCGTCTAGCTGTGTCCAGCCACCGCTGGCTAAGATCTGGTTCTTTGTAGCTCGCTTGAGCGGCCATGACCTCCTCAAAAACGGATCAACCGACACATGATTTGAGAGTACTGGCTTCATCTTGTGTAACTCTCAGATACCTTATACCTTCATACGTCCACCATGGCATCGGTATGGGCGTAATAGCGTGCAAAAATTCACGCCTGCGCAAGTGAGGTTTTTCCGGCCACAAGTTGGTTATTAGTGCGCAAGTTCACTCAAATCTTTCCCCAAGTTAAGGGACATTTGAAGCAAGTTTGCTATTGTAAGGAGTCTGTGATTTGTTGTCCCGCCGTGGTCCAGACAACTGATTATGGACTATGCACCGTACGCATATCAACTTTTTGGGAACGAATGCGGTACATATGCCGTTCAGCAGGCCATATTGTGAGCCCTGAAACTCCGTGAAATTTGGTTATCGTACCTCGGTTTATCATCGGCTCACAGAGCAATTGAATAGTTAACTGTCTGGACAAGGTTGAAAGGCATTCCAGTTCAGAAATCAATTATCGCACAGAAGACATTCATACATACCTTGAATTCGAAATTCGAATCATTGAAGGTGCTTTGCTACTGAGGATTAAACTTAGAGATCAAAATATCGAAGACAAATAAAAATCTGACTCCATCGTGTGAAATGGGGACAAAGAAATAGCTAAGGTAGAAGATATCAGAACTTAATGCCCAAAGATTTTGGCCCACCACGGAAACAAAGGAAAACTGGTGATATCTAATCGCCGAAATAATGTCGGCCGGTCTAGCCATCTCGTTTCGTTCCAAACCCGCCCCCAGATCTTATTCAGAGATCTATGGCAACAACTGATGATATGTATATCAGTATAGGAAAGCACTTAACTTGCGGGAGGGAATACGAACTTGTGCACTTAAAAGTAACTTGCGACTGGAAAAAATATAACTTGCGTTCATCGCATTTTTTGCACGCTATTACGCACATACGTCGGAATCAACCGGCTCCGAACCCGTTACTTACCGTACCCGCAATTTTCTTTTCTTTACTGTTTACCTCCACGTCGACATACTAGGTATAAACGAGTTGCTTTTTTCGTTCCCTCCCGCGCCCGAGCTTCAACAAAAGAGTGAGAGAGCGTAGTAGTCAATCATGCATTCAGTGCGGAAATAAATTATTCTTCGCAAGGCGATTCTCATGTCTTGAAAATAACCCAAGCACATGGCGCGGATATTGGTAGAGCGAGATTTACATCCCCCGACTCTAGTCAGAATGCATGAAACAGAGTTTAACAGAAGAAACGGCGATACAGAGCCCGTAAGGAAGGAAAAGTCAATGGCAAATGCCAAGCCTTGAGTCTTGCACATACGGGTCACGTAGGAAGCAGAGAACGGTCGCATAACAAGAATACCATCGAGTACGCAGACAACGCGACATTGCATTACAGTCCTTCGGCATCACGCATCTCAGCTCTTGGGCTCATGGTCAAGCAGAAGATTCGAGAACAGGGCATTTATTAAATACAAATGCAGAAATGCAATCTAAATTATGGTGAGTCAGAAGGGTCGTCATTAAGACAAAGATCCTTGACGTACCATCAAGTATACGAAGTTACGCCGACACTGTACAAATTGAACCCAGTACGGGGCTTCATTCTGTATAGAGCATGTGAGCTGTAGATTTATATGAACGGAAGGGGGGACCTTACACCAAAAAGCCTCGCAAAAACCCTTGGGAAGAATTGGCCGTGACTCGTTAGGCGAAGCTAAGGCAAGCGTAAGCGAGGTGCATGCTTATCTACGTAAGAGCATCGAAAGTGGATGTATGCGGAATAATATCGTTGAGAGCCAGTAACATGCTATGGCCAGGTCCATTCTGTTCATCGAATCAGAGCCAGAAAACCTGTGTATTGGCTAAGCATGAGAAAGAGAGAGCTTCGAGAACGGCAAGGCCTCGCTATCCAGAACATCCAAAAAAATCCGTCCTGCCCTGCGCCAAGGCATCATACGTCAACGATGAAGATCTGCCAGGAGTTAAGCGACGATGGTGTGTTCGCACGAGAGATTCCTAGTTTAGGAGGCGCATCGTTAACCATCTGACGAGGGTTCAGCTTTTTGGATTCACTAGAAATAAATTCCTCCGAAATTCCTAAGTCACCCCAGCTGGCATTGTTCGCCCCTCTGATACCATTGCGAGGCGCTGATGGTTGGTGTCGGCATTGGCTTTGGTGCAACTTGAAGCGTTACGCGTTACGCGTCGCGTCTGAGTCGTTGGTAGATGCCTGAGCAAAAGTATTCATGGGAACCAGAGTTGCGCGTTGTATATGCGAAATCGTCCCGTGGAAATGGGAGGAAAGTAAAGACGGCGGCAGTGAAGGCAAGAGAGAAAGGAAGCCCCCCAGATCGGACCATCAATTACGGTAGCTGTACCCCGGTCACCACGCGCACGGGCCTGCCACGCGTCGGAACTACGGAGCTTCAAAACGGTGGTATCTTTCGGCACGTCTGTTTGTTATAATTTGGCTTTCTCCCTTCTTCTCTTATCACAGCCTAGGTACGTCCATTGTTCTGCTGTATTCTTTCATGCTCATCATTTTCTACAGATAGACTAAATCTGAATTTTCATTCTTCCTTTCTGTTTGCTTGTCCGAGCTCGAAGAGATGAGAAGTGACCACGAAACGACCGACTATCCGGATACGTGTATCCTGGCTGCTATATACTACTGACTGCAGAAGAATCCGTACATCATTTGAAATTCGAAGATCGGCACAGTGCCGCAATTAGCTCCGAGTCCTTCTTCCCTCGGTACCACCACCTCCTGGCCTCGTTCTCCAGTGCGAAAAACTCATATGGGCCGAAATAGTGCCAGAATTAGGGCAGAAGTCCTTTATAGGGCCACAAAAGTACTGCAAGCTCGCTTTGGCCGCTGGGGAGTTCAATCAGCCGTTGGTGCTGATCTCGCGTGGTATGTCTTGCTAGATTTGCCTAGCACTATAAAGCAGGCACGTATAAATCTTATCATAACATATAGAAGAGGCTACATTTTCTGTCTTGCACTTCAGGGGAAACTAGACATTTATGTTCAGGGGCACGAGGGATCCTTACTCTCATTGGCGCAGCGATTATCAAACGTCGACTCCAGATTTTCGATCTCGAGCGGGAAATCAACCATGATAAAATATACCCACACCCACTCCGATAATGTGTTCAGCGACGTCGATGACCCTGAGCTCAAAAATCGGACTTGCGATCTAGCTCTCATCTCGGCCAAGTGGCAGCACGACCGTGGCAATGTGGTAAAACATATCACATGTCTTCCATTCAAGTATCTTCTCCTCCAGCGTATGAAGGCATATCTAAGAATAACTTCAACTGCGGAGCGTGAACGCCGGATATTTGAAGATGTAGATGCTTCGAAAGCCTACCTGGCTTATACAAAGACAATATCGCTAGCTGAGCTTCCGTCGCAGGATGATGCCTTATTCAATGTACTTTTTGAGGGCTTATGTGCTACGGTCCCTGATGCGAAGGAGACTTTTGATGCCCTTCTTATTTTCTCGACGCGACCACCAGAGGCGGTGACTAACCTGATGACGACAGACCATGAGTGGGACGCAAGACTCCAGTCCTCCCCAGCCTCACCGCCTTTCCCACAGAAGGCTACCGCTTCACTTTCAGTCTCGACACCAGCCAGTCCGGTGATCCCAACGCGAGGCTTTCGCGCCGTCGTATTCCGTGCTGCCAAGGAAGTTACTCGTATCTTCAGAGAGGCAGAGTTTACATTTGCAATCTTGGGGAGTACGGCTTGTTATCTCTACGGAAACGAACGTTTGCCAAATGTACGACCTGTCGCATTCATTGAACGTGATACTGATGAAGCAGTAGGATGTTGACATTCTGATGTCATCGCATACCTGTGAAGTAGAGGGCCTGAAGGAATTCCTTGTCACTAAGAACCCGACGCGTTTCTACCTCGTGAATGCTAAATCACCTAGGGCTACGTGGAAGGTCCTGTGGTACCACGATCATAACGCAGATGGGAAACTGGAGAAAACGAAGGTCGATCTCCTCAAACCGGGGGTATTACAGCTTCCGATGATGTTTTCGGAGGCTATAGTGGATAAGCAGGGATTACCCGTCGTTCCTATGTCGATTCTACTTCTGCACAAACTGAAGGGATGGGAGGATAACATGCAGTCAACGGCGCTACGTCTTCGGAGCAAACATGATGCAGATGTGGGAGATATAGGTTCGTTATTGAGGATCGTCCTGGAGGATATGAGTTCGCAGGAAAGGAAAAACTCGACGTATTGGAAACGGTTTGCACTGGAACGGTTTGATGAGGAATTCCGAGATGGGACCGAGCGTCGGGTGAAGCTGTTTTGTTCAAGGTTTCCAGAGCATCTTGATATGTGGTGAAGGCTAGGCTGGTAGACACAAATACATGTTTTCTGTTCACTTGCCACAGTCCTGCAAATGGGAGGATATCTGTGGTTCGATCCTGTGGGTCAGCTCATTATCGATTCTAGAATATCATTTTCCCTCAGTTGTCTTCATAGAGCGTGTTGCCTGTAGCATTCTTACGATACTACGATTCACTATTTAATACACCGTCATAGATCAGCAGTATAGCTGGGTCTAACACTCTTCGGTTCAAATCTGAGGGATGGTGTTGTGTAAGGCGTGGCGTGGCGCACATAATTTTTAGCCAACCTTGATTATTTACACCAAGTACCCCAAGCTTTGTATCGATTCGTTTTGTGGTAAGATAGATCAGAGGCCATTTAATTTGTCAGTTCAAAAGTAAATAGACAGGATGCCATCCATCATGTAGATTACAGGTACGGCTGCATGTAACAACTTGGTTCGAGTCTGAGGGATGGTACTGGATGACCTATAATGTTTTGTGTTTTTTTGGCGAATCTTAAGTCGTAGAGGGATCAATATGTGTATCTTCTTGAAAATTCGACGTATTCATCAATTCACAGCATGTGGTTAAAGAGTCGTGTAATTGACACTGCCTTCTTGTTGGAGGCAATGTTCAGGCCCAGATCCCTAAGTCGAAATTGTCCTTGAAGGCGAGTAGCATGGTCTTGTAAGTAATTCTATCCACCAGTGAGACTAGTAGTGTTTTGCTGTGTCCAATACCCTCATTTCGGGTACTAGAAATTCAGCATGGTCACCTGCATGGTGCCACACGGGCCACGCAAAGTCCATAGTTGAACTTGAGTTGAACTTGCCTTGACTGTACATATATACTGCGCAATGATAAGAATGCTTCATTAAACATATACTTGTATGTATTTCTTATTCATTGGTAAATTGTCTGCAAGAAACAGACCTTTACTCGAAAATGTTTCAATGCTCAATTGTTGCCCATTAAAGGTTTTAAACCTTCAAATCTCGGATTTGTAGGTGCCATTGCATCTTCAATGCATGTATCTATGATTATGAGAAGGATAAATATCAAAACTTAGCTACTCTCTCATTTTTCCTGCATCAAGTCATTAATCCAAAGATGTTATGACACTATGAACATTAATTCAACGTTGACATCATGTCAATTACTCCTTGAATGCTCTAATACTAACCAAATTGGTCATTTAATTCTCCCTAGAATTTTCGTTCCTTATGTACTAATATACCTTGACCACACATGTAACCACGCTGGCATACCACGCAACCACACAGCTACGCAGGCACACCATGCAGGCTGACCACGCACTGCCATGCTGACAAACCATGCAACCACGCAGACCACGCAGGCACCTCGCAGGTACCACGCTAACCCATATAATTTTGCCCTCAGAAAGTGTATCATTTGTATAATTGCCTCTTAATTCGCTTGTTTCTTTGGTGTTGTTCATATCAAGTGTAGAACTCCGTATTCTTCTCATCATGTCCACTCAACTGGGAACCCCACATTGTGTACCTTATTGCTTCTAGCTTGGCAGATCAACTCTAAGGCCTTTTTATACTGTTAGGATACTCATAAAATTATTTACTTCAGCTACAATACTTTTGATGTTCTTAAACTTAGCAATCCAGTTTGAATGATATTTTCATGATATTGACCATATTTTGAAGCATTTCAATATCACACTAAAGCTGTCTGTCATATTTAAACCTTCAGGAATTCACAATCCAGCTGATTCTATGCAAGTACTAACAGAAAAGAACGGAACGCGTCGACTCAAGTCGCGTTTGATAGACTTGATCAACTTTTGATCGAAGTCCCGTAATTTGTCAACCACGCTAACGCTGATGACCACGCAACCACGCAGCCACGCAACCACGCAGGCGACCACGTCGAATTCTTCTTGCCCCCTCATTTCTGTATACTTTGATGTATTGCCTCCGAATAGTCAGGACATTTTGATTCCAGCAATGCCTGCGTTCCCTCCTCGCCCACCATCTTCAACCATATGGTCGTCCATTCAATTTTTGGTGCCCTTTTCAATCTTCACAAAACGGAACGCGGTATTCACTCTGCCACGCTATCCAACTTCCAGTGGCGATCTCGACCCTGTAAAGGAAGTGACGTGGGAAGGTAGGCTTTTACACTTCTCAAGGACCTCCTGCAGGTGCCATCTTCGCCTGTCAACATCGCTTAGAGGGTAGAATTCTACTAGCAAGTTCGAATCCAGGACTGTCAGGTAATGCTCCAGATGTATCGCGGTTTACTTTTTTTTTCGTGAAGGAAAGCCAGACTCACTATTGTGCTTCCCTTTCCATGCTGGCCTTTGAAGAATAAAACCAAAATATTACGTTCAAGTCGTTGTGCAGCAAAGGATTGACTCATGGTATGCTAAATGTCTTCTCACACGATTCGATGCCTATCTCGTAAGAAAGAACCCTAGGAATCGAATCATGGAGGTCCTCTTCCGTTGGAATACCACTGTCATCCTTGAATGGGAAGAAAGCTCACGATCATGCATCCCATTCAAGTGATCGACGGTAACCTGACCACAAAAGGGATGATTCAAACTCACCGTCGCCGTACACTGCTCTGAGTCTCTTTGCTGCGTACTTCGTCTCAAAGGGAGAGCGTTAACTACGTGACAGATGTTTCGTGGACCGTTGGCGACCCCAAGAGAGCTAACATGACCTCAGATGTGTCGACCACTTGGAGAAGTTATAAAATGCGAGAACAAGGACTTCGCGGTTCGAACCCGTCTTCAAACAATGGCTGCAATTCGACGGAGTGCTTTTTGACTGCGCCCTGTAGTACTGCCGATTGACTTCTGAAGTAACGGACATTCAACAAAATAAAGCAGAAGAAATTGGAAGACTGACGGATGAAAATCCCGTGCAAAGATATAGGGAAGGGGTACATTAGGTCAAGAACCTGCTTTCTGAGGATCCAAAGATTCGTGGCGTTGCCTTGGTGTCACCGGCTTGGAGTACCGATTCCGTTTTCTCCTGATTTGAAATTGTGTTATGTCTTCTTTCTCTTCTCCAGTCGAAGCCACATACATCCTAATGCCCTCTTTCCTCTCCTGCGGAATAAAACACGCTCCTTAGCGACTTTGAAAATCTTGCACAGCGAGGAGGAGATCACCGTTGAAGTTGCGTTGAAGCGCTGTGACACATATTCTCCTCGTCGTTCCCATCTCATTTAACATCACAGAGGCCATCGTTTCGAATTAGTTAAGCGTCTACAATTAATTCTCCGTTCCATCCACCATAACGTTCCCTCAGACAAGCGTTTCTCTTTGAGATAGATTAATGGCGATCGAAGAAGAGGTCGCGCGCGCCCGGCAACAGACGGACCCATATCAAATCGGAGGCATGTGTGAGATGTATAAAATCGCTGAATTATTCCTGGTACAGAAGATTTTCAGGTACTAGCCCATCTTCAATACCTTATGTGCTGATTTTGACCAACGTGATCCTCTGCAGTGTGGCTTGTCAACGTACATTCCACTTTCCTATAGAATAGTCACTGGTAAGCTGTGCATTCTATTTTCTGAACAGATGCTCTAGCTCAATGGCAAATCAGCCCTGTCACGTCGATCCTACGTATAGGGATGATCGTGGTTCGAATCGGCGCAGTAGCTCTAATAGCAAAATCTAGGCGCTTGTTTCTTTTTGGCATCGATCAGGATGAAATTATCCACCTAGGCCCTATTTTTGTGAACACAGAGCTCGTTGTCTTAATTTTACGTGATGATCCGTAGCAGTATAACAAGAGAATACATTTTTTGAGCTCCTACAAGCATATAGCGAACCAGCGATTGCTTCTCGATTTTACATGGTATCTGGAAATTCCCTCGCTCTTTCATCTCAGTGCTCTTATCCTGCTCAGTAGGAAGTGCCATCATAGATCAGATGTAGGATCTGAAGTGCCCTGGTTCGAGTCCGGTCAATGGTATGCTACTGATATATGGGAGCCTGCTATATACCATCGTAATTTCGTGGTTAATGTTACACCCAATGCCCCAGTTCAAACGTTCAAGCGTCCAAGTCCTGGAAATGATCGCAATTATTCACTAAGAAAGAAACCAATGGACATTTTGGTGGTGAACATCGCTATTAACAACTTCAATATGAGCCGGCGGTGTTGTTTAAGGCCGGTGTTGGTGTTGGTATCGGCACAAAGTCCCGGAGTAAGAGTTTTGATTGCCGATGATGGGAATTTCAATTTCGGACTTCTTTCCTCTCTCACCCTCTCAATCTTTCAATGTGCCGAGCTCTATGCGCCACCGTCGATTCCCCACCGACCTCCTCTATCAACTCCAACACCTTCATACCATGATGGGTGAGTCGTGAAGAGTTCCAAATGGTCGTCTTGAATGCGGATCCTCAGCGTTGTCCATATGGATTCTGGGTATCGTTACGACAAACATCGACGACTCTCTGACCTCATTACCCCTCCCGCATACATGGATGATGCGAACTATAGCTGAAGAGTGTGGAAGAGCCGCCTAGAATATAGAGAGCTGTGTTTCAGCGAAGATCCATTCATGCTCGTGAGCCGTTGTCCATCTGGCAAAGTTTTCTGCTAATATTGATTAGATGCGAACTCTCGAGCCGGGTCATCAACGTTAGCATTGTGATTGCGCCCCGATACTCGTTTGTCACTTTCAGTACTTCCTGTCATCCTATCACGCTGGGTAGGTTAGTCGCCGTTACGACCTTCTGCTGCTCATCTCATCAGCGTCGTAGTAAGATGTCGGCCTGCAGACTCCGTCAGTCACGCACCTTCTCGCGTGTCGTGCCACTACATCCTCCGGATATCATCTGCCGCATCTTCATTCTCCCTCTCTCGCATGTCAAGACGATGCATGGCGTACCGTCTACTATGCCATTTCCTCGTCCGTCGAGTGTCGGTACTCTTCTCATGCTACTACAATGCCAATTCTGATGCTTGAAGCAGGAGTGAACGTTCTGCGATGTATGGACCTGGTTTTTCTCCGCAAAACTGGGAAACTGGGTAGTTAAGGTTATTGTAGTGTTGATCAACACCATTGGAACACCTGACGCAGAGCTTTACTTCCGTCAGTTTTCCCTTCGTCTCACTAAATTTTTTTACTGATATTCCTCGCCAGGTGTATGCATGGACGAGAATGTGATGACAAGTCCGTTTTCCGATGCTCTCATACATGGAGAGTATCGTGTTGTTTTTTGCTTGCAATAGCAATCCCGATTTTTGGTAAACATATGTCCGGGACAGAGCTATGGTAGCTCCTGGTCGTACAAAAATCATGACATGTCATCATTCTAGCGCTAGGTAGATCCTTCGCAGCTATTCTCGTGCTTTTTGTCTCACCCGATATTGCAGGGCGTTCGATGCTCAGACTCTTCTCAGGCTGTTTCTAGCATGGAGAAGTCATACTGCTCTACGGGGTTTCATCTTTGAAAAGGATAGATCTGTGCTTCGTCATTGTGCTCATACCATAATTATTTGCACCGCCAGCTTCGACACAGGGTTTAAAGGCACACTGAAGATGATGGCTATTTTGCCGGGAGTGGAAGCCACTACATCATCGGTGGCAACCTTGGAGAGTATCAAAGGCTCCATCGTATGTGTAGTCCTTTGTAATCCTGTTCTTCGCTTCAGTTATAGAACCCTAAGGTTCGCATCATTAGGTCATTAAAAACAACAAGCACCGGACCATGCCTTGCATCCATTATTAAACGCCCGCTGGAAAGGACACGTTGCGCCTCACAATCCTGACCTCGCACCAAATGCAGCGTGATCCTCTTTTGATCCCGCCAGACACTCTGTGTTCCGGCAACCGTCATCTTGGCCGGCTTCTAGTAGGGTGGATCGATGGCAGATCGGCCCCCTCAGTCAAGAAAAGAACGGACTAGTTTGGGACGAGTGCGGGCGGTAGTACTTGGTTATGACAATTTGATCGTCGCATAACGGTGTTATCTATCTACGCTTTTCATTTTTCGATGCACGTGTGAGTGGTACCGGTAGTCCATCGGTTCTGGATGAAATCATGCCAGGAGGCATATATGCATGCTATTACGACGCAGCCCTCTGAGCAAAGAGCGAGTGCACATGCTTAGGTGACGCAGGCTATTTGTCAGGCTTATATGCCAGTTCATGGTGCGTCTTGGATTACTTTCTCTGTCGCATCGAACTCGTTAGTTCCTTAGAGACTCTCGGAGTCAAAATTCTTCGGTCTGCTATAAGGATGGATGGACTAGCCACCCGGCGTACCCTTCCACCCCTTACGAGCCTGAAAGTTGCTGTTCTATCATGCTCGTTTCTATTCTTTTTCTATCTAGACTGTTTTGTCGTCTGTCCGCCTTGACGTGTTCTTATTTGGTTCTCGAAACGGCGTGTCCGTGACCTAGCTTTCTTTCCACGCTTCATGCGACCATCATGACCCAATCTCCGACATGTCTCTCATAAATATACATCCACAAAGAGCGTTCTGCATGGCTCTCATTAAGCAGAGAGGACACTTCACTGGAACCTCAATCTTGATTCATTTGTGTGTCTTTCTCATCCTAGTTTCCTGCATCCGAGCGCCTCCTCTCACTCTACCTACCCACTCCATCAGCAGGCTCGCCCTCGCAACAGACCTCCCATGTTGATTTCCCTCTTTTACTCCCTCGCTATATTGAACATAAATCTCAGCGATTCCGAGCTAGCTCTGTCGGCATTAGGACAATGACCTGTGTCCCTCATAGACCACATGATTTACGCATTCTTTAGGCTTGACTGGCGAGTTCAAAGACGAGCGTGGGGTGGAAAGGACTTAGGAGGATGGCGAGTGCTACCCGTAGACAATCGCTGTGCGGGAGTTCGTCGCACTATGTGCTGTATTTAGAGTGGGTGACCGTGTGTGGGATGGCTTAGTATGTGCGGATCAAATGATAAGTGCGGAGAGGAAGAGGACGTTACCTAATCTATTCCCAGAGCAAGGATAGACCATATTCCATCATTCCATTCAGATGTTACTCCATAATTATATGCTGACTGTCGGAGAATAGTCATATACATCAGCGAAATACTGGCATGCAAAGTTCGCTATGTTATGCCTCTTATCAAAATTTGCACCACACCTGAAAATGGCAGATAAGGGGAATCGAACCTCCAGCTACAGAGACAAGGGCATTATTAACTGCTACAAGGCGTGGTTAATAATAGATACCGTTGTTGTACTCGTCGATCGTTATGGCAAGAATGATATGTTACGATGAAACGGTGATGAACCTAGCTGCAGCCCTGCAGCTATTTGTCCGTCCTAACATGGATATCTACTCGCCGTACTCGACGTGCCATTTCTTCGTGCCCCAGTCGATGTCTTCCATAGAGCGATATGCAATCCAGTCCATAGCTAGTGTTGCCACAGTCACCAGCACAGAGTAACACACGATAACATCGTTCCCACCTCAGAGCTCGATAATGATATAGTGTAAAGGCCAACCGGCCTCATTCCGGGGGCTTATCTGCCTAAATCAATGTTCGGAACTTTCTAAATAAAGTAAGTAACCGGTGACTAAGTGACTAACACTCATAACTCGAACGGTTGGCCTGGTTCCGCATTCCAGAGATTAGACTCACGACAGAACACCAACCTCAGTGATGGCTTGATGAGCACCGTTCATATAGTCTGGCAGCCAGACGTCCGAGGGCAGCTCGGGGTTCGATTCCCCGTATGTGAATAGGTGCTGAACTGCTTAAGTTTTTATACCCAGTACGGTGAGCTGTCGTAGGGAACGACATCGTTTCGTATGAAATCCGTACGCTGTATCTAGGGCTGCGCACCGTACCGTATACGGTATACGGCCGTAAGGTCCTGGTCCTAGTCGGTAACGGAAGTTACCATATACCGTACTGTAAAACATAATTTGAAAGCCTTTCGGTGTCAGTACGGATATCTTACGGCCGTCCACGGCCGTTTACGACCGTCAATAAATAAAATGTGTCTATTTAATTGTGCTCTAGCTCATTACTCGTTTAAAGTCTTACCAATAGCCGCATGCTCGCGCCAGAGACGATATTTTGTATCCCCCGACTCACTCTCAATGGAGAAGTCACCATCGTCTGGATCAGAATTGATGTTATTCATTCCAGCTGAGGAAAATGAGCAGGAGTGATATAAACTGTATGAGCAATGATACTCACCATCCCGCCTGCTTTTCTTCCCATTCTTCTTATCCTTCTTGCGATGGCAGCGAGAATTAGTAGCCTTCAGCCATCGTGATAGCTGATCGTCGTGTTATCCCATATGTCCTTAGTAATGAGCGTCGCAGGAAATACAGAGAACCCAAACGAAAAATAAGCCAAAAGCATAAAGGGCTGCCTTCACGGTTCAGGGAGCCTGAGAGTCGGAGTCGGCTACTCAGCATCGAAGCGAATAATCAAAGAAGCCGCCACGTACGTTCTCTCGAAGAAAACATGCTTTCAATCCAAGATCTTGCCTTACACAGAGAAATCGCGCAGCATCGATTAGCGAAGAAGCAGGACTTTGAGACTTGATTTGGATGAGACTGCCGCAGAGATACAAAGGGGACTTTGACCAAAGGAAGACGAGCATTAATCGTGGGTAGGTGCAACTGATGATGGTGGTGGTGCGGTGTTACCGGTGGCAGAAGGAAAAGTGTCTTCGGAAAACGGTCCGAGTGTCCAGTTGAAATTCCCACGGAATCACGAAACGACCCGCGCGCACCCATAGGCACCCGTCGTCCGGGCGTGACCCGGGGGTTTCCTTCCCTTCACGACTCGACTGGTAGATCTCGTTCTAGTTCTTACCCCTACGAACTCCTTCAGTTAAATCTCTGCCGCAGACTCGAATGATGTTGTGCCTCGCCATTGGCGACCAAGCCAGAGGCCAAGTGAGATCTCCCAACTGGGTGACTGAGAGGTCCTGGTACTGGGTGAAACTCAGAAGCGATGCTCGTCATTCGTTGATGTGTCTCTTGTATCCTAGTAGTAGCACCTCCTCGCAAGAGCTAATTGTCGTCGCCCACAGTCCCATACGACTGAGTTTGCCTTTCGCATTGAAGATGTATAACTCGAGGCAGGAACGGGAGGCGTTCTCTAAGCAGCGTTCTGGACAGTAGGCCTAATTCTTTCTCGCATCTTTCTTCTTCTCATAGCAGAGTTTTTCTCCTTCTGATTCGAAGAACGAGATTGACCAGGCCAGAATGCATCGCTAGTTCTCGATGTATGCATCTACTTTTTATGTCGTCACGCAATGAAGCATAAATGTCGCCCTGCTATTCTTGACACGTGATTGTCTCTTCTTCCCTAAGAATTCCGAGGTAATTATCCTATTTTTCCAGTCAGTTCACCTTGACCTTCGTCTAGGATGGAAGATGGTGCATCAATGGTGGACAAAGCAGGACTCTCCGAAGGCGAAGCCAGTTTCGCTTTATGGACATAACTGTACGTTAATGTCATTTGGCTTAATAGCGTGCTTTTTCTTACCCATCGTGCAACAATTTAGGCTGTATTCCCATATATTTGAGTTGAAACTTACCATCTTTTATCCGTGCTCTCCGTGGTCACGACTAGCAAACCAAGAATTAAGATGTCCGGTATAGAAAGACCTAAAATTCAACGCTATATGCCTCGCCGTCTATTCCGTTACTCCGTTCTATGACTTCCGGTTCTGAATAGCACCGCACCGCTCTTATACGAGAAGGTGAACATCCTACCTGACAGGTCTTGCGTAATACTTTCTTCCTTTTTTGTCCGATCTCCTTTTTCGGTGCAGTCTAACTTCCGTCATGCTGTTTGAATCTCACCGCCTTACGAACATGCAGTGCTACTACGCGTCCATGTCGAACATAGGATCCGCATAGGATCCCTGCGGCGAAATTCCATCTGACCTTGAATTCGCGTGAAAACATCCCAACGTGTCCTACTTGAACCACACTCACCGACGACAAGCAGGGAGAAGCTAAAATTTGACTTCCCGAATTTACGAGTCTCTTATAGCTCATTGTTACTGCTTTGTGGCAGAAGTTCTAGTCTCTTGATCCGATAATCAGGCCTGAACACCTCGAGTCCTCGACAACGTTCGTCCGTGTTCATCTGCTTTTGGTTCGGATCTCGTCGTGGATAGGATATCTAATACGTATTATTAACTTCGCACTTATTAACCATATCCTAGTGTATTCGCTACAGCGATAATTACCTCGTTTTGAATGCGTCGAGTCCTTTGAACGTCACATCAGGAGGTGGTAGGCAACTGCTGCGGCAGACGCGAGCTTACAATACCGCCCGAGGTCGATGGGTCGGTTTTCTGGAAAGCCTGGTTGAGAGAATGAATTGCGATGGGACTGTGCCATTCCTGATTTTCTCTGGACCATTTCTCGGAGAATTTGAGCTCGTCACCCTGCTGAGGAAAAGGTTTATGACTGGGTTAAAAGGCAGCCCATGGGATATGAAGGTAACAGACTGACTACTTATTAGCACAAGAATGACACCGGCAGGATATCTCTGACATGTCAGTCTAGACCATCAACTGTCACTGGAATGACATGATTCTCTTTGGAGGCGCCAACCTACCTACCTGCCAATACTCGTCCCCATTCTTGCTCTGTGGAGTCGAGACCGGAAGAAGACACTATTTCCGGTATCAGGTAGGCAGCTTATGCCGAAATGGGCGTCTCATGACTGCGTATGTGTGCCTGATTGCGATGCATTCTGATGTGCGGGCTCTGTCCATCATTTGCAGTGCCCAATTATTACTACGACCCAGATGTCAAGAGGCCGCAATTATATGGGCGTAATACCTGTGATAGATCGGATCGGTGCAAGTGGACTATTTCTGGACACATGTTGGTTATTAGTTCGCTGAGGCGTCATAGCCTTCCACAGCGACTGGTTGGAACCATACCACCACCACTACATCAGTCCCCCTCTGGTACACACCAAAGTATGCATAGACGTCTTACTCTCGATGTCCCAAGCCCTCATTCTGACTACCGCTATTATCTACAACCGATGTTCCCCGACGCACCGGCGTCCCCTGATGAACCAAGTCCTGTGATATCACCTACCCGCACGCGTATGTTCTATTTCAACTACCTTGTAACAGACACAAAAGTATGCGTTTTCATTTTACTCTAGATGTTTCAAGCTGACGTGAATATGAATAGTTAACGGATGAAGAACGATGGCACCGTCGTTATTACGATTATATTTTTCCAAACATGGAGAAGTCACGCTATGAAGGCGATGTTTTGCGATCCCTAACAAATGAAGTAAGCAGGTAAATCCACTGAAGGGCGGGCAGATGCTAATATATTCCAGACCGTACTACGCCAACGGCAACAGATTCAATATGATCATATCGATAGGTGTATCTCCGGGTTCCACGTTTATGACTCCATGAAGGCCAACCAGGAGGGATGGGCCATTCCAGTGCTGCAGCAACTCTACGACAATGGAAAGCCCGTCATACTATCCTCCCTCGCTGACGCTCCCTGCGCGGATCTCGGAGTTGATGGACTCTTAGAGAATTTTAACATGATACTTCGCACTGAACACCCTCTCACACCTTCTCTATCCAGCTTTTTCAAGTCATGCATCTCGAAACATTATGACTTTGGCACTGCGTATGCGCATCTCCGGCCGCTTTGGAAGAATGGCTTCAAACGACACAACCGTGAAATAGTGGACAGGAACATGCGGGAGGAAGTAATTATGGACAAAATAATCGTCAGTCGCCTTGTGCCACCTCGACGGGTCTGGGATTTGTATAGTAATCGGGTGGTACCATGGTGGATCGCATGCCAGAATCCATGGGCGATATCACACGCGTGGATGGATGAGAAGGATCGTAAGCCTGTGCTAACAGCAATCAACGGCTACAAGTGGCCCGTGCCGATCCCGAAAGATACTGACTTGGATGCCATTCGGATTGAGATGATCAATCTAGGCGCGGAGTATGTGTGGTTGGACGTCCTCTGCCTGAGGCAAGCAGGCGGAGAAGAGGAAAATGTGCGCGCGGCGGAGTGGAAAGTAGATGTTCCCACAATTGGACGCATATACGAAATGGCCGAGAGAGTGGTGTACTACTTTTGCGGGTTAGGTCGACCATTCACGACTGAGGAGAGTGGTTTGAAGAGTGATAGGAGTTGGTTCAGACGCGCTTGGACCCTGCAGGAGATCAGCAAGCATCCCATCATCGGCGGTACTTCCATCGATGACACGATGGTGTACGAAATGTTGCCAGCCAAATTTTGTGAGCAGCTGCTGTCGCTGGAGAAAATCGCAAAGCGTGTATTCGAACAGACTGATGTGTTTTCCATATTGTCTCACATGCGGGATCGAGTATCGACCAAACCCAGAGACAGAATTGCAGGACTAGCATATCTTCTGAGACCACAGATCATACCCGCATATTATGAGGCGCAGTCGGAAGAGGATGCCTGGACTGCATTGGTGAATGTAATCGCACATGATTACAAGGCGCCAATGCTTTTCCTATACCCCGAACCTGGGAACGGAAACGAAAGATGGAGACCATCATGGGACCAGGTCATGAATGGGAGCCTTCCATCTCACAATCCGTATTTGCTGCACGACGCCGTCACGTGGAATCGGGAGACGAATACTAACTCGTATCAAGCTTATTTCATCCGATCGGCCCTTGTCCGAGGACTGGACCGGGAAGATAAGCATGGGAAGCCTCGGTGTGGAGATTTTATTGTCAAAGACAGGTTCATTGGGAGAGACCATAGTTTCAAGATCGTCGCCGCCCACCAACACCGAATTGCCGAGGGTTGGTATACAATTTTTAGTAGTGAAAATAGAGGACTCCATTCAGAGGACTCAAGGTACTGGGTTTGCGGTCGGATGAGACCAGGGAATACATTCGAGAAACAGTCGGTTTTCCAGATGCCGTACTTTGTGGATGCCGAAAGGCTGAGGACTCTGCGCATGGGTGAAATGTCTCGCGTCACTCTTGCGTGATGGACATAGATGCGAGATACTCTCGAAGTTTGTTCACAGTAAAGATCACAAAGGATTCTGTATGTACGCCGTTTGTCAAAATGACGGATAATGATGCTAACAACTTACAAGTGACGCTGACACACTAACTGTCCCCGCACCGTCTTTCGAAAACAGTAGGAACTCGCGTTGCAGTCAAATTCCTTTTACCATAGACGGTATTTCATAAGCCAGCCAGTATCGGTGGCTACAGCCGCTCCCTACCCCCTGGTATAACGTTCAAGGGACTTGACGTATTCAGGCGAGGAGTTATCACGGAAGCGAACGCACAGAATATGATCCACGTATGTTCAGCCAAGTGTCGAAGATGTAAGGGGAACCATTGAGCGTAAGTTCTCGTAGAAGAGCATCTGTGATTGTCACTATTCGGCCTCTATTGGATCCGTCGCAATAGGCCCTTACAAACAAGAAGCTTCATGGATTGACTTATCACGGGATCGCAAGCCGTTGCCGGCAGATAAAACGACCTATGGCCCTCCACGTCCAGCTATAAGACTCGCCTTATCAACAGCGACGTACTGCGTAGACAAGGCGAGGTAGTTATGGCAGTACGGATTGTGACACGCAAGTACCACCATAAATAAAGTTCAATCTCGCCCCGGAGTCGTAAGAATTCCCCTCTGTTGAGCAGACAGCACTGCTTGTGTATTGTCATCTCTAGGATGATAGTAAACAGCTCGAGGTCGATAATGTGCACAAAATCCAGGAGAAGTAGGCAGCATCATAGTTGAGCATGTCGTAATACTAGCGTCCATTCCAAGATGAATCGGAAATAGCATAATAGGAATAGCCCGTAGCTCGGTGATTGGAAGCCTTAATGAGGAGAGACTGGATAAGCAATGTCGAAAGAATCTATTGAGCCACGGAAGAGGAAGAAGTAACCCAGACCACGCGATGAGTCCTATGGTCCCTCACACGCAGAAGAATTGAGAATACGATAACTTTTAATTGTAGAATACGGATATACAATGAATTCTGTCGGACATGGTGAGAAAAACCATCATTAAGTCAAAGGATATCGACGTACAGTGAAATATACACAAGCAAAGCTGGTATGAATCCATCGTGATTTCCTATTCTGCGTCGTAAGAGTGAGAGACAGAATTATATGAACAGAAGGAAGTACTGACCTGAAATAGAGGCCGTCTGTCTCGCTCGCATTGGAAGGAACGGGCCATCAACCGTGTTCAAGATCAGTATGGGCAACATCCATAGATATCCATCCGCATGACGACGTCTGAGCGGAAGGGAGATGGACGCGGAGGAACGTCGTCGAGGGCCATCAGATAGGGAGACGAAAACTTGTGCAGCATCGTAGCTTACTACCACTGTCCGGGGGATTCGTCCTATTCCTGCACCACATCTCGAATACGAATGGTGACCTTAATCGTACCGAGCCCTGGGAGATGACGACGGGCTTCTATGAGGAATTAAAGCTACTTATATACGTCAATATACAGTGAGCAAAACCTTCGTTCCTCAACTCACTCGTGTGATCCCAGGCGGCAGAACAGTTTGCCTCTCTCATACTGTTTGCAAGACAAACTGTAGTGTCCGAGTCCATGGTAGACGTTCCGTTGGAGACGAGTATGGGAACGGCAGCCGCACAGTTCAAGGTTGACCAGTGAATCGGGAGGAAAGAAATCCCAGCTCGGACTCCCAATCACGGCGGCAGCAGGCCCGACATCCGATGCGCACGGACCCGCGATGTTATTCGGTGTGACCGAACTCGATAGTAGTTGTATCGCCCTTCGGTTAATGACGTGCTTGACACACTGATCCAGGTCCTCACAACGACTTGGCATCCGACAGGACCTCGACGCCAACGACATCAGGGGGATGGCAGACGAATCTCTGCCTCCGTGCGATAGGCCGAGGGGCATCCTTGCGTGCTATCTGGATGTCGACGCTTTCGCCCTTTCACGAATCTTACACTGGCAGCAGCACAGTGGTCAGCAAGCATCTAATCGATCAGTCAACTTCAAATCAGAACCAATAAATGAAAAAAGAAAACTGGAAGACTTACTCCTTGGAAAGCTCCCAAATTTTTCTGTGATAGATAGATCCGTAGTTTTCGAATATACAGTATCAATCGTAGCAGCCATAGAGAGTCAGGAATAGACGACATTGGAATGAAGACGACCTCGGTCGGTGGCGGGGGAGATGTTGTCTTGATGGTCGATGTGAAGAATGCCACGTTCGCCGTCGATCCGTCCGATTTACTGATACGTGCATCGAAAGTGTGGAGAGGAGCCATCTCCGTGGCAACAAAGTAAATATCAGACCGGGAGCTGATATCTTTTGTTGATGTCGAAGAAACGCACAACCTTCTGGTGAATATAACATAGCAGATGGAGCATTATGGGAGGTGCTAAAGAGAGCTATGTCAAGAGTAGGCTAGAGACTGAAAAATAGGCAAACATACTCAGTGTAACGCTGTCCTAAAACCAATACTGTATGATGCCCTCTGTAAATCGGTATTCACTGATTGGCAGCAAAGGGTTAAGCTCAAAAGTTCGGTTGACGCGAAGGACTGAGCTTGCAGCTGCTGTGACGGTTGATTGTCGTTATTCTTCTATATGCCCATAGTAATGAGAGTCGCAGGAGATGCGAAGCGCCCAACGAGGGATAACACAGAAGGACGGAGGGCCGCCTTAACGATTCAGTTATTGTCAGCACCAAGACAAACAATCAAAGAAACCACCGCGTATGCTTCTCCTGAAGAAAACATGCTTTCAATCTAAGATCTTGTTTTACACTGAGAAATCATGCAGTATCGTTCAGCGGAGAAGCAGGACTTTGATATGTGATTTAGACGAAACGATCAGGAGACTTTGACCAAAGGACGACGAGCATTAATCGTAGGCAACTGATGATGACGGCAGAAGGAAAGCGTCTTCGGCCAAACGGTCCGAGACCGCAGTTGAAGTTCATATATAACGGCCCGTGCGCACCCGTTGCCCGGGCGTGACCGGAGTTTCCTTCCCCTCACTGCGCTCTCACTCGACTGGTTGATCGCGTTCTAGTAACTCTCGTACCTATTAGGTCCTTCAATTAAATCTCCGCTGCAGAATCGGATGACGTTTAGCCTCACAATTAGAAACCAAGCAAGAGGCCAGGTGAGATCTGCCAACTGGGGTGACTGAGGGGTGTTAGCTCTGGGTAAATCTCAGAACCGATGCTCTCGCTCATCATTCATTAATGTGTCTCTCTTTTATCCTAGTAGTACTTAGTATCTCCTCGCATGAGCTGGCTGTCGTCGCCCACAGCCCTGTACGAGGAAGTGGGATAGTGGTGAGGTGTACTGCTTTCGCATTGAAGATGTATAACTCGGGGCAGGAATGCGATGTATTCTCTGAGCGACGTTCTGGACGATAGGCGTATTTCTTTCTCGCATCTGTCTCATATTTCGCTGCCGCAGAGTTTTTCCTTCATCAGATTCGAAGAACGAGATTAGCCAGGCCAGAATATATCGCTAGTTCTCGACGTATACATCTACTTTTTATATCATCGTGCAATAACCCATGAATGTGGCCCTACTATCCTTGACACGTGATGATCTACTCTTCCTTAAGAATTCCAAGGTAATTATCCTATTTTTCGAGTCAGTTCACCTTGACCTTCGTACGATCTGACGTCTCACTGCTAGGATGGAAGATATTACATCCATGAGGTTCTATGCAGGATTCTTCGAAGGCGAAGCCAGTTTCGCGTTATGGACGTACTTGTACGTTAATGCCATTTCGCTGAATGACGCACTTTTGCCTATCGTGCAACAATTTAGGTTGTATTCAGTACTTGGATTAAAAATTATCGACTTTTCTTTGTGCTCTACGTGGTCACGACCAGCAAACCAAAAATTGAGATACCCGGTGCAGAGGGATCTAAAATTCAACGCTGTTTGCCTCGCTCTTTATTCCGTTACTCGGTTCTATGACTTTCGGTGCTCAATAACACCGCTCTCTGTGTCTTACACAAGCCGGTGAATAGCTGACCCGGCAGGCTTCGTATGGTTCTTTCTTCCTTTTGTGCGGTCTAACCCTTTTCGGTGCAGTCTAACTTCCATCATGCTGTTTGAATCTCACCGCTTCTATGAACATGCAGCGCTGCTACACGTCCGCGTTGAACATCCCATCTGACCTTGAATCCACGTGAAAGCATTCCAACGCCAAGGCTTGGCTGAACATACGTGGATCACACCCCGTGTCTTCGCTTCAGTGATAACTACCTTGCCTGAATATGTCAAGTACTTTGAATGTTACTTCAGGAGGGGGGAGTGGCTGTAGCATAGATACTGGCTTATGCTACCGTTCGAGGTCGATGAAGTAGGTGGTAGGAAAAACCTTCGTTGAACCTACTTTTCTGGCGTGACGTTCTGTAATAAATACCGTCTATATTAACAAACATCAAGTAAGAGGAATTTGACGGCAACGCAAGTTCCTACCGTTTTCACAGATGGTGCGGGGACAATTGATGGATCAGCGTCGCTTCTGATAAATGATTTCAAAACGTCTTGATAGTAGTTTATAGGGATTCTTCTTAATAGGTGAAAAATCAAACCCATAGGAACACCTTTCTCACTGGCATTATTATCCGTCGTTTTGATAAACGGAGTGCATACAGAATTCTTCATGATGTTTATTGTGAACATGCTTCGAGGGTATCTCGCAGTTATTTACGTCCATTAAGCAAGAATTACGCGAGATACTTTACTTATGCTTCAAAGCCTTCAGCCTTCCTACATCTACAAAGTACGGCATCTGGAATACTGATTCCTTCTCGAACCTTTTTCCTGCCCGCATCCGACCGCAAACCCAGTACCTCCACTCCTCTGAATGGAGTCCTTTATTAGGGCAGCTAAAAATTGTATACCGGCCGTCCGCTATTCGGTATTGGTGGGCGGCGACGATCTTAAATCTATGATCTGTCCCAGTGACCTTGTTTTTGACAATAAACTCTCCACGCCGAGGCTTCCCACGCTTTTCTTCCCGGTCCAATCCTCGCACAAGGGCCGATCCGATGAAATATGCTTCATATGAGTTGGTATTGGTCTTCCGGTTCCAAGTGACAGCATCATGCAAATGCGGATTGTGAGACGGAAGGCTTCCATTCATGACCTGGTCCCATGATCGTCTCCATATTTCGTTTCCGTTCCCAGGTTCAGGGTATAGGAAAAGCATTGGCACCTTGTAATCGTATGCGATTACGTTCACCAAGGCAGTCCAAGCATCCTCTTCCGACTGTGCCTCGTAATATGCGGGTATGATCTGTGGTCTCAGAAGATATGCTAGTCCTGCGATTCTGTCTCTGGGTTTGGTCGACACTCGACCCCGCATGTGGGACAATACGACAAATACATCTGTCTGTTTGAATATGCGCTGTGCGATTTTCTCCAGCCACAACAGCTGCTCGCGAAATTTGGCGGGCAGCATTTCGTACACCGTCGCGTTATCGATGGAAGTCCCGCCGATAATGGGGTGCTTGCTGATCTCCTGCAAGGTCCACGCACGTCGAAACCAACTCCTATTACTCCCCAGGTCATGCTCCTCAGCTGTGAATGGCCGACCCAACCCAGAGAAGTAGTACACAACTCTGTCAGCCATTTCATACACATATCCGATTGTGGGTACATCCACCTTCCACTCGGCAATGCGTACATAGTCCTTTTCGTCATCTCCTTGCCTCAGGCAGAGGACATCTAGCCACACATATTCCGCGCCTAGATTGATCATGTCGGCCCGGACGACATCCAAATCGCTATCTTTCGGGATCGGCACAGGCCACTCGCGTCCGTTGATGGCCGTTAGTACAGGCTCACGATCTTTCTCATCCATCCATGCTTGTGATATTGCCCATGGAGTTTTACGTGCGAGCCACCATGGCACCACTCGATTACTATACAGATCCCAGACTCGGCGAGGTGGCACACGTGGAGTGATGATTATATCCTCCACGAGTACTTCTTCTCGCATCTTTCGGTCCATTGTTTCACGATTGCGTCGTTTGAATTCGTTGGAATAACGTCGCCGGAAATGCGCAAATGCAGTGCCAAAGTCATAACGTTTCGAGATGTATGACTTGGAAAGGTCGGATAAATGCTGGGTGAGATTGTATCGGGTGCAAAGCACCTTGTTGAAACTCTCCAAGAGTCCATCGATTCCGAGATCCACGCAGGGAGTGTCAGCGAGGGAGGATAGTACGATAGGCATCCCATAGGCATACAGCTGCTTCAGTGCTTGAACGGCCTGTCCCTCTTGGCGAGCATTAATGGAATCATAAGGGCGGAGCTCAGGGATCCGCCTATTAATATTTTCATATTTAATCGATTCCTGTCGGATAGGTCTGTCCTGGAATATATTAGTTTCTGCCACCCATTCATGGATTTACTTACTTCATTCAATTCATTTGTGTCTCGCAAGATCCTAGTTGGTTCGATAAGAAGGGAAATAGTAATAACGACGGCGCCATTGTTCCCCCTCCATTAGCTGTCCACAGTCACATCAGAATAAGGGCTTGAAACAATTAGAATAAGATGATAACACATACTTTCGTGTGTGCTGGAGGGAGTTGATATGGTGGTGGTAGTGGCAGTGTATTTCCAACGTGTGGCTGTGGAAGGCGATGACGCCTCAGCAAACTAATAACTGACTCCTTCCGGAAAAAGTCTGTTAGTGTCGTTCCCCTTTATTATATGTTATTAAGCTCATATAATTGCGTCATCCCTAACTCCGAGTCGTGGTAAGAATATAGCACTGCAAATGATGGACAAAGCCTGCACCATTAGAATGCATCGGAATCTGCCACGCAGACGGCAATTCTACAATGGGATTGAGGCTCTAGAACATCACGAGTAAATTCATCATTGAGCATAAGTTCTCCTGGCAGTGTATCTGTGATCAACTCAAGTCAGTCTCTCGGATCTGCTGGTTCCCATAAACAAGAGGCTTCGTGGATTGATGTACCGCGGGATTGCAAGCTGTTACTGGCAGATGAAATGACCCATGGGCCCTCCATGTCCAGCTATACGACTTGCCTACTGAAAGCGACGTACCATGCAGACAAGGCGGGGTAGTTATGGAGAACATGACGAGCAAGTGCCATACCATATAACGCTTAATCTTGCCTCGTAGGTGTAAGGGTTCGACGCGAATACAGCACCGCTAGATTGACTGCTCAACGAGACCGCTTCCATTATTAAAAGATGAGAAAACTTCCTATGCCCTGGTTTCTAACTGGGACACCAGGAACCGAACCCCAATCTACCGTAAACCCAGAGAATACGCCACAACGGCTTAGTGAATGCCGATCAACATGGAATAGGAATAATCATCCAAGGACAAGGGACCGTCAAATTGACCTTTTAGGACAATACCGGCTTATTCAATATGCCTTGGCTATTCAGATGCAACATACCGTGAGTCATCTCATTTGCGATGGGTGGATCTTCTCTGGATGCGGTTTCTCCATAATAAACGAATATTATCAAGCACGTTCGTGGCATGATCATCAGGCGTGTATGCCCCTTCCGCTCGTTTCCTGGAAGATCGACAATCAGCCTTGCCCCGGTCAAGAAAGATAAGCCTGCCAACGAAAATTCTTCCCTCTCACGCTCGTCGCTTTCAACGTAGGCGCCATTCTCCTACAGTAGCACCCCCTCTCGTCTATATCCTCCCACAGCTGATTAGGGCAGGAGACGGAGACGTTGGAGAAGCTAAGCGGAGGGCCGACGGGTATCACGGTCTTTAGTGCATAAGCGTGGTATGATATGGAATTGATAATCCTGCGGTATCATAGGGAATGTAAGGCGCAGACATTGCATACACTGCCTTGGACCGTGGACCGGGAAGTCTGAAAGTCTGAAAGTGGGTCTGTGGAATCTAGATGTTAGCTCCTCGTAGGAAGTAAAGTAAATGTGACTTACCTTGGAAGCGCCCGTCAAGTAGGAGAGGAACCAGCTGAGCGTTTACCAAGGTCTCCGTTGATGTGTCACCTGTAGACCTGTAACCGGTCGTCTTCTATATATGGGAGCAAGCCTTATAAATATATCGTGAGCTTGCTCCCATATATAGAAGACGACCGGTTACAGGTCTATGTCACCTGAACCATCCAGACCTAGACGCCGGCATGATAGGTACCGCTACGCAGGAAAGCGAGACGCGGAAAGATGAATACACTCCTTCCGCACCTATCGTCACCTATTCCTGTGTTATAATTGATTGCTTCATCGTGTCTTCTTCATCGCCCTTGTCGGACCTCTGTCATTGCATTTTATCCCTATCATGATATAGCATGTGGTCGTAATGGCTAGGCTTACCACCTGTGTGTCCCCTGCCCGGAGTGATACATTTTAACTCATCGGCATCCATCACCAGCTATGAGCCCTCTGAATAGTGTCTTGAGGAGAAACAAGGTACTCAGCATCGAACGGGGCCATCATTGGGTGGCTAGGGACAACAGAGCACCGGTCAGAAGCAGAAAACTGAGCGGAGTGTAGTCGACGGCCTGTTGATAGCCACAACGGGTTTGCTCCACGATGTCCAAGATGGGGGTGTTGAGGTACCAGGGGCTATAGACCCGCGGTAGGGGCTGATATGGAACTGGGAGAGCCGGGGTTTGGGGTTGGGGAATTATGAATTCAAAGATAAAGGCGCGCGCAGAAAAGTAGGCGGCAGAGACGGTCCGGCCGTTGGAAGGAGCCGGGTATTGCCGAACGTGCCCTTTTCCGCCATCATCGCCTGCTATAGTTGATCGACAGTCTCCCCACTTCTATCCTTGATCTCTTCTATCGAGGGCCCAGCACGATTCTGCGCTGATGGTCTGCGAATCAACGATCCGAGTTTGGATTAAATTTATCATTTCTTCGGCTGTACGTGGTTGGTTTTTTTTTTGATTGCCGGTCTACAAACTAACTCTCAGACTGCGACACAGTCCTCGTAAAATGTTCGGTCTGCGCGTTCCCCTCTTGTGATGCTTGTTTATGGGTTACAAAGGACGACGAATTACGGCAACTGAAAAATCCTGCTTTCCGACCTGGTTGCGAAAACCGAATTGTAGGGAGTGGTTTTTTGTTAAAGGTATGCTGGGATTTTTGAGTATCTCGCCAACCCATGATATCACCCCTTGTATAAGGGCATGCATGTCCGATCGTAGCATCAGCTCTTAGGTCCTGTACCAACTTCCGCTCTGAACGCTTGTAGTGTATCTGCCATCTATACGTACAGCAGCTCGAATACCAGGTCAGGAGGATGCAAAACATTTTGATAAGGCGAAAGTGTCGCCAGTGGTGAGTATTGCAGTCTTTTTGGTGAGTCTTTTCGTCTTGCTTCGTATGCTATTGTAGCTTACAGCCTTCAAAAGAATAAAATCGCCTATCATGGCCACGCGAGTACATTGTCGTAACGGGTGATTATCAGTTAGCCCTGAAATCCTTTCTACATTGACATTCATGAATTATGATTTGTTTCTTTTCCGTCTTCCAAGGGAGACGACTGTGCTGCTTCCCGGGAAAAGTATGACAGCAGGATGTGTATATGCCCGTCATTCAGGCAGACATGCTGGAGGAGATGGCGCGGTCTGAGCGGACGGATTTGTGAGGCTTACGATCAAGTTTATGGTGTGTCTTGTGCTACGTTCTCTATCGTATCAAACCCATTGGTTCCTTAGAGACACTGAGTGATCAGACTTGTTCTACCTTGTACAAAGATGGATGGACCGGCCGTCTAGCGTACCATTCTATCACTTAAGACCCTGTTGTACGCATCACCTTCAAGCTCATTCTGACCATTTCCCCCCATCCATCGAGCTTTGGTTCCAATCCGAGTGTCCGAATATCGTGTATCCACCAAAGCCACTGCCGAAAACAGGAGTGCCCATTTCACCTGATTGTATGGTCGTCCCACCAGACCGTCGGCCTAACTCTGTCTGCCTTATGACGGTGTGAGGAGTATTGTGCATAGATCGCAGGGTATACACGCCTCATGATGCACGTTCAAAGATAACTAGGGATGCTAGGAACATAGGAGGAACCGTATATGAAGTTTGTCGCGTAGAGCGGTGTATCTGTAATGGCTGGGTTGCACATGCGTATGAATGACAAGTATGGATAGGAAGACGATAATCCCTAATTTTTTCATGGAGGAGGAAAGAAGTACTTGCATCCGCACGTTCCATCGTCACAGTCGAATATTACTAGAAGGAATGCGCATCAGAGGATATAAGTTTTTCATTGATTCAGTCCGCAATTCATCGTGGAGGGAGACGCCGATGCATACCTTTACTGTACAAAAACTTCTGATGTCCTGACTTATAAATTAGATTATGGAGAATAGAACCGCAGTCTACAGTAAACCTAGCAATTATACATTAACGGCTTGGTGAATGCGGATACATATATATATATCGACGTCAAGGCACGGAAATAATCATCCAAGTACAAGGGGCCGTCAAATTTATCTTTTTAGGACAACACTGGGTTATTGCTACCCGCTAGCATGATTTATATTAGTGTTTGAATCGCGGATACTTTTCATAGAACCAATGACAGAGTCGAAGTGGTTCTGCATCACATTTATGGGAAGGTGGCAAGGTAGTATAACGCATTTCAACTGCGACTAAACTTTCATAAATTTATATTCAGATATAGTGTAACGGTCATAGTGCTGTGGGTTCGATCCCCACTCTCTGAATCCTACAGAAGAAAATGATTGTTAATTTCGGCTTTTTTATGCCCTCCTTAGGTCAATATCAAGGACTGTAATCACAGAACACTGAGCTACTCAATATTAAGTTTCGTACATTTTAATTATGAAACGTGCAGATTCAGATGTGGTGTAATGGATAAGATCACTGACGTGGTGGGTTCGATTCCCGCCCTCTGATCTGAGGTGGTCTGGACAAGAAGTTTTACCCCTGACGAGGACCGGTTCATCGTCCCGCTGCTCGCTGGAATTTTTATTGGATACTAGGGGATAATATAGAGCGGGTTGAGTATCCGCATTCGGGAAGTACTGTTCTTCTCTGGATGCGTCTCACAATGATAAGAGACCATTATCAGGAAGTTTGTTTCTCAGTCATCAAGCGTGTACATCTCTTCCGCTTCCTCCCTGAAAGAACGTCAATCAACCTCGGCCCAGTCAAGAAATGACCCCCAACCTTTTTTTTCCTTCTCGCGCTCGTTCGTCACTCTTAATGAAGGCATCATTCTCCAATATCAGCACTCGCACTCACGCTTCTTGAAAGTACTTGTAGAAGACAGGAAATGATACGGTGCTTTGGAGAAGCTAAACAGAGGGCAGATGAGCATCACGGTCTAGGCTAGTGCACGAGGTACATTGGCCTGGTACGATACGATATTGATAATCTTGTAATATGGTAGGGAATGGAAGTTTTGGTAAAGTGAAGAAAAGGTACACGCCACTTTGGCCCATGGATTAGACCGAGATGATACCCTAGAGAGCTTGCGGAAAATAAAATTTCCCTAGTTAGCAAGTAGAGTAAACATGGCTTACCTCGGAAGTGCGTGTCTGGTGTGAGACGAATTTAACGCTCTCAGAGTCATTGGCCAGGTCATAGTCCAGAGAAGGGAACTGAAGACTCGACCTGATCCCGATCCCTGTTCCAGCTACTTGCGTCTTCATCAATTTTACGTCTTGCCACCATTCGCCAGATAGGGAAAAAAGCTAGCAAAGGGATGGTCCTGCTGGACAAGGGGTATTGTGGGGAAGTGCCAGAGTGGCCAAGAAAAGCCAAGCTGGGGTGCAAATTCTCCGCTATCGTGAACTTCGCAAGTTAGAGAACACGTCGATATCCAGCAGCACAAAACGAAAACAGTAAAAACGGCAGAGGACGGAAAGGGACGTCGGACGGAGCCGGATATTGCCGAAGATGCTCTCACTTCCGCCATCATCATCACGTACGCTCGCTATCGACTCGTCTCTTGCTCAAAGTCTCAGTCGGATCTCTGACAGCCTTTTATCGATTATCAACACCCCTGATCTCTTCGCTGCAAGATTCTCCGCCAATGGCCTGCGAAACATGGACTTGGATCGTTCTTTGGGGGGAGTGCGCGTGGCTGATTTTTTGATTACCAGTCTATTGGCGTGCTCCATTCCTGTGAAACTCGTTTATGGGATCGAAGGACAACGAATTACTGTGATGGCTGCAAGGTGAGTCAACTGGAAGCTTTGAGCGTCACTGGCACCAATGGACATAGGCGATTTTCAGCAAGTGTCACGAACGCTGTGGGTTATGGTATCATTTCAGTATTCGGTAAACCCCTGGTTGTCATTGACTTGTCCTCTCGCTATTACCATTGGTCGGTGTCGGCACCTTCACTTCATCCTTCCAATTAGATCTTGTTGCATCATCGCCCATGCATTGTGTTGTGATTTGATTGTTAAAACGTCCGGCCAGATGGTTTTGTGTAGTACTTTGGCCGCTCAGCATCAGTGATATGTTCAACAATAAGGATCTGCTTACAGTTAGGAGCGTTGATATACATATGCTGTTGAAAAATTTCGCACCTGATGGGTTTCCTCTCTTCCACTGCGAGAAAAAGCGGTGCGAGATGATTAAGTTTTCTATAAATTCCCACGGAAACGCGTAACGGGCCCGTGCGCACCCGGTGTCCGGGGTATTTCTGCCGTGGTTTGAGAGTCCGACCTGGGCAAGCTTCCTTCCCTTCCTTTCACTGCGCTCCCACTTCACTGGTCGATCTGGCTTGGTCAACTGTCCAACTCTCGTTCCTATGGACGCTTCCAATTAAACCTCTGACGCAGACTCAGACTCGACGTTTTGCCTCGGAGTCGGCGACTGGTAGAGAGATGAACTGAGTTTTTCGCATTTGGACGACTGGGGTGAGTTTGAGAACCTGTGTTCTTGCTTATCGTTTATTGACATGTCTCTTTTTCTCTAGTAAATTCTCACCATCGCATCATTTCCCACAGCCTTATGTGACTGAGTTCGCACTTCGCGTCGAAGATGGATAACTCGGGGTGGGAACGGCATGGATTCTCCAAGCAGCGTTCTCGGTGGTAGGCCTTGTTCTTTCCGGAAGTATTCTCCTTCTCAGAATTATGCTCTTCTACAGCAGGACTTATTCCTTCAATTCTATGAACAAAATGCGCTGGGCCAAATTATGTCACCGATCCTCGACGATGTTCCTCTATGCCGTCTTTTGTGATCTGGGCGCATCAGTCCGATAACCATTCTTCAACAAGGATTCAGAAGTAAGTATCCTATTATTCAGGTCAGTTCACCCTTACCTTCGTACGACTGACGCCTCACTTTCAGGATGAAAGATACTGCGATGGTGGGCTATGCAGGATTCGTCGAGGGCGATGCCAGTTTCGCTTTATGTACCTACCTGTACGTTGCTATGCTTTCGTTTGATGACATGTCTTTCCTGATCTATCGTGTAACGGTTCAGGTTGCAGTACTGTATCGCAATCTACAACTATATATCTTGTTTTCGACTGGTCTGCATGCGCTGGACTTGATCATAACCAACAAACCAAGGCCACTTCGGGAACACATATATTCCGAAACCCCCTCCTTAACTTCGTTACTCACCTGTACGAACTCTGGTGCTGGAGATGGCTACTTTCTGAGGCCGCCTCGAACGCTTGCATAACCACTTTAGCAACTGGAGACGAAGAGAAGAGGCCAGTTGAATCCTTCAAACTCGGAGGAATCTTTCAGGCGTCGCTCTGGGTGAGTCTCAGTACATGTTCTTGCTCATTGTTTGTTGACGCATCTTCTCTATTCTAGCACATCCTTGCGTGCGTTCGTCATTTCCCGAGTCTCTGTACGATCAAGGGTCGCTGTTCGCATTGGAGGCTTCGTCCAGGGAACGGTTATTAAATAGTTCAGTACGATGCTCTCCTGTATGCGTTTGTTTTTTACGTTGTCAGGCGACGATCTATGGGTGTTGCTTCTGGTTACCTTGACACGTGAGGGTCCATATTTCCAATGTATCTTATTACTCGGGTCGGTTCTCCCTTATATTGATATGATCTGACGTCTGACTTCTAGATGAAGGATAATAACCTAGTGGCCGGAATCGTCGAGGAAGATACCAACTTCGCTTTGTGTATATACCTGTACATCAACGTCCTTTCACTTACTGACGTGCCTGTCCTGACCCGTTGGGCAAGGTTTAGGTTGTATCACCATATATTTCAATTAAAAGCTATCGCGCTTTCAGGCCTTCTGTGTTCCCTGTACCTTATCGTACCGCGAATTGGGCAGCCCTGTGCGGAAAGGCCTATAATCCAACGCCGCCGTGAGGTGCTCTTTATTTCTTTAAACAGCCACATGAACTCCAGTGGTAGGTAGGAGCGCTCGCTTTGTATACCAGGCATGGCATTACTGTTCGTCTCTTTCCAGGCTTCGCGTAATCCTTTCTGTCTTTTTCCAGATCTAACCTTTCTCAGTGCAGTCCAACTTGCGTCGGGCTGTTTGAATCTCACCGCACCTATGGCATATAGTGCTACACATCCGCAGTGAACATGGAATCCGTGCGTCGAAATGCCATCGATGACCTTGAATCGCACATACCGATGACGAGCAGGGAAAAGATAAAACTTAACCCTTGAGACTGCGAGCCATAATGTTGGCAATTTTTATGCCCTGCGACGATGGACCGCTCAGTTTTCGTACATCTCTTGAATGAGATTTGATTATGGAACATGTAGATTCAGATATGGTGTAATGGATAAGATCATTCATGTTGTGGGTTCAATTCCCGCGCTCTGAAATCTGGCTGGCCTGCAATAACTACAGCATTTTTATGTCGTTCCGCTACTCACCTGGAAATTTTCTTGTATATTACAGGATGATATAGAGCGCAAGAAAGCATGAACATGTTGGGGTTTCGAGCGGGTGCTCGGGAAGGGAGGGTTGGGTAATCTTCATTAGCGACGTACAGATATTCTCTGGGTACGCACGAGTGCACCAGCCTTCTCCCCTCTCATGATCATCACCCTTGACAATCAGCATCATTCTCCTACAGTAGCACCCCCGCTCCTCCGATTACTTGTAGAACGTCCACAGTCAATTAGGGAAGGAGCTGGAAACAACACGATGTGTGCATAACGATATTTCGTGTATGAGATGAATCAGCATGGTACGATATCATCATCGTCGATATGGTATTGATAATGCTGTGGTATTGTAAGAATGGAAGTCTCAACAGAAAATGCATATGAAAAGCCAAAAAATGTCTCCATAATGCGTTTCAGGCATGTGGAATAATATATGGTTTCCTTGTTGCTAACAATATTTGAACACGATCGAATCAACAAAGAATCGTTTCAACCTCTAACCCAATAAATTTGAGTTTCCGAAGTCTTTCATTTTCTACTTCATCCGCTGTACTGAACACTGATAATTTCTCAAACTTCCCATCCTGTCTTGTCCGCCCCACTACCCAACGTGCAACGAATTTTAAATTTTCTTCCGGCGCTTCATCCCCTTGGTTGCTGCCTAATAGTGTATAGGAGTCATTGGGTATCGGGTAAGCGTGGTAGGCGATTATTTTGAATGTTTGGGACTGCCCACTGTCAACTCTCCTTGCCGAGGCTTCCCATTAGCATATAATCCGCCAGCTAATCCAGGAACAATACCTGAGTTGATGCGGAGTCCCTTATGGTAGTCGATGTTCGTCTTTTCTTTCTGAGAAATGAACCCCATAAATTCCCCGGCATAATGTGATGGAAGCGTCTTTGTCATTATCTGCTCCCATGTTGGTCGCCAATGTTTCTTTCCAGTTCCAGGCTCGGGGTACAAGAGGAACAGTTCTCCACAACGATAAACATCCAGGACATTTACGAGCGCTACCCAGGCATCCTCTTCGGACTGGGTTGCATCGTGTTTTGGGATACCATCTGAGTAGAGAAGGAATACCAACCCAGCGACTCTATCTACCGGATTCGTTGATATGCGCTTCTGCATATGCGGCAGAATGGTGAATAGAGACTCTCCAAAGTCGCCAAGCCTCATCTGTCGCAACGATCCCAATTTTTCTTTGAACTTGAAAAGTCCTTCTTCGTCCATCATGCCATCGTCTCCTGTTTCCCCACCAATTTTCGGCTCATCTTTGGGTATCTCCTGCAATGTCCAAGCTCGATTAAACCAACATCGATCACTCTCAAAGTCACCGTCTTTGAAACTCAGTGGCCGACCTAGCCCGCTGAAATAGCAGACCACAGGCGCCTCTCGATATACTGCTCCGATGGTAGGCACATCTGTCTTCCACTCCTCTACGCGTAGATGCTCCCCCAGGCCACCCAGCTGTCTCAAACAGAGAACATCCAGCCACGCATACTCTGCTCCCAGGTTCAACATCTCGATTCGTATGAGATTAAGGCCAGCGTCTTTTGGTATAGGTACAGGCCATTGGATGGTGTTCGATTTATCGTACCAAAATGGGCGGAGATATGCGCATGCAGTGCCAAAGTCGTAACATTTCGAGACGCATGACTTGAAGAGGCGAGATAAAGATGAGGTGAGAGGATATGAGGTGCTGAGTATCCGGTTAAGATTCTCTAAGAGTCCATGAATTCCAAGGTCCGCGCATGGAGTGTCAGCAAGGGGACTTAGTATGATAGGCTTCCCAGCCGTATAGAGCTGCTGCAGCACTGGAATGGGCCATCCCCACTCGCCGGCCTTAATAACGTCGTTGGCGTAGAGCACGGGGATACACCTATCGACAAGTTTGTACATATGATGTTGCTGTTTCGTCTGAAATATATCATTTATTGCCCTTCTGTTCCCTTTTTTTGCTTACCTTTCTATGCACCTGAAGTGGAGTAGTATTGTTTTCTTTATCTTCTGGATAGGATCCAGCCTTTTTGTCCACACGTGAGACTTGATAATGATCGAACCATTTTGCTCCATCCATTGACTGTTCAGTGGTCGTGCTGGCAAAGTGAGGACTTGCAAGAGTAACATAAAGACACTTACTTTGTTGGGTGCTCAAGGAAACCTGACGCGGTGCTGTTGTCCGTCTGTGATTGCGTGAATGCCACGATAATCCGGCACACAGAAACGGCAATTCTACAACAGGGTTGAAAGATAGCCGCCGGCACTAGTCTCGCGCCAATAGTAAGCCTGTTCCCCTCTTATATACCGCCAGTTGTTTTGTCAACCAGTTACAAACTTCGCATTCTTCAGTGCAAATAGGTCAAACACTCCTAGAAATTCGCCACGACAGGCCTGGAGAATCGGTGATCGCTGCACAGCCTCATGATACTCCTTTTTCAACTACCACCTGTCTCCAACGCGAGCGTTCCTCCACGATATGATTTCCTGGGAACCCTTCGTAGGGAACACGTACAGCGCGATATATGGATACCATGCAACTTTAGCGAATTAAGATGAGAATTCCAGCTACCAGGAATTTGTGAAGTCGCTAATTTGGGACATTATGAAGGCCTCCGTATTCTATTTTTGTTAACGTGTAACTGAGCAATGAACTGTTTCATCACTGTATACCTTCAAGAATACATACAGGAAGAAGTTGAAAGCATTAAATGGGACCAAGGGAAGTTTTCACTCTCAAAACATGCCAATTTACCGAGAAAGCTAAAGCTGAGGTTCTTAGGAATAAACCATCTTTTTTCTCCGCACTTATGGGACAACCGTTTTTGCAGCGTGACCTACCTCGCTGTCATAGAAGCACCGTCGCATTCGTAGGTGAGAAATGCGCATCTCAGAGGCAAGGCTTGCTTTTTCTTTCCTTTTTGACAAAATACGACGGCTCATTCGGATAAAGGGAGAACTCATCCTTCCAGTTACTCATTTTCCTCAGATATCTCGCCTTCTGCTCGTCCTGCATTTATCATAGGCCAGTGGAACCGTGGGACCCATGATATCGATGTAAACCTTGTATTGCGGTTTTCGGCCCGATACTTCAGCTGCGCTTGATACCGAACCTCCATCATCGATATACCAACACGCAACGTGTAGTCTCTCGCCTCCGCCTGCATGTAAGTAGGCTCTGATACGAAAGATATATACATACTCAATACTCATCCAGAACCCCTCCACATTATGGACCCATCGTCTCGCCTTCCATTAGAGCTCCTTCAGAAAATCTTTCGGCACTACCTATCTGATCGCAAGATCCCTGTTCAATCCTTTGATCCTTCGGATGGTGTTTGGATTATCGGGCAGGTTAATAGCACTTGGAGGTGTGCAACCCTCTCGGATGCATCTCTCTGGTCGACTATCAATGCTGCATTCACATACCCTTCTGACTCTACTATCAATTCATCCCATAGCGATCTAAACAACATAATCCTCAGCAATGGTATCATTGAATGCCTTGCCTGTGTTCTGTCTCGCTCCAGAGACATTCCACTTTCCCTGTCTCTCCATTTCCCCATTCGGAGCCCGGAAAATGCGGTGCCCTTGATATCGAGAACATTCTTCTCACTTCTTATGGAAGCATCCAACCGATTCCAATCCTTAGACCTCGTGGCGCCCACTCCAATCTGGGAAGACTTTGCTAGAATCCCGCCCGACCGTTTGCCACAGCTCCAGAAGCTGCACGCCACCCTTGAGAGCAGCATTGTGATCTCCAAGTCATCTGTTGCTGCCCGATTCTCATTGATCTTTCTATCAGATTAGATCATCGCACGATTCAGACCCATGATGATACTCACGTCATTGAAAATTCTGTTCAGATGCCGCAGCTGCGTCGTCTGGCGGTACACGTTCCCTCCTTCCTCGATCACATGACTGCACGAAACCTGAAGTCCTTGACAGTGAAGGGCAAATCTATCATGGGACCCCTTGCTGACTTCCTCGATCGGTCTAAATGTGCCTTGACAGATTTTGACGTATCTTGGCATGGCACGGTCGATGAACTCTTCATCATCCTCTCTAGTATGCCAACCCTCGAGTCGCTAACATGCCGCCGCCGCGACCTTAATATGTCATTTTATGAGAGGATGAAGTTACCATCCACGATATTACCCAGGCTACGCTCATTTTCCCTCCGGATCAATGATTCCTCGACCCGTCTGCTAAATTTGCTTTACATGCACCACAGAGTCACCGTAGATGCCGTTCCCATTATTGACATGGTCGAGTCTAGGTTGGCAGGTGGTGTGTTGGAGAACGTCGACATCAGCTATATGATGGTGAACGTTCTAAGTGAAGATTCGCAGAGGAGACTGTCAAACCTTAATGCGCTACCCCACATCAACGTTGAGATCGAGCCATTCTCCGTTGGTCTCTTACAGTCACGTATTAATCGGCGATTGCACAGTTGAGGGGTTGAATTTTCGGTGGGAGCCTATGTAGGGCTTGCTCATGTTGCTAAATTCGTTTCAGACAGGAGGTTTCTTGCCGCGATGTGTCTCTCTATCCGTATTATTTCTCGTAGAGCATATGAATGAACTCAAATAATTGTAGAATCGCCTTTGGAAGAGGTTCAATGTTAGGTCTGCTATGTTAAGAAGATACAGTATTCATACCATTTGGAACTCTCAAGGGAATTCAGGAAGGTTAACTGTCACACCAGATTTCATTGCAGGCGAGTGTTCACAATGAAGGAGATTCACTGGGGTATGTGCCTACAGCCTAAAGCGGGACCTACCACAGGTATAACCTCCCTTCTCTCATACCCTAAATGCGACGAGCATGGAGGTAAAAATATAGTGCATCTGGGATACGTAAAAGCTAAAAGAGCTAACTATGCCCTATCGGAAGATGCCGGTGACGGCGTTCCGGTCTCCGTCCCAAACTCACTTCGCATCAAACCATCATCACGACGCGTAATACTCTCCATTTTCGCCTACCGGTTGATCGTACGTTTTCCTGACTATGGTAATAAATCTTCCTTATTGATTTCATATCAATAGTCGTGCGATGGACCCATTGTCCTACCTTCCCTGGGAGCTCATGTTCCTATCCAATTCGTGAAGTTCTCCGGGCTCCGATAGCTTCTTAGTCATCGGTCCAGTGAAAAATACCTGGAGATTATACATTCTTTTCGGCAAATCCCTATTGTTGACGATTAACATACTCGTGGAATTTCTAAAAACGGCGTCTTTCATCATGCATACCGTTCTGGTCTAGCCTCTCATCGGAGTCTCTTTGGCGTGCATTAGATCTGGGAGCACCCCTTTCAATATGGGAAGATTTCGCAAACACCCATCTGGATCATCTTGCGCTTCTCCAGAAGGTCGAGGATACCCTTCACCATTGGTTTCCAATGGTCAGGCGCTGTCAGAACGTTGCTAACTCGCCCTTTCTCCACGCCATCACTTGGCCGAACCTCACGTCACTAACAACGAGGAGCATATTATCCATGTCATCCTCTTCCCGTAGTGTTCCATCTCTTCCTTCATTCGCCGATCAGGATGTTCCTTCACAAATCTCGGACTGCATTGGACGACACCCCCGACCAAGTCTTCGGCACGCTCGATCGCTATTGTTCTTCCACAACAGCTTCAAATTTACCTTTGATATGAGGATGATATCGTTGCCGTAGATATTAAGCTCCACGCATTCTACTTTCAGGGCGACTTAGTTGTTAAGTCTCAGCTCGGGCGATGATCTTCGGATCTCGTGGTATGGTCCACCTATGATCGCCTCGACAGGGTTTTGGACGTCCCGTCCCACCTTTCACACGTTCAGCGGAGATACGTCAACAAGGGTAGAAGGCGCATAGAAGCTCATGGGATTACTAGTTGCCCGACGGATCAATATTCAATGATCGTACACGGAACAAAAAGATTAACGAAGCTCATGGGATAGAAGTGGGTCTGCGATGGTATTTCTTGGGGCACGAACCGTCGTTGTCATCATAATGGTGGTAAATTCTATCTTTGTGCTTCTGGTTATTAAGCGTTCCGCTTTTCAATCGTGTTACAGCTACATCAACGAGGGGATCATTAAATCTAACGCAGTTTGTTCCTGACAAGCAAGCGGCAAGAGATAACGTAAGAGTCTTCTACCAGTTATCCCTGCTGTTACTCTGACTGCGACCGCAGATAGCAAGATGTCTTTTAACTATCTGCCGCAAAAATCTTGCGATAACCGAGCTGAAACTCGTTCTTCTCTCGCAATCTAGCAGAAGTCCTTCGCTGATTTCAAATCTTCTCGTTGAAATTTTGTTGAAATGCCCCATCGCCTCGTACAGCCGATTCTTGTCCTCCTCGGAACACATCCTCACATGAAGCTACACAGCACTTTGAGTGGCGTCTCCCATTGTTCCTAAGAACGGCGAATTTCGTAACTCAGTGCCGATGTAGAACGTCTCCTCCTTGCCCTCTGACTATAAAGCCACTGCTATTCACCCATCCAACGCACTTCACTGACTAATCGCCTACCAGTTACCGACTCTAAATATAGACCATGTTGGTCATAGTCTCGAACAACTCTATTATGAGTTCCCAGAATCCCTCCCTACCGTCTCTGTCAAATTCAAACGCTCGCCTGCTCATAGCCGACGGGAGGAGTATCACGACGAAAGGATCATCGATTTCCCCAGTTATTCCCTTCATTCCGTCCTATGATCGCAACGCTGTCGCCTTCAGGGCTGCGAGAGAAGCTACTCGCATCTTGAGAGAACAAGGATACACTTTCGCGATATTCGGGAGCTTAGCTTGTTATCTTTACGGAAACAACCGCATACCAAACGTAAGACTATCTCTCCTCCTCTCACCCTACTGTCAGTACTGATTCAACACGAATAGGATGTGGATATTGTCATATCATCCTACGCCTGCGATCCGGAGGCCATCAAGACGCTTCTCGTCGCAGCGAACCCTGAACTCTTCTATCTCGTTCCTTCCAAATCTCCACAATCGTCGTGGAACGTGCTTTGGTACTGCGACAGACGCGACAAGAACAAGGAGAAAACTAAAGTCGATATCCTCAGAGCCGGAACACACCAGCTACCTATTCTTTTCTCAGAGGCCATTGTCGACAAGCAGGGATTACCCGTTGTTCCTATATCCATGCTTCTGTTGCATAAATTGAAGGGGTGGAGGGATAGGATGGACTCTCCGGAGGAGCGCCACCGGAGGAAGTATCATTCTGATGCGAGAGATGTGCTCTCCTTGTTGGTAATTATCGTCCAAGGCATGAATAAGCAGGAGAGAAAGGATGCAACGTGGTGGAGGAATTTTTCGCTGGAACGGTTTGATGATGTTTTTCGCTACGAGACGGACCAGCGGGTTACTGATTTTTTCTACCGATTTCCAGAATCTGGTGAAATGTGGCGAATTCTAGGGTGGTGAGCCAGGTAGAACGTGGAATATGTAGTAGACGAAAGCTAGAGTAATGTAGATCATTACAGAGATAATAGTGTACACGAGCTTAATAAGTAATTTGAATGAACGTAGTAACACTCTTGACAGAACCATCATAGCGAAATCAGAAATATTCGACCGTCCGAAACCATCAACTCCGTACTTATATTGTTTTGAGAATTCCCCTCATCGGCGCCTAACACCGGGGCGATGAACCCATTTCCACGAGAATCTTCATACCGGTTCTCATTTGTTTGAATTCATCTATATCTCGTAAGTGCTGCAAGACATGAGAACCAATTCATATAGTACGAAGCACATGCATTGGCCGGAAAGATGGCGTGTTGATAAATGCCTAGCGCAAAGGATGCTGCGTCCTGTACACGTAAGAGAACATCCGTGTGCACTAGACGAGGACAGGTGGACGCCGTGGACAGAATTTCACGCCCTCGGTTACAAACGCAAATGATCAATCATGATTCACCCGAAGTAAAAGAAAAGATCCTACGTAAAGATATGAATGCATATATATCCAATATTCAAGACACCGTTTGCCTCTCTCCGGCATACCACAGCTGAATCAGCTTTTACAATCGGCTCTGCACGCCTGAGGCCACACCGTTACGCTTCTTCCATTCCTGCAGGGCGAGCGAGCGTAGACTGCCTTTGATGATCTTGCCGGACGGCGTCAGTTCTATAAATCACAATACCATAAGGTTAGTTCAGACAGTAGTGTATTGACAGGGTTCTGGCACGTACCGAACGGTGTTTCCAGGACTAGAACCATAACAGGGATGGCGAATCTAGGGAGACTAGAATGATGGCAAGTAAGCACACAATGAATTAAAAATAAAAGGGTGAAACGAACTTCTTGCGCGCAAGTGCCAACACAGACTCCTCCGTTACCTTTCCCTTGAAAGCAGGTTTGACCGAAACAACGGCCGTGACAAGTTCGCCTAAACGAGGGTCTGGAAGCCCCACAGCAGCTACTTCAGCCAATCGTGGGTCATTGTATAGGCCATTTTCGATGGAGATTGAGGACTACCATACGAGCGGGAATTAGTCCATGATGGAAAAGCCAATAAGATGGGACATACGATGCTTTCGCCGCCACGGATGATAATATCCTTGACTAGTGCCTGACTTAAGTCAAAGGGAAATGAATTTCGCAACGTGGCTTACTTCGATCTTTGATGTACAAGAATCCATCTTGGTCCTGCATTCCCAAATCTCCCGACTTGAGCCATCCGTCGGTTGTGAGTACACTGTTCGTTGCCACTAGGTAAAGAGGGTAGATTCATGCAAGCATTCAGAGAAAGGGAACCAACCTGGATCACGCCAATATCCTTTCATAACATTGGGTCCGCGTCTAGGATCAGTGTTAAGAATAAGAAGGTGATTTAGTAATAACAAACATACAGCCAAACTTCTCCGGTCTGTCCTCTCGGAAGCCGAATTCCATCCAAGACGATAGCGACTTCATTTACAGGAGAAGGAAGCCCTCTAGGGGAGTTGCATAAATATCGAAAAGGAAAGAATATGAATTGTACGTACGTGCTTCCTGGACGGGTCATGTAGTCTTCTCCCGCGATCTACAAAAGCTGTCAGAATGTGTTTATTTCTGCACACGAAACCCAACTCACTGCGACGGATATGGAATTGGTCTCGGTCAATCCGTATCCTTGACTCCTAGAAAGCGATCAGAATCATCGCCCAGGGCTGCATTTCAACAACGTACAATTCTGCAGTCGGAAAGACCTCTCTCGCTCGAGAGGAGAGAACTTCAGGAGCTGGAGATCCACCAAAGAACAGGCCATCGAGGGAGTACCCGACGAGAGAACTATCCATGAGATCGGAGACCATGGCTGGGACGCTGAGCACCAAGAATCAGATATTGACGATGGAAAAGCCAATAGTCCGTACCCGCCGGCAACGCCGACATTTTCTTCCCTGATCAATCTGTGAAATATGTCTAAGTGGCAGGAATCTGATGAGCTTGACATGGGAACCGTACCGAGCCCCTGAAACCGCAAATGTGAGAAAGGAAGCATGTGTATGGTTTCTACTGACCTTCTTCAGGAATCCATTTAGTCATGAGAATAATCTTCATTCCAGACATGGTGGCCAACATCTGCAATACACTAAGACGGATAAGCAACTTAGCATCGACGGGACGACGTACAGTATAGCTAGTCGTCCCGGTAACGTGAAAGAGGGGAACGGCAATGAGGGCACCCTTTTGGGGCCCTTTAGCAGGAGCTGCAGGGTCCGGAAGATTTCCTCCCCGTCTCAGCAGTGCACGTCTTCCGCCAACGATAGTCTACATTGTGAAAAGGTTGAGAGTTAAGCCGTTAAACCAGATATAATGGCGTACGTTAAGTGTGTTTGTGAGAAACTGGCGTTGGGTACTTAAAACACCCTTTGGTAACCCGGTCGTGCCTACGAAGTAGATGGCCAGTGAGTAGATATACCAATGAGGAAGATGAAGGACCTACCAGATGTGAACATGATAGCAGCGTTGTCCTCCGGGCTTATCTCAGGGTAGTTTGTGAAAATGTCCTTGTAGGGACCTAGATATCCGTCGACAGCGTCGTGGTAATTTTCCATCCCTGGAGGAATGACCTTCGGATGCAACACAAGGACGGCGGCGATTCCAGCCTCGGCGCATGTCTTGTCGATCGCAGGCGCAAGAACGTCCGCACGTTCAGCGTCAACTACAAGCAGTCGGGGCTGAGTATGTACAAGACAAAACGTGAGAGGCTCGAGGGGAAGCCATCTGCATAGAAGGTGATCAGTTGTCACCTAGAGAAGGGTGAAAAACAAGATGGCTTACGCATTGACAAGAACTGGAACGGCGCCGAGGAGGTCTATCCAGGGAGAGTGAACTCAGAAGGTCAAGTGCCAGTAAACACCGCTTACGAATGGCCCAGAAAATCACCAAATATTCGGATACATTTCTGGAGCATACAGCGACTCTGTCGCCTAATGGGAAGCGCCGTAGTGAGCAACTGGATCGACAGAAAAGAGACGGCATGGTTACCTTTCCTGACGCCATACACTGTATAAAAAATGCCCGCCGTGCGCACCGAGCGATCAAAAACCTGGCGGTAAGTGTACCGTTCACCTTCAAACACGATGTAATCCTTGTCGCCATTTTTCTCCACTGCCGACATCCAAAAGGCGCGGAGCGTCGGGGCCAAGTTCTTGTATACCTTGAGGAGTTTGCCGTCGATCAGGCGGGTTTCTACTTCGTGAGGACATCCGGGACCACATAGTATGTCCTCGGCTGCGAGGATTTTGGGAGAAGACACGATGAGATCCAGGTAACAATATGAAAAGAGCTCACTTACTCTCAGCAAGAGAACGTTTCGGTGTCCAAGACATGGCTATAGTAAAGATAACTGTACAGATAGGAAAGAATGGGGAGTAAGGTCGCTGTGTTGTGGTATAAGAGCCAGCCCCAGCAAAGGGTAAAAGACGGAGGACTCATTCATTGGTTAACAGGGGCATGCAGCATGTCCGAGGCCTATGACAGTCTCCGCGGTTTTCGTTATGTTCCGTGTGACTTGGGTGATTGCCCGTTAGATGTATGAAATTATTCTGGGCGTTAACGGCACAAATGAAACCGAGCCCGAGAGTCGTGATCTATTTAAAGTAAACTCTCTTTCCCTTTCAAGCACCTATCACGGATACTTAGGCAGAATAAAAACAGTGTACAACATCGCGGGAGGTTAAAGGAAAGCTTCTATCCCTGGTAGAGGTCATGGTATACCGGTACCGACTCGAGGAGTAAATGTGTAAACGGATTATTAATGATCCAACCCGTCGCCAAGTTCCAATTTGGTTTTCTGCCGAGTTCGATGAGTCTTGACAAATCTAGTCTTTGTGTACGACTCGCAGAGAAGAGATTAAATAAGCGAGGATTCCTTCGAAGAAGCGTTTCCTTGGACTTGGTAGCCCTCGCAAAGGGAATGAAAGCTGGTATAGCTAGAGAGACTACGCCTATGAGAGTCTCGAGCCTGGCGCGACGGCGTCAAAAGCCGTGCCTGCAGCCTCGAGGCCCTGATGAAACATGAATGCAGGCTTGATTATCTCCGCGGACGAAAGACCTATCTCCGTGAAACAGGAAAAATGGAACAGAATTCAGATGTCAACAATCCGTTTTAGATACTTGAAGCGCGCAGCCCGAAGAAAGCCGTTCCAAGAGAAATAAAGGTCGGAAGTAGCAGTGTAACAGTGTATGAGACTGGTACCGAAAATAGGACATCGTGTCCGTCGCAACTTGAAGAATATTAATGCCATGTAGTGCTCCGTTCGGCGTTCAACTGGTGCTACGCGTAACGCGAATCACGATTACAAAGGGATTTGCCGCGTCGCGTGCCATGTCGCAATGTGCCGAAAAAATGATTCCCACTTTGTTCGAATCGGAGTCTATCGACCCTAAAGAGACCATATCTGTATAATTGCATTCGGCACTATAAAAATACTCCCTCAAAGCAAAGGGCAGTGTATCGAAACGCTTTGATTTAGGAGAGGATAGCAGACTTGGGGCGCGTCGCGACAACCCTTTCCAGCTTGATAGAGCATCGTATTTTCTTCTGTACAGAAATGAGCGGACAACCCGCATATCTGAAGCGGTGGACCATCCGACGAGGGCGAACATACTCCATAACCAACTCCCGTCGGAGCTAAGTTCACGGTAGAAATATGGCGCGGATCCGAGTTACGGTCAGACTAAGAAAATGGAAATTCCGTGATCAATCCGTGATCGGATTTGAACCCTAACCTTACCAAGTAGGGAATGAATGAACAGATAGACCAGTGCAGCTCTTGCCAGAATAAGCGCATTCCTTCATGAATTATAATTTGTTAGAACAAAAAGATTCTTCCCGCTTCAATATCAACATCCCGCTGGAACAGTAGTATCATCAACGTGATTAGCCGCATTGACGCCTAGCCCACGACTAGCAAACGCCCTCCACAAAGTGCAGATATGGGCACCGGCATACCGGTTCGTATCAGCCTGGATCCACGCGTCTCGGCCCGTCAAGACTAACCAGAACTTCGTCAGCTAGAATCCTCACAAACAAACAGATACAAAGGCTTACATGTAGGATTACAAGGCTGTAGCGACAACGCATCGATGAATAAATGCAAATGGACCACGTTCCCAGCGGTACCGGTGGGATCAGTCTTTGCAGTAGCTGACCATCCGAGTTCAGAAACGAGCGCCGCGTAGACGTTGTGCAATATGTTCGCCCAGACTTCGCCGATGTTGTGGACCTCATTGAGGGTAGCGACAGAGGAGTAGCGGAGAGGGTTAACAGTCCTGTCATCAGACAACGTTAGTTATATAGACCACGTGCAGTAGAGGAAGCGGACGCACGCGCTCGTAGAGTACGGATGAGACCGAATACCAGCAGGATCATCGATAACGTATTGGCCCAAAATAAAGTCGGGTACAGAAGAAGATGTCTTCTCAACCCAGCTACGGGCGGGATGTTATTCGGTGCAAGGCGGACAGAAATGATACTCCTACTCTGCCATGGCATCAGACCAACCTGCAGGGAGAGGATCAGGGTTCAGAGTTCCGTATCAGGAATACTGATATTACCAACCTTCGCCCATACCGCCCGCTTCAAGAGTCTGCAAGCATCGCCCAGTCCCTCCGCCAGTCAGACGATTCGTGAGGCCATGAGTGTTTTCATGCGTGACAATGTCATTTTCCAGGGCACCATCGCGATCAGGCTGGGAAGAGAATACAAATCCAATTAAATACAGCCAGCCATCAAAGAAACGAACTCACATTGGTAAAGTCCCACAGGAACATCCCTTAACCAGCTTCAGGACGACCAATCTAAGAAACAAAGCAAATAAAACATACTCATACGACCGGATTGTCCACTATTGAACGCGAAGGTCAGTATCAAGATTACCTGCTTCCAGAGGAATGACGTACTCGGCAGGTGTAGCGAAATCAGCATTATCAATACCATTCGCATCTTGGACGGAAATCGTCACACGATCGTTTCCGGAGCCGCCCAATCCAAAGTTGTTCGTCTGGAAATTAAACGAGGACTGATGAATGGAGATTGGGTCATTCGAATCTGACGAAGATATGAATTCGGACGAACCTCGGTAAAACCGTACCTATGGAAACAATTAATAAGTAAAGAACCTATAAAAAGGATAGATGCGTACCTATAGTGGAGATCGTGGACACTGTTCACTATGTAGAACGCGTTAGTCCGCGCAGCATCGAGGTTCGCAGCAACGGTTGGCGCCAAGCTATCGTTGTCCGTGTAGATGAAGTTCAGGCCGGCCGAGGATTGCTGCGTGGTCGCCGTTTGAGTGCCCTTGAAGGCGATAGCGTTATTCCCTCTGCATTTCTTGATCAGATACTGCATCATATAACGAAAATTTACACTTACGAGGTATCACTGAAACGAGTCAGAAGGAAGAAGGATCAGTTATTTGAAGACTTCGGTAACATACGTAGTAGTGGTCGTTCCAGTAGAATGCCAGCCCAAGGGAGACGCTGCGAGATCTTGAGGATCCGTAACTGTGGCAAAACCTTGACTCGGAAGCTCGAGATTGAACGGAAGAATATGATACTGTATAGATGTTTTAAGAGGACAGTTCATGTGAACATCAAACAATCGTGGCATACCGAGGCTTTGGCTACGAAATCCGTTACTGAGACGACATCGCCAGTATGGGCATCGACAAATGCCTCGAACCACGCCCCAGTTTGTTCGTTCTCGATTTGGATGACATGCGTGAGGACGACGCTGTTGTCATCCTTCACTAGGTATTCGAGAGTGGGTGGGAACTGGTTGAAGGTTCCTGAGAGCGTCGACTCGGCGGAGGCTATGGCGTCTTCTAATGAAACAGAAGGTGTCGACGGAGCGATGTTTGCTGTATGTACCTGTCAGTCTAGAAGCGTAGAACAAGGGGAAAGAAATACCCGGAGAAACGAAGGATGACCCGAATGATACAATCTAGATAAAAGATAAGAGGTCAGCTCAAGAACTGCTGCTATACCAGGAAAGCCAGAAACCTTGTCATTCTTCATAGCAACATTCGCAACTGCATTGGCGAACGGGACACCATCCTAAGACCATTAAAGTAAGAATCCCATGTTTCCATACAAATGCAAAATGACGGACATGGGTCTGTCGAACAAACGCGTGACTAGCCGCTTCTCCAACAAAGCCAGATTTGAATGTGACGGTGCTGGGATCAACACCAAGGCTGGACGCAACGAACGACGTTGCGCTGTCCTCCATGCTCGAGCCGACGAACGACGACACTGGGTGATCAATGCCTTCTCCGAAAGTCTACGCGTTTTATCGTCAGCGTCTACGGAAAGGGCAACCCGCGGTATGAAACGTACCTCAAAAGTCGAAGGAGGATAGAACGTCTCGATTTGGAGGTCGCGACGAATGTTCCGTGTACGATGCGTGCCATGCTTGGACGACACCGCCCATGGGGCTGCTATTGCCGAACCCACTGCGAGGGAGATCACCAAGAGAGTACTGTGACGCGCTAACATGACTTGAAGCTCGGTCGAGGTGAGTTTCTCGTCCTTGCGTCCGCCATTTTATCCTCTCTTATCCGGAAGTAGAGAGCATGAATCTGCACATGCAATGTTAGAATAGTATGGAAAACTATGGGAATACAAAGACCTTTCATGTGCGGGAAACCCACGCCTGAGCATCTGGGGTGGGCTGAGACGCCCGGGTGTGAGACTGGGGAGTCGCGGATCATGGATTTTCTCCGTTTTCTCTACTATGAGTAAGACGGTCAACAAAACGAACGGAAGTGTGGGAAAGACTTTGAATGTCCGAACCACAAGGATGATAGAAGATCCTAGATAAGAGGTCCTTCTGAGCCCTGAGAATATGTGAGAGCAGGCAGAACCACACAGCGATAAGGATGTACGCGTATGGTACGATGCCTGATGACTGTTATCAGCATGGACGATAGCCCTTCATATATCTGAAAGATCCCACGAGATACCAGCGTCTATTTCACATAAGCCGGTACATCAAATTGTGCAATTCAGTTACAGACAAGTGCTGATGGCTGATGATCATAATGGCTTGGCAGTCCCTCGGGACTGTAAGCGAACGTTTGCATGGTAGGCGTCGATCAGGGAGCAAGCACAACTCCGTATGTCCGAAACGTCACACGAGCTATGACGCCGTATTCGTGCCGGGATATGTCAACTCTCGAGGTCCTCGCCAGAAGCGAAGAAAAAGCCGGAATTCACATCGGTGGTCCTTCCTCTGCTTATGATTCGGCATGGTCAGGCTACATCAGAAATCGAACGGGTAGCGAGACCAGCATCAAAACAATCGACCATACAGCAGTGGATGAAAGCTGTAACACTTACCTCGTTTCGCATTTAAACATTCACCTCTCTATCTTGATTTCGCGGTCTAATATCAAGATTGATATCCAGACGAACAGCGTCTGCATGGAATGTTATACCAGTTGATACATCAGAAAGTTTGCGGTATGATATCAGTAGAAAGAATCATCCCTCCTGACAACTGTTGTTTACTTAACGTGAGTAAAACAACAGCAACGAATATCACAAAGCACACTTGCAAGTTAGTGAATGCCGCAGTAACTCCTCTAGCCGTGTGCATCCGTACGATCCTTCACATAGTACATGTGCCTCACTAGTCGTACATGATCTAGTCGTATGGAACGGGAGATCACTGCACGCTCATCAAGCGTCGGGGAGCAGAGTTTTAAGGGGCGCTCAGAATGGTAATCAATGACGCGAACGCAGAGCAAAGATTCGTGCGGCAGAACGGCGCGAATCAGCACCACTAATTGCCACGCATAGAACTAGGGGCGGAACGGTGAGGAATGCTGGAAGGATACAGACTGGGACGTACTGAAATGCCCAGAGGCGATCCTATACTGTTTCCGGAGCCAGGGCTGAACTTTCACCACTCCTTCGCCATTTAAAACATCCCCTAGCGACCAGACGTAGGCTTTTCAAGACGCGTAAATTTCGTGGTAAACCTAAAAAACCAGTCAAAATCTGATACAGAAGGATAGCATCGAAAAGCCGTACGAAGTATAGGTTCTTGGTTAAGCTTCCACCGTCGTTGCTTCACTTCGAGGACCAAGGGACCCCGATATTTGACTAGAGCGACGTCCAACCCACGACTACATAGCAAGGTAATGTACCGCCCTTGCTCCAAAGACGGACACGCCCTTTTTCGAGTAAATTCGATCCATTGATAGAGAATTGGTTTGTTTTAGGAGTTACTGGCTTCACTGCACCGCTGGAAGAGCTCAAGGAGCATATTGGGCGATGTCCTCGAAGGTGGTGGCAGAACGAAGGATCGTTCAAGACGAAGCAAAACACGAACAAACTTTTCGGCCGTGACGCCAATCGATCAACAATCAAAATCCCACGGCAATGTCTTTTTTCAATCCCTTCTTGCAGTCTCGCGAGGTTCTCATTCCGATTCAAAACTAGAATCCCGAGGCCGTTACATTCTGTTGGCCTGTCTCCTCGGCCGAATTACACTCAAAGGTGTTCTGCTCGTTTGGTTCTCACGGCTACCTGGGCGCATCGCATCAGCATCGCTTCGAGTTACCTTGGCTGCGACATTGACTCTATAGGAACGTTTGAAGACTTTAACATGAATATATTCTGCAAAGATAGTCTCATGCCAACCGTCGGGGGTTTCATTGCTTCTGGCTTCTCACCCGAGTTGCCCTTGCTTCTTCTCCATCAAACATGTAATGTCGTATCCATGTGATAGGAATACCCTCTACGACCGCATGGATTCCCTCTCTCCACAAGGGCTGAGCACCATACGACCATCTTATCCTCAGCTAGCTATTCATTTTACTCTGCCTTAAAAGTGCCCCATGTCGCCATATCGTATCTCTAGGGTTCTCCTAGGCTCGCTGTCTTTCCCTGTCGACTCTTAGCTGCTACGAAGGAAATGGTCGCATTCAACAGCTTCTTCTCTCCAGTCCTAGTCGCTGTTCTCTACTCTTCGACATTGGTTAATGCCGCTCCATGGCCTACTTCGAAGCACGCGACTCATCGTGTCAGGACCATTGGACGAGACTTAAAGGTGGAGACATATCATCCCAAGTCTACGTATACGGTACTTAAACGATTACTTACCTCTCTCTCCTAAGCTGACAATTTTGATAGACATATGGCTCCGGCAAAGATACCTCAGGAGCAGCCTCGTTCAAGGCCGAATCGTTCGAGTCATCAGCTGTTTCATTCATCGCGTCTGAACTTGGGGTCAACACCTCTTCCGTTGGTTACCGATCAGGGCATTCGGTGGATAACATGAGCTATTCATATGCCAAGCAGTACCACGTATTCCTGTCTGCTCTTTCCTGATTTGTTCGTATATAACCTCTATTTCTGTTAGGATGGCGTTCCATTCGCCAACGCAGTAGCCAATGCTGCGTTCAAGAATGGCAAAGCTGTCGCATTTGGCTCCTCGTTTGTCGATACCTGTAAGCTTCTTCACCTCATTCTTGTTCCACCCCCATCTAATCTCCTCCATAGCAAATGTTGCACCCTCCATACCAAGTATCGCCCTCGACGGCTCTCTTATTAGCAAAGTCGAAGACACTCTCCTCGGGACCCACAACGGCGTAACATCTCTCGAATATCTAGCCCAGTCCGACGGATCTGTAGCCCTCACTCACGTCATTCAAGTCCAAAACAATGACACCAACGCGTGGTACGAAGCATTTGTTGACGCTCACTCGGGTGAGATACTCTCAGTAACCGACTTTGTGGCGCAAGCAACGGTAAGACCACCATCGTCTCCATCACCCGAAATTTACGCAACATCATCAGTTCACCGTCATCCCAATAATCAAAGACGCCGTCACCGAAGGCGAAGAGACGCTCGTTGACCCTGAAGACCTCGCTTCATCCCCTTCAGGCTGGGTACAGGACAATCAAACCGCGTACGTCTCTCGCCGCACGCCGTCCATCACCTTCTGATTACCCCAAAGCGGCAACAACGTCATAGCCTACAAATCCTCCCAATCAGCAACGACCTCTCAATCCTCCAACACCACCTTCGACTACCCTTACGACATCACCCTCGGTCCCACCAACGGATCCAACATCGATGCTGCACGCACTAACGCATTCTACATCATCAACAAAGTCCACGACTACGCCTACAAGTACGGCTGGACAGAAACATCGTACAATTTCCAAGCCGACAACTTTGGCAAGGGAGGAGCCCAGGGTGACCGTGTATTAATGGGTGTGCAGGATTCTAGCGGAACGAATAATGCCAATTTCGCTACGCCGCCCGAGTATGTTCTTCCTCCATATGATTAGTTATATGAATACTAATAAATGATTGTTTCTCGTTGTAGTGGTCAATCTGGGACGTGCAGGATGTACATATGGACTCTGACGACCCCTCAACGCGATGGAGCCCTCCAGAACGACATCATCGTCCACGAATTCACGCACGGAATTACTAACCGCCTCACTGGTGGCGGGACCGGACGATGCCTTCAAACAACAGAAGCCGGCGGAATGGGCGAAGGTAACCACCCTCTCGTCTCCATTACTCTATTCTAATTGACTATTCTCCCCAGGATGGTCAGACGCTATGGCAGAGTACGCATCTTGCTCTTCTACATCTCTCGATGGCCAATGAACCGCAAATTCCAGATGGACCGAACACAAAGACTCCTCCGTACCAGACTACGTTCTAGCAACTTGGGTGTTCAATAACACCGCCGGGATCCGAACACACCCTTACTCTACCGATGCCTCCGTCAACCCTCTCAGATACTCCTCTATCCAGAATCTGCACGAAGTCCACGGTACGCTCCCTGTTTGTCTCTCAGTGTCATCCTTCGTTCAATACCCAGTACTCAGATATCGGTGAAGTATGGGCAAATATGCTACACAACGTTTACGCAGCGCTAGTCCAAGCACACGGGTTCTCGTCAACGGCAATGGACGATCCCTCAGGCCCGGAAGGTAACATTGTCTGGCTTCATCTCTTCATCGATGCGCTTTCCCTCCAGCCATGTAACCCCATGTGTGAGTATCACTAATACCCATTCCACGGTGACTGGCTGATGAGTATACTGACAGTGCCGAACGCCCGAGATGCGTGGATACAAGCTGATCAGAACAGGTACGATGGAGCTAATAAGTGTATCCTGTGGAATGCCTTTGCCAGTCGCGGCTTGGGTATGAACGCAACGAATTATGTGGATGATGCGAGTGTACCAAGTGGATGTTAAGTAGAATTACAATACCATCTATTTATCATTTATTATGCCTGATAGTCCCGACAGCACCTCCCGCATCGATCTTGAATACAAAAAGGGGAAACGGATGTCAAAGGCAAGTTTCCGGTGCAGCATATACGCCGAGGTCATAACGTCTTCATCTTCTTTCTCCCATTTGTCACCCTGGCTAACAGATTTCCTACGAGCATTTGCGCCAGAGAATCCTAGACTCGGGCATGCGCTATAACCATTGACTGTAGCTGTAGTCGATATCTTGGAGAAACAGGCCACGACATTGAAGAAGGTACACTATCTGTATTCTTCCCTTCGACTTCGTGTGCTGAGTACTATTTGGTACTAGAATCAGTGAGGAACGTGTGATTGAGAAGGTAGTGGTGGGAAAGCGACGAGGGCAATGGGGATGCATACAGTGATATGTAAATATCAATAGGTATCGTTCATAATGGCATGTCTGTCTATATCTATTGATTGCCACGATGGATATCTACAGGCATCCATGGCTGCCTATGAAGCGAACATAGAATGAGCTATTTCAGCCATTGACAGATACCCATCAAATTATCCACTGATACAACGTCTTCACAGACTTTTGGCTGGGGCAATCAGGCTCAAGTATTCTCCGGTGAGTGAGACGGACGTCGGCAAAGGGAAAATTCGAAGAATTCTGATGAATTCTTCGTAAATTTTAGATGCGTGTGGCGTTGACTGAGACTTGATCTTGGTCATCCGGACATCTATTCTGAATGCGGACGAATTGCGGTCGACATATTGAATACAGCCACCCACGTCGCCTGTGGCTCATATTCTGCATCTTGTACCGCACTTTTGGTTCCTGTAGTCCATTGCGTTGACGTATTCTGGACAGATACCTGTCTTGTGTTGCTTCTCTAATCTCGAGTCTAGAGTCTCGATCCCTGTCTATATGTGTATGGTAACTCACACATCGACTGTCACCGTTCACTATCTAATAGCTACTTAGACATAGCGGCATATGCGTCTTTCCATGGTTTTTGCTACTAGGAGAAGTGGTGCCTCAGAACGATAGCATGCATCTGCAGAAGTGTTGCGAGCACCATATATGCGTGTCTATTAGCTTGCTTCACCGGCGCTTCTCAGCCTCTTGCCTATTGTAGCCGCCGTGATGGTCCACGTTGCTTCGAGCGGTCGCGCCATGTACTGTGTCTTATGAAGGGCTCTAGTGTCGTCTAGTCCTTTCTCATACCATCACCCATCGTACTACTGATCTTCCGGCGTACTCATGTTCTAATACCTAAACCCTCAGCATTTCGTGATCTTCCACTGGACAGTTCGAGCCTCTCATCATGCTCCACAGCGCGACTTAATGCAATGTTCCATGTATGTTTGGAAGCGATATCTACATGTTCTTCGAGTTCATCCAAGGCTGCAAGGCTGGAAGAAGGGAAATCTCCGATACAGGTACAATTTTCTATTAATGAGTCCTTACAGTGGAAATACGAGGCCTGTCAGATCCTGGATGACGGCTGCCGTATGAATGTCCGCTAGTTTCCTCGAGGGACAGCCAGTGCTGGCATTTCAGGTGGCGTTTCGAATACTGCAATATTTCATTCCATTCGACTCGGAGCTTCTATGATGCGTGGCGTTCAGCAATTCGAACTTGGCTCGAACTGGTGCGTGACAACTCAAAAAGCGATAACAAAGAACCAACCCTGAGGCACGTTTTTTTTTTCTTTGGCCGCTTGAAAGGTCTCAGCGTTTCCAAAGTTGTCCGCCGCGCCATTCTAAGTAGGTTTTGTGCTCTCTACTACCAGTAGTCCCACCCTCCTCCGAGCTCGGAAGCATGCCTCCACAACACGGAATAATCCCAGCGTTCGCAACGATGCCCGTAGGAGTGAGCAAATTGCTATTCCCTTAGGCGCGCGCCCCAAGCCGGAAGACATCGGGGCCTCGATTTGACCCTAGCACCATCACGTCGAACTCTTGATTCATTAGAGACACGGTTAATTGATACCCGTGTTGGTTCGCCAGACCCATGTTTGCCATTTCGTTCTTCTGAAAGGGTCGTTGGATGACTCACTCCGATGATTGTGCTAGGATTCATGACCGCCGTTACAGTTAACATTGTGATGAAGAACAACAATGCCCATCTTTTACCTAGATTGTATTCTTTAGGGATCCGCACCGTATACGGATACGACCATCAAATATACGGGTTGACCCGTCCCGTCACCGTATGGGCTGAAACCGTCGACGGTATGGGTCGTACCCGTCGACCGTATTTTTGGCAATGCCGCTTGACCCCCAGGGTCTTTCGCACCAAAATCAATCTAAGCAGATAAATAAGGCTAGTATCGGTCAGAATATAACAAACTGTAGGTGAAAATACCCATATTGAGGGACCCGTACTGAACCTGTAATTTTGCCAGCCTCCAGAATCCTTATACGGTACGGCTACGGTACCCGTATTAACCGTCCCGAAATTTCGTAATTACGGGTACCGTGTGGATCCCTAGTATTGTTTGTTAATCCATTATGAATATAGTGACGTCTCCGACATCCGTCCTGATCCGTCACCTTTGACGTGTTTACAGTGGGCCCTCATACGAGACGCCGACATATGTTAACACAACTGTACAAGTTCCTCTTGGAATTCTCTTCCCGCCTTTGGGCCCATTTCTCGGCCCCGCAGGCCACCTAGCGTCTCTCGCATGCACACAACATGCACAGTTGCACTGGTTACCATCGTACATGACCTGATGAAACTTAGAAGGCCTGTGTACCTATATCAGCCATCAGGACAATGGCGACGGCAGTGACTATTGTAGAATGTTTATATCCGAAAAAGAGATCGCAGGCTTTGTTTTGAAGTGAGTATATTCCATCGCATTGTTCCGGTCCCTTGATACAGCATCATACGAAATGTCGATGAAGAAAAATTGGACCAGATAGGTGTCCCTGGTGCCAGGTTTGTCCGCATCGATGTGACCTAACTTCAGCTTCCCACAAACACACGAATCATTTGATTACATGCTGCAGTTGCACAATTCTCATTTCTCATTATGTTCAGTAATATGGACGAGGGTATAAAATCTCAGTCCTATACCATACCCCTCAGGTAAACACAATCAGCCCGAACTTTCTCTTCGATGCCCATTACCTGGGAGCATGTACTGATACGCCTGCCTGGCGTCTACCCTTGGAAAACGCATATAAATCTTAATTTTATTATCCTACAAACTACGTTTGTAGCTGTGCGAGTAAGAAAGAACCTGCAAGGTACACAGCAAGAAGTGTTAAACCCCACTGCATCAGTAAGGACTCAGCCGTGACAAGCCTAAGGGCTTGGGCAACAGACCGGTGATCTGATGACTCAGCCCGAGTGACCGAAGGTCCAGGCAGGTCGAAAGCACATGGCTCCAGCTGAACCGGCATCCCAGGCACTGATGGCCGCCTGATGGCATCGGTCTGAAAGTAAGAATAACAAAACAAAGAACGATCGCGTACGGCTTTACTTACCTGGCAGCTTTCCTAGTCTCTCAGGCGGACGGTTGGCTTGCCAGGTAGATGAGAAACAAGAACCGTAACACCAGGGACTCTGACCCGGTACAGGTAAAACTTAGTATCATGAGCCAGGACACCAGATTGCGGCACAAGATCATGATCGGGTTCACCTGGGAGCTGGGATATGAGCTCATATCTGTCAGGAAGTGAGCTCATATCCACCCAGCTCAGTCAGCGGGTGCAGTAATAGTACCTGGAAAGATTGGAAATATAGATAGGGTAGAATAGTATAAATACTGTCCATGTAACTAGCGGGAGGTCAGGTTTCTGACCCCCGGAATGCTACCAAGCAAATTAGTATGGGTTTTGGTTAAGAGCTTCGAGTCCTAGACTCACCTGGAATTGTATTTAGTGACCTGGTCACGTTTTGTGTGCAAGAACCATTCAGAAAGCAGTCAGTTCAGAAAGATACAGACAGACAGTCAGAAGTACAGTCCAGAATCCGTGTTAGCACCAGTAAAACTGCAACCAGGCAGACAGTATCAGTTCAGACACTGCACCAGGCGGTTAGTACGCATTCAGGAAACTGCACCAGGCAGCCCATTGGTATCAGATTGTGTTCGGTAACACAGAAAGTCCAGATTTGTGTTGTTTCAGAATATTGCAATCAAACAAATTATATTCATTATCAACCCGGAACTAGTATCCACAGTACAAGCATCGACCCGGTGTAACTTACCCCTTCGAACCGCAATTATTGAGTGTGTTAGGGTGTGTGTGTGTGTAGCACTTCGCCTTCCTTAGCATAGTTAGTACCTTTCAGTACCACTGTTACTCGTTTTTACACTGCTTGTCCTTGAGGCGCTCGTCGTCGTAGGACTTTTTTTCCTAATCATCGAACACTGCAGACGGCGTCGCTTGCATAAGGTATGTCTAAACTTCCGTCACCCTCTGACAATGTCATTTTGACTTGTACTAGGCAGATCAGCAACTCATCATTGACTCGAGCTTGGAAGACCTCGAAAAATGCATACAAGTGTTAGAGAAGGTCGGGTCAGACTTAGCGGAGCGGATGGGGATGTGTAGGAAGGATTTTGACTCAGATGCTCTGCATCCCATGGTCAAGCAGGAAGCATCATCGAACAGATTTTATTCATGGGATCTAGAAGATCTAGGCATGCTCCATCATAAGCGCTTAAACCACAGTCGCATTCTGGGGAAGAAAGTTCCAGTCAAGCCGGTCCCGCGTTCTTTACCCCCAGGTGTAAGTTCATACCTTTAGTGATTGGCCTTCACAGTGATCAGTGGTGCTTTAGCCCCCATTCTCTGTCGACGCTTCCTGATTCTGGGTTGTCCTCATTGGAATTGATGGGTATCCAGACTATCCGCTGCGTGGTTGCGTATCTGGTGTGCTATTAATGGAGAAATACTTCATGGGAGACCTCCAGGTGCCCAGGGATCGCATCCAGTGTCTACTTGGATCCTGGAAGCATACCTCCCTTGAAGATTCATCATACCCTTCATGCACCCACATTATCGACGCGCTTCTCGGAATCATTACCAACCCTGACGTCAAGTACGGCGACAATATCGTCATCTTCTATGCTGGACACGGGTCTTATTACTCAGATGAGAAGGACCATCATGGCGTATCCGGATACATCGAAGCACTTTGTCCAATCGATCGCGGCTCGGTTAGCGCCAAGGGTGCCCTCATCCCCGATATTAGCGATCGGGAACTCAATACCATCCTAACCCAAATCTTCCGAGCCAAGGGGCACAGAATCACTGTCATCCTCGACTGCTGTCACTCAGGTAGCGTTAGCCGTGAGCTACCTGAACTGGGAGCCCGCGTTACTCCTGTAACAAGAGGTGTTACTCTTGAGGATATGCTCCTCGTCGGGGATAGTTATTTGAGGTCTTATCCTGGATACAGGTCCATTTTATCCCAGGACTGGTACCCAGACGTGGTCTCCCATGTTTTACTAGCTGTATGTAAAGAATATGAGTTTGCAAAGGAAAAGGAGGTAAAAGGGGAGGACAGCACGGTGGGATACACTGGAATTTTCATGGACTCGCTTGTGTGTGCTCTTCGGTCTGGCTATTGGAGAAAGGAGACGACATATGCTGATATCCCTTTCGGTTTGGATGAGTCGCGCCATCAGACACCCATGGTTTCTGGAAAATACAAGGATACACGTCTCTGGTATCAGGGATAAAATGGCGTTGAAGGACATGTGCGCCTCAGGGTCCAACCATAGAGAACTAGACAGAGCATCCTTTTCTTTTATACTCGTATTTATTTCTTCTATATATAGTGTGCTTCGATATAGATGCTAGAACTCACGTAACTAGACTGGTAATACGTATAATTATATATCCCCCTACTATGTGGCCAATCGCCATTGCCATAATGCACTTAATGCACTTGGATTGATAGTAGATAAAGTCGTACTTCGACTTGTACAATCGTTGGTACGACGCCCATGTTCATTGCAAATAGTTATCAAAAAAAGTTATCCTCGTGCTGAAGATTACTCGTTGAGCAGTCTGCGAGTATGGATGAGCTCAGTGAACATATAGGCATTTCTTCTACTAGCCCTCTACACATACGTGAAACTTCACCATATGATGTCTAGTTGAGGATGGGGTATGTACATCAACACTTCAAGGCTTCCTTAATATTAAAAATACACCGAGTCTTCGATAACCTCGAGCAACCGGAAGCAGATGATGCCAAGTCCAGAAGCCTCCATCTTAGAATATATGTCAAGTAAGAGAAGAGAAAATGACAAAAGAATTACAGCAAACGGCGAGTGACATACTTTTCCACCAGCAAGAGGTAGGTGATGTTGGAGCTCGTGGCTCGTGTCTTTATTGGTAATTGGTAATCAGTCACGTGTACGTACCGCTATGCTTTTCTCTTCTTTACTCGATTGACTGCGTACTCTACCGTTCATGTACTATGTCAATCCCATATTCGTTTCCTGATCCCTCGTGTGCTTCCGTACCTGCAAGAATTATCTCAACACAATCGAGTCACGGTTGGCTACTGTTCACCACCACTGCAGCAAGGACCAGCTGCTTGGTTGCTACGAGGAGTCTTTTCCCACCAGCGTGCTCACCGCCGCCTCTCCCGCTTCCCACCTGCCAATGTCTATGAAGAATAACAAGGTTTATGCCTTGTTTATGATGGCAGCTTTTGCCCTAACCTCTTATCTGTTATCTAGATTGTATCATTCAGATCATCTTTCATGTCTCCTGGTGCGCGAATTCCCGTTCTAGTCAGCAAATGCTCTTGACTGATGCATACATAGCAAGTATCGCTCCATCGACACCGTGGCTCCAGAAGACGCCATATACTCCACCTGGCATCTTTGATTAATTCCAACCTGCCCTCAAGTACGGGCCAAGGACAACAGCGCCGTCATTCTCACATACGTAATGCCTCGAAGCTTTTATTTGATGCGCACACGGGCGACATCATTTCGGTGACGGGGACTTTGTTTCCAAAGCTTCAGTATGTGCGCCTAAAAACACCTACGCAGTGTCGGGTTCTTCCATTCAATTACAAGGTTCCCAGTGAAAGTTTCGCAATGGTTACAGCTCCTCAGGATCTTGTGGCCTCTCCCTCGGGCCGGCATTCTTAGTACTGGAATGGCTACTACCACGTAAGTTCCCGACAGTTTCCTTTGCTTAAGCTCTTTTCTAGGGATACTTCATGAATGCTTTTATGCAAAGTAATATCGAACCAAATTCAACTCTTGCAGAGGAAATAACACTATCTCCTTCAAAGGCATTAAGTCAGTGACTACGCAGAATGTTCGACCAGGCTCAATTTCATTTACACGTGTAATGATGGCTTGACGTCAACCATGGCCGTGAACCTCAACAATGCGCGAACAAGTTTTACACAGTGAATAGTGTCCACAACCTCCAATATCAGTATGCATATCCGCACCTATCGTTTCAATGGGTTCATTATTAACAGCCATGTCCATAGGTATGGTTTCACTGAAGCACATTCCGATTCTTTTCTTTTCTTCGCTGATTTAGACTAATGTGCTCCCTGTTCATCAGTTGTCTTTCAACCTTCAAACCATTTCGGACTGGGTGGTGCCCATAACGATTGGATGATAATATCTGACCAAGACTCGGATCGCATTGTTGACATAGTTTTTGTTACATCTGCCCAGTAAATCATTTCTCCGAGCCAATCTTAATACTGATGTCCCTTCATAGTGCACAGTACGACTGCATGAGAATGTTTTTCTTCGTTTTTTCTACATTTTTCATCCTCAAGCTTGATAAAGGTGTTATTGTGGGAGTTTATTTGTTAGCCACTAACTCTAATCGACTTAGATCGTGCTAGGATCCCTACTCGCACTTCGGTAGGAGATGAGCTAGCAGGTCAAAGGCGATGAAAGTTGATGGGACAGATAGTCACGAAGGACGGAGTTCGATATTAGGTAGATTAAACCTTAGCCGAAGCTGGGGTTTAGACCAGCTGAGGCTCTACTTAAATACACGTTCGATATGCTAATAATAGTACTGTGAGAACGCGTCTGCTGTGGTCGCATATGAGTAATCAAGCTGAGTAAAACAAAGAAAAGAAGAGAAAATGAATAAACCGTAACATTATTAACGTGAGCTTTCACTTTTCGAGTGTTTAATCATTATCAATACCTTCCCAGCCGGAGCATGACGGCGCTGATGGCGCTTTCGAAAATGTGTCAATTATGAAAGCAACCATGGTCTCATGACTTACGGGTGGAAGATGTTTGCAGACTCTTGATGCAGGCGATATGGGTGAAGGTCTGTAATCAGTATTCTTGGCGAGTGACTTATTAAGTCTTGATTCTTTTCTGCAGGTCGGATAAATGCGATAGCCAAGTAAGGGCTTTGTCTTCAAGACTCATCGATGAAAAGGCAACCATGGCTGGACCTAGGAAAAGATCGTTTGCTCTGATAGTGTTCTTGCCTCGCCACTGTGAACTAACTTCCTCTCATATAGCAATCATTCATCTCGTTTGAGAATACACTATACAACCATTCATGACTGAATGAAATGCCTGCTGTAGGTCTTTCAGATCCTTGTCTACCTCGTCTAGGCGAACTCATCGCAGCTTATTTCAGTCGAACCTACTTTCGAGGAGGTAATCGAGGAATCTTTGTTGGCACTTGTGCCCTGGGACACAAGAAGCTAGTTCTTGCTTTCCAATTTATTTCCTAACAACAAACATTCTAGCCTTGTGAGATTTGCACTTTCTGCTGTGATTTTTATAACAGTGACGCCATTTGGTATGTTCCAGAATTTCATCAACACGGTTGTCTCAACTGAATCCATGTGCATTATAGGATCAATGCCATCCAGAAAGCTCATGAAAGACAGTCTGCGCCCGCTCGCTCTGCAAGAAAGGAAGAACCGCAACAGGGCGGCTTTGAATGTGCACAGTCAACTGTAGAGTATATTTGCTTGTTAATTGTTGGTGTATGACTTGGAGAGCTAGGATGAGATCTTAAATTTAGGATTTATATGAACTTGTATCTTTACATGAGATATCTTTTGTTTTAGTTCAGACGAATCATGATTAAATATTCACATTTCTAATGATGCATGAATAAAACAGCTCCACGAGGTCTATACTATCTTAGTCTAAGTACATGGGTGCTCTTGAGCTCCATTAGACCTACGGAAGGTAGTGTCGTCTCGGTTCATGTGTTCATTGACACATTTATCACTTGTCTAACAAAATCAAAATTGCCTTCCTGCACTGAAAGTTCTCAAGGCGGGCCATGTTAAGGGTGGATGCGTTTGTTATTTTTTTATCACTAAATTTCCAAGGAAGCAATTCAAGAAGGTTCCCCTCAGAAACTAGTTTGCGTTTCTCTTGCTGAATTTGGATTTTCATGTACATGTATGTCCACACATTTTTGTCATGGTCTGGACATAGTTCAGGTGTGAACACAGCGAATTATGTGGATGATACACGTGTTCCAAGGAGATGCCAGTGAAATTCAGATAAAGAAGCTTTTTCCTACATTGTTCTGATAGACCATGTATACCATTCCATATACCTTTTCTTCAAGCCACACTGCTATCGCGACTGAGGCTTGGAGATGTCTACTCGCTGAGTAATGACAAGAACAAGGCTTCATCGATGGGCTCATTATTCCAGCAACCATAAGACTGGGTCTTCCGCACAACAACCACCTAGAACATCATTGAGGTGGTGCTGCAACTTTGTCATTTCCGAGTCGGACGATGTTAATAATTCCCTAGAGACCAACTAGGTAATGCATCAAAATGGTGATTATGGCTTAGGCCAATGGTGCTTTACAAGATTCACCTATCATTTAGTTATGGATGATATAGGTAATCTATACTCTCGTATGATAACGGCGACCAGCCAAAAATTGGAGCACATAAATCAAGTCAATCGCGAATCTTGTTACAACATTCATCCAGGATTTATGTATTACCTTGCTGGATAACGAGTAAGGCTGCAAGCAGCAAAGCCCACTACCTTACATAACCTCTTTCTGATTTTTTTTTTCGCAGCATGCAGGGTACGTTAGCATTATGCATGTTCATTGAAAATGTGGATGGAAAAATACAAGTACGAAAAAACTTTATCTTTCAAACTTCAAACTCTGTTTTTTGCATTTGTCCTCCAATTTCTGAACAGAGGAGCATCTGTGCGATGTTGCTTTCAAGGACAATGGCGTACTTACGTTTGAGCATGACATCGATCGTATCTGGATGACATCAATATAGTTATATTTTACGGTGTCGAGCGTACCTCCATTCTCCATCTCATACGTATTTGGCATGTTGTGGGGGTTCAGACATTGTCCTTCATATATAAATCTACCATTCAAATGTGAGTAACACCTTGGAATTATAATTGTTACCTACTTTAATTCATCTACTTCCTTTCCGATAGTCTCGGCATAGACATAGAATAGCTTCCGTAAAGATGTGGTAGTTTTGAGCTTAAATATGCGTTCATATCCAGTGGAGGCAGCTATCTGATCGAGAGTTGAGCATAATGTTACACAGCGACCAAATCCATATCTCGCCTTTATAGTTATAGGACTTGAATCCGGGAGTTGTTGTACGTCATTAATTTCGATTTTGGGGGGAGGCGTTAAATGAGAGGAAGCTGCGAAGACTGACATGTAGGTGATGTCTGTTTGAAGGGTAGTAGAACGTAGTTTTGTATGTGGTGGGACAAGGTCTTTTAGTCAAGCAATTCTCCATCAATTGTACATCTAGCACACAACCACACAGCAAATATGATGCATACACATTAATCCATATAGTGACAGGAATCGAGGAGCGTCAACACGGTATAGAAGCTAAAATGCGACAAATTAACATCAAACACAAGCATTGAGGGTTTGACGTACACCTGGAGGGCGGGGATGCACTGGAAGTTTCTGCTGAGCGTGAATACCGAAAAACGGAAAACATGAAGTTTTTGAAGTATTTCCAACAAACAATCGTTGGAAAGGAAGAACTTGTCCTTGGCTGCAAGACAAAATGCAACCGAATCGACTTGCGCATCTCCAGACAGTGGTTATAATTTTCCGACCATAGCAGCTACTAGCCAAAATGAGGAACATTGGTCTAATAAATAATGGCATTGCAACATCTATGCAGGGGCTTATGTGCGAAGGGAAGAAGCGCATAGAAGGTAACCAAAAATAATGCCTAAAATAGTAAGATAGATCCAGCAGTGAAAAGAACCTCTCATCGAGCATTTGTGGATTGGTCCATGTTGCGAGAGAGCATCAGGGACTGCTACAGCACCAATGACCGTCTGATGATCTGGATTATCGGACTGGAAACTTCGGGTATTCATTTCACGATGGGGTTTACTCTGATACCAGAGATGAGCATCTTGATGTGTTCCAGCAATGACCGGCGTCTGATGAACCGACTCATCGAAGGCATCAAGAAGGTCAATATATGTCGTCCTTTCATTGCAGTAGCTGGACCATAGAACACGCAAGAGCGAATGTGTGAAAATTCCCACTTGCACTCCATCCACCCACCTCTCTCTCGCAAATTGGTATGGCTTGCACGCAGCCAAAATGACATGCGAGTTGCAGTCCATCTTCCAGTCCTGCGACAAAATAGATGGGCAATCAAATCTCTTGAGATTCTTCTCCCCAGCATGGAGCATATCTCGAACGGTTGCCCATCTCGTTCCACGGCAAGTATGTGCTTCTTGGGGAGGCACTCCTGGGCCAACGCCCCCCGAGTGACAGCAGTCGAGAATGACAGTGATGTGGTGACCCTTCGATCGGGAGATTAAAGTTAGGATCGTGTTCAGTTCCCTGTCACTAATGTCAGGAACAGCATTACCGTTCGCATCACAGGTGTCCCGATTGATAGGACAAAGTGCTTCAATGCATCCGACACTTCCAAAACTGATTTCTGCTCCATCGTCTGGTTTCTTGGCATTAAGGTGACCTGAATATTCATAGGAGGAGCCATGACCGGCGTAGTAGATGATGATGTTATCGCCTTTCTCGATCTCTTTGTTGTTCATGAGACTGAGAAGCACATCGATGATATGGGTGTGGGAAGGATACATTGGATTGGCGGGAGAATTGTGCTGTTTGGATCCGAGAAGAAGTTGGATATGTCCCTCTGGTATGCCTAGGTCAGCAATCAAGTACTGATGAAATGATTGCATGTCTGTCACGCCACATTCCAGTATTGAGATTTCTTTATATTCATCAATCCTGATGATGACAGCCCAGAATCGAGAAGCGTCGACTTTGTGTGGTGGCTGGGGAGAGATTGGGGTCAGGGTTGACCTGTAAGGATATGTACTCATGCCGCTGGGTAAAAGGTGATCTTCTACATCAACATGGCGTCGATGACTACTTCGTCACTGTATCAGCACAAGGCATTTGCTATATTGTTTGAGAGTCTCATTGAGGTCGTCGAGAAGGTTTTCGACCTTGTCATTTCCACTATGGCCCACCTTCTGAGGCATCCCTAGCTCCTCTGCTATCTGCGCCCTTAGCTGTGTCATTTTTTCGCTTAGTTCTACTAAGAACAATAAGCTAGCGTATCAGCATAGATAACTTGAAACACAAAAAGACTGACCCAAGTCGGCTTCACCAATGTAACTCACAGGCATCCACCGAATATCAGCTACATCCAGCTCATGCTCTCCTAATGATATTCTTTCATCCCTTGGGTCGTCTGAGTATCAAGAATTTGTATTTTTAGCATAGTTAGATCGCAACGACAAGTGCACGAGACTAACCTATGGGGGTATGGTCATGACCATGGCCACTGAAGCTGATGATGAATATTATGATAGTAACAGAACGATCTATGGAGGCTCACTTCCTACGATCTATCTCGAGTGATAGGTCTTGAGTGTTCATCACAGTCTAAGAGAAAGCTGGGCTACTCTTGTAGAAGGTGATGCGGGGGTGTAGGGGGTCGAGGAGTAATTTATGTGATGAAGTGCCTGGCTTATGAGTTCTCTAAGTATTGGCACACTTTATCTGTTCTTCATAAACTTTTAATTTCGGGACCTCTGTCATGGTCTCTTGGCATTCTGCAGGCTACAGCATGGCAGTGGTATGGGTACCATGTCCTTGGATTGCCACTGCAATGAGGATGAAACCTGACCAAATGATTGGTCAAGTAACTGATGCATATTTATATCCAAACATTAGTAGAATGGCAGACACACATTTGCATAAGCCGGGATGTCATATTGGTGGATCAGTGGTAGCAAGTGTCGAGGATTACACGGATTGGCCATAGCTTGTCTGAAGTCAAGCAAATTGTCCTAGGGACTGAGATTAAATCATAACTTCTGTTGGCACTGGATGCCTGGGGGATCGATATGATAGCCCAGGGAGGTAGCTTTGAAATTTGAAGTTGGAAGACAATCATGAGGAATGCGAAATGATATCTATGGAAACACCTTGAATGTCTGGATTTTCACATCCTCAGAGGACACAGTTCACTGGGAATCAAGGCATTCATCACAACATGGACGCTAGCCCACCTGGCGGTTGATAGGTGGCAATCACAGCCTGTGATCACCACCTATCATCTGAGTCAGCTGGATCATTTTAGATAGTAAAAAATGAAACCCTAAGAAGTTCTGTTTATAAACGAAGCCTTTTTCAGTCTCGAAAAGCCTGTTCATAAAACTGTATGAAAAATCTTTCCCCCATAGAACAATGGGATTGAGACAACTTTTCATTTACAGCACTCGAAATGAGTACATAAAAACTGAAGCTGGAATTGAACCCTTTTAGAATCCTGTTTTACGCCATCAAAAAGGCACCAGCCATTGCAGTGGTGAGGATGAATGATCACACGAATGACATACCCTATTCTTCTTCCCACTTAGTCTAATATGATAGCCTGGGATGCCAGCTGCCATGAGCCTTGAGGACGACACGCTGCTACAGAAGGAGTACTAGTAGGGAGGTAGTAGTGTTTTCTCACAGGGAAGGAGGGGTTTAAGGAGCTGATATCTTAATGGATCAAAAAGCAACCATGAATCTGCCAGAACAACAGCGGCTTACTTCTGACATGAGGCATTTGAGATGGATTGCATCTGAGTCGGCATGCCGCATGAGAGGAAGGTGTATAGCTAACTGTTTTACTTACCTTCAGATGCTCCCTGCCAGCTCTCACCGGCACATACAATGTCTTCCGGAGTGGTGCCTCAAGGAGAAGAGTACTTTCCTTGGGGTGGAAAGTCAGAAACTGCCGTACGTAATATGTAACTTTAGATGTAAAGGATCTGCCATGCGATGGGTCTTCAACCCAGAAATGAGTATGAGTCAGGCATATATTGCCAGAGAAAGCTAGGTCAAAGACACAAAGGCATGGTAGAAACTAAAGGTTAAAGAAGGAAAAGAGCTGAAAATGGTGCATATGTAGCAGTCCAAAGGCATAGGTAAACAGAAAGAAAGAAATGATGTAGATAACTGGTCCATAAATAATCCGTATCCCTTACACCCTCCCCCTTGAGATTGGGTGCAGGGAATCAATCTCGATGAAAGAATGAAATTACAATAAGATACTTGTATTGTTGTGTGAATCGAGCTCGTCGGCTTCGCCATCAACGTTTGGTGTCGAGCCTGAGGGGATGGTCATCGTGATATAGGCCTTGGTTGATGGGGAAGCGGTAAGAGCAATCGTCGAGTGCGTAATAGATGGACCTGCATTAGAAGCATCGCCATCTCTAGCCAAAGGTACGTCCACATTTCCGGTCATGGGCAAAGAAGTCGCAGCTCTGTATTCAGGTGCTGATGGCCTCTATTGGACTTGCTCACGGCCTCCCGATTAATTGGGTAATTGAGGAAATGTCCATGACATGCTTTGACGATCAGAAGTAAGTCCCAGTCAATGGGAGCCTCCCATAGATCCAAGGAGCGGAATTGTCCTGGGACATGGAGATATCATGAAAGAGATCAGTAATAAAATGATGAGTATCAAAATTCCTAGAACAGCTGCTATGCAGTGGCAGAAATTAGACATCAGAAGGATCACCATGTGATTGCGAAGATGCGACACATGAGGTACTCGTTGAATCATCCGAATCTTCTGAATTTGCAGAGCTCCTGATGTCGGTGTGATTGTTAGTGGTCTCCATGGTATCAGAATTGGAGGGGACAGTAGAAATTGAGGTACTCATTGAGCAATCACTTCCATGTTCACTCACAGAGTCCTGAGTCCCACTGGAATATTCAGACCGTGTTTCTGGTGTCCCGCGTCAATTTTCGAGCACTTTGGCATAGTGGGAGTGTTGTGGGGAATAGTAAAGCTCTGCTTTCGAGCCTCACTCGACAATTAGAGCTTGCTGCATGATTTGATTAATGGTTGAAGCTTCAGCCATAATTCCCTCATGAGTAATCTCACAACGGATTTTTGTGGGTAAAGAAATAAGCAACTGATGCCGGAATGAATAGCCCTCAGGCGGAGATGGCATCAGGTTTGCAAAACGCCTAAGGTCAGCGAATAATTGGCGTACACCACCATTTGACACATAAGTAACACTCTTGAAGTGTTGCACAATGTCATAAAGTGAAGATTCATGAATGAATCGTTGGAAGAGACCATTTATGACTTGCATAATGGTCAGAAAGTCGTCACAAACATTTCCGTTTGAATCTTCTATGGAATTGTTGTACCAGGTGCATGCATCTCCAGCTAAAAATGTTGCGAGAGTATTAGTATGCTGAATATCAATATCTGAAACTTGAGAAGTGCCTGAGTCATCTGTGAGGTAGACAGGGCCACAGATATTGGCAATCTTCATCCAGCAGATGACTGAAAATAGCCAACTGTCAAATTCAATGATATCCGAGCCCCCATGGAATTTGTGAGGTCATGGAATACTTTGCAAAGATGTCCTTTGGGCATTAGAGTCGAGTCCATGTTGAGGAGTAAGAAGATTTCGAGCTATGAGATGCTCAAAAGGCTGGAAGATGGCAAGCATGACATCAGTCTCACTCCGAGGAACAGGATGATATTCAAATATCTCCTTGTCATTAAATATTGGGTTTTCGGAACAATGTCGCACATCTTGGAATGGTGCAGATGAAAGTGAATGCTGAGGCCTACCCAAGGGTGGCCGCTGTGAAGCTGAATGACGAGGATCTGAGTCTGAACTCATGGGAGTATGACTTGGGACTAGTGATGTGTGGGTCGGGTCGGGCCAGGTTTTGCAGGCTTGGGCTGGGTAATTCAGGGCCTGGGTTGAGATTTTGATGAGCCCGAGCCCTAAGCCCTGACCCTCACTGGGTCGGGTCGGGCTTGGGTAGTAGGCCTGGGCTTTTCATGTACCTGCTTGTTTTTCTGGCACCTCAGGCTCATCACATTCCTCCAGGGTCTCATCATTGGTACGTATGCATTTGGACTGCCGAGGTACAGATGGCACAGCAGTATGCTCATCGTCACCTGATGGGTTTGGATTGTCAGGACCACGTTTTCGCGATGATGAGGGTGGTGGTGGCGATGTACTTTCTCCATAGCGCTGTGGATGCCGATGATTGCATCTTCCATTGACAATAAGATTAGGATCGGGCTCATCTCGTGCAAGCATGAAGGACAAAGCAATTACTACGATTTTTTCAGTATTTTACAAGTTATTTGTACCATGTAAGAACTGTACAGTTTATCAGCCACCAAAGAGATGAAATTCAAATGACAGGACATACCTGATATAGTCTCCACTTACATATCTGATATCTCATTACATAGACCACTTGGTATGAGAGTGTCCCTCATCGTTTTCATGCAGTGAGAGTCGGAGCGCAGAGGTGACCATGGACGTGAGAGTAAAGAAGGCTGGGATCAGTCAGCACCACAATGGATGCCATCCAGCATCAGACGGTGACTTGGATTACCGGGCCGAAAGCCCAGGGTTAAAGCCCAGGGCTTGGGCTTTCCAAAGTCGACACCTGAGCCTTGAGCCTGCCAAAGCCCTCCACTAGGGCCGGGCTTTTCAGGGTCAGGTCAGGCTGGGTCAGGCCAGGTAGCAGGCTTTAAGCCTGACCTGGACATCACTACTCGGGACTAAGTTCACATTCATATTCCCTCGAGACTGATTTTCAGGGGAATTAGAAGTGGTGGTACCATGTTGTGCACCAGAATGCTGTTGGCATGGGTGTTGACCTTGTGACAGTGTAGGGGATTGTGATGGTGCACATTCTTGGATAGGTGCTGATGCCCTAACAGGGTATACTTTCATTTCGGTTGAACCTTGAGGAGAGAACTTCTTAGGTTCGCGAAATAAGGATGAGTCATGCTTAATAAAAACAGGCTTCTCAGCTGGAAGGCTGTGTGTCGGACTGATTTTCAGAGGCATTGCCATGGCCCTCCCCCTACCAGAAGGAAAGAATTGTGAAGATCCTTGCTCGTGTTTTGTAATTGGAGCTGGTACCACATCTTGAATGGGTGGGCTTCCTGAAACTAGGCATGCACAAGCATCTCAACATTGAGAAAATGTGACGTCAGATTCTCCAGGTTGGTGAGGAAGACTTAAGGTTGCAATAGCAGCTTTCAAATCATTATCAAAATTACTTACTGCACCATGAGAAAGATCCTCAGGTTTCATATTATTATCACACTGAATAGAGGAGGGATAAACCTTTCTATTCAAACTACTACTAGAATTATCCTGAAGGATATCCATTGTACGAAACTGACTATGAGGCATCGGAAATGATGGTACGTATAAGGTGTTAGGTGGCCTATACTGAGGGACATGACGAGTGTGTCGTGGAGCCAATAGGACCTCTCCATGATCAAGCAAGGGTTGCTCAACATGCAGAGGTGAGGCAAGAGGCCACGGCAACACACGCAGCACATCGCGAGTTGGAGGGGTCACTGCCAGGGGACCAGGAGAATCTCAGGAAGTAGGAGAAGGAATCACACGTGATGCAGATGGCATGCGAGCTGGCGCAGACAAAGAAAGCAAAGGTGGCAGTGAGTAAGTCTCTTCGCGAAGCAGAGGGGCAGATGCCCATGAACCAGGTTGGTTCGGGGTAGCTGCGGGACAAGATTGGGGCAGAGACGAGGAGGTACGAGCCTCAGATGCAAGAGAAAGGTGTCAACAACCAACTTTAATTGACTTAGATCGAACTAGGATCACCACTCACACTTCAGTGGATGATACTCTAGCAAGTCAAAGGCGACATATGAAGTCGATCGAGGACTTAGATAGTCTCGAAATGGGGAGCTTGGAGTTGGGTAGATTAAACCTTAGCCGAAGCTGGGGTTTAGACCAGCTTAGGCTCTACTTAAATACACTTTGATACACTAATAATAGTACTGTGAGAAGTAATCCGTGGTGATCGCATGTGAGTAATCAAGCTGAGTAAAATGAAGAAAATGAATAAACCGTAACATTACCCCCTTCTTAAGACTCATTCGTCCCAAATGAGCCCTCTGATTCCCACTCATCGTCCCCGGAAGAAGAATGTTTGGAGTCGGAATAGAAAGACGGTACATCGTCCTCGTCCTCGTCCTCCTCATCTGTATTCCAGTTTTCATGTATTCGCTTGAGGTTTTGAAGGTTCACCTCTTCTTCGTCATCGTTTTCTTCTTGTGTTTGGGGTAGTCGAGGACGTGAGTCTCCCCCCTTCGCTTTTGTTAACATGTCAAGCCACTCGTCCAGCTTGTGCGTGACCTGTGGCTCTTGAGGGATTTCGACGTTGTCGATCCTCTCTGGAGAGGGATCAGAGTTCTGTTGGGTGTCCGAATGTCTGGCATTTGAGCATTCAGAGGAGTAGACGGTTTCGATATCAGTGACACAAGGGGTGTCCGGTTCGTGGTATTTTGCCAAGGTATTTGGTGGGATATTAGTATCGATCCCCACTGGTCTTCCCCTTTTGTTGATTTCCCATTGAATCCTCTGGATACGCACCTCGCATTCATTAACTAGGGCCTCTGCATTGGCCATGTCAGCACGCTTTACCCATGAGTTTTCTTCTTTGGGGTATCCTTTCCACTTTACGAGGTATTTGGTTATGGTATGACAGTTCCATCCCCGCCCTACCACTTTGTCCCATTGCTCAACTATCTCTTCTATCTCATATTCCTCCTCATTGTCAATCAATTCTGGGGGCGGCCTCTCGGGTTGGGGTTGGTTTGGGAACTCGGGAGCATGGTAAGGGGTCAAGAGGGATTCGTTGAATCGATTATGGATTTTCCAACCCACTGGGAGTTTGAGCTCATAGGCTGAGGCTCCCTTTTTTGCTACTATGGCAAAAGGCCCTACGCGTCAATCTCCCAGCTTCTTGGTGGGTCACGGAAGGTTTAAGTTGGTGGAGTCCAACCATACCTTGTCGCCGACTCGGTATTTGATTGCATCATTCTTGTGCTTATCGTAAGCCTTTTTCATCGACTCTGCCACATGCTCCAGAGATTCCCTTGCCTTCTCTTGAACTTCTTTAATACTCTGAATCAGTTTGGAAGCGACGGGGACAATGTCCAGGCATTGAGCTGTCTTAATGACTTGTCCATCTCATCCAAAGACAACCTTATAAGGGGAGAAGCCCATTGCCGAATGCTTCCGGTTATTGTGGGTGAAGGCGGCTAATGGCAGCCATTCGCTCCAATCATCCTGTCAGTAATTCACAAACATCTTGAGGTACTTTTCGATTTCTTGATTGACCCATTCCGTTTGCCCATCCGTTTGGGGGTGGTAAGCGGTGGAAGGGTTTCCCTCGACCTGAATAAGGTTGTAAAACTCCCTCATGAATTTCGACACGAAAATAGCCCCTCTATCAGAGATGACTTTCTCAGGCATTACTCCATATGGCACGTAAATGTAGTCTCACAAGATCTTGGTGAATCCGAGGGAAGTAAGTTCCTCGGTGCATGCGATTGGGATGATGGTTTTGGAGAATCAGTTGACTATCACCAAAATAGAGTCGAATCCCTTAGAGGAAGGAAGCTTGGTGATCATGTTGACGGATATGTGAGTCCACGGCCTGTTGGGCACCTCATTCGGGTACAGGGGCGCCTTCTTTGGGCGACGATCTGCCTTGGTTCATTGACAAACCTTGCACCCTTTGACGTTGATATGCCTGGTATCAGGCTACCCGTAGATTTTGCGATTTTACATCAGTTTATGCAATCTACAAGCGGTACAGAGGGCTACAGTGGAGGCTTCGTGCTGGTAGCTAAATACTACATAAAGAATGAAAGCACGGCAGTACAGAACGGACTTAGAAACAATGTCTTGAAGAGTCAATTCTACCAGCCGTCAACACGCCAAGCTAAGCCCTACCTAAACAAGACTATTACAGTCAAATCTCAGGGACTCGTCTGTATGGAGTATAAAAACCAAGAAGTTGAAGAATGGAACGAACTAGATGCCTCATTGCCTCAACGAGTAGAAAGAACCTGTCAGGAAAAATTGCTAAGTTGAGAAACAGATCAGCTTTTGAGATCAACTCAGGCTAGGAAAGGAATAACCTTGGAAGAATGAATAGCCACGTTGGGTACCGAGATGACCGACCTTGATCGCGCAGTGATCAACAGAATACAATCTCGGACCTGCAGTCGATCGTGATCGGTGGTTACATCCTCGAGATCCTGCGCATACCGCAGTATTCAATACATACGGTGCATGGCAGGCCTTGCAGATGGAAGAAGGAGCACCCACGGACTAGTAGGGCACTCCTCAGCGACAGAATAACCCGGCACAGTCACGTCGAACTGAATAGAAACTACGGAATGGCGCGATACTTGTAGGATAGTGACTCACCATTTGTATTAATTCCAAAGCTTGTACCATAATTACTGTAGATACGGGCTCCTATACCTAAAACACGAATCATATAAATTAGCAGCGACTAGACGCATAACGGCAGGAAAGCATTCCCCCCGCATTTGTGCTAGTAGCCTGTATAGCTACCTAATCAATCACTGGTTTTTATTGCATATCCTCGACTGAAGTGAATTAAGTTACCAAAGTCAACCCATAAGGGTGACTACAGTAATCTAGAAGAGTTAAGTAGGAAGTAGAGCCGTCCCTGTGTTTGCACCTTGCTAGTTAATTGAACTGCTCCACGGACAAAGGCCTCGTGTTCTCTCTCTCCGAGATTAGCGATCTAGCCATGCTGAGTCGACTTTAAATCAAAAGACCTCATCTAGTTGAAGTAAAATAAGCCCTAGAATGCTTTAAGTTCGAACAATCATCGAGTTCAAGGAACTCCAGAGTCTGTGTACTCTTTGCAAGTCTTGTACTTGAAGTCAGAACCTGAGCGTTCTTTGTAGAGTGATTTTGCACTCTTTGTAGACCTCGGAGTCTTTGGTTGTTTGATTATTTGAAGTGTCCGCTAGAAGTTCTTCTAGACGACGTCGAAACAAGCATAACTTGCTCGACTATACCTTACAAAACAAGTTCATAAAACCCCGCTATCGTGGACTAGTGTACTTTGTGTAAAACACATCGAAAGAAGAATTGAAGTTGTTTTCAGGCAAAACCCCACTAGATTATCTAAATCTAAGTACATCGCGAGTGCTTCTATCATACTCACCCTCGAACTTATATACATTGGTGATTGTGTGTGCGTGTGTGTGATTTAGTATCTAGATTGACGATCTAGACGCTTGTTTCATTTGCGTGCTGCCCGTTACCGAGCACATCAACGTATGCTTCCACCTCCCGACGCATCTTGGGCCACCAGTAGTCTCATAAGATGAGTTCTTTGGTTTTCTCTATGCCAGGGTGTCCTGCTGTTACATGGTCATGTCAAAGGGCGATGATCTCCCCCCGTAGTCATCTGTCCACAGGAACATAGACATGTCCATCATACCACAGGAGGTCGTGGTCCCGGGTCACCCCCTTCTCATGATTGAGGGAGTCTGAAATGCCTTGGTCCCACTTTTGGGGATCATGGGTCACCAACTTGATTCTTTTGTGCAACTCCTCTGGTGTCAGCATTATTAAGGCACGAAAGTGTTCAGCTTTTAAAACAACCATGTCCCTATTGTCCTCCTTTCCTTGGTTGTGGTCCACTCGATGGGATAACAGGTCTGCCTTGCGATTCTGGGTGCCCGGTTTATGGTGTAGCATGAATTGATACTCTGCTAGCTCGGTCACCCATCGAGCTTGCCATTGATTGAGTTTTTGGGGCTTGCGGAAGTACTGGAGATTGGAGTGATCTGTCCAGATCTCGAAGTCCTCGTGGGCCCCCATAAGATATTGGCGCCATTCTTCTAAAGCAATCATGATAGCGAGGAGTTCCTTGTCATAGATCTCATAGTTACGCTCCGTCGTAGAAAGAGCTTTCGAAAGGAAGGCAATCAGATGCCACTTGTCCTCCTGTATCTGGGATAGAACTGCCCCTACCGCTCCTTCACTGGAGTTGGCCTCGACCCTGAACTTCCCTTCGTCCAGGGGTATGGCCAAAACAACATCTTCTCGAAACAACTCCTTCAGCCTTTCAAAGGCTTTTTGTTGAGCTTCCCCCCACCTCCACTCGACCTTTCCAGTGAGCGACGTTAGTGGTTTAATGTGCTTGCTATAGTCCCATATAAAGCGTCGATAAAAGTTACAGAAACCTAGGAATGATTGTAGCTCCTGTTTCTTATGGGGGACCGGCCAGTCCAATAACCCAGCAATCTTCACCGGGTCCATGCGGATCTTCCCTTCGCTGATGAGTACTCCCAGGTACTCCGTCTCCTCTACCTCGAATTCACACTTCTCGGCCTTCAGGAACAAGTTGTTGTCTCGAAGGATTTGTAGCACCTTTTGTACGATGCGCCGGTGCTCACTTTTCGTTTTGGAAGCAATGAGAATGTCGTCCAGGTATACCGAAACCTCCCCAGCAGCGATCAAGTCCTTGAAGATGTCGTTCATCATCCATTGGAAGGTCGCCGGGGAGTTGGTGAGTCCAAAGAACATAACTAAGGGTTTGTAGAGGCCGTGGTTAGTTCTGAACATGGCCTTCCACTCATCCCCTTGTTTAATCCTAACATTATTGTAACCCCATCGTACATCCAGCTTGGTGAAGTACTTGGCCTTCTTCAATCGATCCATTAACTCTCCAATTAATGGTAGCGGATACCGATTCTTTATGGTCATTTCATTTAACTTTCGGTAATCCTGTACAGGCATTAACTTCCCATCCTTCTTCTTCACGAAGAAGAAAGGCAACGCCATGGGGGATTTCGAGGGTTGGATTCGACCAGTAGAGAGATTCTTGTCCAGAAACCTATCCAACTCCTCCTGTTCAGCTGGGTTGAGAGGGTAGACCTTGCAGTCAAGGTTAGCGTTGGCATTGGGGATCAACTCGATGGCATGGTCCCAGGGTTTCTGTGGAGGCAACTCGTCGAAGTTCTCTTTATCGAAGACATCTTTGAACTCCCGATATTCTTCTGGCACAATTTCTTCGAAAGACTTGGTCGCCTTTTTGGCATTGGCTTGGGTGGCCAAGTCATTGGCTTTAGTCCCCATAGCCCGCACATGGAAGGCTTCTTCGAAGTCTATCACTAGAATGGTATCTCCTTCTTCGTACTCATCCCAGCGAGAAGAAGGGTCCGTGTCGGGTAAAGAGAATGGTGATACGCCGTCTACACGTTCACACCTAGATTTTGCGATTTTATAACAATACTGTTGCAGGTCTATCCTATACTAGTCGTATATCAAGGGCTATAGTTGAGACTTCGGACTGATAGTCAAGTTAGCATGCTACTAGTTGAGTCAGGACTTAGGAATGATACTGCTAGTGGGTCAGCCCTACCAGCCGACCGGACTAGCACCTCCAAAGCTAGTATGACTTAGTAAAATACGGTCACTAGTAAAGAATACAGCTGCTAGCGCCCAAACAAGAAGTAAGAACCCACACAGATCTCAACTATTCAGTCACTAGTGGACCGATCCTGGCATGAATGCCTAAGTCAGGATGACTAGTCATGCGAGCACTTCTGAAAGGACTTAGAAATGAACCAGTAAAGGCATAACCCTTAGCCCAGATCCAGCTAGTGTGATACAGATCTCATACGATTGGCACTAGTATAGCCGGGCTGCACCCCGATCATGATCAAGCAGTTGCTACAGGCATGGTTACCCGACTATTTGTATAGCCATGTCACCACTGGGCAAAGGGTGCGGAAACAACCCAATAGCAGAGTCCCTCGACCTGCTATTCAACAGAAAGAACAGGCTAGGCTGACTATTGCGTGATTATTCACCATAATTCGTGACTAGCCAAGATATCCTTACCAATATTACCCCTAAAGAATCTATTTATATTTATTCTGTACCTGTCTCTGTAGTATATAAGTAGTAGAAGGGGCAGCCTCACAGGCAGGCAAGCCATCCCCACGATTGTGACCTACTAGTCCATATTCTAGTGCCCCAATTAAAGGCTTTTGTGCTTAACCTCGACGAAGTGTCTACTAGTCGCTTAGTCACCTATAGTATTGAACGAATTGAAGTGTCTTAAAGTTACTATTCCATCTTGGAGTGACTCAGAGTGTTTCGAAGTTAGTTAAAGTATTTTCTCAGAGTTAAAGTATTTGTTCTTAGGCCAAGAGTGCCACTAGTCGAGCCTAGGGTGCTGCTAGTCAAGTGTAGACCACTTGTGAGACCCAGTATTTGGCCCAGAGTGCCACTAGTTTCGAAGTATCAGAGTTAGACCAAGTGCAGTTGCTCAACCCAAGTCACTATTCATCCAATCGTGTCTTAAAACCCTGCTAGCACGAGTATTACATCTTGTGTAGCTCACTAGTACCAAATATACGTCTTTAAACAACCTTTCCCTGATTTGTTGAAGTCTGCAGAGTGCTTCTATCATACTTGAAACACCCGAACTCAATAATATTGGTGATTAGTGTAGAGTAGTAGAGGGTTTTGGTGTTGTGGTGTTCATATCCATTCACTAGCCTTCTGTCACTCACCGTTACCGAGCACATCAACAGGATTTTGTGACAGGCACAGTGGGCAAGTGTAATGGCCCCGGTGTCCCAATCGATTAGCGGATTATGTCTCTGCAACCAATCATGCCCTAAGAAGAGAGGCATGGTGCCTAGATCGACCACGGCCAGCTCTATCTTTTCCGTATGGTCCCCTATCTGCAGACATACTTCCGCGTACTCCATGATGTCCCCCCCTTGTTTCTGGTGCCATTGGCATTATAGACCGGGATGGGACGAGCCACTTGTTTGAGGTTGAGACCGTTTTCCTGGACCCAGGCCCGGTCAATAGAACTCCCGGTCGCCCTGCTGTCCACTAGCACTTTGAGGGTGAACATTTCCCGAGTGTCTAAGGTTTCAAGTTGCAGGTTAATAGATACATTCTGCCCCTTTCTCCCACGTATATACATTGGTGGCTGCTTCAAGTCCTCCATCCATTCCCATCTGTCCCTCGCCTCCTTTGTGGTCTCCAGCTGCTCTTTAAGGGAATCCCACAGTTCGATGGTCACTTCCCCCTGTTGACGGGGGTGTACCCACTGTTTGAGGGTGGAAAACGCAGCTGCTTCATCTCGGGCGAGTCATAGTGCTCAGCGAGTCCAATGCGTCCTGAATGGTTCGTAGTACATGTCGAGAATGGCCCTTTTGGCTTCGGGTGCTAACTCAGGCTCAGGGGTCACACGAGACTTCCCCTTGGGCATGGTAGTCGGGATGTCGGATCGTAGATAGGCTTCTTCGTCTTCTATCTCTTCCAACAAAACATGAGATTTCTTGCCTCGAGGTGGCATTTGGTCACCGGACCAAAGAGGGTCCCTCGGTGGCACTTGGTCACCTTCTGTCGAGTCGGGGGAGGAGGGCTCGCTGCCCTTTGTTTGGCCCTGGCCAAGGGCATTTGCATGCAGCGTTGTAACCTCCATGGGTAATCCATTCTTATCCTCATTCCTAATGCCAGTGGTACTCTCGGAAACCCTAGGCAGACGCACACATATTGGCTCCCCAAGGAGGTCAGCACCATTTGTGGGTGAGGCCACTACTGAGTGTTGGTGGTCTCCTTGGTTCCTCGCCTCAGCTGCTTTTCCACGGCTGACTGGAGGAACAACCAAAGTGGAAGGCCCACCAGTCGGGGTCGTCAGCCGATTCTCCCTGCTGGGGCAATGACCACCACGTCTGGCATCCATCTTGTCTTGACATAAGGCGCTCGCTGGGTTCTTCAGAACCTTCCCCATACTCTCAAGTAGGGGTGTCAGAGGTGGACCAGCCCCTAGGGGTTCATTGCTGAACGCAGACCGCATAGAGCGGCGGAAATCCCCTCCTATGCCATTGGGTTTCTGCGATTCTTGATTCTTAATTTCTTCGATTGGTAACGTGGCAAAAAAGTTGGTATATTGATCATACGGAGTACCTACATACGTAGTATAAGTCTGACTAGTAGTACATGAGCGTGCACCAGATGAAACTAAGTCCTTAGCCGACGTCGTCGAATCGCTTATTTCGACGCCAGCTCATCTTTTGACGACTTCTCCTCCTTGACCTCCTCGACCTTTGTGTCTTTTCCCAATTCTTCCTTTTCTGCCTTGGCGAGTAGTTGGCACAGTCGTTGGGTAGGATCTTTTTGCGAGGTGGGAGTTTAACAGGAAGCCACTTCGACTTGTCTGTTGGACATTTATGGTCCTGGCTCCACCCAGTATTGCCGCACTTGAAGCATCATTTGTCGCTTCGGAGTTTGTCAATCTCCATCGGCTGCCCTGCCCCCCCATATGTGGTTCCGGTGGCATCCTTCTTATCACCACTCGAACCCTGACTGCTTCCCTTCTGTGATTGATTTTGGTTGCCTCGACCCAAGCTGCTCTGGTTCAGGGAGGACTTATTGCCCAGTCCTTGGGCGACGTTATACCGATAATTGGCATCGATCCTCAGGACGCGTTGTTTCCATTCTGCATACGTCATGGGGCAGTCGTTGTCCCCATGCATGACGGTGTTTCAAACCATAGGTCGTATGGCAGCTTCTACAGCTTCGAACATCTGCTTCTCATCTCTGAACTCCTTGCACTTGTGGGCCAGTCTTTCGAACTTCGCAAAGAACTCCACTGCTGACTTAAAGTCTGCCTGCCAGATCTTTTTCCACTCCTGCTTCCAAATTGTTAACTCAGCGACCTCGTGGAATTGGATGGTTAGATCATGGGAGAACTCTTCCCATGATGAAAACCTCCAGTGCCCCTGCGGGTCCCTATAGCAGTAGTATTGATCCCCCCACCATTCTTGTGCCTTTCCTCGTAGGTATCCCTGGGCAAATGTAATTCGGTAGGGGTTTTGTCCCTGATGGTTCATGGTGTAGTATACGGGGAATACCTGGAAATACATCTCGCAGTGGTGGAGGAATCGGTTTATGTCTGATGACACTCTAGTAAAATACTCTGGCTGCATGATTAACTTGGGTTTGACGTCATTCCAGGGGTTGTTCACCGCGCCTGGAGCTAGCTGCCAAGGAGGGATGGAATCCGGCAGCGAGGGTGGAACTGGGGGAATCAGCAGATTCGGTGGTTGAGGCAGCAACCGCAACCTTGGGTTATCCCCAGGAGGGGGATATCCTCCTGGATAGTTGCCAGGACATGGCCCCATCGGGGGGGGAGGTCCTGCAGGCGGTCTCTTCAGTACTGTAGATCCTTTCCCCTTATCAGGGTTTGAAGGTCCAGCCCCTTCATCTTCCTCGAAGCCTTGGTCTGTGCCTCCTCCTGTGGCACCATATACGCTAAGTGGATGGGGCATTGGCACCGGTTGTTGATACGTGGCGCATCCATCTTTTGGGTAGTCAGGGTGGCAAATATTCCAGACGATGGCCGCCCGATGCCATGCGTCTACTTCCAGTATGTTTTTCATTAGATAAGCATCGCCTGATAGGTGAGTGTCAAGGTAGTCCTCCCCAGCCTCAGAGAGGAGCCACTGCGGGTCATGGACCATGTCTTCTGCAATTACTTTATACATATTGTCCCAGGTTAGGAGGTTCAGGAGGGGGGGGATGACCGTGATCTGCTCAGTGAGCACCCTCTTTATGTCCCTCATCACCTCCTTCATGACCTGACTGAGAGGTGGCCTGCTCAGCATTCCAGCAGGCGACTTCTTCTGTGCTCCACTGTCGGCTGCCTCATAGGGACCAGGGCTCGCTGTCGCCCGACTCAGCTCTTCTTCTGGCCATTCGGGCCTGTTCACGATTGAAGTCGGCAAGGTCCGAGCACTCCTCATTGAGCATCTCAAAGTCGAAGTCCTCAAGGGCCTCATCATGGCGCTCAAGGTCATCTCCTGCTCTCCTGGAGGCTTCGCGAAGCCGGAGCTTGGCAGTTCTGAGCCTTCGCCGGGCCTCATCTGCTGTGGCGTCGGGTTCAATGGGTAGCCTGAAACTGAGGTTGCGGATGGTGCGACGCTCTGCATTTCTGATGCGTGCACTCACCGTTCTTCCTCACTCCATGAGGGCCTCTCCTTCTGGGGTGAGCTGGGCAGCTCGAAGGTCGAAGTTGGACTGGACGAGTGTGTTGTACCCATTGGTCCAAGGTCTCTGATTGATTGGGAGGGGGACTGCGAATGCTTGTGGTGCGACTGGTGGAGGGTGAGGGGGGACGCCAGGGAGTTCGTCGGCGGTGGCACTTCCTCCAAACCAATCGAGGATCTGCTCCCCCTCCTCCGTGTCACCCGGGTATTCAAGGCAAGGGGTGTCGTTGGTAATTGTGTCTCGTGTGTGAATGGCAGTGGTGTTTCATGCATAAAGATCAGGGTGAGTGTCCAGGGAGTATGCCTCAATGGTACTCCAGATTTGCTCTTCGGTTTTGGCGGGGAGGGTAATGGTCCTCTGGCAGGGAGTTTCCTTGAACCCTGCAGCTTGGGTTGAGGTCCCGGCCACAGGAGTTTCTTCCCTGGTGAAGACCCAACTTGTTAAGGGGTGCCACGCCACAGGGATCCCACTGGACTCCCTTCCTGTGCCTGGCATGATTCGACTGTTATAGGGGTCTGTTCCAGCTGCACGGGTGGTAGTTGCGGCGGAGGCCCCAAGGCCGAGCTCTCCACTATCTTCCTCAAAGTCATCTCCACGATGGTATTTCCTGGGGGTGGGGTTGACATCGGCCCACCTGTTTCCTGAGCACCCTGACCAGTTGTCTCCAGTATCGATTGCATCTTCTTCTGGCGGATAGAGGTCGCCAAGGAGGTCTTCGAGCCTGACCCTTTCAAGGTCTGTGAGCTCATCGCCTTCGAACTCGGTATCAACATCACTTTCTTCGCCTTTGTCCAGAGACCCTCCTTCTTCTCCTCCAACGGGAGGGAGATCAATGATTCCTGGGGGCGAGACATGGATGTCTCCGAGTATATCAATGCCTCGTACATCTGTGATGTTGACGGAGGCTGCTCTTGGGGTTGGGGAAGACTCCCTGGAATCGGGGGATTCCCCTCTTCAGGATTCTGGTCTGGGTGTGATGGGTCATCCATCATGAAGTGTCGGGTGCTCTGGAATATGCGGATATGGAGTTACAGGGTATGGAATGGGGAGATGGGGAATGTAATGAAACGGAAGTCATGCCCTACGTGCATGGGTACAGCACCTATACAATGCTCTCAGGGCAAGCGCTAGGAGTGCCCCTGCGAGTAATCCAAAGGCTACTGCAATTGTTGGTAGCAGTTCAGCAAGTGGCATATGAGCAGTTGGACGGCGATTACAAGAAGGACTAGGAGAAAGGCAATATGGAGTTGGTGATCTGTTTCGATATCTGTCATCCACGGGTGAATGTTGACTATCGAAGGAAATTCAGGTGCCGACGAGCTGGTCACTATCAGCAGTAGGACTGCCGTAGCTGTGAGCAACTGGGTGATATGAAGATATAGTAACAGGTTTAGATTCGAAGATATCCAATGTAGAGCACTACAAGCAAGGCTGCAAGGACTGGAGCCGAGACGTAGGTTCGAAGGATAAGGACGACGGTTGCTACTTCCGTGATCGCTAGGATCAATGGATCTTGCAACACGAGGGGCAGGACCCAGATGGTCGCTGCAACGATTAGGATAGTGGGGTAAATGTTGGGCGATGTACAGCGTCGAGCAACGTAGGACAAGCTTTGGCTAAATGTCAACAACCAACTTTAATTGACTTAGATCGAACTAGGATCACCACTCACACTTCAGTGGATGATACTCTAGCAAGTCAAAGGCGACGTATGAAGTCGATCGGGGACTTAGATAGTCTCAAAATGGGGAGCTTGGAGTTGGGTAGATTAAACCTTAGCCGAAGCTGGGGTTTAGACCAGCTTAGGCTCTACTTAAATACACTTTGATACACTAATAATAGTACTGTGAGAAGTAATCCGTGGTGATCGCATGTGAGTAATCAAGCTGAGTAAAACGAAGAAAATTAATAAACCATAACAAAAGGGCAGACGAAGGCCCCGGAGGTGAGCACGATGGCGATGAGTTCGCTACATGGGATGGTGAGGCACACACCCATGAGCCAGCATGGCTTGGGGTGGCTGCAGGCCGAGCCACTGTTGGCAATGGTAGAAAATGGGGATCCCGTTTGCTTGGAGAGTGAACAGGTGAAGAAGAAATACGAGGTAACTCACCAGGAGCTTCCCCCTCACGATGTCGGTGATGTTGAGCCAATTCCTCCAGTATCTCCTCATCAGATGCATTGAGGTAGCTCCGATACGCACAATGTTGAGACATAGGTGAGACAGGCTGAGACCGGGCCTGGGATGGCGCAGTCGATGGTCGAGACAAGTGGGTAGCGGTAGCAGCGGTACGACGCCCCACTGACGATGTCATATGCATAGTGGTGGGTCCAGGGTCCATGGATCCTAGAGGTGGTGGCTGGCAGAGATTCCAGTAGAGTCGCGCTTGCATTCAGAGGGCGAACAAGCACAGTAGAGTCAAAAAAAGCAAAGAAACACTCTCACGGGAGCATTGAGGTAGCAGCGAGTGCTGGGGCCGGTTGAAGTGCTGGTACAGTCGTGTAGTGCGTCAAGAAAATGTATGCAATGCAATGTAGGTGCTAGACGAGCACGAAAAAAGCCTAGAAAAGTTAGCTGGCAAAGATACAAATTCGAGATACTCAAAGATGTGTAAAGGATCTGCCACGCAATGGGTCTTCAACCCAGAAATGAGTATGAGTCGGGCGTATATTGCCAGAGAAAGCTAGGTCAAAGACACAAAGGCATGGTAGAAACTAAAGGTTAAAGAAGGAAAAGAGCCAAAAATGGTGCATATGTAGCAGTCCAAAGGCATAGGTAAACAGAAAGAAAGAAATGACATAGATAACTGGTCCGTAAATAATCTGTATCCCTTACATTAGAACTTCATCATGTGATGAGACTCGCATTATGCTGATGTCACAACTAAACAGTAGTAGTGTAACTACTCATCTTCAAACTACCGCCATCCTGTCAGCGCGGAAAATTCGTCTTTGAAATATGCGATACCATAAACTATCTGAAGAGTTAAACAAAGAGATTAAAGATCTGAGGCGGGTTTACCTGACTAAGGTGCACCATTGGTCCATTCTTTCTGCACATCGCCAGACCTTCAACTAGGCTGATCATCAACCTCGTAACTGTGGGCTTCCCTCATCAAAGAAGAAGGGGATGACTGAAGACTTGGGAAATGTTGTAAATGAAGTTAAATCCAGTCAATCGACAAAACATCCCACTTACATCAATTTTCCTGATATCCAAAATTTCCATCACCAATGTGTTAAGTTGGTTCATTACAATAGGTCACAGCGCCCCTTTCCCACAGGCGGCATAAGTACATATCCTTACAGGTCAACCCTGACCCCAATCTCTCCCCAGCCACCACACAAAGTCGACGCTTCTCAATTCTGGGCTGTCATCATCAGGATTGACGAATATAAAGAAATCTCAATACTGGAATGTGGCGTGACAGACGTGCAATCATTTCATCAGTACTTGATTGCCGACCTAGGCGTACCAGAGGGATGTATCCAACTTCTTCTCGGATCCAAAGAGCATGATTCTCCCACCGATCCAATGTATCCTTCCCGCACCCATATCATTGATGCGCTTCTCAGTCTCATGAACAACAAAGAGATCGAGAAAGGCGATAACATCATCATCTACTACGCCGATCCAATGTATCCTTCCCGCACCCATATCATCGATGCGCTTCTCAGTCTCATGAACAACAAAGAGATCGAGAAAGGCGATAACATCATCATCTACTATGCCGGTCATGGCTCCTCATATGAATATTCAGGTCACCTTAATGCCAAGAAACCAGACGATGGAGCAGAAATCAGTTTTGGAAGTGTCGGATGCATTGAAGCACTTTGTCCTATCAATCGGGACACCTGTGATGCGAACGGTAACACTGTTCCCGACATTAGTGACAGGGAACTGAACATGATCCTAACTTTAATCTCCCGATCGAAGGGTCACCACATCACCGTCATTCTCGACTGTTGTCATTCTGGTGGTGTTAGCCGAGACGTGCCTTCGCCAGAAGCGCGTACTTGCCAGTGGAATGAGACTGGGCGACCATTGGAGATATGCTCCATGCTGGAGAGAAGAATCTCAGTGCAGTTTGGTTGTTCATCCATTCTGTCAGAGGATTGGTACCCGGATGAGGACTCCCACATTGTTTTGGCGGCCTGCAAGGCATACCAGTTTGCCATGGAGAGGCAGGTGGGTGGAGTGCATGTGGGCATTTTCACGCATTCGCTCTTGCGTGTTCTATGGTCCGGCTACTGCAATGAAAGGACGACATACATCGACCTTCTTGAATGCCTTCAATGAGTCGGTCCATCAAACTGCCGGTCAGTTGCTGGAACTTATCGAGATGCTCATCTTTGGTATCAGAGTAAAGCCAATGATAAGATGAATATCTCAAGCTTCCAGTCCAACGAGCGAGATTCTCAGATGCCAAGTGTTGCTGTAACAGACCGAAATACTCATCTCCGGTATCAGGGTATAACTCATAGCGAAATCCATAATGCAAGTTTACACTCGAACCTTGGGCGCTTGCCTTTCTACATTGTGTACAAACCTCTATTTTACAATTGATATAGATAACACGCCGTGTTGACTAAATGTTACTTCTTCCTTACCAAATACCCATTCATTTAAGCAACATCACCAGGACCTCTGTCTTTTCAATGTCAGATACATTTCGCCATAATACATTTTTTCCTTTTGTTTCTTTGACTGTGATTTTTGCGCGACTTGAGCGCTTGAGCCCGGGCTAGTTCAACTCTTCAGGAATGAAATACGTCCCACCCATGAACGAGTAAAAGTTGAGTAAAAAGCATAATCAAGATTTCTTTCAGTTTTCAAGTCTGGGATATAGGAAATTGAACTCTGAGCAATCGCGAAGAGTGCACCTGTCGACCAATGAGAGACAGTAGTATAGTATTTATACCATATCCAATACGAAGCAAACAATATGAAATACCAGAAAAACAAAGTGGATACTGTGGGGGGATCCACCACATGAGACTCGAATCTGTCTTACGAAATCTTGGTTTGTTCTCAGTGACCCATCCGAAAAAAGTAAGCTAAGATTGTACCATTGTAAGTGTAGGAAGCCTTGGTACTATGAACTGCCTGCAGAAAGTGGCCATTACACCATGCTCGAAGCAAGTCCAATGGACTACTGCGAAGTGAGCTCATCCAAGGATCACATAGACCTTGAGGAATGCTGTCTTGCAAACCTCTTGAGTTAATCCTCACATGGGTTGGGCGCAGCCATCACCCTCTTCGAGTGACCTTTCATTTCCTAGGTCAGTTCCATATGAAACCGAAAGGGAAGGAAAGACAGTGCATCAGCGGTATCAAGTGTGCCCAGTACTGAGCGTGGACAATTTTCGGAGGACAGCGGAAAGTATTGTTCGCTGACTGCAGCCCTGATTTGGCATGAGGAATCGAAAATCTATGTCCATCTATGTTCATCTTCATCGTACTCGATGTGCCAGTCTCTTCGTCTCCAGATCGGCATTGTCCCTACGTCGATATGCATCCAACTCGCAGTCAGGGTCCCATTCCATGAAAACCCTAAGCACATCGTTAAAGCTGGCCGCGTGCAACATGGAGCTCGGTCCCTTTATGCCCTCGTCCTCTTCAGAATTAGAGAATGATGGGCACCAGACCATATGCACCATGGCTGACTTTGGGACGGTGCGACGATAAAGGGAAGATAGGCAATGGGAACAAAGATATGAGGAAGAGGGTGATGGTGAGGTGATGGCGCACACACTGTCCGGGATCAGCGATTCGACAAAGGCGTAATGGTCATGGAAGCACGTCTTTTCAGGGAACTGTGGGATATAGATGGTGGGAAGTCGAAAGTGCGGCATTGATGATGACGATGAGCGGCTCCCTTCTGGATAAACACTCGCCAGGGATGGCTGTCATGGAATGGTTTCAGTAGTACCTCTGCATGTTCATGTTCACATTGACCGGTCTCCTGCGCCCAAGATATGGACAATGAAGTTTTGGAAGGCTAGAGAACATAAGACTAAGTGCCCATCAGATAGCAGTAATACTGGCTTACAAGTGTCCCCCTGTGAGTCTTCTATTGGATCTGTAGAGTACTATCACGATTGAAACACCCGTGGCTGCAATGGCAATACAGGATGATTGCATTGGCGCCGAAAATTGCTAGATTTACGAGGCACAGTTGATGTAAAAAAATCAGGTATGTAAACACTGTTTCCTATATGCGAAGGATCCGCAGTATCTAGAGTTAGTAATTTCACATGTTCCTGGAGGCTACGATACTCGCCTGATCATGTAACAACCATGGTCCCAGGAATCCCCAAAGTAGTACCAATTTTGCGTCCTGCCATTATTCGAGCTTTACCTAGCGCCGGCAGCTCACAGGAAATGAGATAGTGTAGGACGTGAAATCACGATGCGTTGGGTTGTTATTGAAGACATAGGGGGGTAAATGGGATCATCTCACTACTGTCCGAGAGGGAGAATATGCGGACGTTAGTGATAGTCCGGGGATAATAGCTATGGATATGGACAAGGAAGGATGGTAAATGGAATGCAACCTGCCCGTGGTATCGGATAGACCGGACCGCACTAAATGGCCCCGTGGTCAATAGCACGTAATGTTATCTTAGACTGCTGTCCTGTATTTCATAGTATCATGCAATTGCAGCTCTTTCACTAACACATTTTAAACGATGTGCAAGTCAGGGTCGCATAGTTCAAGGCCAAATCATTCGAGACATTGCCTGTCTCATTTTAAATTTATTGCATCCGAACTAGGTGTCAACAGTGAAAACCTCTTCCGAGTCCGTTGGTTACCAACTTGAATCAGGACATTCAGTGAATAACATGAGCTATTCATATGCCAAGCAACACTGCGTATTTCGTCTTTATTTCCCACTTTGAGTTTATCAACCTCTATTTCTGTTAGGATGGCATTCCATTCGCGACCGCAGTAGCCAATGCCACACGGTTCAAGAATGGAGAAGCAGTCGCATTTGGCTCCTTGTAAGTTGTCGATACCTGTAAGGGTTTTCGTGTCGCGTGTCTTATTGTCCCATCTGATACTCTCTATGACAAATATTGCGCCTTCCACACCTAGTATTGCCCTTGACATACAGTTTTAATAAAATCTTGTTCTTGTTCGAGATCTGGAATTGTTTACACGGCTTGCGGTCTGCGAAAATGACTTGATATCAATACAGTTTCAATTGTATTCATAAAATACACCCTATATCTATACTCATAAAGCAATTCGTTCCTACAATACGATGAGCATCTATCATTAAAACATGAAAGTCGTTACTGTCATTCCTGAAACCAAAGACGAGCTTCCCGGCGATCTCCAGCGACGACTGGTGTCTGCTGAGATGTCTTATCCAAGCAACGAACAAGATCTATATACCTTGTTTCCTTCTTCCACAAGCTCGATCGCAGGGTGCTCACAAGGGAATCCGTAAAAATTCCAATGTGTCCCCAGTGCCATCGTCCCTCATCACCTTCTTCGGCTTCGCAAACTGGTAACCTCTGCAGGCTGCCAAGACAACGTGGGAGCTCATATCCAGTGTCCAATCCTTCGCCATGATCGACCGGTACCCGGGGAAGCCCCTCAGAGCATTCTCTCCAGCCATGAGCATGTCTTGAAGCGTTGCGCACATCATGGGAGGAGATGTGCGTGCTCCCGGCTCAGGGAGATCCTGGATGAGACTGCCAGAGTGGCAGCAATCGAGAATCACCATGATCCTATCCCCCTTAGCTCGAGAGATCTGGGTCAGGATTCCAGTTGAATTCCCGGTCGCTGATATCTGGGACGGGACAACCGCTGGCGTCAAGCAGTGTCGCGATCAATGGGACAGAGGGTTTCAATATTTTCGATACCGTCGCCTTCCTCTGCATGAGAAGGATAACAGGCACCATGTCCTGAATAGAAAATGATGACGTTGTCGCCGAACGCAATCTCTGTGTTGGTAATTAGACTGAGAAGGGCACCTGATAATATGGGCACGCGAGGGATTCATTGGATCGTTAGGGGATGCATGCTCCTTGGATCCGACCAGTAGCTGGATGCGAGCTCTGGGAACACCAAGGTCCTCAGTCAAGTACTCCTGCATTAGCTGCGCGTCTCGTACTGCAGCCAGGCAGTGGATAGGATGAATATTCGCCTGTACCTATGATGAGGGCGAAGAATCTTGAAGCGTCGACATGATATGGGATCTGAAATTCCACCATTCAGTATTAATTAAAGATAATCGATATGGTCAGAGCTTACACCTGAAGGGTATGAATGCGTTTCCGGTTCCACTGGAAACAATTTTCGAGCCCGACTATCCTGAAGTCGGAGGCAATGGAGTTTTTGAAGAATCCGCAGAACATCCTCCGAGTCGGAGCATTTCCCCTGCTTGGACGCAAGGAGAACTGCATCAGAATCGATATCCTCCCCAGACATCCCCAGCCGTTGTGTTACCTTCAGCTCGACCTGCTCCAGAAGGCAAATTCGCTCCGAATTTTGTTCCAGTTCTGATGACACGGCCTCAGGCTAGTCAAAGTCACAACAATGCGTCATAGACTGAATGTAGAATATAAGTCAAGCACAAACGTCGGCCGGTGCAAAGCAACTGCGTTCCATGTTGCGATGCTGAGGCAACAGCCGCTCAGGCTGGGGGGGGTAGGCGTCACAATGAAAGAGCATAGGAGAGGGGCCCAAGCGTTTATATCCTTGAACCACACAATTAGACTTCCATTCCCAATTACAGCAACCTAATCAGCGCGTCTGAGATGCAACTGGGACGACACGCTGATCACTTCAGTTAAAAATGGGCAAACGGCCATCCCAGATATACCAGAATTGGACACTGTTCCCTTTTGAGGCTTGGATCATCCGGTATCCATAGGAAACATTGAAGGCCAAAGTACAAGGCCACCAAGGTCATTAGCCTGACTCATCACTGTTTCATCGTTTCAGACCTTTGACAATGACGGCGAACAAAAAGACTCAAAAGACGCCCTAGGAGTCTGCCTGCTTGCCCTCAGATGTGTGCTATTTCTGGCGTAAATCATGGTAAACACCCACACCTCGTTGTACTCACTGACGAGCATTTGGATTGATAAGTATCACACTATTCATTATGAAGCTATATATCGTCTAAGGGGTCTCAAAAACTTCCTGAAGTCTATTAAGGTGCTTGAGACGCATGGATACAAGCTGATCAGAACCCGTACAACAGAGCTATTCTGTGGAATACGGTTTTCAAGTGCGAACATAATGAACTCGAGCGTTCGAAATGGATGTTATATAAGTGGGATCACTATAACTATCTATCATTACTATTTATTGTGTCTGCAATTTCACTGCTTATCGGGTTCACGAAAAACTAATACGACGTTGCACTTTACTCGTCATACCCTATGGTTTCTCACTCCTGAGAATTAAATCCTCAGTTCCTAAAAAGCATTTGCAAGAAATAAGAAGTATCTATTAATGCACAAATTCAGTTACTATCGATCAACCTTGAGATAAAGCAGTACGCTTGGTTAAAGATGAGACTGCAATGTCAGCGTTTACACCACATTCGGGATGCCCGCTCTATGGAATCCCGAAACTTAGAGGCCCAAATACAAATCTTGGATATCATACGCTCCTCTCATGACGCGCTATTTCAAAAAGAAAAAGTAACTGTTGAGACACTGACTCAAACCCCGAGCAGCATAAAAAGCAGCTGGATTTAACACTATCTCCCAAGTATCATTAATTCCTAAGAAGATAGCTGAAAAGGCTAGAGCGGTGAAGACGTGGTATAATACAAAGTAATGTGATAGCTGATGAGCTCAAGAAGGGAAGGGAATATGGTACATTGAAACGGCGACGAACCTGCTCGTCGTTAGCTATTGGCTATTGGCTGGTGGTTATTTTGATGCGGATATCCGATACACGATCCCAACACGGCCATCTATGTTCTTCTTCATCGTACTCGACACGCCGTCTCTTCATCTCCTGGTCAGGGGTCCTCCCTATGTCGATATGCGTCTAACCCGTATTCAGTGTCGCGCCACTCAATACACACCCTCGGCACATCGTTGAAGCTCACAGCATGCAGCTTAAAACTAGGTTCCCTCGCACCCTCATCATCTTCCTCTGAATCAGACGATGACGGGCACCAGACATAGGTGCCACGATTGATTTTGGCACGCTGCGAAGATAGAGGGGAGATAGGCGGTGGGGACAAAGAGGGAGTATGCGACGAGGAAGAAGTTGATGGCGAGGTGATGGCGGGCGCACGGCGTGGAATCGGCTCTGGTGATAATGGCGTAGTAGTCACAGAGGCACGCTTGGGCAGAGCCATGGGGAATAGATGGCGGGTGGTGGGCTGGTAGGGCGGGTCATAGGATGGTGATGCTGACATTGACAAGGACGTCCGTCGGCCGATACTGAGGTGTTGAGAATGACGACGTCGATGACGAGCGGCTCTCTTTCGGATAAACGCTCGCCGGGCCGCCCGTCATGGAATGGTTTCGGTAATGCCTCTGCATGTTCGAGTTCACATTGAACTGATCAGCCGCAGCCAGGATATGGACAACGAAAGGCTACAACACATGTAAGCGCCGGTTGGATAACAGTGGCTGTGGCTTACGGGTATCCCCTGTGTGGGTATTCTGGTGTATTCGGAGACTACTGGGGCGGTTGAAGCGCTTATGACAGATCTTGCAGGTATGCTTGCGCATCTGGTCCGCTAGAGCGTCGTCTGTCATGTATTCGTGAGTGAGCTGCGACTCGGAATTGGTGTGCAAGATGAAGACAGTCGAGCAGAGGTCCGTCGATGGTGTTGGTGGCGCAGGCGGTGGTCATTGCTGGAGGAAAAAATCTGCTAACATCAGCTTCATCCAACATGAAAATACGGCCAAGACCTACCAAGAAATTTTTTGTGTATACTCGGTAGAGCAGTCATGTTGGGTTCGGTCGTCGTGGTTTGCGAGGTACAGTCAACATAAAAAGATCGGATAAAAGTACTGCCTGTATGCGAGGGATACACAATATCCAGAATTAGTGATTTCACACGTTCCTGGAAGCTACAATACTCGCCTGATCATGCAACATCACCATGGTCCCATCATCCCAGAAGTAGCATCAGTTTCATGTTCTACCATCATTCGAGCTTTACCTAGTGACAGCTCACAGGAAATGAGGTAGTGTAGGATGCTGAATATTGAATCACGTTGCATGAGAGTTGATATTGAAGACATAGGCGATCGGCATTGAGACCATCTCGCTAGGTCCAAGAGGGACAGCGCGTTACAAATATGCGCAACCTGCCCTAGAGTGCATGTGGTATCGGATAGATCGGACCGTGCTCAATGCCAACGTGGGGTGATTCACGATCAATGATGGATTAGCATATATTAATAACGTTACCTGCCATCCTGTATTTCATAGTATCATGCAATTGCAGCGCACTCAAGACCATGTTTTCAGCAATGGGTGGACCAGGAGTAGCGTAGTTCAGAACATGAACTATTCATATGCCAAACAATATCGCGAATTCCTGTTTGATATTTCCCAATTCAATTGTATCTAACCTTGATCTCTGTTGGGATGGCGTTCCATTCGCAAACGCAGTAGCCAATGCCATGTTCAGGGTTGGCAAAGCAATCATATTTGACTCATCGTTTTCCAATACCTGTAAGCTTGTTCGCGTCATTCTTGATTAACCCCCATCTAAATTCTAATCTCCCATGTAGCAAATGTTGCATCTGCCACACCCAGTCTCTTCCCCGATAACTCTCTTTAATCTTATTGTCAAAGTCCAGGATACTCTACTCGAGACACAATGCGTAACATCTCTCAAATACCTAACCCAGTCCGACGGATCCGTATCCTCATTCAAGTCCAAAATAACAACAGCAATGCGTGGTACGACTACATTTGTTGATGCTCACTCAGGCGAGATTCTCTCAGTAACCGACTTTGTTGCACAAGAAACAGGTAAGACCAGCAGCTTCCTCCCTCACCCGAAGTTTACGTGACTTCATCGGTTCACTGTCATCCTAATAACCAAAGACACCATCACCGAAGGCAAAGACACACTCGTAGACCCCGAAGACCATATTTCACCCTCTTCAAGCTGGATCCAGGACAACCAAACTGCGTACGTCCTCCACCATGCACCATTCTTCACCCTCTGATTATCCCCATATTGGCAACCAATATCATAGCCTACAAATTTTCCCAATCAGCAACGACCCCCTAATCCTCCAGTGAAGCCTTTGACTATCACTACGACACCACCCTCTGTCCCACCAACACATTCTACATCATCAGCAAAGACCACGACTACATCTACAAGTACGGCTGGACAGAAATGTCCTACAATTTACAGTCTAAGAGCTTTGTCAAAGGAGGAGCCGAGGGTGACCGTGTATTAATAAGTGTGCACGATTCTAGCGAAATGAATAACACGAATTTTGCTACGCCGCCCGAGTATGTTCTTCCTCCATATGATTACCAATTAGAGATATGAATACTGATATATGATTGCGTAGTGGTCAATCTGGGACATGCAGGATGTATATATGGACTCTGACGACCCCTCAGCGTAATGGAGCCCTCCGGAACGACATCATCGTACACGAATTCATGCACGGAATCACTAACCTGCCTCACTGGTGGCGGGTACCTGACAATGCCTCCAAACAACAGAAGCCGGTGGAATAGGAGAAGGTAACCACCCTTTTGCGTCCATTGTTCTATTCTGGATAACTATTCTCTACAGGCTGGTCAGATGCTATGGCAGAGTACGCGTCTTCCTCCTCTCTATGTCTTCCATGCTAACAAACCCCAAATCTCAGATGACCGAGCATAAGGACGCTACCGTCCCAGACTACGTTCTAGCAAGCTGGGTTTTCAATAACCCCGCCGGGATCCGAACACACCCTTACTCTACCAATGCCTCTGTCAACCCTCTCAGATACTCCTCAATCCAGAACCTGCATGAAGTCCACGGTATGCTTCCTACTTGTCTCTTAGTGTCATCCTTCATTCGATACCCAGTACCCAGATATCGGCGAAGTATGGGCAAACATGCTTCATAACGTCTACGCCGCGCTAGTCCAAGCACACGGGTTCTCGACAACAGCGATGGACGATCTGTCGGGCCTAGAAGGCAACATTGTATGGCTCCATCTCTTCATCGACACGCACTTTCTCTGCAGCCGTGTAACTCTACCCGTGAGCACAGGCTACAAGCGTGTTGGTTTTAGCTGATTAATTTTTATTCAGTAGCCAACACTCGAGACGCATAGATACAAGCTGACCTAGAATCGGTACGACAGAGCTAATAATTGCGTCCTATGGAAAGCTTTCACTAGTCGCGGTTTGGGTGTGAACGCGATGAATTACGTGGATGATACAAGCATTCCAAGTTGGATGCTAGCGAAATTCAGATACATCACATTGTTCCTGTTGGCCGTGTACAGCTCATTAATTTAATAATCACTTACTATAAATAATACATTCCCTTCCTGGTATCCCCTTTCTTCAGGCGATAACTATCACAGATACCCCTGATCACAGTGATCAGAATCCTGAGAGGTGAAGAATGGAACATTTGGTATATGTAATCTATCCTACGGTGACATCGACAACACAAAAAGTGGGGACATAATCACGTATCTAATCAGGTATCTCGTGACAACGATAGTTACACATGTAAAGAAGCAATGAAACACACACAAGGCAGACGAACACAGAGCTTGCAATAGCAAGATAGATCCAGCACTGACAGGAACTTGTCAATGTATGGTCAGGCAAAACCCGGATTGGCTGCTGATACCAAATAGGCGCATGGCGGTATTTTCCAACAACGACCAGAGTCTGATGAGATGATTCGTCTAAGTGAAGAAGAAGATCTGCATATGTTGTCTCTCCTTGGCAGTAGCTGGATCGGAGAAGACACAGAAGCGAGTGTGTGAATATTCCAATGCACACCCGAGAACATCCTGCTCCATCTACCCATTTCTCTTTTGCGTACTGGTATTCCTTGCATGTGGCTAAAACAACATGGGAGTCTTCATCTGGGTACCAATCTTTAGATAAAATGGAGGGACAACCAGGAAAATCCTTGAGATCCTTCTCCCCGGCATGGAGCATATCTCGAAGCGATGCCCGTTCCGTTCCACGACAAGTGCGTGCTCCCGATGGAGGAACGTCTCGGCTGACACCAGCAGAGTGACAGCAGTCAAGAATGACGGTGATATGGTGACCCTTTGCTCGAGAGATCAACGTTAGGATCGTGTTGAGTTCCCGGTCGCTAATGTCAGGGACAGGGTTACCGTCCGCATCACAGGTATCACGATCGATGGGACAAAGTGCTTCGATGTATCCAGTGCTTGCGAAACTGATTTCTTCTTCGTATTCTGGGTTATCGACATCTTGGTACTCCGAACATTCATAGGAAGAGCCGTGACCAGCGTAGTAAATGATGATGTTATCGCCTTTTTCAATGTAGGGATTTTTGATAAAACTGAGAAGCATGTTGATAATATGAGCACGGGAAGGGTACACCGGATCGTCAAGAGAATCGTGCTCCGTGGATCCGAGAAGCAACTGAATGCGCTCTCTGGGTACACAGAGATCACCACTCAGGTATCTCTCAAATAATTGTGCATCAGATACACACCCCCTCAGTGCACCGTATGCATACTGGTCAATTCCGATGATGACAGCCCAGAATCGAGAAGCATTGACGTGGTATGGGGACTAAACATTATAGATCAGGATCAAGGTCGATCCCTAAGGATACGGACTTACGCCTGGGAGTAAAGGGTGCTCTGTGAAATGGTCTTCAAATGGCTCCCAAGCGTTATGAAGTTTAAGGCGGAGTCGATAGAGCTCTGTGAGTCATTTAGCCGATTGAAGATCTTCTCGGCGCAAAATCTCATTGAAAACATCAACCGAGTCTGCTGACAACCCTAGCTTTTCTGCTAAGTGCGACTCATACTCCTCCAGCTGTTGTACTTGTTGTCCTAGTTGTTCTAAGACAGGCCGATAACCAATCTGGTGAAAGTCTAGCGATGTACTTGAGGGATGGGCCAAAGACACACCTTAGCTTGGCAAGCCCCTCTATGGATGCTCAGCGAACTGGCAAAGTGATGCGCCGTAGTGTGGCATATGTCAAAAAGAAAGATTCCCCACTGGCGGTATGGTGTCATCTAAGACGAATGACGACTGGAACTGATGGTGGCGGTTTGAAGTCAAACAGTATTGTACAGCAGGGAAGGACCACAAACGTGAAAGCTGTATTTTTAAAGATTAAAAGATGCTTAACTTATGTCTATGACATCGTTTCTCGTGCCCTCCATGCCGGTTTACGTTGTCGCTCAATGATCCTAAGTAGGACCCTTTCACCTCATGAATATCTGATGAATGTATAAGGGAGACACTTACCTACGAGATCTGGCATGTTATCTCTGTGCATTTCTTCTGACTCGCCCTTGACTCGATTCCATCCGACGATCAAAACTACAGTCCGGACCCTCTGCACCTGGATTCGATGTTGTGGTCATGTTCGTGTTCCTTCCGTGTATTGATCAAATATCGCTATGCGTTAGCAAGCGATGGATCGATAGCTGAGAAGGCTGGCTAGTGGATGAACGCGGTGGGCCAACACAAGTGTGGCAAGACCGAGTCCTCAAGGTACCATATAAGCTGAGTGGAGCTCACCTAGCTACTGAGGAAGCTACAAGGTTAGAAAGGCAGCCTTGCCTTTGTTCGCAAACTTGCTTACACCATGAGATAAACTGTCAGGTGTTGAAGCACTACCACACAAATTAGATAGGGAAAAAGTACGTGTATTCGAAATGTTATCACAGGTATCACTCGAAATATCGGTAGTAAGAAACATACTACGAGGTGACATAAGTGCGGGTACCTAGCGGAAATTCAGTAATGTGTTACAAGGGACACGAAGAAGGCCTGGTGATGTCGAGAGGACCTCCTGATGATCAAGCATGGATTTCTTGGCATGCGGAGGCAAGGAGGAGATACAAGCCTTAGACAGTGTACAAGGGAAACGAGAGGTCCGCAGTGACGAAGAGGTCGGTTTGTGGGGTGGAAGGGTGCTTGCCACTGAGCCATAATAGATCAGGGCAGCGGCATAACAGGTTGTCGGTGTTGGGGAGGAAGTACGAGCCTCAGACGAGGCATACAGGGTATGAGAGGGTCCTTGAAGTGAAGGTAAAGGTGACGGATAGCGAGGAGGAAAAAACAAGTATCTAGGTCACTCGAAGTATGAGCAGGTGCAGAAGAAATATGAGAAAACTCACCATGAGCCTCCCCCTCACGATGTCAGCGACGTCAGGCCAATTCCTCTATGATCTCTTCACCTGATGTATTTCAATAGCTCAAATGCAAACGGTGGTGGTGCCGCGAAGGTGCGGTGAAATACTGGACCTTGGATGGTGCAGTATTTGGGAGGTTTGAGTGGGTAGCGAGAAACGCAGTACAACGCCCCACTGAGAGCATTGCGTAAGTAGAGGTGGCCCCGGATTCCATAGAAACTGGAAATAGTGGCTGGTGTAAGTGCTGTAAGGTTACGCTTGTGTTCGGAATTCAAACGGGCACCGCCGAGTTAAAAAAAAGCGTAGGGCACTTAGGTGAGAGCGTTGAAGCAGCCGAAAAGGCTGGACTAGTTGAGGTTCCAGTAAAGAGGCGTCCTGCATCGAGAATGCGTCTAGCGAGTAGACGCAGCATGGGCAACGCAGGAGAGGTGCTAACGAGCAGAAAAAAGGCCTAAAAAGTTAGCTAGCAAAAATACAAGTTCGGGATACAGGCTACCACAATGCCAATAATTAAGAGCAGGGACATCAAATTGTTTACAACAACTTACCTGCAGTGGAACAAGACATTGAGAAATCTATGTCGACACGATTGTGGAGAGCTGGAGCATTGAGTGGGAACAAACCGGGGTCCAGTAAACTGCACAGACCGGAAATAACACTGTCAATGGTCAGCGAGATGACTCACAAAAATGCATGTGCACACTCAAAGGGGAAACTTCGGAGAGTAATCAGCAACCAGACTTGCATAGACCAAATCCTATACCGAGCATCCAATGGTATAACAATGGCTGGGTCCCCTTACGTTAGTTCCCTTTGATGTTGCTGCTTGGAAGGCTGTTTCCGTTGAAGCTGGGATGTTTTGGGGAAGAAGGTCGTTCATGGTTGGCACTCAAATCGAGGAACAAAGGAAGAAGATGCATTATCGCGTGGTTTGTCCGACTAGTAAATTCATCATACTGGCATCATATGGTGCTGATTCAGCTCAGGGATGGTAAGTATTCAATAAGAGCATGTGGTTAGTGGTAACTGTAGCGATCTTATCCAATGATAAGCCCTCGCTCGTATCTCTTGGCGTCTCGCTACAGGCTGCTAATGTCGATTAACTAAGTGGGCATTTCGTATATGAGCAGGAATAGAGAAAGTAATATCTAGTCTATATGGCGTGATACTTACATCAACTTGAAAATGACAGACAAGAAAAGAGAATAGTATAGAAAAACGAAAAGAGACGACGAAAATACGACGAGCAACCTCTGATATCTCTTTCATTATGGATTGTACCCTGATACCATAGATGTTCATCTCGATGTGTTCCAGCAATGACCGGTGTCTGATGATATGACTTATCGAAGCCATCAGTAAGACCGAGATATGTCGTCTCCGCATTGCAGTAGCCGGACCGGAGAAGGCGCAGAAGCGAGTGTGTGAAAATTCCCACCTGTACTCCATCCACCCACCTCTCCTTTGCATACTGGTATACCTCACAGGCTGCCAAAAGAATGTGGGAGCCTTCATCTGGATACCAATCTTTAGATAAAATGGAGGGACAACCAGGAAAATCCTCGAGATTCTTCTCCCCGGCATGGAGCATATCTCGAAGCGATGCCCGCTCCGTTCCACGACAAGTGCGTGCTCCCGATGGAGGAACATCTCGGCTGACACCAGCAGAGTGACAGCAGTTGAGAATGACGGTGATATGGTGACCCTTCGCTCGGGAGATTAGCGTTAGGATCGTGTTGAATTCTCGGTCGCTGATGTCAGGCACAGGGTTACCGTTCGCATCACAGGTGTCACGATCGATGGGACAGAGCGCCTCAATGTGCCCAGTGCTTGCGAAACTGATTTCTTCTTCGTATTCTGGGTTATCGACATTTTTGTACTCCGAACATTCATAGGAAGAGCCGTGACCAGCGTAGTAAATGATGATGTTATCGTCTTTTTCGATGTGGGGATTGTTGATAAGACTGAGAAGCGTGTTGATAATATGAGCACGGGAAGGGTAAATCGGAAGGCCAGGGGATAGCGAATTATCAGTGACCATTGCATTGTCAGGGTTGGAGGAAGGAGAAGGTGGCGATAGAGTGTACGTTGAATCATCAGGGGAAGCTTGTTTCGTGGATCCAAGAAGAAGCTGAATGCGCTCCCTGGGTACAGCGAGGACGTCAATCAGGTACGTATAAAATGATTGTGCATCTTTCACGCCACCCTTTAGGGCTGAGATGGTTTCGTATCCATCAATTCTGATGACAACAGCCCAGGATCGAGAGGCGTTGACATGGTATGATGGCTAAATACACCTTATCAGCGTCAATTGCCGGGACAATCACTAAGAACACCCACTTACACCGGCAGATAGCGGACGATCAGTGACATTTGGATGAGGACCAGCCAAGCGGGACAAAAGTCTAAAATATTGCTTCTTCAAATTACCGTGTTCGGTAAGAAATTTTGCGTCCTTGCGACCTCCCTTGCGGCAAACATTGTTGAAGAGGGCCACATCATCGTGGGAATTCCCGGTCATTCCCATCTTCTTGACTATCCGCATGACACGCCTCTTTTGCGACTCTATTTTATCGCTCATCTTTTCTAAGTACCAGTGTTGGACATTATCAGTACAGTCGACCAATAACAACAAGCTAAAGAGACCGACCGAGTTCAGTATGCCGCTTAGAGTGTTGACCTTGGCCGTTACTTAGACACGCTACGCAACTGATGATGAAGGTTAGGAGGTAATTGAGCGACAACTCTATTGGGCTCACCGCTTTTGATCTATATCAAAGTCGAGTGACTGATCTTGTGTGTTCATCACTGCCGAAAAGTTCAAGAAAGCACGAATACCACTGTAGAAGAGGAAGTAAGAGGTGGGGGTTCTGTAGCAGTCAACTCATGTTGCGAGTTCTCTATTTTATGAGTTATGAGTATCTGCACACTCGATCCGTGCAACATAACACTTTACCATCGGGACCGCGTCTCAGATGCGCAGATTCGAATTCACACACGGCATATTATGGGCTGGGACAGATTTCTTGATTCCAGTGCTGTCCCGTTGCAATCTCACCCAAATACTCATGCTGCAAGTTCTTTGGTGTATAAGTTATGAGTATTTGCACACTCGATCTGTGCGATATAACACTTTACCATCGGAACCACGTCTCAGACTATGTTCCATCTTCGCAATGTGATCAGGCGCGAAGTCAGGAGAAAAAATGCGGAGTTTATGCATGAACCATCCATGCATTTTGACTGATAGGAGTCTGTTCGTGTACACTGAGACTTACTTAGAAGAGGAGGAAAGAAAACGGTTCACAAGATTGGACAATTCAGACAACTCCTGATGATGTCCATGTGTCTTTGCGGCGCCCAGTGCCCAGATAGACCTTCATTATCATCACTTGATGATGTTTGAATCTTGTTTATGTTCGCTAGTTGCGTCTGCATTTAGGACTCCGATTAGCCAAGCAGTACTCCCCGTGAAACATTTCCAGGCGACCAAGAAATAATAAATATTGATCGAGCGCGATTCAGGCAGAAATTGAAGTAGCTTCCTTGCTGCAGAATGACGGGGACCTTCTGAATGAGGTGTCGAGTGATACCATCTTCCATCCATCTTCGATGAGTCCAATTCTGTCACCTGCTCGCATCGATCGGGCGGCGTGTCAGGAGAAAAAATACGCAGTTTATACATTCGGAACCATCCATACCTTTTCACCTGAATAGAATCATTCTGATAAGCAGGGTCTACGGATCCCAGAATCAGCGTGGAAGCAAAGAGTGTCGAAGGATACATTAAAGTCAGAAGGTGTAAGGGTTAAGAAGTGGTACAGATCATGAAACTTTCGGCGACGGTAGGGCTGATTGGTTCCAAAATTGGAAGGGACATGCCACCACCGCTCTAACAACGGCCGACCGCTCAGCATCCCGGCCTCGATCCTGCCTTGATTACTGCTCTTTTAAATCTAGTACACTACAGTTAACTGCGACCGCCTACTCTATGGTGAAAAAAAGAAAGGGAGAAGAAATCATTGACAGACCGATTATTTGCCTGATAGCGTGAAGGATCCACCCTTCGTGATTTCACACTGATCTGCCTGTGCTTCGCACCACCTGCATTTGTAAAGACCAGTAGCGGCAGTTGCCGGGTCCCCAATTCTTTCCTTTTGTACGAAGACTCAACGGCCGCGGCAAGTTGTATCCTTTTTGTAAATCTGTGTGAACGTGCTTGTTCAGGCTGAAATATATAATACAGCTTGATTTAAATTAAACTGGAAATGTGGTGGTGCAAAAAGCTTGCTCGGCAGCTGCGCTGCCAGCTCGCATTTTGCACAATCTAACATCTAATCCGAGCTGTGATATGCTATGCTCCTACTCTCCATTCGAATTTCTGTCCATCCCTGCATGTGCATTAAGTCTTGAAAATGAAAATATTCCCTACGACATACATTGTACCATACAAATCAAGTGGGAGGCTGTTGCAATCATGGCAAGTTCAAATCCTCAATCAATTTCATGAATTCAAAAATATCATACATGTAGATGGATGAAAGGTAGCTAAAAGTACACATGCAGCGTGTAGCCAGCACCGTAGCAACCCTCAGCACCTGCAACCCACTCAGACATCAACACCACTCTGAATATCTTGCCTAACCCATACGCACTCAAAGGTAACTCTACTCCATGCTTCCTGCATGCTAAAATGCCAGTCTTATCTAAGTAGATCATCAGTAACGACCTATCATTGCAGGTCAGGATCGACGACACCCCAGCCTGCATTGAGGAGACATGCTTGCTGTACCAACAGGGTGCCAGAGCGTGTCGGCTCCTTCGCGAATGGCGGCTTCGGTAGTGTTCAACACAAACTTGAGGATGTATCCATCCCATGCAGGGGCAGTGACGGATCTCTCAGATGTGTTTATGGTGGTTTGCATTATAGTCAAGTCCTGGGGGTGCCCGAGGAGGTTGGGGTTGATGAGCGGAGAGTCGAGAGGGTTCGTGCTGTTAATGGTGATGTCTCTGCCTGATATGTCCTTTGTGAGATGAGAGGAAAAGAGGAAGGAGTTGAGACATACACGCTAGAGGGCAGACTACTATCACTAGTATCGTGAAGTAGTTGCCAGTGGGTAGGATGGGCTCTTGAGGGATACCATTCTATACTCGCCTTCAGTAATGGAATGCAGTGAAAGCTGAGAGAATAGTTACTCGCCGAGAAAATCAGCTCAAAGTGTGCCGTCTCATCATCTGAACATGGCTCATCGTCCAGCAGACCTTCAGGTACCCTCAGGAAACCTAACTGATTCCCTGAAGTACTCACGATATATCCTGTACAGTTTGCCTCCCATTTGGCGAGTGCCTCCTCTGGAACGTCTCGTTTCTCAAGTAAATGTTCTCAATGGTGTCTGTGCTATTGACGGTCCAAGCTAAAGCATACCTCGGGTGATCAGTGAGGTTCTTCCCCACATCAGGGAGATGTACAGGAGTGATGCCAACGGGACTGAGTTCGTCGGCGTCGCCGATACCTGAGTAGAGAAGGATATGCGGTGCCCCAATAGATCCAACAGAGAGAAGGATTTCTTTGGCAGGCGAAAGGGTATATATCGTTTCTTGTGAAGGATGTCAGATTTCGGTTAGAATAGTATAGAGTCGTTGCTTACCTCCAGCATCTTGGGTAAATTCCATGGTATCGAAGGTCTTCACACCTTTAGTAGTGCAGTTGGATTCAAGGATTCGGGTCACATAGCTGTGGATGAGGACGTGCAAGTTCAGCCTACTCAGGTATTTCGGTCCAAGGTTGAATGCAGTTTCTGAGCTACTTCGAGTGCCATTGTGAACTGTCGATTGTTCCCAACCTGTAGAGCACGTAAAATCAAACTATGGCGCATTCTAGGGAGAATCAACACCTACCAATACCCAAATGGTAGCCAGAGTTATAATCTTCATTGAAGGAGAATTCGTCCGGCAGATCCACCGTAGCCTGGATCATACGTGAGTCCATAGCCCGAGGGTATCCTGGAAGCATAACAGAGAGAAGCCCATCGAAACATGATCCTCTGGGATAAACTCCCCGATGATATTATGGTGGTCAATCTGAGTAGTAAATTGTTCCGACTACGCATATGACGAAATTAATTATGAACCGACAAGCTACGCGTAAAGCTGGACTGACCTTGAGAATATATGGTTCCAGCACGTTCCAGCACCACCCATCATATCAGGTTCTTGATCGTTGTGTGCCTGCGCAAATATCACTACAACAACAGACTGATTAGCAGGAAACAACGTACTTGAGTGATACAGGACACAAAGTCAAATCGCGTTCTGGAACTGAACCTAAAAAGAAAAAGAATCATGCTAAAGGATGGCAGTGAAAGGAAAGAAAAGGAAAGGCATCTGCGAACACCATCAACAGTTCGTCGACCAATAGGGAGAAGTCGGAAAGACAGAGTTTTTCAGCCACAGCGGCAATCACTTTCAGCCACCCGGCATGCCAGCCGTAGCGTGCCGCATGCTCGCCAATCACCGCAAATTAGCTAAGCCAACCCGGAGTATAGCCCCTGTCCAGACAGTTTGGCACTACTCACGACCAGTTACGGCTTTCTATAACCCTCTGTCGTTTCCTCATTCTTCGGAAAGAATCGGGGATCCCCGAGTGTTGATACTGCGGAGACAACGGAGAACGGGCTGCCGGCCGAAGGCGTTTTTTGCGGCCTACTCCTGTCACGTGTGTTCTGATTCTAAATCGTTTCCGATGAGTCTGATCCCTAGGTGGACTCTGCGCGTAATACCACCTACCTATCTACCTTCATAGCTCGCCGGAGCAATGAATTATGTGAAAGGGAGACTTGACCGTGCATTGCAATGCCGTTAATCTTGTCGAGGTGAGGTAAACGTTTATTTCTTCCAACGCTAGAAGCGGCCCTTCGCATGGCAAATTACACTACACGGACACCTGGTTAGGCACCAACGACACTACCAGGCTCATGTTGGAATTGCCACAAGGCATGTAGAAACATTCAATCACAAGCAAGAGTCGCGAAAATAATACTCCCATAGATGTGACCGTCTTTCCATGGCCTGTGAATGGAACCCGACGTACAATCATATGTACTACAATCGGTTCAAACGTCCTTTTATCGAAGTCCAATTTATTCGAGGAACCGCCGGAATCGATACTATCCCTTTGCAGACTTTTGTTGTCTTATGGTCCGCCAAGCTATTCAATCCTTATGGTACGTACCGTGACCTTTCATTGTTCTAACGGGGTTATAGCGCCAATTCTCTATTTCCTCCGTCCGTTCCATTTTGAATGTCCTCCATCTTGCGATGCTTGCAGATACCTCAAGGAGACCTTAATCGACCTACGTTCATTCCAAACGTGAACGCCCGCACAGCGGATGAGCGCGGGGGCTGGGATCACATAAGGCAGTGTATGTCTAGATCTGTGTGATATGTAGCATGTAGTATCATCCGTGGCTTGGCGTCCATGCCTACATCGCGTTTTCTCAAGAGCGTATGACTGTGATGTGATTACGGACTAGTGTGATTGACTGACTGGCTCCGAAGAAATGCATGTGTGTGTCGAAAGATACAGTATTGAACAACGGAATGCTGAGAGCTTTTCCATTAGACATCAGGGCAAATGTAAAGGTTAGGGCAATTTAATACGTAACCCAACAAAACGACGGTACACTCTGAGGATACAGAGTTTGAGAGCATCTGATTTACTTGTCTATATAAGGCTTTGAATCTCCCCTGGATAGTGATTGTCAGGACCTGGCTCGGCTTGGCTGTGGAGGCTTGGGCTCAGTTCGGGCCTGGGCTCATAGACAATATGTGGTTGCAGCTAAAATGAGCTCCACGAAAAGCGAGGGGATGAGAAATGCAAGCTAGAATTGGCTTCACAGGGTGTCTTATCAGAATAATGGGTATATTATATCTAATGCTATAAGACGGCACATGAAAATATAAGAAATAGATACAGTGAAAAAAAACTACGGCATACCAAATTCTGTCACCGCGATCCAAAGTCTGCAGCTTGCTTAATGCCTTCCAAGCCCTAAATCATATCTCGTCGTATTGGCCTAAGTCTTATGATGGGTGTATCTGTGAGGTCTTACGACAGTTGCGATGAGTGCATTGATGCATCACGATGATGGTGAGAAGCAGAGTGAGTTCAGCAACTTCGGTCCCATCAATTTTGGTACTTAGCTACACTTCCAAAATTAATCCCAAGTGATACGTCCCCTACATAGCCTAAGCGCCCATTACCTTATGGTACCGAAAGCCCGGGCTTCAACCTGAGGCCTGAGGCTCAGACTTTCGATTAAGTACTGAAGTTCAAGCCTGAGCCGCCGACAGGCCCACCAGTAGCCCACCTCAGTTGTACCTTAGGGCCCGACTTGCCTCGGCTTCAGGCTTCGGGCCAGGCCTTTTACGTTGCTACCCCTGGAATACACGATATCGAATCCAGTCTGGCATAAAGGAGTTCTGAACGTAAAGATTCAGGAATTCCCTCAATGAACTTCGTGATAATCTTGAAAGAGGCTTCTACTCGTGATGCATGTTTATATTTAGGGTCAAGTTCCGGACCGCGTGCCTAGACCTTTTATTCCAATGCAGACATTGGTGACACCACTATAGTTCCTGAGCTCTGGCCGGTACAGTGTCGAGATGGTGTCCCTGGCTCCTCACGGTTGCCAGACGCTTGCATTGTGTTGCTATCGTAGGCCAGGCACTGCTACAGGTACACTTTTTGACATCCAAATGGCGGGCTTGATAATTCGCCGTTTCCTGATACCTGCGGTGTTTATAGGCTCGAGCACCGCTAGTACAGCACGCTGTTTGCTATGCAGATGGTAGGCTTGGTTGTGTGTGGTTTCCCAACACCTGCGTTAAGCTAAGGCTTGAGCACTGCTGTACAGGAGCACTGTTCTGTGAAATGGTGTGCTCACCTGATGCCTGCGTTTCTTTCCCGCATGTTCTCTTCCTCTTCCCCTTCCATTGCCCAATCCATGTCTTGTCAATCCAAATCGGCGGTATTTTGACGATGCTCTCTGTCTGTTTAGTTGTGGTGCTTATGTCCCGTATCTGTCTCTCTTTCTCTTGCAGAGCTGTATTACATGAAGTCTGTCTTGCTTTTTTGTTCTTGCAATGCATCGCCTTCCGCTATAGCCGACTTCGCTAGTGCTTACGGATTCTCAAGGCCGAGTCGCTTGAGTCAGCAGCTGTCTCATATATTGCATCTGAACACGATGTCGACACCTTCCGTTTGTTACCGATCATTCGGTGAATAACATGAGCTATTCATATGCCAGGCAATATCACATATTTCCGTCTTTTCTTTCCTACTTTGGTCACATCTAACCTTTATCTCTGTTGGGATGGCGAAGTTCCGTTTGCGAAGGCAGTAGTCAATGCCGCGTTCAAGAATGGAAAAGCAGTCGCATTTGGCTCCTTGTTTGTCGATGCCTGTAAGCATTTTCGTGTCATCTTTTACTCCGATATGATCTCCACACCCAGTATCGCTCTCGACAACTCCCTCATTAGCAAAGTTGAAGAAACTCTCCTCGGGACCCACAACGGCGTAACATCTCTCGAGTATCTAGCTCACCCCGACGGATCCGTCGCTCTCACACACGTTGTTCAAGTCCGGAACAACGAGACTAATGCATGGTATGAAGCATTTGTTGATACTCACTCAGGTGAGATTCTCTCAGTTACGAACTTTGAAGGCCGTCATTTTTCTTCCTCAGCCGAAATTCACGCGACATCATCAGTTCACCGTCGTCAAGATGCCGTCACTAAGGTGAAGGGATACTTGTATATCCAGAAGATCTCGCTTCATCCCCTTACGGAACAACCAAACCGCGTATATCTCTCCCCATACGCTGTCTTTCGGACTCCGATTACCCGTAACAATGTCATTGCCTACGAAACCTCCGAACTTTGTCTAGAGAATGGCCAGATGCTAGTAGGCGTTTTCCTCTCGATATACCCTATAGCTTATAAAATGTAAACCCCGGATGGACCGAACATAAGGACTTCACAGCCCTAGGCTCGTTCACCAGCCGGCGTTTCGCCCACGTGGCTGCGTTATCACATTTGGGCGAAAGCGGCTGGGCAATACCCCAACGTTTTAGAGGGTCACGCTTTTTGTGACTTGGGACTTAGAAAAAATTTACTTACTCACCGCCATTTCTGCCATTTCTCCTTCTCCTCCCTTTAGGCCTGACTTCAAGCAAGTAGATTTCACTTTATTTATAAAGATGCAATCACTCTACTGCCAATTTCTTATCCCAGTTCCTTGAAAGCACTGCTCTACTAAGAGAGCTATGATGTCATTGTTCCCTTGAGCTAGCGGCGGGGGCTCTGTATGCCAGATTCGAAGTCCCAGTAACGATCGATTTATTGCACCCCAGAGTATTATAACATGAGAAGACAAGGTATACTAAGCACTGTCGATGTAATTTAATAGCAGAAGGTATGTGGTGGTCACTGGGGACGAGATACAACGGAGAAGGCATGAAATTTTTCCTAAGTCCCGCGTCACAAAAACCGTGACCCTCTAAAACGTTGGGGTATTTCCCAGTCCGTTCACAAGCTCACCTCCCTACGTCAAAACATGTCAAGCTACACCAAATAACCAAACAACCGTATAAGGAATTTGCATTAAGAGGTGTAAGCTTGTGAACGTCGACTGGCTAGCGAGTCTATCACAGCCCCGCTACCATCCGAACACGTCCTTACTCCACTGGCACCTCCGTCAACCCTCTCCGGTATTCCTCTATCCAGATTCTGCATGAGGTCCATGGTACGCCCGTCGCTTATCCTTCGGTGTTATCCTTTCCTCAATACCTAGTATCCAGATATCGGCGAATATGGGAAAACATGCTCCATAACGTCTACGCCGTGCTCGTCCAAGCCAAGGGTGCCTAACGAATCAATATACCAAAATGCGTATCGTATACACAGTCGTGATATATCAATGCACTGTACTTACCATGACGGTTTGATATGTCAACTACCGACAGCGTAATGCTTACGCCTATCGTTGGCGCGCGCTAGTAGCCACTAACTACTGGCCGACGTGTTGTGCTTCTGAAGTCTAAATTAACTTTGTGTGCGCGCCATCACGATTTTTCCCATGTCGCTGTCAGAAGCTTTGTCCTTCGTATGACCGTTGCATGGATACTGAGGTCAGTAGGTAGAGTGACGACATGGAAACAGGTGGGGGTAGACGCGATGCTGCGAAAGGAGCATACGTGGACATCCAGTTAGTAACCCGGGGCAGGCAGCGTATGGGATCTGTAGCAGTCATCACCTCAGATATCTATCAGCGGGATACATAATACGCACGTTCGAGTCCCTGAACCTAGTTAGGCTGCTCCTCATTCATATCCAAAAATTCACTGCTCTCATCGCGGTATTACCATAGGCATAGAGAAATCAAGACATTATGTCACCAAGTTGAAATCCAGGTCATTGGCGCGATGAGAGGTAGATTGAGCCAGTTCAGTAAACGCGAGGTGGTGGCGGTGGTGAACGATTTGGCGAGGTCACTGCGTTGGTTGGAATTAATCGGAAGAAGCCGACGAATCCTATTGGCTGGGTCAATCGGGTAATGAATAAATGACTGAACCAGATGCTCGACACTTTCACTGCTTCTATCCATTCAATCGGGTATCCCCCGTGTCCCTTGATATTTAAATGATTCGCAGGATTACTGTATAATTACGACCAAGTGTTCATGGGGTGTTACGCGTTACACCTAGTGTTCAGTGGGCAAAGTGTTCATACAGGGTCCAACTGCTATATTTAGGCAGACGTGGGCCGCGCCGCGCCGAAAATTTTCTATATTTGACCTGCACAGGCAAATTGGAGACCCTGTTACCCGTTACAGTTTCCCAAAAGTGTTCAGTTCACGGGTCACCGTTACGCGTTACTGAACACTTGGTCGTAATTATACAGTAATATCATCGCCTGGAACACCCCTTGCACAGTTTGAGTTTGTCCTCGGACCTCAACCCATTCTTTGGAGGTGAGTGCTCAAATGATATAACCTATGTGTCTTGCAGCATTGACAAGCACTAACAGGACCCTGTTTTGCATTGTTCATCATCTGCAAAGTTTGTACCGGAATGGCAGATTCTGACATACATAAGTACGTTTCTAGAAAAAGATACACAGAAGCTATGTCGAAAACAACAATGGCTGTGGAGTTGGGCATAAGCATTCGGTGCTTGTCTGCCATGCAGTTCACAGAATGAAACATGACATGCAAGGTGTGGGTTCGAGACCGTCTTTGCAAGCATGGAGTCTCAACGTTCAACCGCGATTCCAGGTATCACTCAAGAACCGCAGGCTGCAGCGTAGTGTGCAAAACAGTAAAACAGTATGAATTGGCCGACCCCCCTAGTACAAGCTCAGGTAAACAAACAATAGTAAACTACTGTGGACCTCGCCGACTCGTCATACCCTTTTGTTTCTCACTCCTGAGAATTCAATCCTCATTCCTAAAAAGTAATCAAAGAAACAAGAAGTATCTATTAAGTAATGCGCAAATTCGGTTACTGTCAATCGCACCTTGAGCTGCAGCAGTACGCTTGGTTAAAGATGAGACTGCAACCTTGTCAGCGTTTACACCACATCGGAATGCCCGCTCTATCGAATCCCGAAACCTAGAGGCTCCAGAGCTCCAAGTCTTAGGCATCACATGCTTCTCTCACGACGCGCTGTTGCAAAAGAAAGTAGCTGTTGAAACATTATGCACTAAAATGAACCCCGAGTGGCATGAAAAGAAGCCAGATTCAACATCACCGCCGAGTTATGATTACAGCCGTTTGCATACAGCTTGACAGTCAGGGGCTAGTTGAAAAGGCTAGAGCGGTAAAGCCCAGTCAAAAGTCTGGAGACGTAAGGGTGCCCACAGACGCATGTCGATTTTTCATCTACCTGCATATGCCAGTTGATGTCCATTGAAATCTTGACGCCCTATTCGTGTATGATACACATAATAAGAAAGAAGCACGCACAAATCAAGCCGGAGTCGTCACAAGTCACCAGCTTGGGTTTGTTCGTGGCCCTGGGGCGTTTCTGACGCCCGCGTCCATCGTACCGGATACCATACCACACGTGGAATCAGAAGTCCCAATCAGGACTCCCACACCCGTCCTTTCCTTCTTACCACCGCCCCCTCTCCTGTTCACGTTGCCTTTTCTTTCTGTCTTCCTGCCGTTGCCTTATCATCCCTGTTGTGCAATACTGCACTATCTATTGCTTCTCTCACCGTTTTCCACCAACAATGCCGTATTCGGGACCGTTGGCAATGGTATGTCGCCCATTCTGTTTCTATGACTCATTATCTTGTTCAGAATGGTCTTCGGAGTCTTGTTCGATGAAGCAAATTACTTATTTCGTGCGGATATCTGATACACGATCCCAGCATGGCCGTCTATTTTCTTCATCGTACTCGATGCGCCGCCTCTTCGACCCTCGGCCGGGATCCTCCCTACGTCGATATGCATCCAACCCGTACTCAGTGTCTCACCGATCACTACACATCCTCGGCACATCGCGAAGTTTCGCAGCATGCAGCTTAAAACTAGGTTCCCTCGCACCTTCGTCCTCTTCTTCAGAATTAGAAGGCGACGGGCGCGAGACATAGGTGCCACGGTTGATTTTAGTACGCTGCGAGATTAGAGGGGAGATAGGTGGTGGGAACAAAGAGGAAGTATACGAGAAAAACGGTGATGGTGAGGTACGATCTAGGATTTCCGTTGGAGATAATGGCATAGTGGACACAGATACGCGTTTTAGGCGAGTGACAGGAAATAGATGACAATCAGTGTGACGGTGAAGACAGGTGAAAGGATGGTGGTAACGGCGTCGACGAGCAGTACATTGGCTGACGCTGAGGCACTGACAACGACGATGAGCGGCTCTCTTCGGATAAATGCTTGCCGGCCTGGCTGAAATTGAATGGTCACGGTAACGTCTCTGCATATTCGAGTTTACATTGAATGATCGTCCGCACTCAGGATATGGACAATGGAAGGCTACAGCAAATGTAAGCGGCCATCAGCTAATAGTGATACTGGCTTACGGGTGTCCCTTGTATGAGTACTTTGGTGTATCTGTAGAGATTACTCAGGCAGTTGAAGTGTTGGCTTGATTTTACAGCAGGTCAGTATGCTGAACACCGCGACAGCTGCAGGCTCATCATCGATGCGAGCAGTGATGGTACTGATGCCGACAATTGCTGGGTTTGCGAGGTGCAGCCGACATAAAAAGATCGGATAAAAGTACTGCCTGTATGCGAGGGATTCACAATATCCAGAATAAGTGATTTCACATGTTCCTGGAAGCTACAAGACTCGCCTGATCACGCAACATCACCATGGTCCCGGCATCCCAGAAGTAGCATCAATTTTGCGTTCTACCATCATTCGAGCTTTACCTAGCGACGGCTCACAAGAAACGAGGCAGCGTTGCATATAGGGTTGTTATTGAAGACGTAGGCGATCGACATTGAGACCGTCTCGCTAGGTCCAAGAGTGACAACGTGTGAATGTTAGTGATAGTTGTGGGATAACAGCTGAATAGAGACAAGTATGACGCAACCTGCCCTAGAGTTCACGTGGTATCAGACAGACCGGACCGCGCTCAACGCCGACGAGGGGTGATTCGCGATCAATGTTGGATTAGCACATATTAATAACGTTACCTGCCGCCCTGTATTTCATAGTATCATGCAATCGCAGCACACTCAGTATCGCGTTTTCAGCAATGCGTGGGTCAGGAGTAGCGTAGTTCAGAACATGAACTATTCATATGCTGAACAATATCGCGAATTCCTGTTTGATATTTCCCAATTCGATCGTATCTAACCTCGATCTCTATTGGGATGGCGTTCCATTTGCAAACGCAGTAGCCAACAACACATTTAGGGTTGGCAAAGTAATCGCATTTGACTCATTGTTTGTCGATACAGGTAAGCTTGTTCGCGTCATTCTTGTTCCACCCCCATCTAATCTCCCATGTAGCAAATGTTGCACCCGCCACACCCAAAATCTTCCTGGATAACTCTCTTATTGGCAAAGTCAAGGGTACTCTATGCGAGACACACAACGCGTAACATTTCTCAAATACCTAACCCAGTCCGACGGATCTGTAGCCCTCACTCACGTCATTCAAGTCCAAAACAACGACACCAATGCGTGGTATGACACATTTGTTGATGCTAACCCAGGCGAGATTCTCTCAGTACCCAACTTCTTGGCACCAGCAACGGTAAGACCAGCATCTTCCTCCCTCACCCGAAAAGCGACATCATCGGTTCATTGTCGTCCCAATAACCAAAGACGCCATCACTGAAGGCAAAAAAATGCTCGTAGACCTCGAAGACCTCATCTCACCCCTTCAAGCTGAGTCCAGGACAACCAAACTGCGTACGTCCGCCACCATGCACCATTCTTCACCCTCTGATTCTCCCCCTATTGGCAACAATGTCAGAGCCTACAAATTTTCCCAATCAGCAACGACCTCCGAATCCTCCAGCGACGCCTTTTACTATCCCTACGACACCACTCTCGGTCCCACCAACAGCATTCTACATCATCTACAAAGTCCACGACTACGCCTACAAGTACGGCTGGACAGAAATGTCCTACAATTTCCAGTCTAACACCTTTGGCAAGGGAGGAGCTGACTCGGGTGACCGTGTATTAATGAGTGTGTAGGTTTCTAGCGGAATGAATAGTGCGGATTTCGCTATGCCGCCCGAGTATGTTATGTCTCGACATATATTGATATTGACATACAATTATGTAGTGGTCAATCTGGGACGTGCAGGATGTACATATGGACTCTGACAGCCCCTCAGCACGATGGGGCCCTCCAGAACGATATCATTGTACATGGATTTACGCACGGAATAACCACCTCACCGAGGGCGGGACCAGACGATGCCTACAAATAACAGAAGCCAGCGGAATTGGCGAAAGTAACCCCATCCTCTCTTCTCCATTATATTTTAAAGAACTAATTCTCTGCAGGCTGGTCAGACGCTATGGCAGAATACGCATCTTCCTCCTCTCTATATCTCCCAAGCCAACAAACCCCAAATCCCAGATGGATCGAGCATAAGGACGCTACCGTCCCGGACTACGCTCTAGCAACATGGGTGTTCAACAATCTCGCCGGGGTTCGAACATGCCCTTACTCTACCAACACCACCGTCAATCCTTCCGGTACTCCTCAATCCAGAGCCTGCATGAAGTTCATGGTACGCTCCCTGCTTGCCTTTCAGTGTAATCCTTCGTTCAATACCCAGTACCCAGATGTCGGAGAAGTACGCGAAAACATGCTCCATAACGTCTACGCGGCACTAGTCCAAGCACACGGGATCTCGTCAACAGCGATGGACGATCCCTCAGGCCCGGAAGGTAACATTTTCTGGCTTCATCTCTTCATCGACGCGCTTTCTCTGCAGCCGTGTAATCCTACACGTGATTATCAATAATAACCATCCCAGGGTGACTGGTTGATGGATACTGACAGTGCCGAACGCCCGAGATGTATGGATACAGGCTGATCAGAACAGGTACGATGGTGTTAATAAGTGTGCCCTATGGAATGCTTTTGCCAGTCGCGGTTTGGGGGTGAACGCAGCGAATTATGTGAACGATACGAGCGTTCCAAGTGGATGTTAAGTAGAATCACAATATCATCTATTTATCATTTATCATGACTGAAACTACCCCGGCTATCCTGCTCCGCTTGCTACCATATTCAAGACAAACAAAAGGCGACATTATACTTTTTCTTCAAGCCATGTCATAGCATGCAGTTTCGTGAAATCTTAGATTCCTAGTGTACAATGTACATTTTTGGGAAACCAAAATGGTCGAAGTCACCGTGGATTCGCATATGGGGATTCGAACCTCCAGTAACCGTATGCCTTTGCTAGCAGCTATACCATATACGAAGATAATTATCATTCCATGTATTCCAACTAAAGTCAAAGTCAGTACATGCATTTCAGTCTTGCAGAATTACAATTACCCGTTCTTCTCATGCGACCGTATTCGAAGGAGACGGTAAGCTGACAATGAGTCACTGTTGACCAGGTTATTTCTGACTTATCATTTTGAAGGAGACTCGAACTCCGAGCAATGTGGAAGCGGCCGTTCCAATTACCATGGATTCCCGCTAAGGTGGCCTACAAAATCGACATGCCAATGCATCGGCTCAATGATAAAGACAAGTATAGAATACCTGTAGTATCGTAAGTGCGTGTTCTCGCTGCTTGTGATATGGACTGAGAAGATAAACAACAAAGAACGCGTATGCACCGCGTTCCATCCGCACCAGCCGCCGTGCGTCCATGCGAGTCTTCACCGAAATAGGTCTAAGGTCGTATTTGTTTCTGGGTCAACTCCCATGCTGTCAACTGTATGGAATGATAATGAAGAGTTGCAGAGGATGAGATATAATATTGTCGATCTGGGTTCGTATTTTCATCAACGAGTATATCGCTCGTCTGACAAAATCAAAACACCTACTTCTATTGATGGCGGCCATCTCCTTTACGAAGTGGTGAATCCCGAAAGAATTCAAACCGCACCAGACATGGAAGTAACATGAAAGTACCTTACTTTCAGTTTTCGTATTTTAGTCGAAGTATCATCGTCATTTACGCGTGGTTTAGGGCTGTGATTATAATTCTCCTACGGTAACAGCTACTAGCCAAAAACTGGGAACATCGATCCAAGAAATAACATCATTACAACGTCCATCCGGGGGGTTCACGTATAGTAAAGTAGATAAGCGAGCAGAAGGCAAGCAAAAAATATAACGTTTGAGAGAACAAAATAGAGGATTGATCGTCTCATCGAGCGTTGGTAAATTGGTCGTCGATCAGAGGGACGAACATCTCGCCCTGTCACAGCAATAACCGGCGTCTGATGATCTGGGTCATTGGAGTGGAAGTCTGTGGTATTCATTTCACCATGGGCTTTACTCTGATACCAAAGACGAGCATCTCGATGTTTTCCAGCAATGACTGGAGTCTGATAAACCGACTCTTCAAAGCCACCAAGAATGTCTTCATATGTCGTCTCTGCATTGCAGTAGCCAGACCGTAGAACGCGCAAGAGCTAATGCGTGAAAACCCCCACCTGCACTCCATCCACCCACCTCTCTCTCGCAAACTGGTATGGCTTGCACGCAGCCAAAACAACGTGGGAGTCGCAATCCATCTCCCAATCCTGCGACAAAATGGACAGGCAACCAAATCTCCTCAGATTCTCCTCTCCGACGTGGAGCATATCTCGAATAGTAGCCCATCTCGTTCCGCGGCACGTACGGGCCTCCGGTGGAGGAACATCCCGGCCAACACCACCAGAATAACAACAATCGAGAATGACGGTGATGTGGTGGACCCTTTGCTCGGGAAATTAGCTTCAGGATAGTGTTCAGTTCCCGGTCGCTAATGTCGGGTACAGCTTCACCATTCGCATCATGGGTGTCGCGATCGATGGGACAAAGAGCCTCGATGTATCCTATATTTCCGGGACTGATTTTTGCGTCTGGCATCTCGTCATCCCGGTAGTCCGAGCATTTATAGGAAGAGCCGTGACCAGCATAGTAAAATATAATATTATCGCCTTTCTCGATCTCGTGATTGTCGATGAGACTGAGAAGTGCGTCAATGATACAAGTGCGGGAAGGACACATTGGATCGGTAGGAGAATCGTGCTCCTTGGATCCGAGAAGAAGTTGAATACGTCCCTCGGGTACGCCTAGGTCAGCAATCAAGTATTGCTGAAATGATTGGGCATCTGCTACACCACATTCTAGTATTGAGATTTCTTTGTATTCATCAATTCCGATGACGACTGCCCAGAATCGAGAAGCGTCGACTTTGTGAGGTGCCTGGGAGGAGTTTGAGGATCAGAATGGAAGTTGTTCTCCAAGGATATGTACTTACACTTGTGGCAACGGAGAATTGTGACCTGTTGTTGTAATGAAAGAACTTGAGACATTCGTGGCAGAGATTTTGGATATTGGGAAAATTGATGTAGGTGGGGCGTTTTGTGGATTTTACTTGATTGAAAATGCCCGAGTCTTCAGCCATGCCCTTCTTCTTTGGTGCGGCCAACCCATGGTCCTGAGGTCGATGTTCAGCCTAGTTAAAGCCTTAAAGATCTAGTGATGCGTAGAAAGGATGGATCAACGACGCACCCTAGTCCGATAAAGCCGTTTCAGAGCTTCAGTCTCTTCATGTAACTTTTCAGATAGTTTACGGTGTCGTATATTTCAAATTTTTCGTGCTGACAGTAGGGTGGTGCTTTGTAGTCGAGTAGACTACTACTGACTCCGCGACGTCATCTTCTTCCTGCTGACGCGTCTCCTGTCACGTCACGCGGTTCTCACCCACATTTTGCACGTTGTTGTAAGGTTACGTATCACGGCGCCGCTGAGCGCTCCAGAAGACGTGATGAACTTATGGCTGAGAAGGCAGGCTGGTGATGGTACTAATACGTGGGGGTGAGAGCCGGCAGGGAGTATATGAAGGTAGCAAGTAACAACCAAGTAACAGCAGTCAGGTATATACTTTCCTCGCACGCCGATGCAATCCACCTGAAATGCTTCACGATAGAAGTAAACCTGCTGCCGTTCCGAAGGATTCATGGTTCATTAAGATATCAACTCCCTAAAATCTCCCCGCGAGCAAACGCTACTGCCTCCTTCTGTAGCGTCGTGTCGCAGCTGGCGGCCCGGGATTTCATCTGTGGGAGAAGGAATTGGGTATGTCATTTGTGTGAACCTTTCATCCTCAGATCGCCACCTATTAACCATCAGACGGGCCACCGCCCATGATGTATGATGTGACAAATGGATTGATCGGATTCCCAGCTACCGGTGTCCTCTGAGGACGTACAGACCCAGACCTTCTTGATGCCTTCGGTGACTTGGAGACGGTTCATCAGACGCCGGTCGTTAACACCTCACACCCGTGAACGAACAAAAACGCAGTAAAAAGCATATTAATAATTCTTTCAATTTTCGTATCTGGGATATTTGGAATTGAACTCTGAGCAATCGCAAGGAGAGCACCATCGACAAACGAGAGGCAGCAGTATTAGTATTTATACCATATCCAATACTAACCGAGCAATATGAAGTACTGGCAAGGTTCTCGAGTCTATCTTAAAATCTCGGCTTTTCTTTGTAAGCCAACAGAAAAGTAAGCTGAGAATGCACCGTTGTAAAATGGGGTAGCCTTGGAATTATATCCTCAAAAGGGACATAACCGCCACGCAGAAAGACGCCGTTATACCGTGCTCGAAGTAAGTCTAATGGATTGCCGCCAAGTGAACTCATCGGCTCCAAGGTTCGCATAGTAGACATTGAGGCATCGGCGCCTAGTCAATCCTCACAGAAGTTGGGCGCAGCCTTAACCCTCTTCGAGTGATCTTGCGGATATCAAGAGTTCCCAGTACTATCATTTGTACTTTTAGGAAGAGAAATAAAAGTACTAGACAGTCATACAGAGATTGAATGGGAGTCGACAACGTTAGCCGGTGCACTATACCCGATTAAATAGTCATCAGAATTCAAGCCCTCAGCATGAAAAGCCATGTCCGAAGCACAGTTGATTATCGCTAAGATAACTGACAAAAGGCCGGTGTGGTGAAGACGTGGTATAGTACAAAGTAATGCGATAGCTGATGAGCTCAAGAAGGGAAGAGAATATGGTACATTGAAATAGCGACGAACCCTGCTCGTCACCGGCTGTTGCCTGTGGCTATTTCGTGCGGATATCCGATACACGATCCCAACACGGCCATCTATGTTCTTCTTCATCGTACTCGACGCGCCGTCTCTTCATCTCCCGGTCGGGGTCCTCCCTATGTCGGTATGCATCCAGCCCGTACTCAGTGTCGCGCCACTCAGTACACACCCTCGGCACATCGTTGAAGCTCGCAGCATGCAGCTTAAAACTAGGTTCCCTCGCGCCCTCTTCTTCCTCCTCTGAATCAGACGACGACGGGCACCACACATAGGCGCCGCGATTGATTTTAGCACGCTGCGAAGATAGGGGGGAGATAGGCGGTGGCGACAAAGAGGGAGTATGCGACGAAGAAGTTGATGGCGAGATGATGGCGGGCGCACGGCGTGGAATCGGCTCTGGTGATAACGGCGTAGTAGTCACAGAGGCGCGTTTGGGCAAGGCCGCGGGGAATAGATGGCGGGTGGCGGGCCGGTAGGGCGGGTCATAGGACGGTGATGCCGACATCGACGAGGACTCCGTCGGTCGATACTGAGGTGTTGAGAATGACGACGTCGATGACGAGCGGCTCTCTTTCGGATAAACGCTCGCCGGGCCGCCCGTCATGGAATGGTTTCGGTAATGCCTCTGCATGTTCGAGTTCACATTGAACGACCGCCCGCAGCCAGGATATGGACAACGAAAGGCTACAACACACGTAAGCGCCGGTTGGATAACGGTGGCTGTGGCTTACGGGTATCCCCTGTGTGGGTATTCTGGTGTATTCGGAGGCTACTGGGGCGGTTGAAGCGCTTATGGCAGATCTTGCAGATATGCTTGCGCATCTGGTCCGCTAGAGCGTCGTCTGTCGTGTACTCATGCGTCGGCTGAGACTCGGAGTTGGTGTGCAAGATGAAGACGGTTGAGCAGAGGTCTGTCGATGGTAGTGGTGGCGCAGGCGGTGGTCGTTGCTGGAGGAGAAAATCTGCTAACATCAGCCCCATGCAGCATGAAAATACGGCCAGGATCTACCAGGAAACATTTCGTGTATACTCGGTAGAGCAGTCATGTTGGTTTCGGTCGTCGTGGTAGTGAAAGAAGAAGGGACGAAAAATTATGCTGTAATGCGTGCCTGGATCAGCCGGCGGCCAATTCTGGCTATGATCTGAGCGTGGATCGGCGTAATTTCTGTTGCGGATTCACCCCCTGTTTGCTTGATCGTCTTCACCAGCGCAGCATGTCTGTCAATGATTTCATTAGTAGATCTCAAACCGTGGTGCTGTAGAAGTGTCCAGGATAATGCAAAGGGGAGACTAACTATCTTGGGTTCAACAGTCACCAAATCGGTGACCTGTCGATCAAGACGGCAACAGATTGTCGATTCGTCATCTCTTGGCACAATTTATGTCAGCTATGTAACATACGCAGCCGTATTCTGTCGGATATGGTGTAACGGCTAACATTACCGCCTTTCATCAGGTTCTATGCAAAATACATTCGCGGTAGCTCGGGGTTCGATTCCCCGTATCCGAACTCTCCGGTGAGTAATGCGTAATATTTTTCCCTGGCATGAGTCGGTGCTAAGGGTAATGAAAATTTCCTCTGGCAGACTGGCACCATCGGTCTATTTCTTTACTTTTTTGAGCTCTGCATTTGATTAACCACCGCAAGTGCGCTAACTATTAAGACGCGGTGAAGGTACAGGTCCTCAGGCACTCTCATTCCCTCTTATTCCAGTCCCTCTGCTCATTCATCTGATTTCCCTGGGTGATTCGACTTGTGATGTAGAATAGAGTAATGGACTTTAAAGGTATTTTTGCACCCTGTGATGGGTTAATTGAGATGACTCTGTACTTGGCCAAGGCCATGTAGTGATGTCGTGCATATGGGTGTTGGGTCCATCGATTTATTGATAAACGACTATGAAATCTGTTGGGATTTACAACTTCAAGCTTGTACTAGAAGATTCCCGAAGCTTCGGCTTACTCATTTGTCACGATACTTAGATATATTTAGTTACTTTGGTAGAATATTCTAGATACATTTCGTAGTATATAAGGAGCTCATTAGGAGCTCTAGTAGCTAACAATTAGGTATTATTCCTACTGCAAGCCTCCCACTGCAATAATTCCAACAAAATCACTTGAATATTGAACTTGAGCCTTGGCTGATCCCTACCTCTGAGTTTGATTCTTCGGTCATAGATCAACTCATAACTGCATACTTACATGAAGGTGGAATAGTGCTAGTACCAGGACATGCATATATGCGCCGCTATAATTACAGGAGCTTGTTCAAAAAGGGCCGGCGGGAATGTTAAGTATGACAGGACCATGTTACTTATTTATGGTTTGTAAAGTTACAATGACTCTAGCGCGGCGGAAAGGATACCGAGAGTGACAGAAGCCATTTGTCAGTTCGACTTGTCCGTAATATACCGGTCACGTATTTCCCAGTAATAGTGTGTCATTGGTCGAACCCTCTCGGAGGAGGAATACTGGATGCGAGATAATCGCTTGCTGACGGACAAGGTGCGTAAGTGCGGATTTTAAAACACCGTGATGAGAACGGAGCGGAGAATTGCTTACGCAGATGATGGGTAGGGCTCTCGAGGTGAGACCACGACCAGGGAGCTGAATATTAGAAATCCCGAATTTAGTTACAGGAAATTTTTCCTGGACGAGAACTTTGGTCGGTCACTGTGAGGTTGATCTGTTTACGAAAGGAGTGCGGAAGGGGCTGCTTGATCCATCAAACAGACACGAACATCGTGGAGCTAGAAACAAAATCCCGGGGTCCGGTCGCCAGCCTGAACAAAAGAATTCTCTTCGGTTTTTCTTCTTCCTCGCATCTACACCCAGTAGTTCGAATTCGTTGGCATCAAAGTCCCTAAGACGCCACGAGATGGATCTCCTGTGTCCCCTTCCCCATGCTAGCTCGTTAGGGTCCTCAGTCAAGCCAGTTCCTACGAGCAAGCTAAGTTTAATGCTGTGAATCTCGCATACGTCAGGACTCACCCGTGATGTGAAGAAGCAACGAACGTGCTTCAAAACGACACCTAGTAACGCCGAGATGAACAAGTACAGGATGCATGAATCTATATTTCGGTACAATAGTAAGGAAGAAAGTAACATATCGGTTAGAAAGGTAAGTACAATATCAAAGAGAAAGAATAGTACAAGTATATCTACGTTTCCGCGAGGAAACAGTGGTACAGGATATTTGTATACAACAAAAGAAAATCTGTAACCGAAAAGAAACACCAGTTATCGAAAAATTCTAGTATGGCCCACGCAATCGACTATTGTGTATGGTCGGGGTACACATCAATACACCGTCGCAATATTGAACCCGAACCCGGATGTGACCCCAGCATCAAATTGCCGGATATCAACCTTCACACCCGGTATCTCATTGAGCCTAGCCAATCGGGCCTTCGCAGCGTCACGGAAAACATTGACTACAACGTCGCTGATACTGACGCTCTGCAAGACCTCGCTCGCGAGTCTAGACTCGACCATATCGATGACGGGAGTGGCATCGACGATAGTAGTAGGCTTGGTGACGAACTGGAACCGACGGTGTACGTCTACCTGGCGCTGGAGATTCAGAGCACGCAGGTTCGGTAAGAGAGGAGACGGAGATTTCATCCCCTCATAAAACGCTACGTCGAGCCTTCCATGGCACGACAGACTCTCGAGCGTCGGCACGCTAGAGAGGATACGGAACAACTCCTCGGTAGTGTCGTTCCAATGCAGGACGAGCTCCGTCAAAGCGCATCCCGACCGACGAATGAAATCAGGGATAAAAGACGTAGGGAACCTAAACTCCGCAAAAGCCTTGTTCATCACTACCAGCGACTTGACGTTCGGCGCGGTGATAGCACCGAGGAAAAGAGGAGCGAGGACTTGTAGTTGGTGCAACTTTTTCATCTCGACGGGGTTCTGGTTCATGGGAGTACCATCGGCACGGCGGATCCCGATAGATAGGTCGACGACTTTCTCGCAGCGGTTAACGAACGGCATGAGACACAGACCGCGCGGGAGGATAGCGTGGACTGTCTTGAGTAGCGGGAGGCCCGGCTCGGGGATGGCTGAGAAGTCCTCCCAGATTGGGGCGGGCGCTACGAGGTTCAGCGAGCGCCAGCGACGGGACTCGGCTGAGAGAATGGAGAAAAACGGTCTCCAAGTAGAGGATATGACATCTTCTGCTTCGAGGAATTTGGCGGGGAAATGAAGTGAGATATCAAGCGGAAGGTCTCCCGAGCGACGAAGGATGTAGGAGAGAATTTCATTCGTTGTAGGGCTCAGAATCTTCGTATGGATGCCATACAAGGGCTCTTCCTCATAAAGCATGAAACTTATGGGACCTCCATCGACCGTAGTCATGGTATCGACATGGGGGGGATAGTTTACCGCTACGTTGATTGTCGACCAGAGAGATTTATCCGAGAGGACTGCAGCTCTCCAAGCACTGCTCACTTGCCCGAGGACCCAGAGCCCGTCGGAGAAGTTGAAGGACTGGACAGGGATCTCCCGGTCGGTTAGATAGTGATGGAAAACTTTGAGGAGGACCTCCAAATGGAGGCAAGACGATGGGTCCATCGCTGTTGCGCTGCGGGACGTCAGTATAAGGGAAATATTACTAGTATGGGGGGAGGACGTACGAGTGACCGGCGGGCGGGAGGGGGATTGTGGCGTTTAAAGCGCTTATCAGTGATGGGAGTCTGTTTTTAAGAGGTCTCGGTCCGCGGACCGGATTTTAATTAACATCGGCGTCTGCCGCTTTGAGCTTATTCACGGCCACCAATGAAAAGAGTACGGCTTATCATCCGACAAATGAAGGAAACCTATACTAGTGAATAACTCGCACAATACAAACAGATGTTCCGTCTCGAACTGCCGCTCCCCACACCGCAGGTCTACCAATTGATATGCTGCATCGACTCTGCCCATAGGTACCACTGGAAAATTGGGTTCCTATGAGAAAATACCGCCAATCCTAACCTTCACGTTGGGTAACGCGTTGATGGAAGCTAGTCTCTTCCTCAAATCTTTGTTTATAGCCTGTTTCATTGTCTCAATATCAACGCTCTTCAGCATGCCGCCCGCAAGCCTGGACTCGACCATATCGATAATGGCAGCAACATCTGCATCAGGAGCTATTGAGAATGCGGGGGGAATATACACCCAATGGGAAAATGCCCGTAGCCGGGGTAATATCGACGATGGTAACTTCATCCTCATATAGAAGGAGATATCAAACCCGCTACGAAGCGATAGCGCCTCGAGCATAGGCAGGCCAGACAGTATGATGACGAGTTCGTCGTGACTGCCACGCCACTTGATGCTGAGGTCTGTCAGGGCACATTGAGAGCGATGGAGAAAGCCCACAAGGCTCGGGATATCGGCGGAAGTCCTTGTAGAAAATTCTTCCATCGCTTTCAAGGACTTCAAGGATGATGCAGTAACAGAATCGAGGAATGATTCATGAGCTGTTAGATGACGAAGCTGTGGCATCTCGGTAGCAGTACAAGCTACGTAATTGGCATGAATCTTGCGACGCATTGATTCAATAGAAACGACAGGGACGATCCAATCTGTATCAAAAGTATCGTGCGGCTCGTTAGGCCACGGCAAGGGATCTGGTCTTGTTCCCGAAAAATAATCCCAGATTTCAGTGGGAAGTAAGATATCCAAGGACCGAAATCGGCTCGATTGTGCTGTAAGAAGGAAGAAAAAGTTTCTCCAGGTTGGGAAGGTCGCATCGTCTGGATTGTGGATGTAAAAGCGGAGATACACGGAGAGTGGGATATCTCCTGAGCGACAGAGGATGTATGCGAGACTTTGAACGATTCTATCACTGAAGAGTACGGTAGGTACACCCTCGATCATATTCCTCATAAATTGGTCATGATATGAGAATGTTGCAGTAATAGTTGACCAAAAAGATGGATCGGAGAAGGTTGCATCTCTCCAGGCACTATTGACCTGCCCGAGGACCCAAAGGCCATCGGAATGATCAAAGGATGCAACGGGGAACCTGCGATCAGATAAGTAGTGTCGAAAGATTTTGTGAAGCAGCTCCAATGGAAGGCAAGATGCTGGATCCATGACCTGGAATAAATTTAAAAAATCAATACACATACATCCCGCATTTTAGGGCCTGCTTACGAGAAGGCACGAGAGGGAACGCTGTGTGCAAGTCAAGATGCAAGTTGCATGTCGGCTTACTAATGATGGAGACAAGCGGCGTGGCTGGAGTATCGGTCCGAAGCCCGCGACAAAAATAATTGGTCGTTGTTAACAAAAAAAACTAACATAAAAATGGAATATCCTCGCTAAGACTGTTTTCTACAGCGCTTGAAGTTGACTTGAAGTCTCGACGAGACGGCCCTGGAAAGGCCCACCGCCACGAAATACAAGCATTGTGCATGATGGCCATCTCATGAATGATGAAGCACCGGTAGAGTTTACTACACGCTTGTAGCTCAGAACGAAAACCGGGTGATAATTAAGATCAGCGTCTCCCAGATGGAACGTCCCTATTAACCAACGAAAAACTTCGCAGAAGGGCACTCCGTACGTCTTATTATCCACGAGAGAAGTAGTTCTAAACATGAAGAAAACAAGCGAAAGAACCTGTGATGATGAACAATTCGCCCGCAAGGGTTATATAGACACCATAATTTCCCGAACTTGGTATGCGTCACCAATACAGGTATGGTCCACCAGAGAAATGGGATCCTACGGTGAGTTGATGGATATCAACCTTGACATGGGATAATGCGTTAATAGCAGCTAGTCTCCTCTGCACTTCCGAGTCTTCGCTGAAATCCCTCGCTATCACACGGCTAATATTGACGCTCTCTAGCGTGCCACCCCCAAGTCTAGACTCGACCATATCGATGATGGGAGTGACATCTCCACTGCGACCGAGTAACCATAGCTGACACTCCACAGAAATATAGAGCTGATGAGTGAATGCGCGTAGCATGGGTAATATCGAGGATGGCAACTTCATCCTCTCATAAAATGCGATCTCAAAGTCGCTGCGGAATGATAGCGATTCAAGCATCGGCAGGCTGGACAGTACGGTGAAGAGCTCATCAAGGGTACCACGCCAAGAAAAATCAATATCTGTCAGAGCACATTTAGAGCGGTGGAGGAAGTGAACTAGAGGCGGTGCATGGGTGGAAGTCGTTGCAGAAGGGCTATCGGTCATTATCAGGGACTTCAGGTTTGGTGCAGTGATAGAATCGAGGAAGAATTGAGTGTGCACAGCAAGACGATGAAGCTGCGGCATCTGAATACGAGAAGTGGGAGCGACATCATCGGCGTGCATGTTGTGACGCATAAATCTAGTCGACATGACTGGGACGAGCCAATCAGTGTCAAATATATCGTTCAGCTCCTTGAGGAGTGGAAAGCGTGGTGAGGTCCTGGTCCAATAATCCCAGATTTCAGTGGGCACTACAAAATCAAAGGATCGAAATCGACGGCATTGTGCTATAAGAAGGGAGAAAAAGCTTCTCCACGCTGGGAAGGCCTTATCACTAGGACTTCGGACGAAGAAGCGAAGATAGAGAGAGAGTGGGACATTTTCTGAGTGAGCGAGAATGTACGTGAGACTTTTAACAACGCCATCATTGAGGGTTACGCCCCGTGTACCATCGATGTTCTCAATCCTGCGAGGGTCACCATATGCGAATGATGCATTGATAGACGACCACAAAGATGGATCGGAGAACGTTGCATCTCTCCAGGCCCTATTTACCTGTCCTAGGACCCAAAGACCATCGGAATGATCAAAGGATTGAACGGGGATCTCGCGATCATATAAGTAGTGCCGAAATATTTTTTGAACGAGCTCTAATGGAAGGCGGGATGTTGGATCCATGGCTCTGTATTAGATGAGTATACATATATCTTGCATATTGAAACCTACTCACATGCGAGCAGGACACAATAGACAGACTTGTCGCGTGTTGGTATTACCCATTATGGAAGTTCGATATCAAGTGTGGCTGGAATCTCGGGCCGAAAACCGCAAAATAATCTTCGCTTCGGTGTCAATAGTTGTAAGGCCCCAGAAGCTCATGGCAAGGTCTTTTGCTTGGGCTGTTGAGCATGATACTGACGAGCAACGAACCAGTCGCTCACATTATTCGAGCAGACAGGTGATTGGCAACAGCGCAACTTGACTACGGCTTTGAACGAGATCGTACCGACACAAGGTTAAAGCGGGATATGATGAACGGCGACTAAGGCATCATCATGACATCTGTAGGTGCGGAAGACAAGGTGGGGGATTGCCGGAGTTGGCTCAGTTCCAGGACTTTCCGCCCAGGAACTTCAACTTTGCCTGATAACTCTGCCTTGCCTTACAGGTGACTGAAGGTTTGTTCTGATACATATAAGAATTATCTGCTGAATCATTTTCGCACAGTGATAGACCCATCATCTTGCCTTCCCTTGGAGTCTTCGGTATCATAATATTGACGTTGCAAATGAGATCTATTTCTATATTGACGAAATCTATCAGCAAGCATCGCCGTTTATACCGCCTTACGCATACCATATCGAGTGTAAGACAAAGTCCGTCCGGGCCATTTCCAAATAACTTGAAGGGTCTGGACAACGATATCCCATCAAGGTAGAGTCTCTTCAATGCAGGATACACAGATACCGTGCGGAAGAGCTTCTCCATCGTGTCCTGTGAGAGTGGTATATCTAGAATCAGTACCTCAAGTGAAGGGAATCGAGTTGGCTGAGTCTTTAGTGACAAACCATAATGAAGCATAAGCATAATATCATACTAGAGTGAACGAGGTTTAGCCGCTTACTTCCAAAGCGTGCGCTAAATGCAAAACATCGCGGCATCCCGGATCTCGACATGTATTGATGAGGTGCAACCTTTTAAGATTTCCGTCCGTTAGTCGTCGTAAGGCAACACCAACATGCGTGCATTCCTCATCGAGACCTTAGTGTGTCCTCGTTAGTAAATACTTAGCAACAGCGAGATGTGGGACGACGAACTGGGACCATGCACTTCCAATTCCTCGACAGTGAGCGGGCCCAAAATGAAACGAACGTTGGAATGACAACGTGAAATGGAAAGCCTCCGAATAGCCACAGAAGCCATCTCTGAAAAGTCTTGCGGCTCCGCGTCACATTCCTCCAATTCGAGAGTGGTGAGAGACGCCGTTGTGCTCTCGACTATCGAACGGATGAGTGTACCGGGTCCTCCAATCACACGAACATGGTTTAGATTGACCATGCGAATGAAAACCGGAGAGTATAGCTCAGAGTGCAATGCAAAGCTCCCATGGTCGATGAGTGAGAGTGATCTGATAGCGGACAAGCGACCAGAACCAAACGAAAAGACGTCGGGCCTAGGTTTGCGGCCGACATCAAAGACCACCGTAACATTTTGCTCAAGGCAACTACGCGCTATCTGACAGAGTGTATGTTTCTCTGTCAGACAGAGACTGAGGAGGGTATCCTTGTCCGTGTTATTGACGATAATCGAGAGAATCTCTGGTGGGAGGTCGAGCAAATGCATTGCTGTGAGAAGGTCAAGGACTCGGAAGGACAGGTTTCAGACCAATATATGTGGCGCTTGAAGACGCGCCGGATGTTATAGGAATAATGTAACCCATGCGTAGACGGCGCTTATGGGCCCTTTGCAAAGGCTGTAGCGGTGATCCCGGAAGTGTTGCCCGAGCCCGAGGTTGTTCGTTATCACTGGTAAGTAGCCAAAAACGATCGTGATACAGGCAGATAGATGGCATTGAGCGAGCGAGGGGACTATTTACCCTGGACAAAGGTCTCCTTTACAGACTCCTGCACCGAAGTATTGAGCTGGGTCGGCGTGGAGATGGTTGGACATACGAGCGCCTTCGACACATGTATCCATCAAAGAAGAAGCATTTCTGAATAATGAAACACACAGGTCGTGGGTGTATCAGAGCTCGGTCTAGTTTCATTCAAGAATGAACAGTTCGATTGATCACTTGGGGTGAGCACTTGATAGTTTATTTTCTTTAGTAGATCCCAGTTTCGTTTTTGTCTAGGCAGTTGATGTGACTACACTGTCGAAACGGCTGTGCGAAGCTTAGTCACGTCAATTCGCCTGGTATTCCCAAGAACGGTCAGATCAATAAAGACAGATGTGTTGGGTGGCGCCTAAGCAAGGAACAAGAAGAAGATTTATTTCTAACATTCCGGGAAGCCCAGGCAGTTAGAGATGAAGAGACAAGGACGATATCTCCAAGACTTGGATTAAACTTGGATTTGACTTGGATGATGAAAGTTGGCAGCAAAAAAAAATGCCTGCCGCCGGCTCGCAACGTTTACCTCATCACGGACGGTCCTTCCGAGCTTTCCCGACTCCCCGCAAAGGCCAAAATGAACTCCCAGCTAAAAACTCGCCGTGGTGCCCCAATACGCGGTCCTTTCTTGTCATATTCTCTCCGTGAGCAATAGATAAAAATGTTTTATTGTCTTCATAATCAATGCGCTTCCTCCGAGTTGGATCAACTGTCAAAACTCAGATGCTGCTGGTGGCGAAATTTTACACGTTGACATGCTCCATTCCCAGCTCAGTCAACCACTTGCGCACTTGTACAAACTCCACCTGATACCCGTGGCTTCTTATACTCATGGAATTGCGGCCACCGCATTTGACTTTCTTTGGGTCTGGCTACCAGTATTACTTACATCAGACGTCTGATTGTCTATCCTTCCCCTTGAGAAGAGGTGTTACCGGAATATTCTCACTGAGCTCGTTGATGACACCAACAGCAGTGAATCATGTCCTATAGGACGACCCACTAAAATCTGATTATCGACCATCAGATTTCCAAGTTCGGTCCCATCTCAAGCTCGATCCCGGCGCCTTTCACAGGTCTCTGTTTCTATCAAATGATATTATACTGAACCACGAGGGGGCATGTCTCAACGTTCAATGCGGTCCCTAGCTACGAAGGAAATTGTGGCACATAGGATCGCTTTTTTGTTCTCGCCTGCTGAGTATAAAAGAACCAGCCACGTAACTATCGGGCGTCTACATTCTGCATAACATGACTCAGTTATATCTGTCGCCTCCTGACGTCCCACGTAATCAGACACATGCTCGTTATCTAGTCTCTCTACCTCCAGCCCGCCTTCAACCGCCTCCATCGTCTTCCGAAGGGGCCCAGGAGTGGCCAAACCTTTGAACTACAGTCGTCACCACCCCTTTATATCTAGTCTCCCTTCCCCATTCAAAATGTCTTCATTTGTCTCGCTGGCGACACCGAACTTCCCGCTTAACATGATGAACACCCAGTGCGAAACTGGCTCATCTGGGAATAGGGTTCTTTCAGGTTTCGAAGTTCAGAAAGTCATAATTAAATCAGTAACTGGCATTACAGAGGCCTATCAACATCGAACACATTGTATCCCTATCTGTGAAGGACTTTCATGATGTCGATCTTGGTGTTCTTATCGAACTTCTCCAAAGCTGTTCCGTTCTAACCTCTGTTGATCTTCAAAACACCACCTTCAAAAAGGGTTTCAACGTTAGTGCACATCCCATTCTGGAACACAGACTCAAACTGAAGGTCCTGTCAATGTCGCACATGTCCTATGCTGACATGGGGGTTTTGATACGCTGGTTGTCGAGTTGGGGATCACCTGTATTTCCATTGCTCAAGAATCTACGTGTCAATCAAAGGTGGCAACGAAAACGGTGAACAGGAGGCATTTGGCTTCTTTAAAGACCTATTTTGCTTGTGGAAAAGCGGAGAAGATTCATTCAGTACACTACACTGGCACAGGGTAAGGAAAAAGTTCACCATCTAACTACACTGACTCGACATTCCACAGGCGGAAAGTGATACTCATAGCTAGGTCTCGCTATTTATGAGGTTGAAACAGTGTAACAGCAACATTCATAAGTAGGCGAGTTTGCACAGATTATTAGAATGACAACAATATGCTAGAATTACCGAATTATTCTCGTCTATCTTTGCGCCCATAGTCACTTGGCGTCACAATGAGGCCGTCTCCAAAACCTTTGTCTTGTAGAAGAAAATTGTGCACTTTCTATACGAAAACACAAGTATTAGCAGAACACAGGCTTCACAGCGCCGTACACATACCGCACTGAAAGGAAAATCTAGCTCTGCGAGGTGTACACCGCCGACCTTGGCGGTTCTAAACAAAGGAAGACCTCTAAGGTAGAGCGTCTTCAACGCCGGGTACATAGACACCGTTCGGACCAGCTTCTCGAGCGCACTCTGCGGGAGTGAGATATCCAGAACGAGTACCTCAAGCGATGCTAGACGGGTCTGCGGACCCAATATATAAAACACCGTGTCATACTAGAACGAATGGGGCTCACCTCCAAGGCGCGCGTCAAGTGTACGATATCACGGCATCCCGGATCTCTACATGTATCGATGACGTATAACCTCTTTAGGTTACCGTCCGTTAGTCGCCGTAAGGCTACACCAATATTCATACATCCCCCATCGAGACCTTGATGTTTTCCCGTTAGTGACTATGTTGTGGCATGATGGACGTGGGACTACGAACCTGGACCATACACTTCTAGTTCTTCCACAACCAAAGGGCCCAGAAGGAATCGTGCGTTTGAATCGCAGTGCGAAATGGAAAGCCTCCGAATATTGATCGGAGCCATTCCGGTGAAATCTTGCGGCTCTGCATCGCATCCCTCCAACTCGAGAGTTGCGAGAGACGTTGCCGTGCTCTCGGCTATCGAACGAACGAGAACACCGGAACCTCCAATCACGCGAACGTGGTTTAGGTTAACCATACACATGAAAACTCGAGAGCATAGCCCGGAGTCCAATTCAAACCACCCGCGAACGACGAGCGAGAGGGATCTGATAGCAGATAGACGAGCGAAATCGAAAGAAAAGAGATTGGGCTTGGGCTTCTGGCAGGCGTCAAACACTACCGCTACGTTCCGCCGAAGGAAGCGGCGCGCGATATCATATAGATGTTTCTCCGTCAGACAGAGAGAAAGGAGAGTATCCCGGTCTGTATCATTGACTATAAGCGAAAGTACTTCTGGTGGGAGGTCGAGCAGACGCATTGGGACGGGAAGAACGATGGGATGAGAAAACGGTTCGTTAACATTGCGGACCTTAATATACGCAGCATTCGCAGACAAGCAGGGTGGTGACAGGGATAACATACCCCTTAGTCTACACACGCAGGGGGATGCTAGTGAGACCCTTAGACTTGACATTAGCAGAACTACGGCGGCGAACCGGAATGATGCCGTTACGCCCCGAGGTGATAGGATGGAACTGGCAAGTAGCCGATAATGTCGTGAGCATACATACACATCGATGGCACAACTGAGCAACATTCTATCTCGCGTCGAAAGTGCTGGCCGTATGAGAAAACAGCAGGGTAGCCTCGTGGTGACAAGTAACCTCGGAAACCGTGCCTTGAAAACCTACGCACTGGTGGATAGTGAGTATTAGGTCAAGTGAACAGGCTGATAATTAGACATACAAGTACATCTGATGTATTGACGTATCAAAAGAACGGTACCATGAGACTCGACGGCTCTGGATGCCAGAGCTCGGCAAACGCGGACGCATCAGTAATCCATCTCGCCCGACTTCAATTGACAGATCACACGACGCATATGGATGTACATCGGTGTTCATGCCCTCGGGCAGCTCCTGGGTTCTCGGAGCCTTTTCGTACGACCGTCGGTGGTTCGAGAATACTACCCAACATCAGTCGAGATGGGCCAAGAACGCTGCTATAGAAAAAGTGAGCATGATCAGTTAAATGTCAAAATAAAACGCACCTGGGGAACGTGTGTTCATCGACTCCGTTGGTTTCATTTCTGGGCCGTCAAGATACTGTCATTTGCATCAAGAGCGATTTGAAGGAGTCGACATTGAGCAAGAAAACGGGCGAAAATCTTCTACCAGCAAAATGTTACGTAATGTCTCGCGCGAACAGCACGTACGGAATTTGGTGCGCGGCTGATTTATACACCACTATCCAGTTTAAATTTTCGACTGCAGAGGTTAACGTGGAAACCTGTGATTTCTTCGCCGACCGGAACCACGATATGCCCACAGACATACGCATGGGGAAATTAGGCTGAGATCGCGGTGGGTGATGGTTCTCCAGGGCCGATGTGGACTCATATACCTCGTGGTTCGACATGGGACATGACAGGATTTGCGAGGACGAAAGAAGCACGTAATTCTTCCTCGTAGCCCCCATGGGCCTCCCAGCTTGTCATCGACACCACTGCCTGTCCTGAATGAAGAGCTTGGAAAACGGCCACGATCACAAAAAAGCAACGTTCTGTTTGCAACGCAACAGATAGCGGCCCTGGAAAACTGCGGGATCGACGATGGACTTCCTTGTGATTGCTTCACTGTTAGGTCGACCGTTGAGTGGGTAATGCAGAGTATGCGGTGTTCAGGGTCCATGACTAAAACCCGGCTAGAAAACAGATGCATCGCTGCCTCCATGCCAGAGAGCATAAGCAGTTTCCTGTACTGTTCGTCAAGAATGTGATGAAGGGAAACTGATGGCGACCGACCTAAATGATCATTCGCGATCCCGTAACATGCACCGTGCGCCTTCCCAACAGCTATTCCACCAAATCTTTCTGTGCAGGGCACCAATTTTCTAGGCCCGAAGTAATCGATGAGAAGATAGAGATAACTAGGGAAAATGACGCATACCTCGGCCACCGCCCGTCGCCTGTCGTTCTGGTGTTTTGCCGCATATATGCTACTAGTTTTCAGTTATCCTTCGCGGCCATCGCTACGCCAGTAATGGTAAGATTTCGTCGAGTCATTGTCCCCGACGCGGTTTGTACGATAACATCGAGCAGATGGATAGTGATTTTCTTCCGTTTTTCAGGTTTCGAACGACACGAGTGTGTACAGAAGGGACACTGATGACTGATGTACAGCTGGACAGTGAGCCGAGCACGATGATGGTGGTGGTGGTAGAGAGGAACGGAGGCGCAACTAATTCCCACGCTCCTTGTTGACTTCGCCAGCGGGCCGGTCAACCGTTATCCACTGACTTTTCTCTCGGTGGTCGGCACGCATTATATCCTCATTTATCATCAACCGTGCTTAGTCTTATCCAGCCGGATTTGTCTCGAAATGTCCCAGGTTAGCGGAGCTCTTGGACATACATTCTGCGAGGTAACCAGAGATTCTCATTACTCTTCTTTCCTGGAAATGGATCGGCTAGCACCTTCTTAATGGCAGGGAAAGGTGAGGAAATGGCCCATCATCTAAGCCGTGGGAGGCCATCAAATATCCGCCGTCCGACTACATATCCATGTACTGTCGTCAACCCTGGAAACTCGCAGAAAGTGAAGGTCAGGACGTGAATCCTTTTGGATGTTTTATCGTCTCATTGTCGTGCTGGCTCCAGGTCCAACCTCTCATTGGAACATCCGACGATGGTGTATATCTGAATCCTGCTGATATCCACAAGTTGGGCCTCGGCGATACAGGACAGACAATTGTCACTCGCCATGGCCCATGTAAAGTGTACGTACACGTACCCACGCCACGCCCTTTCATACCCTATGAACCGGTTCTACCGCAGATATTCCGGTGTATCATTCTTTTTGAGAAAGATCACAATGGCGGTACAATTCGCTACCACGTACCACATATACTTCGCCTGGCGGGAGACGCCATTTACTCCGATACAACCTCCAACACAAGGAAAGAAGGAGTCATAGGACTACCACGGATTTACAACCACCTTATCTTCATACACCTTATGCACGTCCATCTCATCAACCTCTCCATCGTCCCTTCTCTACAAAGATATCTCACACGCATGATCCCCCTCACAGCCATCAATTTTGATAGAAACATCCGTGCATATCCATCCCCACCCGGAACTTGCATCGCCGCCGACTTGTTAAGAATCAGGGTATTTGAGCTAATACACGAGGTAATGAGTACTCAAGTAAAACCCAAGTCATGAGCGAGGATGTCCGAGAGCCGAGTTCCAATCACCAAGAGGGATCCGTAAGGGTGCTAACAAGCGCTAGGCGTAGTTAACGAGGGCGTCAGCAAGCGCTAGGCGTAACTGACTGAGTCTCCGAAAAGCGCTAGGCGTAACCGATCAGAGATGCTTATATCACACAGTTAAGTGGACGTTCGAAGATGGGTAAAATTAGCTTAAGAGATCCTAATACAAAGACAAGTACAATATTTATATACCACTAGTAAGGGATTGAGTCATCATTATTCTAGTATTAGCAAGAAGAAAGGAGAAAGTAAGAGGAGGTAAGAGAAAATAAGAGAAAATACCCGTAAGCCGAGGTCAAGGCCGAGAAGGCCGAGAGTAGGCATGTGTTGACTGAGGTACAATCCGGAAAAGATACGAGATCCATAACACGACTTCTCTATGGCTTAGTCTGATTCTCGGTCCCCTGGACGGCTGTGCCGGCATACTGGGTGCACTTGCCATGGGCGCTTAACAGCCCTCCCCACGTTCGTTGAGTTGCGTAGGACCCTAACCAGTTACCAGGCCCTCTGAACTCGGCGTGAGAGCCATGCGGCGGCGCGAAGCTTGACAGTAGGGTCAATAAGTTGCATGTCGAGAGCCAACCTAAACTCACTTGGGGACAATACAAATGAATTCCCAGAGGCAGCGGTCAGAGCAGGTACCCTCGATGGGCCGGTGTGGCACTCAGAGAATGCAGTGCTTGTACCAGACTCAATCCCACCGAAAAAGTGCCTCAGGCCAGAAGATCTCACGAATCCTACCGAAAAACATGAATCCTACCGAAAAACGGACGTAATCTTATCCCACCTTCCCACCGTTTTGGGCCCCCCTCGGTATGGGGAACAGCTATCTTGATATGGTTGTTGTTCTGCCACCGGAAGAGACGGATGCATAAGATCACCGCAACTGGTGGCACAAGCAGTTTACGAAAGAAGGTATACTTTTACGGTGTTTCCATATACCAGGCTGTATCCGTTTTATGATCGCTCATCCTACCTCATTTTATTGTGGCTGCGTAAACTGCCAACCAAGTTATGACAATGGCCAGTCGCCTAAATCAAAATAAAACTTTCTTTGCTCTGATACATGCGATATTGGCACTAGGTATCTGCTGGGATAGAATCAGCGGGGCTATGAGAGTGCTGTGTGTGACATTCTCCCGTCTTACAGCTTTGGTTCTTCCGTTCTGGGAATTCAACATAAGTTGGGAGACACAGCAGTGGTATACATCGTTATCATCGACCGAATTCTCTTTTCTTAACAAACACTCTTTCTCTGTTCGTCTTCATGGCAAATAAGCACTCAGACTCCTCGCTCAAAATCTTGTCCCCATATTCAAGCCAGTACGTCAACTTTCTACTTCACCATATCAACCAACCTAAGGTTCATGAAGACATAATACTGTAGACCATTACAAAGAAGAACGTACTGACCAATTCACACCTTCCGTGTCCAACGATAACCTACCATTTCCCACACCAGCCAAGTCCGAAACAGATCTTTCATCCACGCCATCAGAGCCTCCCTCTACAGCTCCGCGGATACGACTAGGAGGCACACCAGCGATCGTAATCGGGATATTGTTCTGTGCCACAGTGATTGCTGCGCTGCACCATGTTTACCTGTCTATCCTGCGAGGACGCAAAGTATCAGGCCAATTCTGGATAAAGAACTCTTCCAACGCTCTGAGTACATCGGTCCAGTGGCTTTGCACAGCATCAATTATGGTATCACTTACGCAACTCGTAAGTATCTTATGTTCAAATAAAATAAAAAACCAATTGACGGGCTCAGCAGATCTGGTGGTTCATCCGCCGCCGACCGTTCACTGTCCTTCAATTGAACCATTTATTCGGTTTACCTGGTCTTTCTCAAATTCTCTACCTCGCGTCATCCAGGAGACTGTGGAATATTATTCCCGTTATAGCCATGGCAACGCTTTTGCAAGCATTGGCGCTCGTATCCATTCTTGCTCCCAACTCTCTCGAAGTTGGCTCAGCTTCGCCCAAAATCACCACTATCTCCGTACCCACAGTTTTCTTCAGTAAATCCAATATCTCTGAAACGCATTGTGATTACTACCCTTCTCCAGCATGGGAAAAGGTTCTTGATCGCGCATTGCAGTCAAATACACTCATTGGCTGGAATGCACCTGTAGGGTGTGGAACTGAATGCAATTGCACTGTCCAATACAACGCACCTGCTCTGAAATGTACAGATCTCAGCACAGATGAAGTAAACGCAATGCTCTGGCAGAACCCTCACTTCCCTGCGACTGTGTATAATGCTACCTCCAACCTTACCAACCCTAGCACTGGTGCGAATATGTCCATGGCGTGGCGTACGTACAATTCCAATGGGGAATCAACCACTGCTGGAGCTCGTTGTTCTCTATATAACACTACCCAGCAATCTGTGGTATCATTCGTAAACAACACCGGAATAATTTCCCCCAGTATCATATCCTACAACGCAAAATACCACTTCGAGCAGAGTTTCTCCTGCGGTGCGGTCCATGGCCGCAACCCCCTCTACCCTCAACTTGCGGCTTTCCTCACGATTGTAGGATGGCTTTATAACCAGTTAAACGGAAGCATTCTATATTCTTTGCCAAATTCGACGGTACATGACTGGATTTCTAGCACCAACTTGATGACCAGTAATTTATTTTCGATTAACGAAACGGCGAGAACGTTCACTCCAAACATCGAGAACGTCACTGGAGCGCTGGAGCAGATCCTAGTCAATGTTACCGTCGCACTGATAACTTACATGGGCCATACGGCCGTGGTAAATGCATCGGTGGCTCAGGATCAGCTAATATGGGTTTACCATAGCCAGAGATTATGGATTATATACGGTACTGCATTGATTTTAACGGCAGTATGTGGTGTCGTCGGGTTGGTTTGCATGCTGAAAGATGGAGAAGATAGAGACTTGACTTTCTGGGATATTGTCCGGGCGACCAGGAACTCGGAATTGGATGCAGTGGTAGAAGCCGAGAATGGTGCACATACGGGAAAAGATACCATGTTACAGTATGCTGTGCAAGGAAAGGATTCGGATGCGAATACCTCCGGTGTCTTCGTACTTGCCAGGTCCTGTCACGAGGAATCATAAGCCTGTAGATGTATATATCCAATAAATCTTTAACTTATATTCCCTTTAGTAAAAGGTATGGCATGCAGGGGGAAAAATACGCACTCTAACACCGGCAGAACCATCATTCGATAACCATAAACAACTCGTAATATTGCGCTGACCCACAGTTCTTGTCAGAACGGAAGAATTCGGATCTTTCTCTGAGAACGCGTACCTTGGCGTCACTTCTCAAACGTAATGGTAAAAGAGCTGATTTCATCATAAAAGAAGAACAGAAAGCCGAATGACAGCGTACCCGTAGTGGTATAACCAAGGTGTAACGATGGTACAGGACGTACTCCCGACAGGCCGACCCTCCAATCTTTTTTAGCCTCAGAAACACATCTTTTCCCCCCTATTAATTGTACAACGTCCCCGGTTTTCATATGACGCTCGATAATTTTCCGTTTTCGAACACAATGTATCGTGATTCCAAAATCTCAGCCTTGCCTCAAATTACTTATTCTCCTGGACGTCTAAAAATACATCCTGTCGAGATATGACTTGAGTGGTATTCTCTACGATATTCTTCAAGATCCGCTGAACACCGAGAAGTACCCTGGTTGGGGCGGAGAGAATTTCGCGTTCAAGTGGTGGGTTTGGACATTCTATTGTGCCACGACGATGTAACTAGAGAAATAGACAGGTCATGCCGTGATATTCAGATTGTATAGAAATATCGTAAGAATACATCATGAGTCATCAATGAAGGCAAAAATAGGTACCTGGCCCAGTGTGGAAGGACGTCTATATCTATATTACCGTCAAAGCATTTTTGAAGGTAGTATGAAAGCAATGGTACCCGGTGCCGCTTGGACTTCAACACGAAGCGCCCGACCAGATCTGAAGACCGCAACACACAAAACTATCAGAAAAGCTTATTCGCAAATCTCGTGAATGCCTGTACTCACGTTGTCTTTATGGCCTTGAATGTCGGTGACGTTTCTCCTTCGAATCGACGATACTCCTCTTTGGCTCTTTTCATCCATCGCAAAAAGTGCGTGATATCGCCCAGTTGCAATAGCAACGTCCCTCCGTAGAAGAGAATTTGTGCACGGTAAATGTCAAGGCGCACCTTCTCTACCACTTCCAAGCACTCCTTCATCTTCTCGTACGAAGGCTTCCGCCATGCGGAATTCCCAGGCGTAATCTCTTCCACCAACTGATGGATCCTCGCACGCCGCTCGTCGGAGGCTTCAGCTCGTTTCGTGTCGGGGCGGCATGCCGCACACGAGCAGATAAAGGAATAACCGCTCCTCAGCTGAGCTTGTCAGACAGTCCTACAATCGTGGTTGACCCGCGAAAGAAGGGGAAAGATACCCGCGAACTGGTTCTCTGGATCTGGGTCTAGCTCGTCGGTGATATCGAGCATGAGGAAGTTCGTCTGGAGGATACAATAGTTGGTCTTTGAGCTCTTCAGCGAAAAGATGGCCTCGCGCGATGCGGGACTGAGGTCTCTCGCAGCGGAGAGGTGAAAAGAGCATGATCAGTTAAATGTCAAGATAAAACGTACCTGAGTGGCATGTGTTCATCGACTCCGTTGGTTTCGTCTCTGAGCCGTCAAGATAATGCCATTTCATCGAGAGGCGGCTTGAACGAAACGACGTTGAACATGAAAACGGACGATGATCTTCTACCAGCAAGACGTTACATAATGTCTCGCTGAAGGACTGCGAACAGTACGTACTGTGCGGCTGATTTATACACCACCATTCATTTTGTATTGCAGAGTTTATGTGGAGACCTATAATTTCTTCGCCGACCCAAACCACGATACGCCCACTGAGATACGTGCATGCAAAATTAGGCTTAGACGCGGTAGTTAATGATTTTTTAGGACCAAGATGAACTCAGATACCTCGGGGTACAACCTGGGACACGATAGGATTTGCGAGAACGAAAGAAGTACGTAATTCTTCCTCGTAGCCCCCATGGGCCTCCCAGCTTGTCATCGACGCCATTGCCTGTCCTAAATGACGAGCTTGGAAAACGGCCACAATCACAAAACTTTGCAACGTAACACATAACGGCCCTGGAAAACTGCGGGATCGACGATGGACTTCCTTGTGATTGCCTCATTGTTAGGTCGACCGTTGGAGTGGGTAACGCAGAGTATGCGGTGTTCAGGGTTCATGCATTCATGACTAAAACCCGGCTAGAAAACAGATGCATCGCTGCCTCCATGCCAGAGAGCATAAGCAGTTTCTTGTACCGTTCGTCAAGACTGTGATGGAGTTAACGGGCAACTCAAAGGGAAACTGATGGCGACCGACCTAAATCATCATTCGCGATCCCATAACATGCACCGTGCGCCTTCACAGCAGCTATTCCACCAATTTTTTCTGTACAGGGCACCGATTTTCTAGGCCCGAAGTAATGGATGACAATATAAAGATGGCTAGGGAAAATGACGCATACCTCGGCCGCCGCATCGTTCTGGTGTTTTGGCGCATATATGCTACCAGTTTTTCAATTATCCTTCGCGACCATGGCTACGCCAGTAATAGTAAGATTTCGTCGAATCATTGTCCCCGACGCGGTTTGTACGATAACATCGAGCAGGCGGATACCGATTTTATGCCATTTTTCAGGCTTAGAACGAAACAAGTGTGTACAGAAGGGATACTTATGTACAGCTGGATAGTGAGCCGAGCATGACCAGCCAATGGACAATTGCTGGCTTGATCCCGAGCGCGATGGTGGTGGTAGTAGAGAGGAGTGGAGGCGTAGCTAATTCCCACGCTCCTTGTTGATTTTGCCAACGGGCCGGTCAACCGTCATCAACTGATTTTTCTCCCCGGCGGTCTCATTCTAGCCTAGCAAGTTGTCGGCACGCATTAAATCCTCATTTAATTTATCATCAACCGTGCTTAAACTTATCCAGCCGGATTTCCCTCAAAATGTCCCAGGTTAACGGAGCTCTTGGACGTACATTTTGCGAGGTAACCAGAGATCCTCAGTAACATTCGATGGCGGTCTTTCTGATAGTATTCCTCCAGAAATACAACTTACTCTTCTTCCCTGGAAATGGCTCGGCTAGCACCTTCGTAATGGCAGAGAAAAGTGAGGAATTGGCCGATCATCTAAGCCGTGGGAGGCCATCAAATATCCACCGTCCGACTACATATCCATGTACTGTCGTCAACCCTGGAAACTCGCAGAAAGTGAAGGTCAGGACGTGAATCCCTTTGAATACTTCTTATCGTCATGCCGGGTCCAGATCCAGCCTCTCATTGGAACATCCGACGATGGTGTATATCTGAATCCTGCTGATATCCACAAGCTGGGCCTCGGCGATACAGGACAGACGGTTGCCACTCGTCATGGGCCATGTAAAGTGCACGTACCCATGCCACGCCCTTTCAACCCTTATGAACCAGTTTTACCACAGTTATTCCGGTGTATCATTCTTTTTTGAGAACGATCACAATGGCGGTACAATTCGCTACCACGTACCACATATCCTTTGCCTGGAAGGAGACACAGCCTACTCCGATGCAACTTTTAACACCAAAAAGGAAGGAATCATCGGACTGCCACGGATTGACAACCACCTTATCTTCATACATCTCATGCATGTCCACGTCATCGACCTCTCCATCGTCCCGTCTTTCCAGCAATACCTCACACATATGATCCCCCTCACGGCCATCAAATTTGATAGGAACGTCCGCGCACATCTACCCCCACCTGGGACTTGCATCGCCGACTTCTCCGCCGTCTACGACGCGGCACGAAAACATCGAGCACCTCCATATCGCGTCCTTCTGCAAGACATGTCTGTTCCTCTACTTCGTTACCGAGACGAATGCAGGACGTGTCGGAAGCGAGAGAATCCCCAGGATGGTATCAAGCTACGAATTTGTTCACGGTGCACGAAGGAGGGCAGGAAGGCCCGCGCTCTGTATTGTGGAGAGGCGTGTCAGAGGGCGGATTGGAAGAAACATAAGGCGGAACATGCGGGTACGCAACCGTGGGATATCCAGAACACCTATCCTGATATGGTTGTTGTTCCGCCACCGGAAGAGAGGCATCAGTGATATGAGCAGAAGGTATACTTCTCTGGTATTTCTACATACCAAGCTGTATCCATTTATGATTCCTCTATCCAGTTTCCACTACACTGCTCACCGAATGCTAATAGCCTCGCAAAAACATCCATGCTAGGTAGACTAAAGGGAGTAAACAGCAAGTTCTGTATCGCTTCCGACTCCGTGGCATCACTTCGAATCTTCCCGATCTGCGATACAAGCAGAGCTTTTCATGTGTTTTCCATCGATTTTGTCCAGCTTTCTCGTCATAATTCCACCATCTGCTGTACATCGTTTGTTCGTGGAGCAGGGGCCATGATTGAAACCTCGAAGTTCTTGGGATGCTTTCTATGGATTTGCGGATATCATGCCGCATTTCGGAATAGGCCATCATTTCGCCGTTGCTCTATGTATTGAAGCGGCTCGTCATCAGATCCGATCAGTCGTTCGCCATATGGCCATAGTGAACCACTACTACTTATCACTCAACTCAGACTTTATGACTGCGTCGATTTTCTTGTCCAAGTCGATATTTTAATGTCAATAATAGCTCTGGTGAAATCGAACTTATACGTACTATCTTAGATTTCAGCCTTCCACTCCGGGTATTTCAAACGCAAGTCGGAAAGTGTGACAGTGGTATACATCTGTATCATCTATCGGGTCCCTTTCCCTTAGCAGATGATTATTATCACTGCGTCGTCATGGCGAATAGGCGCTCATCCTTACTTAAAATCTTGTAAGCATATCTATGCTGGTTTTCTGCTTCACCATATCATTCGTCCCCAAGATTCGTGAAGACAAAGTGTCATGGACCACCACAGAGAGGAGCGCGCGGATTTACTCACACCTTCCTGGTCCAGCGAGGATCAGTCATTTTCCACTCCAGCAAAGTCGGAAACAGATCTTTCATCCTCGTCTGCCACCCTCGCCGAGTCACCACCGACAGCTCAACGGATACAACTAAGAGGCACACCAGCCGTCATAGCCGTGCTACTCCTCGGTGCCGCACTTACTGCTGGGATGCACCATGTTTACCTATTTATCCTACAAGGACGCACCGTGTCAAGCCAATTCTGGATAAAGAATTCATCCAACGCTCTGAGTACATTGGTCCAGTGGCTTTGCATAGCATCAGTTTCGGTATCACTTACGCAGCTCGTGAGTATCTTTTGTTCAAATCGGGTAACTTAATTAACGGGCTCAGTAGATCTGGTGGCTTATCCGTCGCAGACCATTCACTATCCTTCAATTAAATCATTTATTTGGTTTACCCAGCCCTTTTCCAATTCTCCGCCTTGCATCATCCAAACGACTCAGGAATGTGATTCCTGTCATCTTCATGGCAACAATTGTGCAATTACTTGCGCTCGTATCCATCCTCGCTCCCAACTCTCTCGAAGTTGGCTCAGCTTCTCCCAAAAACACCACCATCTCTGTTCCCACAATTTCCTTCAGTAAATCCGACAATATTTCCGAAGTTCGATGTGACTTCACCCCTTCTACAGCATGGCAAAGGATCCTGATTCAAGCATTGTCGTCCGATACACTTGTTGGCTGGAATGCACCTATAGGATGTGGGAGAGAGTGCCATTACACGATCCAATACCCTGCACCTGCTCTGAGATGTACAGAGCTCAGTCCGGGTGAAGTCAGCACAATGCTTCCCGAGATTCCTGGGGATATTGAGTCTTGGACCGTGTATAATGCTACGTACGATCTTATGGACACTACCACCGGCTCGAATATGTCCATGGCGTGGCGTACGTATGATGCTGACGGGAAATCAACATTTGCTGGAGCTCACTGCACACTCTACAACTCCACCCAGCAATCTGCCGTATCATTCGTAAATAACACTGGAACGGTTTCCCCCAGTATCATATCCTACGGCAGCCTTACAAAGTACTCCGACGAGTCGATCGTGTCGCCTCACGTTTGTGGTTTCGGCCAAGATAGCAATGTCCCCCCTCAGGCTGAGATTGCGTCCCTCCTCCGTTACACAGCCATTGTGTATTGGTTATATATCCAGCTTCAAGGAACAATTACACTCTCCTTTCTTCCCACATCGGAGAAACCGCTGGAACATTGGTTCCCTGTTACCGATATGATGTCCACTAACTTATTTTCGCTTGACGAAACAGCCAGAACGTTCACTCCAAACGCTGAGAATGTCATCAGCGCACTGGAGCAGATCCTAGTCAATGCCACGGTCGCACTGATAAGTTCCACGGGTGATACAACCGTGACTAACGCATCGGTAACCGAGGATCAGCTAATATGGGTTTACCATAGCCAGAGACTGTGGATCATCTACGCTGCTACCTTGATCTCAACGGCAGCATGTGGTGCCGTCGGGTTGGCTTGCACGTTGAAGGATGGAGACGATAGTAACACCACTTTCTGGGATATTGTCCGGGCGACCAGAAACTCGGAACTAGATGCTTTGGTGGAAGAAGAGAATGACGGGAATGCGGGAAAGGATACCATGTTACAGTACGCTATGAAGGGAAGGGCCTCGGATACGAATAACTCAGGTGTCTTTGTACTTTCCAGATCTCGTCGGGAGGGATCGAGCTGGATGGATATGAGATCATAAGAAGTCTGTAGATGTATCGGCTCAATGAATCTTTGACATGTATTTTCTCAGTGTTTCACCGAAGACCAAGGTACGGCTTTTTTAAACAAACTACAGCCTGAGATCAGAATACCAGCAGAACGTTCGTTTGAAGATAATAGGTAAATCAAAACACTTAGAGATCGTTTGCCCGCAGTTCTTACCAGAACAAAATATTTCTCTGAGAAAGTGCGCCTTGCGGTCAGGAATGGTCAAACATAAGGGATTAATGTCAAACACGGTTCCGTCACTTAGTACATTGGTATTGAAATATCGTTAGTCGCCGCTTGGGCTTCAACGCGAAGCGCCAGGCCAGATCTGAAGACTTCGCAAAGCATAAATCTATTAGAAAAGCTTATTCGCAAATCTCGTGGCTGGCTGTACTCACGTCGTCTTTATGGCCTTGAATGTCGGTGACATTTCTCCTTCAAATCGACGATACTCCTCTTTGGCTCTTTTCATCCATTGCAAAAAGTGCGTGATATCCCCTTGTTGCAATAGCAACGTCCCTCCGTAGAAGAGTATCTGCGCACGATAAATGTCAAGGCGCTCCTTCTCTACCATATTCAAGCACTCCGTCATCCTCTCGTAAGAAGGCTTCCGCCATGCGGAATTCCCAGGCGTAATCTCTTCCACCAACTGATGGATCCTCGCACGCCGCTCGTCAGAGGCTTCAGCTTGTTTCGCATCGAGGTGGCATGCCGCGCACGAGCAGATAAAGGAATAACCGCTCCTCAGCTGAGCTTGTCTGGCACCCCTAGGAGCCAGGACATGCGTATACGCGATCGTCACCTCGTCTCCCTGCGGAATATCTCTCATGGCACGAAACTCCCCGGTGAAAGACGAAAAATTGAAGAAATAGTGAGAATTGGGGGTACAATCGTGGTTGGCCCGCGAAAGGAGGGGGAAGATACCCACGAATTGGTTCTCTGGGTCTGGGTCTGGCTCTTCGGTGATATCGAGCATGAGGAAATTCGTCTGGAGGATGCCGTGAAGAGGATGATAGCCTGTCTTCGAGTTCTTCAACGAAAAGATGGCTTCGCGCGATGCGGGACTGAGGTCCTTCACAGAGGAGAGGTGAAAAACGCCGTTCACAGCGTTTTCTGCATCACACCGCGGAAGCGCCTTCCGCTGCGCATAGACTGGCCGCTCGGCGATGATGAGTTCCCCAGCAATGATCGCTCGACGAGCGATCATACCCACGCCTTTGCCCTCGACAGGGCGAAAAACGACGGCATTCCTATTGTCGGAAGGAGTAGGCCTATTCCACACTGTCCATGTAGATAGTTCTTTAACCTTGGCGAGATTGTCGATGTATACCATGTCATGCTTTCCTTGGGGCAGGTAAAGGAAACAAGGTGCACCGGGTATTCTCGTGTCCGAGAGAACGATACGAGGAGTCCTGGACAGAACTCGAGTTACATCGTGATCGGGTGGAGGCTCGGAAACGGATGACGATGGGAAGGGGTCCAATGAACGAATCTCTGCGGACTTTCGTGAAGAAGAGAGGAGAAAGCCTTTCCTCATTGCTGCAAGGCAGGTAACAAGGAGAATACAACTGATAAGATGCTTACCGACAAGCTTTTCTTGGCCAGCATAAATAGACGAATGCTAAAACGCCCGCTACGAAGAAGGCTTGTATCCCATAATGCCTGCGTGTGATCACCAGGAGCCTCGAACGACCCATTGATTGCAGAGAAACCGATATATACGCCAATAATAGACCTGCGAATCTCTTAGATCTGAAAAGTGGCAGATAATGTCGCTGCACAGATCTGTGCTAGACGACGGGAAGAGATACAACTGGAGGTTCCATCATTTCCCTTCGTTTATTAAAAAACGACAGGATTACAAAATGTCTTTACGTGATTTCTTTTCCGGCGAAAAGTGACATGTATCCTATTGCATGGTACCTTGAACAGGAAATCAAGTGCAACTGAGGAAACACTGACCGGTAGACCTGAAGACCAAAATAATTTCGGGTCCATGAGTCTAAGTATATCCTTCTAGCAGTGACTAGTTCTAAGGAGCGTTCCAATATACGCGCGAAGGCTGGCAAATAATCAGCCGGAGAAGAAGGAGCCTATGACCGACACTCTTACAATGCTATGACGAAAAACAGCGAGAGTCTAGAGCCGGAAGTGCTGATGCCATCATCAAGGGAGCAAGTGTACATCATGGCTGACGAACAATTCTTGCAGACTCGGAGCTTCATGGCGCCTATCTATTCATGTTGGTATGATGGTGGCTGAACTTCGAATGCCGTCTTGTAACCCTAGACCCAAACCCTTCCTATCATGCACCAAGGCGATGAAATAATTAGCCGCGTTCTTTCCTGGATTCAGGACACAGAAGCGCGGCTCGGAAATGCACCGCGTACAGACATGCACTCTTAACATGATCATGGGGATGGCCTGAAACGTATGTATACCACACCTTTTCCCTCTGTTTCGTTATTCAAAGGCTTCACTTTAGTTTAGGTGAACGAGCAAGCAGAAACTACTCATCAAAAACGATAAAATCTTTGAATGAACCCCGAGGAACGGCTAGATTGAAAAAAAACTGGGGGTTAAACAGAAGTGCCCATGCTGCTAAAATATCAGAAGAGACCCACGTTGGATAGATATTCTTCATCATCCCTGGATGTTATGCGAATCGACCACAGAAGGTCCCTGGATATCCATTGATGACTGTCTCTCTGCAAATGCCATGGACTCGTCTATCGGTAAGTAGACCATCGGATTCGGCAAGCGAAGATGCAGCCCAAAATAGTATAAGAGCCATGTGCTAGAAGATACGGACTCGGAAGAGCAGGGTTGTGGGCGGTCATAGAGCGGAACATATCATGCAGATAACCTACAAGAAATTTTTTCTTACTTTCTCTAGTCGGTGTCACTTTGAGGCACGGACTTTACACGGACGTAAGTTATTAAAAGTAAGAAGATCGATAGATGATTGAGAGGCTAAGGGATCAAGTTGTCGTGCCGGTCGGTCCGGATGTCCATTGCAACCGCATCTGACCGTCCTATGGCAGCGCAAGCATTTCAAAAGTACAAGGTGAACCTGAAATATTACAGAAGCTTTGCGACTTGACGTCATATACCAGAAGACTTTCACATCGAAGATCAGTTCTAATTCCTCCCAAACTTATCCAATGGCGGACGCCCGTACGTAGGCTACCATTCTAGAATTTAGCACTTCACCATTGCACCATCGACTACTCACCAGCGGCGCAGGCTTGTTATTCAAAATCTCCTCGATCTTGCACATAATATCCTCTGTGAGCTTGGGCAGAACCTCGAGTGCCTTCAGGTTCTCCAGCACCTGCTCAGGTCGCGAGGCGCCTAAAATCACCGTAGACGTATTCGGGTTCCGTGCCACCCAGGCAAGTGCAAGGGCAGCTGGGGTCGTTTGCAATTCTACATAGCCTAAGAATTGATATTTTAAAACAATACAGACGAGTGCTTACCCTCCTGAGCGAACTGTGTGAGTTCACGGACTTTCTGGATTTTCTCTTTCCCCTCGGGAGTGTCGAGAGCCTTGACCATATAATCCAATCCATTCTCTGGGTTGGATAGGCGCGTACCTGGAGGGATACCATCATTGTACTGAAAATAAATGACTGGGATCAAGAGGGGAAGTACTGCGGCAAAAGAGTAACATACTTTCCCAGTCAACACTCCACTTGCCAAAACGGAAAAGGCAGTCGTTCCAAGACCGTATTTCTTGTACAACGGTCTGGGTCGCTCCGTCAGTCGAGGGAATGATACAACGGGTAGACTTACGCGTATTCTTTCTCTGCTTGCTCTCGGTGGAACATGCTAAGAGCCAAGGAAGTGGAATTACACATCTGAGCCAATACCACGGCTTCAACCTACTTGTGCTGGCACTGCTCGGCAACGGGAGCGATAAGATTCAAACGAGAAGCGACGTCTAAATTAGAGTGCATGAGTAAAACACTTCCAGTGAATTGAGGCTGCGTCATACGATGCGCTTCTTCAATCTCACGAGCGGACCATTCTGATGTAGCCCAATAGAAGGCCTAAGAAAAATATAAGAATAACAGTCAAATCTGGAGGAATCCCGTCTACATACCCAGCCTTTCTCGATCACAAAGTTGAATGCCCTAACAATCTCCTCCATCGGTACTGGAGTCCGTGAATGAGAAACACTTGCACGTAAGAAAATTGTACTCACCATTGACGTCACACCTATGAGCAAAGATTACATCTACGTAGTTCATCTGAAGACGGGCAAGTGCTTCTTGGGTCCCTTCGATGATACTAATGCCAAACATAAGCCACGATTCAATCAAGAATAAAACTGGATACTTCCTGCTTACGCGACAATCCGCCATCGTTTGGCCCCGTCCGTAGACCCCAGAACAGTTTCGTGGTAATCACCAGGTCAGACCGCCGGATATCGAGCTCCTTGATGACGCGTCCGCTATAAGGAGCTGTCGATTACTATAGATACCAACATGACGAGGAGCAAACGTACATCTCCACTTCCGATTGTCCCTTTGCATAGGCTTCTGCAGTATCGATCATGTTGATCCCGTTATCGAATGCCGTTTTGATGATATCCTTATGACCCTCGTCAAATACAAAGTTCTAGGGGCGAAGGGAAGGCGCACCTTTACGGGATCCCCTTGGGACCGAATTCTACGTTGCTTTGAGGCATGGTCGAGGAATGGATTTCAGGCATTGAAAATAAGGCGGTCCCTTATAACGGGTCATAGGATCGGCCCGGAACTCGGGTGGCCGACATCCGCAGGTCAGAATGGCGAATTTTCGGACAGGATGGTGTGAAGGAATACACGCTAAGTATTCCTCGTAGGTATGGTACTGGTACACAAAGAAGACAATTGACTGCATTTCTGGACGGGTTTCGACATCGTCGCTACAGAGAACTTCGAACCTCACTCGAAGAACACAGCTGTATATGCTCGGTCGTGCAATGCTAAGGAGAGGCTTAGCGTAAATTTCCGCCCTAAGTTAGTACGCTAAGAATAGCGGCAGTCACATTCGGATTACCCGACTGTACTCTGCACCTGTGACCTGAGTAGGAGGGAAGGATTTCCAAGATCTGTGAAGCCTAACAAAGTGAGGAGAGGCACTTAGTGGCGAAGATCGTTGAAGAGCGGGCCTACTTGCGCCTTCTGCCAGTACAAGCTGCTGACAGTGAGAACTGCTGGAGAAAACTTGGAGAAAGTTGGGACCTTCACGTGACCGGTCCGATACCGACTTCATCGCGATCGCCGATCATCCCTTCCGTTTCTGGTCATCGCCTCTTGAATGTGAACACTTCACACAGCCTCGCCCTTTCTACAATGCCTCCATCTTCTACCTGGTCTGCAAATATCTCTCGTCTCCTGAGCTCAAAATCGCCTAGTCGTATAAATCCCGGCCCAGTTAACTATCCTGCTGGCGAGATCTGGAAACGCGTCGTCGTCGAATCGGTTTTCCAGGATCTGCTGCAACCGGAAGAGATGAAGGGAAAGAGAAGATTCATAAGGATGGACGAACATGGTTTGGGCGGTATCATACTTTATGAAATCCCTCAAGACTGGACCATCGAGAGCGTCCTTGGCATGAGCGTCGTTGAAGACCTATTTGACGGAATTGGGGTACGAGTGTCATTCGTTCCATTATATGCATGCACGTCATTCGTTGTGAGCCTTTTTATTTCATGCCTTCTTGCTTTAACTCTTGTTGGTCCTATTAGACTGGGCAAATCATGAATGCTCGTTTTCATAACGTGGATATGGTTCCCGTCCCCTCCCACTCGGGATTTTCGGTTGATTCTCTATCTTTCACTCTATTCGACTCCATTGCCTCTGAAGATGAATTTCATCACAACGTCACGCCTCTTCATGATGCAAAGGACGTCTTGGATAGTGACGATGATAGTTTTACAGACACTTCTCTCATCACGGATCTGGAGGATAGCGACACGTCTTTCGGCTCGATTGGACCCCTCACACCAACTAAATCTGTCCTTACACCACTGTGTATTGTAACCGATGAAGACACGAGTTTTTCGCTTAGTCCGTTACTCGACTCCTTGGGATCTACACCGTTCTCCTTGAAGGATATTGGCGAGGTGAAGAATGACTGCAGACCCGAGCTGAAGAAGGACATTTTCGTTTGAAGCTATCTTCTTTTGTCTATACGTATTCTACTCCTACATCCTTCTACAGTCCGAATTACCGCAGCTTGTACATACTATCTCTTCACAATCACTGCAGAGGCTGGCACATTTTTAATAGCCTAAAATGGGACCCTAAAAGGTTCGGGTTATCTGGAAAACCAGATGGCTCTGCCTGGTCAATGAACCATTGATGAGCCACAGCAAAGTACTTATCCGCTTCTCAAAAACACCCCATAATTGGGACCACTGGTGCATCAAATAGTCCGCTGAGTCGTACGAGCGATATATCAGGAGGGGCGAGAATTACTTTATTAATCGATTTCAAACGCGCCATTATATCCAGCTAGTATGTGCTCGAGCCACTGTTTCGAAGTGAGGAAACGGGGTACAGTGAGTCTTCTCATTTATTAGTCACTTATGACTGTGCCGTAATGCGTTAGAAGGTTCTATGACACCACTAGCACAGATAGATTCTCTGTAGTCGAAGTCTCAGCTTCAAGTGATAACCCCATATTTCAAAGATATCCTATTTCAAGACGAGTACTGAATACGAGGGCGAGATCTCAAGCACAAGATTGGATTTGATATTGCAAAGTCTAAACGTAAGTACTCCTGGCTGCTATGGTTTTCTCTATTAGTGAAAGGAGAAAGGACACATCCTCGAAATGAAAGACGGAGAAGCAAAGGAGCAGTCACCAAGACTTCATCGCACGTCTTCTACGAAGAGCACAGAACTACTCCAGGTAGCTCTGTGGTAATAAATACAGAGGGTATGACAGAAGGATTGGCACTATTACGCATCGCGTCAGTGCTCCAGTGAAACCTAGTAGCGGTGTAAGAGAGAAATTATAAACCTGACCATAGCTAAGTACAAGCAGAATGTAACACATCTCATCCCATCCTCATCGGCAGTCGGGGAACAACGACTATATCAGGGCGGCTATTTACGTCCCAAGGCTGTGTTCCCGCATGCTCAGCCTTATGTCTCTGCCAGTCTGCCCGCTGGCACGCCTCTCCGCAGTACAAAGCACGCATCTTCCTGCCCTCCTTCTTACACTGCGAACAAATACGTAACTTGCAACTGATCCCCTCCCGTTTGTGGCATGTCCTGCATGCCTCGTAGAAGCAAAATGAAGGGATGGTCATATTCTGTCGAAAGACGTTGTAAGGCGGTGCTTGACACGCAAGCGCTGTGCTATAGACACTTGAAAAGTCGGCCACGTACGTCCCGGTGGACGGGAATTGAGGACGCAGTGCGCTATCGAATGCGACATCGGAGAGGGGAACCATATTTGTGAAGTATTGGGCGAGCGAAGAAAGGGCAGAGAGATGGATTATGTATACATCACTGTGGTGTATGAACACGAGGTGTTTATCTATCCGTGGTATTCCAATGATTCCCTCTTTCCTCGTGTTGAACGTGGCGTCAGAGTGGACAGTATCTGCCACGAGGCCGAGGATATTGGGTACATGGTAGCGAAAGATGCCATTGTTGTAGTCATTCTGGAAGAAGAATGTCACACCAGAATATCTGTGGGCAATGTTAGTCATAGACGGGAGTCTGTAAGAGGCGACACGGGTACATACACTTTACACGGCCCTTGACGAGTGACAACGGTATAGCCCGTGTCGTTCAAACCCAACCTTTGGATATCTGAGAGCTTCAAATAAACACCATCGTCTGACGATCCAATATGGGGCTGGATCTTCCGTGGCGTTCTAATGAGATTCAGAAGTCCTTCACCGTATTCATTACCATACCTTGACCTTCCGCGAGTTTACACGGTTGACGACTGTGCATGGATATGTAATTGGACGTCGAATGTTCGTTGGCCTGCCGCTGTTCAGATGAGCGGCTAATTCTTGACTTTTCTCTTCCATCAACAAAACACCGATAGTGTCGAATCCAGGGAAAAAGAGCACGCTGTGACGCTGAACGCCACAAGGTCAGACCTGAAGGCCGAAGAATGGGTCAAAGGACTATTACCTCGAAAAAAGCACGTCCGACTGACCCATTAGCCATTTCGATGAGGGAAGTTGGGAAGCCGAGATCGATGCTGATGAAATTTGCGGGCCCCTTATATGCAAGCGCATATCTCCGGAGGAGTCGGGCCGAGACCGGCAGGTGAGCGTGCTGTGACCATGATGTAGATCACTGTCGGTTCGAAATACGTGGGAAGGTTGGCATACCATCAGTGATATTGACATTGAAAGGAAACCCGATACACTCACTAAGTAGACCGTACCGTGAATGTTGGTGGTGGTGGGATGCATCGGACGAATTGGGATGAATTTCCCATCGGTGACGCATCGAGGTCACATCCTAGTATCTGGAAGACACCACTCTTTAACTAAGAACCAAAAATTGTGAGAACGGCAAGATGTCCATCAAGATGAAGAGCCTACCCCTCTTTCGAATATGGGCAGTTCATATCTGTGCCAACGCGTCAGCCGCAGGTCTCGGAGGAAGCAGTAAACACTCTACAGGTCCAATATCAGCTGACATATAAGCGCATATATAGGGTGCTCAACTCTTAGAAGGCGACCATGCGTGTAGGCATTTTGTGGCGTCAAATATCCTGACGTGACCAAGCGTGGTAGAAACCGATAGAGATTACACCAGTGACTGGTAGTGCAATCTAGCCAATCGCCAGTGGTCTTGACATCAGAGTCCGGTCGGCCTTCTTAGCCATCGACGAAACTTGCACGACAGGAATCCTGGCAATACCTGTTACCGATGCCTGAAAATCGGATTCAATACTGTAGGAACCAAAATATATGGCGTCATCTAACCGAGAAGCTACAGTATTACTGGGGTGGCCCCTGCGAATACGCGCCTGCAGAGCCCGACATCAGTATGAAGACCACAAGAATAGGCGCTGTTGTATACCTCGATTCTTACACGGGCCTATTTTATTGCCGTCCCAGGAGTCGGGTTCACCTTAGCCGAGAAAGCATTCACGACTATGGTGGTCAAGAAGGAAGTTGCGATTGTTTGACACAACAAGTTGTTGATAAAAGGGCGCGGAGGCGGGATTTGATTTCAAACGCTGCCGCACTTTCCGGGCCAAAATGCCTAGCAGTCGACCGCAACGTAAACTTCGCTACGCGTATCCTGCTCGAATGTCGGCTTTTATTCGCCATAGCAAGGAGAGTGCATGATTGTCGATGAAAAAAGATCCCGGGAGTTGTTCGTCCAGATGCCTCTTAACTTCTTGTGCTATACTACAAAACTATTATCAACCTAAAAGTGGGTTTCTCTGACAATGTATAGCCTATTAGTGTTATGAGATATCTCGATTGTCGACTACATGAAGCAGGTATCTAAGTTTGACGGTTGACTCAACGGAAGCACGACAACCAGCCGTCGTATCTAAACCATGTCAGTTGGTACCAATGTTTTTGAAGATAACATTGCTGTATGAAGTCGCTACAGAAGTAATCCGAGGTAAGTCAAAAAAGAAAATGAATTGTAAACAAGCACCGCTTGGAAGAAAAGGATAGAAAATCTGGATGCTAAGGAAGCGGAATTCCGATGCAAAGGACGAGAGGTTGTCTTTGTTTGCACACGGAATAAGTTCTTGACGACGGTCGTCAGTATCCTTACAAGGTAGCCGGCAAATCAGGGTCCTAATAGTAAAGACCATAAATCAATCGATCAAATAAAAGACAGTGCAGGGTAAATACCCACAATACTTTGAGAACTAGTAGCTAACTGAGGCTTTTCGCGTCTGTCTCGGGCCGTTAGAATATTCCTAATGATTAGAGGTTACCGCAGAACATAATGATCACGGGCAGATGTAATTTACCTCAATGAATGAAGGAGCTGTCGGCAAGACTGTTTCGGGTTCATCTTGAGGGACGATAGAAATGCCTATAATCCGTTTGAGAGCACGTCAAGGTATGGGTGGTTAGTCGCAATAAGTGCGCACATAGTTGAAGGCGCTAACAGTCATGCCTCCGATGACCGTCTCATGAACAGCCATACCCTTTCCACCGGACCAAATCACCTTTGTCTTTATCAGCACCCTTTCTTGCCAGGGAAATCGAGGAAGGGGATACTTACAACGTCGGCGGCGGTGGACTTGAGCGATATCAGCGGGCGTGGACTCATAAGGTGGGTGTCACAGTCATACTAGAGTAAACGAAGGTCTGTCAGATCGGCAAGGCATCTAAAGTGCGCGTTTCTTACAACGTAGGGAAGATCTAAGAAGAATAGTGTTATTCAAGGGTGCTGGTGAAATAGTAATTGACTATACTGACTCAATGCCGCTTCGGAATGGCAGCACTGTTAAATAATTGATAACGTAGGACACAACAAGATATCTGCACGCTCACCGAAAGTAGAACCTAACAACGGAAGTTATCTATGTGCTTGAATCAAAAGGGAAAGGAAAGGTAGCGTACCGTAAGCCGGCAACCCGCTGGAAGAGGCTTTACCATGATCTGGTATATTTCCTGGATCGGAACAAGGATGAGATATCGGTGGAAAGATACATAACATGGGAGCTTACTTGATGAAGTATATGTCCATGCTGGTAGTAATCGACCGGCAAAATGGCTGGGAAAGTAGAAGAAGTCTATTAAGTGCTGCGTGGATGTCCGTCAAAGAAGAGCGAAAACCTTCATCGTATTTATCAACCCTGTTGTCATCCTCAGTGCTAACTTGTTCGCCATTTCCTGCGTCTAATGGTATGAAATCCCAGTCAATAAATAGCCTTGGGTATTAGAAGAGCATACAGAAAAAGACCAGTGTATCTCCCCGCTGAGCATCGCTTGCAAGCCAATTTATGGCTTCGATTAGTTCTTCCTCGTTGGGTGTTGATGAGGATCCGGACTATCGTCTGTAAGCATCGCGATATCCCAGGCCTTGTAGCCGCAGTAATCTAGACGGCAGGAATAATTAATACACATGATAAAAATAAGGTACGAGAAGGACACTGGCATATTAAGAACTCCCGAATATCTCTCGTATCGTTGATGCATCCTCCGAGCTGATCAGGTTGCCCGAAATAGTTGATCCCAATCTATGAGAGACATGTCTTGAGTATCGATAGCATGAAGACAGCGTCAAGCAAAAGCTCACGCAAAGCGCCTTTCTGCGGGGAGCATGCCGATCCTTGGATCTTTGAACTAAATTCCCCGAACTCGGAACAGGTATCCAAGGCGAAAGATAGCGCCGTATGCTCGCTCTTTGACTGTACAAGATTAACGGCGTCGGGAGGAAGTTGGTAAAACACGACACAGTCCAGAAGAAAGTCGTAGTGAGGGTCGATAGGAGGATATAATATGTCATGTACCGAGAGTCGAAGGTACTCTGGACTATGGCGGTTCTCTAGGGGAAAGGTTTCGATCAGTTCAGAGTGAACAATCAGGGAAACTGGCGTACCTCGCCTCTATCTCTCTTCACGTCATGACCCATAGCATTCAATACCCTATACTGATTGAAGACTTGGGTCAGAAGTTCATTATGCGAGACCAATAAGAGTGTCAAGGTACGATGCATGTCCGAATGCTCCGCGCGAAGCTCTCTCATACCGTGTTCAAGTGTCCTGAGATAGGTTTCAGACACCTCATTGTTCGCACAAATCCTCACAATATTCTTCGTCTGAATAAATCTGAGAAGGATCGATTTCGGAAGATGAGATAGTCGGGGACGTACGTTAAAGTTTCTCTGTAGGTTGTCGACCTGCCGTGCAAATCCGTTGATCTCGTCGCGAACGTTGGAGGTCATGAGATATTGCATAATCCTGATCTTACTAGCGTTATTCCTTTCCATCTTTCTCAATTCATGGGTAATGTCTTCCAGGCACCTGTTGTCTCTGTATTGAATGAGAGAAAGACGGTAAACACGCGGAGACGTACCGCATGAAATCTGTACACACTTCTTCAATAGCTAACCCGTTTCCGGTACCAACTCGGGAATATGTGACTGCGGCATCCTTTACGGCTATTACAGTATCCCCGATGCGCTCCACTAGTTCCCGAATATCCCTGTGATTGGTGGAAGCATCTTATCGAGATCCATTAGTATATTTAACTGCAAGAAGTGAAAGTGCAGACACACATCGATAGTTTCGAGGACAGTTATAGCCAATGCTGCGATTCCCTTGATATAAGGCAGCGGAGCTATATCTCCTGCGGCTTGTAAGCCTTTGAGGATGACCAAGGTTGGACGAATCGCTGCGTTTCCCTTGTTGCGCATGGTGGTAAGACGGCAAGAGTGACTTCTACAGCTTTATGTCCTTAGTCGGTCTTTAGTCAATCAGCACAGCACGAGAATGTCCATAAATACATATCCGCTGAAAGGAGTCTAAAAGGGTTGGCTACGCGTGAGAGGTTAAAGATGGAAACTCAATGGAAACATTAAGTAAATTTTGAGGACAGATGGTAGCCTGCTTGTCCATTGTCAAGTATTCGTCGAAAGAATAGTGCAGCATATAGATTTCCTAGAAAGCCATTTGTACTGTACGCCGCAGCTATCTTCATTGCGGACCATGTTGCAGTATGACGATGTGATGGTGCGGATGACCGGCCCGTCGGCAAGTCAACAAAGGAGCGTGGGAACCAAAAGCATTTGCTTTCTTTCCGGCCACCATATCAGTTGTTTCTCATCCCTCCATCGTTGCCCAAGAGCGAGTTCATTCGCACATCGTTGTCGCAGATGTGACGCGGAACTCTCTGTAGGCTCGCTTTGGAATGACGACTGAGTGGTATGTCTCCATGCCTAGTCACGTCGTTGACGCTTTTGCAGCATTCATAGTTCATTGGCGAAATACGGATAAACTCTGTATTCTCACTGCGCGTACAAGCTATTGCCTGCCGATAAGAGTCGATGATATCGCGGGGTTACTAGTATGCGAGTCAAGGAAGCGTGGTTATATGCGCGCAAAACGGGCTGGAATAGTGTCGGGAAGGATATTTCCCTGCGTAACCTGCAGCTGTCTCCTTGGACGCTTGGGATGTTGAGGTATGTATCGTCCTCACTAATTGTTTTCATACTTAGATCCCTTACTTCAGTAACGATAGCGTTCCGTCAGTCTTAGTACTGTTGGTAATCTGGTAGAGTCTGGTAGAGTGATCACTGAGCAGGTGGTACACTGCATGCAATATAGCCTAGAATGAGGTGCGCTGTCGTTAATTTCATTGTGAACAGTCGTTGATTATCACAGTACCAACAGGCCACACGAGACGCGCCCTAGTATCTCCATGGGAACTCAGGAATGCTTCTCGCTTGTACTCCTTCTCCTAGTATTAAGCTTCGGTCGTCTATTGAAGAATGAAGTCATCCTGCTATGGCCCTTAGGCCAAGATACTCCCGCCGTTTCTCATTCCCTTTGAACCCTTTCTCGTGACCGCGAGTCGCTAACAATAACAATGTCATAGCGTGAGTGTGAGTGTTACAGTGACGCCATGTCGGCTGACCGTCTTGGAAGGTTTCGGTATATGGGATTCATCAAGGCACTCTCACATCGACATACCGCAGTCTCAATTAGTTATACGGGATGGACAGCTGACGGCAAAGATCGCAGGCCGAGTACAAGCAAGATCAGCTGACGTGCATTATCTACCACCGTAGGTTTAGCTTCGTTTAGCTGTGAATCTGTATTGACGATTAAAAGGCTTGGATGACTTCTTACTAAATTTACGAGGATGGATGAGAAGTAAATCCTATTCCCGGCAGGTCGCCGTTCCACAATCAAAACTCGGAATTTACGGCTATCGCTCGCCTAGGGGCTTCATCAGATGCGTCAGGCCCCTTAGCTCCTTTTCAAATACCATTACTCCCGCAATTATATAACTTCGCTCTCTTTTCCCCATGTGCCCCACATCTACCCCACATTCATCGATGTCCGCTACGATCCCAAGGTCCACCTCGACTGTCACAGTCCGTGCCATCAACGCTGGCAAGATCACTTTTCTGCCTGCCTCGCTGTTTTTCGAGCCCGTTTTACAGGGGTATGAAGGATTATCGGGACCGGTATACACGTTTCTTATCGAGCACCCAACGAAGGGAAAGATTATGTTTGATTTAGGGATGAGGAAGGATCAGGAGAAGTATGCACCTGCGGTGCAAGGATTCTTCGACCTGTTCAGGGAGCTGGGCGGGTACAATATGGGCGTTGACGATGGTGAAACGGTCAGTGAGCAGCTGGTGAAGGGAGGAGTGGATCTGGGCAGTGTGAATGCTGTCATTTGGAGGTAAGGTTCTGTCTACACTCCACCCGCGCCCTTGCTAATACCTCTTTTTGTGTAGTCATACCCATTTCGACCATATCGGTATCTACTTCATTTTTTCAGCTATGAGAAGAAAAATGACAATTCTTTTTTGTACAGGTGATATATCAACATTCCCATCTACCACGGAGCTGGTAGTTGGACCCGGGACGAACCTTCGTACCTACCCTCAAGATGAGGACGCGCACCTCATCGAAAACGATACCGCGTTAGTGTATTCCTTTATCACTTTGAGATTCATACCGAACTCTTACGGCTTACAGCGGGCGTAAAGTAACTGAACTCTCATTCTCCGAGACAACACTACACATTGCAGACCTTCCCGCTCTGGACTATTTTGGTGATGGAAGTTTCTACATTCTTGACACGCCCGGTGTAAGTCCTATGCTCCATCTCAACCCTCGGTTCGTACTGATGATCCACCCCAGCATCATCCAGGTCATGTCTCCGGTCTCGCACGTGTAACACCGACGACCTTCGTCTTGCTCGGAGGCGATTGCTGCCACCATGTTGGCGACATCCGTCCCACACCGCACCATCACTCACTCTGTCCCTGTCCCGCTTCACTCCTTCAGAGCGCGACGCACTCCCTCTGTAAATCCCACTTCCCCGAAATCACGTCCGAACCCTTGCTGAAGATTCCTCCACCACCTGCACCCTCCGTATACAAAGATTATGAGGCGACGATGCGGTCGCTAGGGCATTTGGCACGTCTTGACGCGGACCCGGATGTGCTGATGATTATTGCGCATGACGGAACTGCGCCTGGTGTGGTAGAGGCATTTCCGGCCGGCGTCAATGGGTGGAAGGAGAAAGGCTGGAAGGATAAGTTGATGTGGAGATTCCTGGAGAAGGACGGGGGAGGCTGGAGGTTTGGCTGAGGCTTGTGCTGGGCATGTCGAATTTGTCCTAGGGACGGGCCGGGATGCCGCGGAAGATGGGAACAGATTGTTTTGGATGCGGTCTCTTTCCCGAAAGGACGAACATGTCAGAAGGCAGTTGAAGAGCAAATATTTACTCACTCCGGTGCCTAGTGCTATTGATCACATAAGTATCATCTCAAGGTGGCCGGAAGAGTTCTGCGTTCGACACTTGCGTGCATGCGTTCAACTGCTCTCCAGAGCCCAAGATCAGTATGACGACCTCAAGAATAGATATTGTTGCGTACCTCGAGTCCTGCGCGCATCTGTCCTGAGAGCGGAGTACAGGTCAACTAGGATTGAATGAGAGTCTGTCATGATGATGGTTGAGAACGAAGTCGCATCCTGTTTCGTAGTTTACAGTGCAGGACGCACAATGATTACGGCAAATTTGAACAAATGAGCTGTTGATGGAGAATTCGGGGCGGACCGTTTGATGCTGTCGCCGGCCATGTGCTTGTCCTTCGTCAGATGCCAAAACTACTTCCTTCCTTGAAGCACCCGGGACGTTTGTAGTGTCTTTCCATCCCTCCATGGGTCTCACATGCGATTCTAAAGCGGTTTGCCAGGCTACGGTATGTCTTGCTCGTCTTTTGAGTCCACCGTTTAGATTTTGACTAGACTCTTGAGCCAAGTACTTTTGACCAAACATCAGAGGAAATACGATATCTAGAGGAGATTGAATTAGAATTAGCCCAGAAGCTGGGCATATCTGGAAAGGATGTCGATTCTGTCGAGGTTGTCTTCAAGGCCAAGCATAAAGCGTTGAGTAATGAAGATTATTTGCCGGCTTTGCGAAATCTGAATGAACTACATCGCCTGCGTCTAAATCGCAGCCTCGTTCTGAACAGTGCACGACACGAAGCGGAGGAGCGTCCCTTACCCCTAGGTGTAAGTGCGTATCCTCGTCACTGACCTCAATTCTTATCGGTGGCACTTTAGCTCCCATACACTGTCGACGCTTCTCGGTTCTGGGCCGTTCTCATCGGAATTGATGAGTATCCATATCAGGTGCTGCATGGATGCGTATCGGATGTGCGAGTAATGGAGAAGTACTTGACTGAAGATCTCTGCGTACCCAGAGATCGCATCCAGCTTCTCCTTGGATCCAAGGAGCACACTTCAGCTGATGATCCAATGTATCCTTCGCGCGCTCACATCATTGGCACGCTTACCGGACTCATCGCTGAGGATAGAATAAAGCATGGCGACAACATCATCATCTACTACGCCGGACACGGCACCTCTTATAATGATGAAGGCCACTCGGCTTTGTCGAGGCACTATGTCCCATCGATCGTGATGTCCCTTATACGAACGGCATCCCTGTTACCGACATTAGCGACCGCGAAATCAACGGTATCCTGACCGAAATCTGCCGTACCAAGGGATATCGAATCACCCTCATCCTCGACTGTTGTCACTCTGGTGGTGCCAGCCGAGAGGTGCCACCACCAGGATCACGTACTGCTCCCACAACAAGGTGCACTACGCTTCAGGATATGCTTCTCGCCGGGGACAATTATCTGAAGGGTTACAACCACTATTTCCCCGGGTCCATTCTAGCGAGGGACTGGCGGACAGATATGGACTCCCACGTTCTCGTGGCAGCTTGTAAGGAATACCAGCTTGCAAAAGAGATGAAGGTGAAACGGGAAGATGGTACGGTGGAGCACGTTGGAATTTTTACGGACTCGCTTCTGCGTGTTCTCCGGTCCGGATACTGGAGAAAAGAGACGACATATGCTGATCTCATCTTTGGTCTCGGCCAGTCGTCTCATCAGACGCCAGTAGTTGCTGGAAAACACAGGGACGCGCGCATCTGGTATCAGGATTAAGTGAAGCGTTCGCTTTGTATTTTGATCTTAGGGCCACCGATCTATTCACTTTTTCTGCACCCCAAATCGTCATTCATTCTGTGAGAAGTATTACTTTTCTGCAGTTGCAAAACGTGCGTACTTTCACGATCCATATTATATTAAGCAAAATGTCTGTATCATAGTCAGTAATTAACAATGGAGCGACTATGGTAAAATACTACGGAAGTAACGAAACTAGTCATTAGTAAGTATACAACAAGTTCGAGAGACCTCCCTGGGTCGAATGATTCAAAAGTCTTGATACCAGAAACGCGCATTCTTGTGTGTACCGTACACGACCGGTTGCTGACGACAAGAGCATTCCAAAGCTCTGATGATCTCCGCATATGTCCTCCCTTCGTCGCAGTAAGCAGACTGGAGAGCACGCACAAGCGAGCTAGTGAAAATTCCAACGTGCCCCACTGTACCATCTTCCTGTACAACCTTCTTCTCGTATGCAAACTGATAACTCTCACACGCTGCGATCAAAACGTGGGAGTCCCTATCCGGCAGCCAGCCCTTTTCTAAGATTGATCCTGGGCGATACCAGTCATAACCCTTCAGATTACCATCCCCAACGAGGAGCATATCCTGAAGTGTAGCACTTCGCGTTCCGTAAGCCATACGCGCTCCCGGTTGGGGTACCTCTCGGCTGGCGCCAGCTGAGTGACAACAATCAAAGATAACGGTGATTCGATGACCTTTGGCCCGGGAAATTTCGGTCAGGATGACATTGATTTCGCGGTCACTAATGTCGCTGATGGGGATGCCGTTCGTGTCAGGGACATCACGATCGATGGGGCAAAGAGCCTTGACGAAGCCAAGATTGCCTTCGTCCTCATAGTAGGAAGCGCCGTGTCCGGCATAGTAGATGACGATGTTGTCACCGTACTTTATCTCATCCTCAGTAATGAGTCCAGTCAGTGTTCTGATGATGTTGGCACGTGAAGGGGGCAACGGGATGCGATCGTGCGCTGGAGTCTGTTCCTTGGAATTCAGGAGGAGCTGGATACGATTCTGGGGCACCCCGAGGTACATAGTCAAGTACTTCTCCATCAAATGTACGTCCGATACACAACCGAACAGCGGACGGATCGATAGATACTCGTTGATCCCAATGAGAACAGCCCAGGTTCGACGACCGTTGAGACGAGGTGAGGGCTAAAAGATTATTGATCAGTATCAAGGTCGGTCACTAAGAACTTAAGAGTGTGGACTTACACCGAACGGTAAATCGCGCCTTACCACTTCGTGCTCACTGAGCATACCCAGAATGCTACTGCGCTCCATGCGGAGTTTATGGAGTTTATCCATGTCCGGGACGTAGAGTTGATAATAGTTATCATCCAAAGCTCTGATCATGAGCTCGACGCGAATGTGAGCTGAGTCAAAATTCTGGTCGGATACGAATTTCTCTGCTAACGCCAGCTCCAGGGCCTCCAATGGCACTAGTTCCAGTTGTATCTGCTTCAATTTTTCTTTACACCGATTAGCATCCTATTTTCAAAGTCAGAATGTCAAATTCAGGCATCAGCGGACGGAAATATTGACGCGCCTCGGTGTCCCAAAAACGCGTTGTGTTGAATTGAGGCATCTGAATAGTGTCACAATATGTCTCGGACATCGTGTGAGCAAGATGTTTGGGATGGGCTACGTCCAGAACTAGTGACGCACGCTCCTGGAACGTCGAGGTAGTAGGAGGAGCAGGAGCAGGAGCAGGAGAAGTAGTCGCACTGGCAAGGGGTCCCCGGTATCAATGGAACAGGCAGTGTTTTCTACGCCGTTTGAGAGACTGTTTGCTGGTCGAGGGAACATAAGGAGAGGGTCTTTTATATGTATTCTCACTTCCCTCCGGATCATGACGGTCCTGTCACGCGGCAAGTGCCGGGATCAAGGGTCCAGCACAGCCGCACAGACGATTCCCGTCCCTGCGACCGTCTTGACGGTCTGTTTGGTTCCCTCCCCTACTGCCCCCGCGGGAGACGCGTCCCGTCCGTCTTCCTTCTCTTCCGATCGCGATGCCGCTCGCTCCCTCGCTTTCAGACTCTTGGTGTCTGTCTGTCAGGCGGGTTTTTCAGGCGGGTGAGCGCACATGGGCTTCTGGTGCCCATGCATGCTGTGCTCCCCTGCCCTGGTGTTCTCCTCTTGGTGGGGAATACCGTGTTTCCTTTCCCTTTTTCGCTTGCTTTTCCTGCTTCTTTTATTTCCCAATCTCCTCCTTTTTTTTGCCTTACGTGGGGAGGAGGGAGAGACTCCCTACGCCTGTCTGTCTCTCATCCCTGACTAAACCGAGACATTTGCTAGGGATACCAACTACGCCACCGCCCATCATGGCTCTCGTCTTGCGACTGGTCTGACATTGTTAGGGTCCTTTTTCGCTATTGCAGTAATCGCCGCCACTGTTTATATCGCGATCGCCAGGAGGCAGGCACGGTTCTCTCAACAGCAGCGCCGTGCATCTACCAGCTCATTTGGACGGATTATGGACTTGTTTCCCCTACCCCCGCCTCTGCCTTTGCTACCAACAGCATCCTCTCCGTCGGATCCAAGTCCAGAGCCACCGCTGGCAACAAAATACGCCTTTCCTCGCTTGAATGGCAAACTTGACAAGAATGGTGATTTTGAGACTGAGGAAATCGACTTGTACGTTAAATCCGTGGCCTCTCCTTCCTTCATTGTCTGATCCTGTTTAGGTCTCTGGCTAATAAAACGGATTGGTTTGTGGATCTCTGCCAGCGTTACAGTCTCCCCTCCTACGGTACCAAAGCAGTGCGACGGGACCGTCTTATGAAGTTCAGCCAGTCCGGAATGGCAAAGTGGAAGTCGAGGTACGTTTTGCCCTTCATGTATGCCATCTTTGCTAATGGGATCATCTTGCTTCGCAGTCTTTTTACTCCTGCGCGTATCCCTCACAAGGGCGTAAGGAACGGTGGTGTCACCAAGAGAAAACCAACAAGGCGGGAGCATCGTATCCTTCAGGCAAGCTCACTCACAAGTGCAACTCCACCGGTGATCTTTGCTACGGAAAGATCAAAGGACACTCGTAGTCAGACCGTGGTGGACAGAATCCTACCATGGGTGCGTACCTACTGCTTCTCTTTTCTATCTTGTGGTGCTGATGGCAGTCTTAGGCTCATAGTCTCTTGGCCAAGATGGCACAAACTCCTCCTACAAACCCCCGCCACACTCATCTGCCAGAACGAAAGACCAGCGGTACGTACATTGGCATGCAACAGATAGTATGTGTCTTCTTACCTTATGGCTCTTCTACTCTAACGGTCTCCCGAAGGTTCAGGATCCCTTCGAGAACCCGGTTTTTGCGCAACGGGTCGCTTCGATTGTTGATGAGCACTTGGCCGTTTATCGGGGTCCCGTCGATGCTGCCACCGAGACCTTGCCCATTTCTTCAGTTGAATCGCCTCGTCCATCCATGGATCTTGACACTGCCTGCCTTGGCCTGACTACAGCTTCCAACGACAGCTTCCCTACTTATGTGGACCGCTCGGATTCACCAACCTTACCATCTCTTGAGCCTCCTATGGTTGTGACGGCTTTAGGACCTGAGATACCTGAGAGGGCACCTGTACCTTCCGACAATGATTCCGGCAGCAAGATACAGTGTGTACTGATCTTCGCCGATGGCTCAAAAATGCTAGTCCATCAACGCGATGTTCCACCGACAAAGCCGTTTCGCTATGCCACCAATATTCAAAGTCTCATTCAGAGCTGGGACGACAGTTGTCCTGAGTGAGCGCCGCCTCCTGATCACCCAATCATTATCCATGGACGTTCCGTTCCTATCAAGTACTGGAATATGCTGTATAAATATAACAAGACTGTTCATGGCGAGTGGAAGACATTGAAGAACGACTGGATGAACTGGAAGGTATCTCTTTACTACCTTCCTTCTCTCTTCCTTCCTCTCATCTTTTATCTTTCAGTTCTTCATGGAGGCCTATCGAGCCAGCGGCACACCTGAAGCATTTTGGGCAACATATTCCGACTCTCAGGGACAACGTCTGAAATACTCTCGCATCTTGCAGCTCCTTCTAAAAAAACATAAAGCGAGCAACGTTGCAGAGGAGGCAAAGCGGACTTTTGACAAGGGAGTTCATCAATCAATTTGGGTATATGAAGAAGGGGATGTGGGTCCCTATGACAAGAGATTTGAATATCGCCCAGGTATCTAAAGCAAAGATAGGAATGAATGGAGATGCAGAAGATGATTAGTTTACATTCTTTTGTCATATTTTTGAAATTATGTCCTTTCTTATATTTCTTTGCACAAAATTTTATTGAAGCTATACGTATTGTGTATAAAAAAAGTCCATTGAAGCTTTATTGAGCATACTTAGTAGTCCATCATGGCATTGTAAAAAACAAAAGTCCATTACAGCATTGTAACTAGGCACAGGCGCACGTACATCCACAGCTCCAGCACTTGATGGTGGCCTCACGGTCAAGCTTGAAGAAGTCCTCGCGACGCAGCATTGTGACGTCGTTCCAAGAAATCAGGTACTTGACAATTGTTAAATGAGTAAAATCTGTGCTCCATCCGCCCCACTCACAAATCTGTCGGATTGACCACTGAAGGTCAACCGATAACCACTGACATCCCCCACAGTGAAAAGAATGGGTGCCGTATGCATATGGTGGTTCTCCCAAGTCACATAGGTTGTTGCGAAACAGCTGGAGAAACACTTCAGGTTTCTGAGATAAAGTTACAAATGAGTATGAGTTATCCATAAGATACTCGGTATGCTTACCATCGCAGTATTCTTTACAGTGATAGGTCGATCACGTTTGTCAATATTGGGGAAAAGGTATCCCTGCGTAATCTCTGAGGCATCTATCCATTCTGCTAGGGCTCGAACAGGGCAGAGATGCGCCATGTGGGCTGGCAAAGCGCGAAGCACAAATGGGGGTATGTCTGTCATCATTGAATTGAATTCAGCAGGTGCGAAAAGATGATACAGGTACACTTACCACCAAATGGGCTGTTCTTGCGGAAGGGTAGCGTGATCGATACATAATGGATGCCGTCTATATCGTCAATGCCAAACTCGATATCATGAACTTGGATTTTGAGGGCCTCATCGATGCGGAGAAGGCAGGAAAAGGTGACAAGATAGACAGCTTGGAGCAGCCGTCGCACGTTTCCCCCACACCAATTTTCAGGTGTCTGTGGACTAGCATTCCAGTTTTCAGGCTTGTGATTATATTCATAGAGCCTCCTTAGAGTACTCTACAGAAAAAGATTATAATAAGTTATATAGATGGAGAACAGATGAAAACGTCGCAGACTCACAGGCCTAATGGCTCTCGCACTAGTCGGAGTTTCTCCTTTAGCGACCTGTATCCTTATGTCAGTTACCCATATTCTACATGATTTTTAAAGCTTACCTTGCGCTTGCGCAGACCCAGCATGTATGATGACACAACATCAGATATAGATGGGTTTCCAGAAGCTGTGGTCCGATCCCAAGGAACCTTACCTCTACCACCCCTGCGGAAGCCGTACGTAGTACCTGCCCAAAGCTTTTGAGCATACGAGTAAGTCTTCTGTGGCTTGTTGGCCCCTTTGTTCATGCCATGCATGTCAACATTGTCGCACCTGGAACCTCTTAAGTTAGACAAAATATAGAGCTGGAGTGAGAATATACTTTTGCATAACAAAGCCGACAATGTAGTAGTCGATCTTTGGGTGGAGCATCTGCTCAGTGAATATGTCTGTGCCTGGTGGAACGACCTTCTCCTCGACAAGGAAGGCATTGAACTGCGCCATGACACTGATAAAAATGCAAATTAGTAAAGACAGTGAGGAATAGGAGTAGAACACCGGGCGTACCCTCAATATGCAGCAGCCATGCCTTCCTTGACACCTTTTGATGCTTCCTGGATATTTTCTAAAACCTCCTCCGTATCTGCAGCTGCGCTGATGTCCATATCACCATCGTCATCATAAGCGTACAAGTCGCTGCAGGTCTCCTGCTCGCCCTCAATATCATCCATGACCTCCAAGTCGGTTGTGTCGGTTCGAGACTCGTCGAGGACTTGACAGATTCCGATTGCATTCGCAACATTGTCAACGATGTTCATGTCCATATTACAGCAGTGTTATCGAGACAAGGGGATGGCAAGTTAAGAAATATGGAGACAAGAGACAGTCTGAGCAGGTACAGAGAAAGGAGAGACAGTCCACAGTATATATAAGAAAAGAAAAGGGGTGGTGCTAACCCCTTTTCAGACTTCAGATTTCACCCTCATCATCCGTACACAACTCCAAAACCTCGCCAGTTGCCTTGAGGTGAATCTCGATGCGGTATTTGGGGGAAGCAGCATGCTTCTGGCGCTTTCTTGGGGTTGCTTCTGACAAGGAACTGTAAGAAAACAATGAGAACAGTTTAAGTGAGCCCCACCTGTCATCTCCTCGCTGCTCTCATCGCTTGATATCTCTAAGATGGATGGAGTACGGGCGTGTTCTGCTTGGACATGATGACTAGTTACTATGTTGGTTGAACTCGAGGCTAGAACATTGCAAACGTTCGAAGATAAACTTGACAGGCAGAGATACTTAACGTACCAATAGAGTTTTCGATATGTTCGATTTTTTTGAGATGTGGCTTCATAGACTTGCGCCTTTTAACAGGCTTGCCTGTCTGATTCGCATCATCCAAGAGGTTCGGCTGTGCATGGAGCACCAATATACGTGAGAGCCATGCATGAACCTCATGCTTTTTCATGAATGGAGTCAACATGCCCCTACTGTCGGTATCATATGTTATGTCAAGAACAGACGTGATCTGAGTGAGGATTGCATGAGGGATGATAAGAGACACGAAGATTTCTGACCCCGATCGCTCACGCTGGTTTGTGCGAATAGCACAGACTTTGGAAATAACAGCATGCGGGGATAGATGGGAGTCATTAGCCTGTATCAATCCTCGTCGCTTACACAGATCTTGAAGCAATTCACGGGTTGCTAATCCCGGAAAGACATGATGAGAAAAATTCTGAATGATGCCCATCAGGTGTCCCCAGATGAAGAGCTCTTTGCATAACTTTGCAAGCTTCAAGATATCTGGTTGACCTAGCGATGGAGTAGCAGGCAGATTGCTGAGCCCATTCGACCAGGATGTCACTGGATGGATATATTGAATGAGAACCAAAGCTTTAGGAAAGTCAGAAGGAATACGAGAAGCCAACGACCGGTGGCGAGAGGAGAGACGGCCAGCTCCTTTAGCTTCCAACATCGTACGGAGATCTAGATGCCACGCAGAAGTTACAGCAGGGTAGTCATTGACTTCAGATGCTTCGAGGGCATCAAATAATTTTTTTCCGATGCCTGTTCGAGTGATTTCAGCGGTGGTTTGAATCCCGCATCCCTGGATTCCATCCTACAAGAAAAAAGATGAGGCTATATTTGCGAACAGGCTTGCATGACGTACATCGTAATCACCGCCAGCAAGTAATGTGATTAGTACGAGATCATTGCGGGAGAACCGAGATGCTTCGTAAACTTCAATCAGATATTTAGAGTCACTTTTGTCTTTGCTAATAAACAGACTTAATGGAAATACTGATCAAGCCAAACTGTTGCTGCTCACATCCGAATTACTCGCTGAGCGCCAAATACCATGGTGTCGAAATCTTCTGACATCACAGCATTGATATGGCCAAGGCTCGAGAGCTTCGCCAGCTCTGCTTCTGCTTCACCTGGAGCCTGTTTTTCCCTTCAGTAGAAGAAAAGAAAGGCGCAATGAGAGCTCATACCTCCCAAAAGGGGAACCCAAATCCTACGAGTAGCTTCTTGAAATCGGCAGCCAACCAGTCCGGTGTTTTCTTTACAGCCTTTTTGCACTTATTGGAAGGACGCCCTGGACCATCGAAAATGAATATAGGTATCACTGGAAGGTGAAAGAGGCGACCCAGTCATTTAAAAAGTGATGCTTGCGCCGGATTTTTTGTCTGTCCATGGTGATACTTTGCGGCAAACATCCATCCACTAAGAGTCAATGATCAGCAGCCTCACAGGTGAGAATAAATCAACAATAATGACCTAGCATCCACACCAATACGAGGGCCTAGATCCTGGACTGCGCCAGTGGAGATCTTCTGAGCGGACCAGTCAACAAAAGAGACTGAATCTACGGAGTTCAACAGCTGTCAAAAGCAGGTTAAAGGTAGTCTTAAACTGTCATAAAATGAGCGTACATTCCAACCGCCTTTGACACCCATGATGGTAAGACGAGATCACTATAGGGGTTGTCTGTCTTTCACCAGGATCCTTATCAACACAATAACACATGTATAGCGTGTCCGCATTGAAAAGATGTTAAGACATGGCCCTGAAAGCATATTAACTCTTACGTGTCTTTCACCAGTCCTACACAGAAGAGTCCAATGAGGGCAGCGACACCACCGGCTAACAATGCAGCGCGCAACGCTTGGTCCGGAGCATTCAAGGTATGAGTGACAAACAAATATGTTGAAAGCGAATGGAAAAGTTTATGTCAATGGAGCTATTCCTCACAATTAGTATTGGGAAAATATACCACGGAGACATTCACATACGTTCGGCACTAAAACCGCACTTGCCAACTTTATTTGTTAATGATCTCGCTCTGCACGTGCTCGGCATAAAGGGATCACCGGTGATGCCCACATACACCAGCGCGTACTTGCTCAATGCTATGGTGATACCCTCCAAGAAGCCAATGACTACTCGGATCCCAGTAACAAGAAACAGCACCTGAGTGGGCATATACAAAGGTAACCGTTAAAAGAAGACCGTTAAAAGCATCAAAAGTCTGATAGCTATTAAAATCAGGGCTAAAAGAACAACTGTGCCTAGAGAAGGCCCAGTAGAATGCATCAAAGCAGCATGAATCATGTGTGTTGACATTGAGGGCGGCAGGAGGGCGTCGGGACTAAAACAATCAGACAGGGATATAAAATACTCTATTAGAAGTAGATGGAATATAAGCGTAATGAACGGTATTGATGCAAGGAGGGTGGCGAGGAGGATGGTTGGAGAAAGCACGAGAAAGAGAGGATTGGCCATTAGGAGCTGGGTAGACAACGTTAATGTCAACGACGTGGAATGTATATCCCTAGGAAGACCGAAAAGTCTCTGAGCTGTAAGAATAGACAGAGCCAAGGGAATAAGAGAGAACAAGTGAAGTCTGCAAAGTGTAGGTCAGTCGAGATTCGATATCTAGCGTGGCAGTATGTGTACGCTGTAGTTTCTCCCCATGTTGGCTTGGTATCCCCATCCCACATGAAGCTTCCTACAAACGCCCAAATTGCAGATATGAACAACGCCGCAGGGATAAACACGAACGTGATGATCATCACAGGCCGTACGAATATCCGTGAAAGGAGCACATGAGTATACGCCACAAATGCACTCACGAAAGTGAGGATAGTGATGAGAGGTACAGTATGTAGGAGGATGGTATATGGTAGTGTCACCCCAGGTTTCCGGTCGGATGTGGGAGTTGTAAACAGCATGATGATAGAGAACAGGGAACATAGCATGATCCCTGTACACCACAGTGCTGTCCATATAGAATCATTGAACTTCCCGACCTCTAGGAACATGCCGGAGATCTGGCAATGAGAAGACATCCAGAGGTCGAACCATACCATCACGGGGTAGTAGTGAATCAGTGAGTGATAGCGAGACTGGCTGTCTGCCTGTAGACAGAGGTGGAGGAATGAACGACGGTGGATGTTATCGACTCTTAGATGTAGCAGCAAGAAACTCTGCCGGTGGCTTCAAGTCTGTCGAGTCAGACAATGAAGGTGAAGGATCCCTCAACGGAGACGCCTGATGCGTCAGCCAACCCTGGGGCGAATCTGACCGGTCTGATAAACGATCCGACGAGATGAGTGGTTGTGACTGTGGATCCCGGTGCCTCGAGTCATGTCTCGAATGCATTGCCTGCTCCTCGTCAAGTCGAAGATATGGGTCCTCATCATCCTCATCATCGATTTCCGGAATATTTCCACTCAAATTACCGCTCCTCAGATGGCTCTCTCACAGGTGAGGATCATCGAGGTCATTTAGGTCAGCGTTGGGATCATATCCGGCAAGTTGAAACACCATACCCACACTAAGGAACGATATTCAAACAAAGAACAGACCAAAAAGCAGAAGACGTACCCCAAAAAGCACTTCCATATCATAGAGGTACTTCAATTTCGCTGATCTTGTCGATGCTATAGCCACGATGGAAAGCGGTTGAAATGGAGAATATACGCTTATCTGTTGGATTGACAAGCTCTTCATTGATATCTTCCACAAAGTCATTCTTCACAATACTCATCAGAAACGAGCATGTGTCAGAGAAAGAAAGTTTACCTTCGCAAACCCTGAGAACTGGTCATCGTTAGCTCGAATAGCCTTCTGAACCGTCTCTTCAAATGTCCGCCCGATGCTCATGACCTCGCCAACACTCTTCATGCCACTACTAAGAAGGCGACTAACACGATTGAACTTCTTCAGGTCCCATTGAGGAATCTTGATGACTACTTAATCCAAACTGGACTCAAAGCATGCGCTAGTGACCTTTGTGACCGAGTTTCATGGCAATGAAAGCAAGAGGATAGCCAGTAGCTTTCAATGCAAGAGCCGCTGATCAAGGCAGACGTGCGTTGGCCTTGCGGTACGTTTTTGATGAGTACGATGATGAGCATGAGAAGGTGACGTTCGATGATGCAGATCTTATCGTCAATGACATGCACGCAGTGCCCCTGGGAGTTGGGATTGAGAGCGTACTGTGTTACATTCACCAACAACGCCAAGATGTTTGATCACGTTAATGGCAGTTGTCCAGAACATGTTGTAGTCTGAAAGCATTTGTGAAGGGGCTACGATGACTGAATCACCGGTATGGATTCTCAAGGGATCGAAGTTCTGCACAGGTGTTATAAGTGCATCAGAAAGATGGAAAATAACAACTAACCTTCATATTGTGATGCATTTGTTGCGACAGTCCTCGACCACTTCTTACTCGACTCCTTCCATCCCTTCATACTCTTTTCCACCAAGACCTGAGGACTAGTAGCGAAAGCCTTGCTACACAGCGCTTTGAGCTGTGCTTCATCCTATGCAAAGCTGGATCCCAGTCCTCCTGATGCATAAGCAGCATGGACAACGACCGGGAACTCAACGTTTCCTTGCCGCGTTGATAGCTTCCTCCTGATTGACAGCAGTGCAACTCTCTGCGCACTTCTCCCCAATCTTGGCCACGGCACTCGCGAATAACTGCCTATCCTCTGTGATGATCGTGTCGATAGGCATTCCCAGCACTTGCACCCCAAGCTCCGCAAATTCATCCTTCAGCTTGATACCGATGTTCAGAGCTGATCTGGCCACCAAATGTGACGTAGATACCAGCTGGCTTCTCATACTTGATAATTTTCCGGACAAACTCTGGCGTGATTGGGAGGAAATACACCTTGTCGGCCAGACCTTTGGACATAGTAATGGTAGCAACGTTAGGATTCACCATGATCGTGTAAATCCCTTCCTCGAATGCCTTGATCGCCTGAGATCCAGAATAATCAAACTCGCCCGACCAATGGACAGGCCTCCGGACCCAAGAATGATAACTTTGGTGACATTGGCACGGGGAACGCGTTTGTCATTGTCCTCTTTCTTCCTGCTGGGTAGTGAGATAGTGGTCATGCAGTCAATGTTTTTCATAAAGACGTTAAACAAGAATTCGGTGTCGTGCTGAAGAGGCTGGCTGTGGGCACCTGTGGAATAGTGAGCGGGCTAAAAGGCGAACCTCAAAAACCCACACACACACTCACACAACTACACAAACTACAATCACCCTCGTAAGTTCTAGGGGGAGCGATTATTCCTAATGCGATCCAACTATACTTCAATATCTCGAAGGGTTTCTCTTATCCTCAGCGCTCTTAGCGAAGCTAAGCTTTCTCTAATGAATTCCTAAGTCTAGGAACTTTTTTTTACAGGAAGGTCGTTCACTGGCGCGATGCAACCTTCAAGGCAGATTTGAGTTATAATACACAAGGGACACTGATCCCAACAGAAACAGAGGCAATACACGCTGAAACCTTAGTGAGCTCGCTAAAAGAACACCACAGGCAAGCACTGACTTAGCCCGCTCGCTACACAACTGTATGTAGGGGTTCTCCAACTAACTCCCGCAGGTTATCTCGACTCAAGAACACTTCAGAAGTGCTCGGAAAACAGATTCAGAAACAGAACTTCGAACAGAACTGACACGGAACAGACTGAAACAGAACAGAACAGAACAGAACAGATCTCAGATTTCCACTTCAACACATTCTCCGAACAGACTTATCACACTTAACAGAACAGAAACAGCGTCACTGATTCGTATTCACTCTGACTAAGTTCTCAAAAGTCTTATCAAAAGGGTATCTCGTATTTCTCTGAGTGAGCTCGCTAATTCTATGCACAGCTCAAAGTCACAAACTGATCCTTTGTTACAGTACCGCCTTCAACGCGTGCATGGGAACTCGGGGGCTCGAAACTTGTCCTCTACCTACTGTAACCAGCCTACTTATACTACAGGGGAATTAGAATTATAAACGTCGCGCAGTACCCAGACTCCTACATGCGTAGCACGTTGCCACCGCCGCCTTACTGAGCATCCGAGTCGGACTTCCCAGTTTTAGTCTCATTTCTATAGTGAGCTCGCTAAACGCGTGCCAAGAGGTGCTCTCCCGACACCCGTGGGCTCGTTCTCTAGCAACCGACAGGTCTAGGCGCACGGAACTATCAGTTCTGGCGTATGTCATTCAGGACTTCTTTCTTGGATTCACAGAGGCTTCTCGTAGACACGGCAACAAGTGAGTCTTCGAACAATGGGACTCAGAACAATGGAATGCGGGCTCGCGGACTTCGGCCGAAGCCCATTGCCCAAGCTCGTGCCGGTGATATCTGTCCGCTCGCTTAAGGATTTCCCCGGATTTTCAGGTACAGTGCGTCACAGTTAGCGAGCGCGCTAAGTGTTCTCAGTGCCAGTGCAATCTTCAAGGTTTTATCTAGCTCCCGCGAGTGTGCTTGTAAGTTAGAGCCTAAGGCATTGGGTATAGGGTTTGGCCTTCTCATCACGCATGCCCGTCAGGTACAGTGCTGTGACTAAGTCCTGTTTAGAATCCCGTTGCTTCTTATGCCATAAGTTATATTCCGTATCATTGCACCGCGTAGCATCAGTGTCGACGCGTAGTTTTAGTCCGCTCGCTCACTATTTCTCAGTATGCGTGTAGAACACTCTAGATTGCAAAATTACATGCGTAAATAGGCTGCAGTCGCAACAGCGCGGTCCAGGAGTCGACACCGGATGGAACTGAACAGAGAAGAATGGCTTGTCTTTGCAATAGATACCCTCAGTGCTTCCGTTGTTGGCATTTCGAAACAGTTCTTTCCAGGTCCTAGTTCAATCGCCTTGTTCATCAACTGCAGTCCACGCATGAACCCGCGTGAAACTCCTGGCATGCTTTGAACACTCTCGGGGAATGTGCCTTTCCAAAACAAATACCACTGCATCACCTCCTCTAAACTGACATTCGGCTGTGTAAGCCAGATGTGCAGAACATCCAGCCACTTTGGAAAGAATTCTGTCTCAACTAGTTGTGAGAAGATGTTCAGGCAGATGAATTCTGCTCACAGAAGGACGTGTTGCAATGGTTCCATTCGTTGATTTCGTGGGTAGACACGGAAGTCATTTCTCAGCATCGAACCCAACTTATATTTCAGCAGGATGCTATCCCAGTCGCTCGAATCGAACACCTGTAGTATTTCAAGATCAGTAAAGGCAGAGTTACCGAAGAGATTGTGACATACGTCTTTCCAAGCAATGAGATCCTTCGGAATGTCGTCGCCTGCCATCCAGCTACAGAGTAGGTTCTTTACTTTCCATCTGGCATTCCCAATGACTTCCTCTAAACGGAGGCCTACATGAGGAAGCCAAGGGAATACAATGGTTTGAAGAGTCACTGTATCTTGCTTGGGGATCCAAGTCGCTACAGCTTTCTGAACTTTTGGTAAGATAAGACTTGAACTAGGTTGGGAGGTCAGAGGTGATGCTCAGTCATTTGGACATGCCATAGTTGCTGATGAGAGGATAAGTCAGGATGAGGATCTGTCCTTCATAGGACGAGTTGGTTAAAGACTATGTGTAGTCTACCATACCTATAAGAAAAAAATTCAGAAGATTTTTCCCCATAAAAAATGGGCACAGCGTACCGGCCTGAAAAACGTATTCACCTGCTACGCTCGTTCCCTCTGATACCTTTGAAGGTGGATCCATCAGCTAGTACAAGGACTGCATTGTCACAAGACAACGTTGACTTGTTATTTTGAGCGTAGCGATTGTAAGAGATGTGTCCAAAAAGATGTGTCCGAAACAGTGAGCTCGATGTGCGCGACAGTGCTGGATGGGTCATAGACATGGTTGATGGCAGAGAATGGATTCAAAGTTTTGGCGGCGGTTCTCGTCGTCGTCTTCCTCTCCACCCAGATTCGCTCAAAGCCATCTGACGTCGCGCGGCCTGGAGTCTGGATCCTTGCAGAGGATATCAGAAAAAGCATGGGTGAATATTTGTGTAAGTAATTACAGATTAGAAACACATAGAAAGGAGGAACTCGGCAGTAAAAGGTGAAGACTGATGGCACGAGCTGCATCAACAGTATTCCCCACCAGGAGGAGAATACTATGAAAGCACATAGGCGCCAATAGCCTATCTGCTGGACCCAGACGCCAAAAGTCTGAAGCCCACAACTCATGCCAACGCATGCCAGTACTCCGGAGATGCCTGGTTGATAGATAGTATTAGTGGAGCGCAACTAGACCGTAGAATACCGGAAAGGACTGAGGTGCATAGCCAAATAACGCCAAAGTCCCTTCTCACCTTCTAAGTTCGCCATCACCATCCGACCTTCAGTAAGTGCTTTATACTTGTTCTAACGTGTTGACTGAGTTTCTTGAACAGAAAATCGTACCTTTCACACTGTGGATACAAATACCCCATAGCCCATACAGCCTTGCAGCCAGAAACTCTTGGTGTTTCTGGCTGTCGTCTCAAGTGCTCTGGTGCACTTGAACGTTGCCTCTACTATTGGTGTAGAGACGGCGTGGTTGTGGTTCACCCCCGTCCTCCAGAATCACCTAACTCGCATATTCCAAAGCTCTCACACTAACTACAAATCATCTAAGTGTGTATGTTTACTGTTGATTCCCGATTTTATGCTAACTAGCTGAAGTATTATTGACATGAATCTCACTCGTGTCATTAAGAAAGAAGACTTGCTAAGGAACTCGCGAGCCTTTTTGGGTATGTAATTCTGTACTCTCCTTTACTTAGTTCTGGATTTTCTATATAATTCTAGGTACTTTGTCATTTAACGATGGTCGTGTTGGCGCCATTTTCCCTGACCGCCAGTTCTTTATAACATCGCCAACTTCTGACTTCATTCCTTTGCTGCCAACCACCAAGGAGGTTCATCTGTACACTGATGGTCGCTTTGGGGAGCACAACTACAGCCATGTCCCACAGTACTACGAAGAAGCATACTGTCATCTTCCGCTCATTCCACGGCAGCCTACTAGCCTCTCGAAGGATCATCCTTACCAGGACTACATATACATGTGGGATAATATAACCAGTAACGATATCGAGTGGGCTGCCAGCTCTGTTCAAGGAATAGGCCTGTTACGAAGACCATGGCGTGGCCGACTATCCCGTGCTTTCAATTACATTGATGGCCGATGTGGAAATATGTTGGCAGACCAAAAAAAATCATCTGACTACCACGACTTGCTACGTATCCTACGTTCTCGCTTACAGGCAGTACTTGACCGTCTGGGGCATGTCACGACGGATATTTTTACGATCCAGGTTTTAGTTGCTACTGCGCAGAGATTCTGGCTTGAGATCGTTGCTGCTCTGGACTACATGGACTGGGTCAAGCTGGTCATGGATGGCATCAAGTCTCTGCATCCTGCACACAGGGCTGAACATCGCATTGGGATGTTCACCTGGGACGTCAGTGTCACCCAACTCTTTTTCAAAGCCCAGATCCCTGTATTCTTCATTCGTCCTTGGGAGTCGTTCACTAATCAAGTTATCCTACGCATCATTGAGCCATCTCCTCCAGGGACCTGCATCACACATCCTGCACGTCCCTTTCCCATCGTGTTCGATGGGCCACCCTCAGATCCCAAAAAATATGTGGCTCAACACCAATGTCTACGCCTTTTCCAAGGGTACCGTGACCCATTCAACTTTTGTATGGTTCCTTCTTCTGCAGTTGCACCATCATCTACATCCACAATGCTGCCACAAAATTCCTCTAGGACAGGACCCTTATGCCTGGACCGTGATGTTTCTCATCGTCTGGACTACTCGTCCCAGGTTGGTCGTCCAAAACATAAAAAAAATGCCAACAGTGAGTATTTGATTTATTTTGGGGACAACTCATACTCATCTTGAGATAGATATCAGTCGAGACAAGTTTAGTGATCTCCATGGTGATTATGCACCTCTTGCTATTTCTGCCTGGTCAGAAGCCCTGTCCTCAATCAATGAAGAATCTGAACGTGCCCAAACTCTTTCCCCTGATCTGGTGGCCACAGCTTACATGTTTCCTGATCCAAGAATCATTACCAATGTCAATGCAGTGTGGCAAAAAGCATATCTCTGACAACTTGACCATTCTTTTGATGCCTCGAAGTATCGTGCAACCGCTATGGGTTCCGAGGCATCACCACTCCGCCCTCAGCAGTGGCGAGACCTACTAGCCCTTGCCCTCAAACGCGCTGATGGGCCTAGTTCAAGCAAGCTGAAGAGCTCCTCATCTATCAAGAGTTTCAAAGCAGCTGAAGATATGCTAGGGTCATGCATGCGTGATCAAGGCGTCATAGTCCAACTCGTCCCACCGCCGTCTTCTGATGATCACCCCTTCGATGTTCATCGTGGTCGTCAACTCATCTGGGAGCTCTGTGAGCTCAACTTCCGTTACGAACTTCTTGCGTTGGACAATCGTGTGGCGCAGGACTGGGAAATGCCATTGGCAGTCAGTGCCACTATGAGTGCCATCAACAACTTCGCATCTGATCGTCAGAATATGATTTTGGCTGTGTTTCCTGGCGGTTCGTTGATACCATCAGCAGGAGAAGGTGTGGGTGATGGATTTGGCGGTGAGTGGGTGACACGATGGGAACGTCTCCGGAATCTGCGAGAGCTGATGCGGGGCTGGGTGGTTCCTCTACCTGGAGCATGTCATGGCTTGTTAGGTATGACGGAATCAGAAGGTTCCTTAAAGGTAGAGAAGGCTTTGGCGGTGCATTATGCACAGACATTTTTCGACTTTTTCGGCCGTCCTCCAATCCTCCCTTGCCGTAAGCCAGTGTATGATCATTGAACAGTATATTAAAAAGTTCTTTCTTGTATTGTAGTCTAACCATATATATTTCTTGCCAGTTTCTTATTCCTGTGTCTGAATGTATGCTCCATATAACAAAATGATTAGTTCAATTCAAGAACCCCTGCCTTCCCTGCCTTGCCTTGCCTCAAATGTCACTACATTTTGCTTCGTTATCTTCAAAAATGTCGCCTTGTATGTTGTCTGCTTCTGTATGACTACCAATACAATAAAATATGAAATTGCCACAGATTATGAGGGTAGCACAAACCTGACCAAACACATGTCATTTATCGAGTCCTATTGGGAATGTCTTGGAAGTGTTGTGAACGTCATTTTGCAGGTTCAAGTAGGCTTCCAAAATCTTTTGGCAGGCACTGACAGTGTTTTGTAAACATGAAGAAGCGAGAAAATGATGTTCCGACAACTAAAAAGATGTTTGCCTCACTTGGCTTGGACCCTCGTCTTTTTTCTTCGGTCTCGCCCTTTCTTTTGCCTTTGCCTTTGCCGTCCTACCTACATTTTGGCCTCATGGCTCGTGGCAGAGATCCTCTCCCTTACTTAAGGAAGAATGTTGCTTCAGATTCCAACCCTTGTCTCTCTCTCTCTCTCTCTCTCTCTCTTCTTCTCAATGTTTTCCCCCTCTCCCTCAACATTGTCGAGGCCCTATATGTGCGTTCGTTTTCTTTTCTTTTTCTTTTCTTTCTGTATATTATTCAATTCCCGTCTATATATTTAACTATTGTGTACGGGGTACGGGGCTCTCCCTACCTACCCTCTTTCCCTCCCCTCGCTTTTTCCTTTTTCTTTCTTTTCTTCCTTCCTTCGTCTCCATCTCGTCCCATCCCGTCGTCGTCGTCATCATGCGCTCATGCTCACGCATCCTTCTGTGTGTCCGCTATCGCGTGCGGTGGCAGGCAGAGATTGGCGAGATCGATCGTGTTGCGCCATTGGCTGAGACTCGCTGTTGGTCCCGACCCTGTTTGTCCCCTGCCGTTAAGTTGCCATACTTTGTCACCTTGTCACCCGTGATGGTAACCGTCTTGAAATTGTGTGTAAATTAGCTTCCTGGCCTCGTGCGGTTGTTTCTAATGATAGACCCTAAAGTAGAACTACATGTATGTAAGCCAGTGTTGTCCCGGTCACTGACTAATCACAAAGGCTGGTGCAAGTCACAAATCAGCGACAGGCAGGTCACTTTTTGACCTGACTTTTTCTCACAGCCTCGCAAAGCCAGCATCCCTTCGTGTCCATTCTATGTAAAAATCCCTATAACTATAGTGGAACCACTTTTGTAATAATCCCTATAACTATAGGCCTGTCAAATTCATGTATCTGCTAGAAAGCGAAGTTATATGTAGCCATGAATTTTCACATGCAATCCATTTCTTGGTCTCTCCCCACCACGTGCCCAACCAATTCCTGCCCACTCTTGCACTCCCTATTTACGGGTATCAGTAATAAAATATTTAGTATTCACAATTAAAGCATTGTAAAACAAATAAATAAATATAAAATACTATATAATACAAAAATAAATTAACATATAGGCGGCATGGGCTAGGGATGAGCTAGGGAGCGATTTAGGGATCGATGGCACTAATGAATATCATGGCGGGCTCGTGAGAGAAAATGGAGACCACCATTGGATCCCCCATGTCTTGGAGGACATTTGACGCCCAAACGGACATCAGGTCGCTGCCGTCATTGGACATTGGTGGCCTGATCTCCATCCTGCCCTCCCACTCTCCCCCTTCCTCCCCAGTATGCTGCCCAGTCTCCCTCTACATCCCTAGCCTAAGATCCACCCTAACCCTCATCATGCTCGAAGTCTCCTGGCTTTTCCGTCATCGTTGTCATTGTGGTTGTCACTGTTACAGGTGCCGTCCCGCTGCATGATGAGGTCTGATATGGAAACCCTAGTGATATCCTGTGTCGTCATCGTGCCACACTTGCGTGTCCAATGACAATCGAGGTCGATGCGCGTGTGGGGGGCATGGGATGGGTTGCAGCAGAATGTAGGTTGTATTGGGGCAATGGCAGGGATGCATGGGTCACGTCGTCAACGTACAGTGTTGCGGTCATATCTGGCAGTGCTGCCTTGGGTGAGGGCTTATGCGTGTGGTGGGGATGAAATGGTCACTACCCAGGGATCTTGGGGCTGCCGGATATGCCAAAAAGACCTAAATTTGACATGTCAGTATAAAAAACAATTCAAACGTACCATATACCCATGACAATGGGCAAAACAGACGAGCGAGAGGGCAGGAAAGGAAGTGGATGTGGTGGAGAGGAACAGAAAATGGTGCTGCACAGCCACTCGATCACGGTGCGGTTGTGCAGTCCGGAGTGATCGACTGAGTGGAATGCATCATCGGGATGCTTCCACTGCTCAATGTACACTCTCCGATGCCCCAAAGCATATCGGAATCTTGTATTATAGGTATAAGGATTGTGTATATATAATTTTTAATGCAACAGGATACCCTCATCTCATGATAATCCTCAATTTACGTTGGTTGCCCCACATTTTAGGGCACTTGTAAGCAAATACCAGTTCTATATATTTGTGCACCATCTCAATAGGTATGTTTTTCATTGAAAATGCAAGGTTATGTCTAGTATAAGTCAAAATAATGGTCCGATCCACCCCGATCTGCTTATAGTCTCACCATTATACCGTTTCATGCATAAGAAGTGAAAACAGAATCAGACAAAAGTTCACAAGCTCGTTTTGCGTACTACGAGTGTTCATAATATATTCACTTCAGGGCAGATCCATATATGCATTTGTATCATTGATAATTCACACAGGAAGTCTTTTTCTCATTTGTTATATCATTATTTAGATGCACATTGTGCTGCATACTTTTGTAAAAGTTGAATTCAACAATTGTCTCACCATTATTCGCATTTATTGGTCAAATAAACATGAATTAAAGGCTAATTTATTGGCATAAAATGTAAAATCATGAAATATAGATATGACTATCATATTTTCGAGGTACAGAAAGCCCTAGGAGTATGAGATTGCAAGGGTATTCTGTCCTATGCCCCTAATTGGGGTGCATCCGGCAAATTCCGACCATGGTGAGAGGGGCATTTTCCTGTTTGCGTATCAGTTGAATGACAGTATTTAGACTCTGTTAAGCATTTATATATCACATAAATGTATTTTAATTAAACTGAGCCTGAATAATCCATGTGCAATGCAGAATTTTACCCAGCTTTCAAAGCTGACAGAGCTGCCACCGCATTGGGAATGATATTTTCCCACAGTTTTATACATCCAAGTATGCATGGGTGCATCCAGCCAAAATAGGCTGCACGTGGGTCAGGAGGCAATAGTAAATCATTAAATATTATTTTTCTGGGCTGCGATTTTTTTTTCAGGCCCAAGCAACGAACACCGATCCAGTGCCCGTGGACCCTAACTTGGCAGCCATACGGCAACAGTTTCTGGACCTAGCTAGGGCTGGCGAGACTGCTACAAGGGATACGTATAATTAGGAATCAAAAAGTGATGGCATCCCTACAAGATACGTATAATTTGACATTACTATAGTTATAGGGATTTTTACAAAAGTCGCTCCACTATAGTTATAGGGAATTTTTGTAGCGAATGGACACTATAGCCTCTCCACTATGAAGCACCCTTTTGCTGAAAACAGCACTCCCAAGCTCACAAGGAGAACTTGAATCGGAATATTTGTTGAAGATAAGCCGTAGGTACTCTGGGAACCAGACCCACGCACTCGTGCACTCATCATCGTCATTGTATCACACAATATGGTCCATTGGTCAAACAACTTGATTAGTACCAGTGCCAATGCCAAGGGCATTGCAGAACCAGAGGCTCTTGTTCCGTTCAAGTTCCACGTGACAAAAAATTTCTTGACAGGTTATATAAGGAAGGAAAGGCTCTGCATTGATAAGGCCTCCCCCAAGTCTCAAGACCACGGAGATATTTCCCACGTGCTTGCATATTGCCCAGTGATGATATCATCACAAGTCACAGTCAGTTGAGAGAAGCAATGATGCTAGTCAGAGCGGGAACAAAGAGTGTCGTGCAAAATACAAAAATGAAATGGGTTCTGATTCATCATGCACATGGTTCTAAGTGTTTAATCATACTATGTTCATTTCACTCGAAGAGTCCACTGATGGACGTATACTTAGTGCCCTCCTAATTGCTGCTAAGTTTGGATCAATAGTCTCGACACTTGATACCTGTTGGATACCCGGGCCATTCCATGTTGGGGGGAAATCATTCATTGGCTGCAGATAAGATTATTTTGTCAACAATGCTAAACATCTGTGATTAACCACCCAACGACTACCATGGCCTAACCTGAATCAGTCTCTCTTCTTACGAGCCAAACCTCACTACTTACGGCCTGAGGACCAGATAAGTATTCCCGCCATTTCCCATCCAAAAGGACAACCTCGTTTACAAAGTGGCATCTTTATGGACCCCCCTTCTCACAATCGGTGTAGCAATGTGTTCCGCAACGGTCCCGATTCTTTCCCTTGAATCTCCGACCTTATTTTTAATCCCCAAATCTACTCCAGTCACAAAGTAGTTGTTTTTTACCGGTTAATGTTCAAGTCTAATCTATTACATTACAAACAAGAAACGAGAAAACATTTACATCCTGAGTAATAAGCAAATGCACAACAAAGCCGAGCAGAATGCTTACTCGGCGGCTTTGCTGCCAGCTCGCATTTTGCACCAATTCAGATCAAGGCCAGTTGAGTAATGCATACATGTGAACAAGTTCTTCACAATGCAATGCTCAAGGGCACACCATCGCATTCTAATTTGTTGGTGGAAAGTGGTTCGAGATCAGTCTATGACTGATACTCTATGGGGAAGGTGAACATGGCAATTTTAGTGAAGAGAGAGGTCACTTACTGTCTTGTGTGTTCTCTCTTATCACCTTCACACTCTGGCTCACCTCTCTCCTGTCACTGCATAAAGGACACTTGTCTGATAATGCATTTCTCGAAATAATCCTCCCATTCATAGAGAACTCAACTTCATTGGCATGGGAGGAGGTTCGTTTGCGCATACCGGTACCAAGGAAATATTCCTGGCAGTGTTCGCCGAAGACAGCGTTTGCACTGGCCTGGCATTTTCATGAATCATGCAGATTAGCTAGCACCACGTTCTGAATACGATGTTTTCTGTGACCAAAAAGTTAGCATCGACTTTGGTTTGCCAAAGAAAGGAGGAAAATGAGAAACTAAGGAACATTGGAGGTCTCTCAAGGGATATCTGCCTTTTTAAAGCGGATGGTGTCATTGTGGATGAAACACGATGTAATGTCAGACAGCCTTGATCTGAGCCGAGACTTACCAAACCATAAAGGTTGAGCGAAGGAAGCCCAATTCTGAAATAAATACTAATAACAAAAGAATTTAACATCAACGATGCTACCAAAAATGACCTGCAGGACAAAGGAGCATTGAGGCACAGAGAACATCTGCTTTTCAAGCAGATAGTGCCCTTGCGGTCGATGGAAATGCGTGCAGGGTCAGACAGCTTCAATTTGCATGGTTGCGGTCTACCTCCACTTCCTAGCCCTTCCCATGTTTTTTCTCGTTTGAAATGACCTTGCAACACAATTTCATCTTATCCATGCTGGGCCAAAGATATCATCTATATTGATACCCACCGCTTACCCTGCCCTCCTCCTCAACACCCTCACGCAGCTCGTCTGCGTCTCTGGTGTGAACCGCTTGACAATGCAGGTTAATTCACTTACCGTCACACTCGTTGAGGCTCTACCGTCCATTTTGTGCACAAATGTCCTGTAGTATCAGGGAATGGACTTGTGTACAAATCCCTGTAACTACAGGATGCAAGATTTGTGCACACATCAGGGACTGGCTTGTACACAAGTGCCCAGCCCATGCACAGCCACATCAAAGCTGTCACGCTCGATTTTTCCCACCCTTCCCTACACCCTATGCTCCGCCCTCCCGCTCATCATTGCCCACTCTGCGCTCTTTCCATTCCCCTTTTGTATTGGCTTTTATTTTTGGCTTGATCATAGTATCATCATACCAATTTGATGGGATCTCTGTGCCTGCAGACAGCCGCCATCCTTGATCTATCCAGCTCGATCCGATCTTCGACTGTCACTTGTGCCTCACCTCATCAACCGTTCAATCTTATATGTTGTTCTGAGGTCTCCAAAAACATGTCATGGTGCAGCTGCGTATACTCAACAAGAACATAGGTTAGAACTGGCCCATAAACCAGCTAAGCACCAACCAGTTGTATATACACTCGCCACGCTCTCATCATGGCTCTCTGTGAAATAGACACTCAGGTTATAGCAGTTCTGTTAGCGACCGATTACACAAACAAGATCAAACAACTAGGCGTGACTCGCACTTCGGTCAGGCGCCTTGTGTTGCTCACAGGTTTATGTGCAGGGAGCTATCGCTTAGTTGAGCGAGAGTGAGTTCAGACTAAGTTATCGGGTGAATAAACTTTAGTTCGAGACTGAGGTTTAAGACCTGCAGTCGAGCTACTTAAATACAGTTTGGGTCGTGCTAAATATACTACAAGTGTCTGCAACGGTACGGTAAACGTACTGAACCCGCATGGTAGAATGCGATCAAGTCCGGAGAATTATCATAGCGAGATTACGAGAGAGCCGATAAGATAAGATAGAGCGCGAAATCGTAATATTACCCCCCTGTTAAGGCAGTCGTCCCGACTGCAATGTAGTTTGGTTTTGGAAGGTAGGCTCCTACAAGCGAGGGTGCGTTTGGTTTTACCAGGTATTCTTGTATTGCCTGTACCAAGGGGTGGTCGACTTCTGACTCGGTTACCGACTCTGTTTCTGACCAGGAGTCGGATTCGTCTCCTCCCTCCCACCAGTCTGCAGGTGGTCGGGTAATGAACGAGACTTGTTCGAAGTCTTCGATAGCATCCCTGGCGTTGTCTAGGTCTTGTTCGTCTACCCAGGAGTTTTCCTCTCTTGGATATCCCTTCCATTTTACGAGGTATTCGATTCCAGTGCTTCGTCTTCTTCCTCTTCTGCGGGGGGCTCTTTCCCTTCGATCTACTATTTCTTCCACTTCATATTGTTCTTGTCCGTCTACTAGGTCCGGTGGTGGAGGCAAGGGCTGTATTTGGATTGGGAACTCCGGCAGGTGATACGGGGTGAGAAGGTTTTCGTTAAAGCGATCGTGGATCTTCCAAGCGGAAGGGAGGCGCAATTTATATGCGGAGGCACCATGTTTGGATAACACTTCGAATGGTCCGACACATTTATCTCCTAGCTTCTTCATTGGTCGAGGAAGATGTAGGTTCGTGGAGTCCAACCAAACTTTGTCTCCTGGTTGGTACTCTCTCGCCGTTCCTTGGTGCTTGTCATATTGTTTTTTCATCGTCTCTGCCGCCTTCTCCAGGGCTTTAGCGGTTTGCTCGTGGATTTTTTGTATTTCCGCTACGAAGTCCCTTGCTGCAGGGTTGGTGCCTTCTTTTATTGTGAGTGGCGCAAGATGAGGTTTTTGGCCGTGATTGATTTCGAAGGGTGAATAACCCGTCGCAGAGTGTTTCCGGTTGTTATGTTGGAAGGCCGCAAGCGGTAGCCATTCGCTCCAGTCATTTTGTCTATGATTGATGAAGATACGAAGGTACTTTTCGATTTCCTGATTTGCCCTCTCGGTTTGCCCATCGGTCTGTGGGTGATACGCCGTGGACGGGTTGCCTTGAATATGCAGCATCTCATAGAGTTCTTTCATGAATTTGGACATGAATTGGGGTCCCCTGTCCGAGATCACCTTTTGGGGCATTCCGTGTTTGGCCCAGACGTGATCTCTAAGGATCTTTGCCCATCCTGCCGAGGTCAGTTCAGTGGAGCATGGTACAGGGATGACTTCTTTGGAAAATCGATCCACGATCATGAGGATGGCATTGTACCCATTTGAGTTGGGTAGTTCACCGATCATGTCCACCGTGATGTGCTCCCATGGTCGCGTAGGTACGGCGTGTGGGTGTAGAGGTGCTCGTTTCTTTTGAGTGTTCGTCTTAGTCCTTTGACAGGCTTCGCAGCCTTTCACGTATCTTTCCACATCGTTTTTGAGTTTCAGCCACCAATACTCTCTTTGCACCAGCTCCTTGGTCTTTTCAATTCCGGGGTGCCCAGTGGTAATGTGGTCATGATAGATGGCGATTAATTCCCCTCGTAATTTGGCGTCTCGAGGAACATATAGCCGTCCATCATAATGCAGTAGTCCATCCTTTTGAACTATTCCCCGGGGATGATGAAGGGATGCTTCGATCCCTTTGTCCCATCGAGTATTGTCCCTCAACGCCGTTCGGATGCATTTGTGGATTTCCTCCTCCCCTGGCATTATCAAGGCTCTGAACATTTCCGGCTTGAGTATTATCACTTCTTTATTGTCTTCTCCCCCTTGGTCGTGGTCCGCTCTTCTGGATAGTAGGTCTGCCTTCTTGTTGGCCGTTCCCGGTTTATGGTGTAGCGTGAAATGATATTCCGCCAACTCGGTAACCCATCGTGCTTGCCTTCGGTTGAGCTTTTGGGGTTTGCGGAAGTACTGCAGGTTCTGATGATCTGTCCAGATCTCAAATTCCTGATAAGCGCCCATTAGATAGTGTCTCCAGTCTTCAAGGGCCAGCATGATCGCTAGGAGCTCTTTGTCGTAAATTTCATAGTTTCGTTCCGTGACCGTTAAGGCTTTGGATAAAAACGCCACCGGTCTCCACTTTCCTTCTTGTTCTTGTGATAGAACCGCCCCTATTGCTCCTTCGCTTGCATCCGCTTCCACACGATATTTTCCTGTTCATGTGGGTATGGCTAGTACTACCTCCTCAGCTAGCTTCCTTTTGATCTCTTGGAACGCACTGTCTTGGGCTGTTCCCCACTTCCACTCGGTCTTCCCCGTGAGCTGAGTTAGGGGTCATACATGTTTGCTGTAGTCACGTATGAACCTTCGGTAGAAGTTGGTGAACCCCAAGAACAATTGTAGCTCTCGTTTCTTGGTGGGTTGGGGCCATTCTGTGATTCCTTTGACCTTTATGGGGTCCATACGGATTGCGCCTTGGCTAATGATTACTCCGAGGTATTCCGTTTCTAATACCTCGAATTCACATTTTTCCGCTTTTAGGAAGAGGTTATTGGCCCAGAGGATGGCTAAGACTTCTCGTACGACCTCCCGATGTTTGTCCTTGTCCTTTGTACAGATCAAGATGTCATCCAGGTATACTGTGACATCTCCCCTGGCGATCTGTTCTTTGAATAGGTCATTCATCATCCATTGGAAGGTTGCGGGAGAATTGGTGAGTCCAAAAAACATCACCATTGGTTCGAATAATCCTCGGTTTGTTCGAAAAGCGGCTTTCCACTCATCTCCCCCCTTGATCCGTACATTGTTATACCCCCATCTTACGTCTAGCTTGGTGAAATACTTGGCGTCCTTGAGCTGATCCATTAGTTCCCCAATGAGTGGAAGGGGATATCGGTTTTTAATGGTCATCTCGTTAAGTTTTCGGTAATCTTGTACAGGCCGAAGTTTTCCATCCTTCTTTTTGACAAAAAAGAAGGGGGAAGCCATTGGGGATTTTGAGGGTCGGATCCTTCCGGATTCTAAGTTCTCATCCAAGAACTTGTCCAGTTCTTCTTGTTCGACTGAATTGAGCGGATAGACTTTACAGTCTAGACTTGCGTTCGCGTTGGGGGTGAGTTCGATGGCATGGTCCCATGGTTTTCGTGGTGGTAGCTCATCAAAGTTTTCCTTAGCGAAGACGTCTCTATATTCCCGATATTGCTCCGGTACTATTTCCTCGAACGTCTTTGCTTCTTTGGCCTGGTTTGCTTTGGCGGCTAGCTCGTTGGCTTTACTTCCCATGGCTCGAACATGAAGGGCTTCTTGAAAGTCTATCACGAGGATAGTGTCTCCCTCCTCTACCTCAGTTCCCCATTGCTGTTCTGGGTCCTCATCGGGGAGAAGGAAGGGTATTTTACAGCAGGAGCATCGAGTTAGTGTTACAGCTCCCGTTTTCCAATTGATGATAGGGTTATGTCTTTTGAGCCAGTCGTGTCCTAGGAATAGTGGTACGTTCCCTAGGTCCACAACGGCTAGATCGATCTTTTCGTGATGGTCTCCTATCGTCATTCGTAGTTCCACTACCTCAGTGATGTCTCCTCCCTTGTTTCGGCTGCCGTCGGCATTGTATACCACCTGTGCCTTGGGTAACTTTACCGTATTCATTTGATGCTCCCGTACAAAGGTTTGGTTTATGCAGCTCCCGGTACATCCACTGTCGACTAGAGCGTTGACTGCTCGTACTTGGCCGGTATCCAAGGTTTCGAGTTGTACCTGAATGTTAACGCTCCGTCCTTTTTCTCCTCGAATATATTGGGGGGGCACCCGTAGGTCCTCCATATTTTGTAAACACATTTCCCGCTGCCTGTAGGTTTCCTTTGAAGAACCGATGAGGTCTAGGACCAGATCCTCGTCTACTTCTATGAGGCGTCTGGGGTGTATCCACATGCGTAGAGTGGTGAGCTTCCCTTCCATCGTTTTTTCTTGCCTCATTTTCCTTCTTACCCACTCGGCGCTATGTGGTTTAAGCCACCCTTTATCCCACTTGTCGTCATAATATTCCTCTTCTAGTTCGGTTACCTCATAGTCGTCCAGGTACTCCTCAGTGTGGATCACCGGGTCTTCCCCTCGGGTCTTGATACTTTGTTGGTAACTGTAATCGTCTTCCTCATCGGGCACTTCTTCGAGAGAAACGGTTTTTTTATTGCAAGTAGGAGAAGCACATAATGGTCCCACCGACCCGCCCACCGGGGAACACGAGCCCCCGGTGCCATTATGTGTTAGTGATGAAGGGGGTAGACGTACCGTAAAGGGCTGTGAAGGGATGGGGTCCCCGGTCGTCTGGACTGTTCTTTGCGGGGCAGCGGTTTTCTTGCTGGGGATTCGCGTTCCCTCTTGCGGCTCCGTTCCACGATGGGGGCAGCCGGTCACTCGTGGCTGGCGCGTACATTCCGCCCCCGAGTGGGGTTCTTCACTGCTCGCCTTGGGCTCGGCCGCTCTTCCTCTGTTCCCCGCGCCGTCATCTGCCCCCGACGGAGTGAGGTTGATCCCGAGTGTCCCGCCGCCTTTCGCAGGACTAGCTGCTTGTGCTTTCGCACCGGTGGCCAAGGATCTTGAGTGGGGTTCTTCTTCGAGCATGGTGGGAATCCCCTGTACACCGTTCTTCTTTATATGTGACTTTGTAATTTCATTTTGTGATAGCGTGAAAGTTTTGTCATTGCCTTGAGATACTACATGCGGTACATTAGTCCGACCTGCGGGGTTCTGTGACGCACCACTAAATGAAATTATGTCCTTAGCCGACGCGCGTTTGTCGCTTACGCCGCCGGCTCGTCTTTTACCTCCTCGATCTTTGATGTGGAGGCTTCCCCTTCTTCATCCTTTAGTACTTGCTGATACATTGCGCGGATTTGAGCTCGAGAGAACTTGGGCTGGTGCTTGACGAGCCAGGTGCTTTCATCCTTGGGGCACTTGTTGTCTTGCTTCCTATGGCCTTTGTGACTGCAGCGGAAGCATTGCCCTTCCTTGTGCAGTCGATCTATCTCCATAGGCTGCCCTTGGCCCCCATACGTGGTGCCCATTCCTGTCTTCTTGTCACCCTGGGAATTCCTGGGGTTCCCGGCTTTTCCCGTTCCCTTGTTCTGCTGACCCTGCGTTCCTTGGTTTCGGCCCGCGTCTTCAGCTAAGCCTACTCGGTAGTTATAGTCCATCTGCTCCACCCTGAACTTCCATTCCGCATATGTTCGGGGTAGGGCAGTACCGGTAGCGTGTATGGCGGTTTTGACGTTCTTTCGAATAGCCGGTTTGAGTATCTCGATCATGTATTCCTCATTATGGCGTTTGCCAGATTCTTTGGCTAAACGTTCGAAATCCCGGAAGAATTCCTTGGCCAACTTGTAAGTGTTCTGTCGGATACGTTTGAACTCCTGTAGTTTGAGTTCCACCTCGGCGTTGGTTCTGAACTGATCTTCAATTGTTTGCCGGAATACGTGCCATGCGGGATATCGCAGGTATCCGCACGTTTCATCATAGTATTCGTCTCTAGCATGATTCCACCAATGCAATGCTTTGTCTGTGAGTCGAAAGGTGCAGAACACCACCCTGTTAGGGTTTTGTCCATGCGCGTTCATGGTGAACTGTTGAGGGAATACGTTGAAGTAGTCTTCGCACTGGTTAAGGAATCGGTCTACGTCGCTTGACTCTCCTTTGAACTTCTCGGGGGGATCCGCTAGCTGCGGTTTTACTTGTCCCCAGGGGTTCGTGTTTGCCACCCCAACTATGAATGGTGGTGGCGTGTTGGGTGGTTGGACAGGGTCGGTGGGGATAGGGATTGCTGCCGGACGCGGTAATGATCGTAGTGCTGGGTTATGATGCGGGGATAAAGGTCCTTGCGGTGCGGGAGGTGGTACCACGGGGACTGCTGCGCCTGTGCTTCCTGGTGTTCCTGCTGCTGCGAATAGCTGGCTAGGGTCAACGTACCCTGTCCTTCGGAGAATGGATAGGTGGCTTAAGTCCACCGTGCTTCCGCTGGACGTTTCTGATGGTGCTGGTACCTGGTATCTGTCTCCGGGGTCCGTGTAGTCGTCTGGGTGTACTTGGTTCCATAGAATATTTGTGTGGAACACGGTTTCTCGGTAAATTACCTGGGCCCCGGTTTGTGAATTCTTCTCCTTTTGGAAGTACCTTCCTTGCGGTGAGCTGTTCCATGACAGCTCCCACGGTAACTTCTTCTCTGTCCATCGTAGCATTTCCAAATAGGTCATATTTTCTAGCTCGGCCTCAGTAGGTTCCCGAGCTAGATCCTTCCACGAATTCTGGAATGACATCCTCGTCTCCATACTCTCCGACTCGATGCTGTTGTCGTAAATCGAAGTCTGCCCTATTCCAGGGTTCTCATAGATTTCTCCTTCTTCTAAGTCTGATTGGTCAGACTCGTTCGAAAGGCTCCGTACTTCCTGTGACGATACGGTTCCAGTTTCAAATGATTCTTGCCCACTCGTTGACCCTGAGTATGACCTGATCGAAGTCTGGTCTTCGGGGTCTATCCCATACCCAGGGTGCAACGAAGGGGATAGGGGCTGCGTGGGGGTGTTCGGGTGCAAGGGGATAGATGGCGTATGGGATGACTGAGGTGGGGGCTTCAATTCCTTCGTACATGAGCCATGCGTCGGCGTAGTCCTGCAGCTGTCTGCATACATTGCAGCTGGCGTCGGCGTCGTACGTGGGTCCGCAGTTGTCGAGCTCGGTAGTTGCTTCCCCGGCCCGATCGTTGACGATGATTGGGGTGTTTGGGCGGGTGACGAGGTTGAGGTAGTTGTCTTCGTCGTCTGATGGGTCATTGCGGGTGTAGTGGTAGCCCCATGTTTCTCCCCTGGAGTCCAGTCTTGGAGGGGACCAGTTGTTGCGTGGCCCTGGGAGCTCATCGCTGTCGTAGTCCTCCTCTGAATCGCTGCTTTCCTCATTTGAACTGCTTCCAGTTCCATCTTCAGCCTCTCTTCTTTCTCCCAGATGGTATCTAAGCCCTCGCTGATAGACGCGCTGCCCGTCTGAATCATACCCAGGGTTGGCGGCTGAGTTTTCGGTTGAAGTGGGGGAGGGGGCGTTCCAGGGGTCACTTCCTTCGCTTTCCCCTTCGCTTTCTTCTTCGGTAATGGGAGAGAGAACACGCTGGTCCACCCCTTGTTCATAGATTCCCTGCTCTTCTTCTTCTTCAATGACTGGGCCTCTTTGTGTGGGCCATCCTTCCATCTCGGCGCTGGACTCACTGGACTTGTCTGAGTCGGAGTCTTCTGTGATCCACTCGTCGTCGGTAATGAAGATGAAATGGATAATGGGTTCGGGCCTGTTGTCAACGTAGTTGGGAGGGGGTGTGTTCGGTCGTCTAGCCTCCGGGTTGGGGGCTTCGACAGGGATAGTTTCTTCGGAGACTGGCTCCTGGTTTTGTCGGTATTCGTATCCATATAGGAATGCGAGATAGGCTACGGCAATAAAGCCTTGTAGTCCAAAGAGGTCGGTGAGGTACTGTTCGATGGGGTTCATTCGTTACTGTTCGACAATGTGGTTGTTGTTGAAGAGTAAGAAAGTCTCGAACTAATTGTTAGCGACCGATTACACAAACAAGATCAAACAACTAGGCGTGACTCACACTTCGGTCAGGCGCCTTGTGTTGCTCGCAGGTTTATGTGCAGGGAGCTATCACTTAGTTGAGTGAGAGTGAGTTCAGACTAAGTTATCGGGTGAATAAACTTTAGTTCGAGACTGAGGTTTAAGACCTGCAGTCGAGCTACTTAAATACAGTTTGGGTCGTGCTAAATATACTACAAGTGTCTGCAACGGTACGGTAAACGTACTGAACCCACATGGTAGAATGCGATCAAGTCCGGAGAATTATCATAGCGAGATTACGAGAGAGCTGATAAGATAAGATAGAGCGCAAAATCGTAATAAGTTCATTTCAATTCAACGAAAACATTTCCTTTGAGATGTATTAGAGGTTAGAGTATATCTCATCTACCTCTTGACAATCAGTTACGAGTGCTGATGGCTCTCCAATTTTGTGTACAGATGGCTCACCTGCCTTGTGCACAAATAACCCGCAATCTTATGGCTTCTCGCTGTCCATGGGGGGGCTTCCTGGTTTGTGTACAACTGTGCCTTCTTCCACTGTGAGCTCTGATAGGTCTCTGGCTCTGTACAGATGGCTCTCCTGCACTGTGCACAAATGCCTTCAACTGTTATTATTTCCCACTGTGCACAAGGAATCCTCCTGACTTGTACACAAATCTGCCTACATTGTACACAGGTGAATGGCCTGCATTGTGTACACCGAAAGCCTGGTGCCACATTATTTGGGTAGGTCCTTTTTGGATATATATTGCCCTGCTGGAGCTGTTGCTCGTCCATCTAAATGCCATGCCCCTCACAGAACAGTTGTCTGATACCACAGCCATCCATGCTACCGATGATGATCCAACATCTGCTGACAGTGACCAGCTTGACATGAGATCACTTTTTGACTTTGAATCTTTGTTTGACGATTTTTCTACCCCATTCTCACCGTTTGTCTGACACTTCTGTACTATTCACCTTATTGATTACTTTGCCTTGTTCAGGACCATGCTCTTCTATCATCCCTACAACGATCTACACACCCTCAAAGTGTAAGAGTATATAACTATGCTGTTTTGATTACTCTTGCTCACTCTTTATCCAGCAGAATCATTGGAGTCCTACGCATCCCTGGACTCTATGAATACGCAATCCGGCTGGAATATACCCCTGAACAGCGGCTCTGGCTTGCCAATTGAGGTCCTCGATTCGAACGTGCTGTTCGCCAGAACCGGATCCGCTCCTTTTTCCGGCGCATCTGGCATGAATGGTTTGTCGAATGGCCCATTGAACGTGGTGCTACACAAACAGCCAAGGAGTACAAGCGGATGAGGGCAGATCAGGAACAAAGGAAAATTGTATGTCTTGTTCTGTCCATCTCGACTGTGCTGCTTATGTTTAACTACCCAGGAAATCTTTACTTTGTATATTATGGGCCTCAAGAATCGCTGGGTTGAGAATGGCCCACCGCCTGAAAATTGGACCCTGGCAGGAGTGTTCGCAAAGCTCAATGAGCTCGAGGATATGATCATGCGATGGTTCAAGGAAGTCGAACATTATTTTGTGGAGGTGGAGGAGCACTGGAATCTAGAGGATCTACATATCTAGACTTTGAGTTCATGTACTACACTGCGTGAAGAGCACAGATAAATCCTTTCAGTTACATTTGAATGTTAATACAAAATGGTAAAGAAGCGGTACAAGTAGTACAAGGAAGATATTATTGGAAGCCCGAAGAACGTGGTACCTATGATCGATGGCCATGCAAGTCAAGATCCATTGTCGGATCAAAGTCAACTGAAGGTGCTGGCAAAGAGGCCAATACTTCGTTCCATCGAGTTGCCGCACTTGCACTAAGGTCTGACCAGAGAGTGGCCTGCCTCAGTGCATATGCTTTTGCTCCTGGTAAATCTGTGCAAGTGGCTCGGCCCTTCCACATGCCACTATAATATTGGAAAGTGACTTGAACCCAACAGATCTCCTCTGTCAGAAGATCGCACTCCTCTTGCCATCGCTGAGCATGCATGCAGGACTTGCACCATTCAATGTGCAACGCTTGAACAAAGGCATGTCAGTACGTGATTACTATTTCTTTGACTTCAAATTGATTCACCTTCTTGTAGTCCTTTCTCGCCTCCCTGGAGGTTTGTCTTCCATATCCATGACAACGTACGCTGTCCCTCCGAGGTCGTCTCATTATATGAATCCAAACCATGGACATCTTCCGCCTTCAAGGGAGATAGTCCTGCCTTCCACTCCTTCTGACCTAACGCTGTAGATACCGCTTCCAAGGCCATGTAAACCTGCCTGTAACATGCAGCATCTGCTTGTATTTTGGTCTCCACCCTATGCATCAGCACATTTGCTTTGGTCCCATAACACTGTCCATGGGAAAACCTTTGGCGCCATATCACCAGATACGATTTCAACAGTAGGTGATCATGTAAAGTCGCTAAGGTATCATGTGCCTGGGCAAGACGCAACCGGCGCTCATCGTTGATGACGGTGTTTTGAATGTTGGTTTGTACAGCGTTGAGTCACAGTGCATGAGAAGGAAGGTATAAAGGTATCTTGGAGGTATGGACTTCAACACCTGGAGCACGACGATCGTCATCCCTAGCACATAGTAAAGTAGTTCTTGGCATGTACACCTTCTGTACATCAATCCAAGCTTCGATCTTGCGAGAAATGCAGTTGGCTTGTTGTTGAACTCTAGTATGTTGGAGATTGGTCGAGTGTGCTCCAAGTACAGCCATATCATCGACCAGTCATACCCTTAAGATATTGTCAGACAAGGGACTTCAAGACGTGCTGGACAACATACTGTGCTTCTTCTAATTGCAGACCCTGAGCGATGAATTCGCTAGGACTAACATCATGGTGAATTTCAATCTTGGTTTCCTGCTTTTCTTCTCTGACCAACTCAAGGCATACTGCATTTTCAGTGACAGCTTAATTTCACATTACATGAGCAAAAGTGGTATCGGCAAGATAGAAGACTTACAATGTAAAGTTGGGGCAAAAGGATTAGGCTGTGAGCAATCCTGCTCCCAAGTTAACACCATAGAGCACCACTGGATGATGGCATCTGCATGTTTGCTTTGCAGAGCATCTTCATAACTTATAAATTCAGCTACATGCTCCACACGTGCTTTGAACGCATCCCGAAATTTTTCACAGAGTGTCTGTGCTGTTCATGTTCATCAACTGAAATGTCGAATATGGTAGCAGAGAACAACGTACCCATGATCACAATTTTCCGCCAATTGTAGTCCCCAAAATGGTCATCATGGGTATCCTGACGTGATCCTGGACCCATTTCCTTGGTGCTATTTGCCAAGGCATTGGTTGCAGCCCATGTTCTCTCGGGTGCTTCTCCATCTGTTCATCCTACTTTCGCTGAGAAGTTGAAGGAAAAGTTGTTGCGACACTTGAGGATATGCGCCAGCAAATGGAACTTTGGCACAAGATAGAGTATGTTGTGCTCCAGTTGGCCAGGTTGCAGATCCATTGGATATTTGCTGATACGTACAAAAAGGTTCTTGTGCCACTGGCATGCGATATTGTATGAAATCACAAGGTCAGGTGGCATATCACAAGTCAGGGTTGACAAGACGAAGTAGTCCATGTTGATGTACCTAGGCAGGACCATTATGAGTACTTGGATCCTTCATATGGAGACCAGACATACCTTTCACCCTTCTGAAGATCACCAACAGATAAAGGGCACTTCATATCGTGGCGACCACATACTACAGCTCCGACACCAGTTGCTGCCACCTCTTGACCTCCATGGCTATTGGCCAGCTTGACGGCATCGTGGTTGTTGCAAGTGCTTTTTTCTTCTGCCAGGATAATTTTGCCATACATCTCAAGAAACAACCAAAAGGAATTTTCCTTGACAAAGTAACCATAGCCACGGTTCAAACTCGGGTCATTATCTTCATTTGATACGTTCAGGCAGCAGAGCTGAAAATTGGCATCAACTGCAAGAAAGAGGCGATACAGCCAATGTTTTCCTCTGGAATCTGATATTAACACTGTGCCATGATACTTCTCGATACACTTACAGGTTTTCGTTCCAACCACGGGGTAGATTCACATGAGGATGGGGACAGGCAGGACAACATAGTACCAATTCACCAGGCCTCGTCTCTGCAATCCCACCAGGTTCATGGCCACGGCTGAAACGTTTCAAAGAGCACAAGTGATGCCACTCGCACATTATCCATAGGAAGGTATCATACCGATCCTAGTGTCATGGTGAGATGTGAGAAAAGAAGCATGGAAAGGACAGACATACTGGGGGTGTATATAGTCCAGTGTTATCTGAGAGGCATGCCAGTGTGTGATAAAACTCGTATGCAGAAACCTTGGACATGAAAGACAAAACTTGAAATAGGTGGAGAACATGAAATGTGGCAGCCGTTTGAGGATAAATTGTTGTCGTGGGCCACAGGCGGCTCCTAAGTAATTGAACCTGTTGCTCAATGGATTGTGTACAGTTGCAAAATCCCATCTGCACTGTATGAATACCATCAACATCAATTACCACAAAGGATTTGACGATGGCTGGAAGAACACATTTCTGGCCAAGTCGGTGACCTAACTGTATTACTAGGCCGAGGTTCGCCAGAGTCGTTCTTTTGAAGTAGGTACCTGTCCATTCCTGAAAATGGCTTGTAAGCATAGACTTGGCCAAGCAGAATTTTCACGTTACCTCAACTTTGTGAAAAGGCATCGCCCAATGACCATCCACGGTGCAGCTAGCACAAAGCATTTGTCCATCAAAACAAGAGACACAACGATATTAGCCTTGATCAGCGTGACAAACATGGCACTGCTCAATTCCTGAGGCTGGTGCCTCCAAACATAAGATCTCTGCCATGAATGCCTCACACTGGGATGTCCATACTAAAAGTGGGTGGTCCTAGTTAAATTTCAGCCACAAGTTCTTGAGGTATAAAGCTTCCACTTATGCCTAAAGGCCTAGGATGCTGCACTCCTTCTTCCACACCATGGGCGACCTCCGCAGGAGTGGTATAGTCTGGGTCAAGGAAAGAAAGCCCAGAGAGACCAGCGAGTAATGAAGAGGTATCATAGAAAGTAGGTTCTGGAGGAGGCAAAGGAGGATCTTGTGTATTCATGGCAGAGATAGGTCCTGGCTGTATCGCTATGGCAGTTGTTCGCACACTGATGCCGGAAGAACCGACTTGAGAGGAATAGTCCATGTGATGGTGATATGTCTGTGAGGAGCGAGGGACACGAATACGAACTTCCTCTTCATCGCTAGCTTCATCAATGATGTCCACTGGTGCATGGCCACCCTTTTTTCTGCGATTATAGTTCATGAGAGTAAGTTGTGCAAGTGGAGGGACCAGTGCTGCTTACAGAGAACTCATTTGGAAAGGATTTTAATCTCCTGCACGACTCTGCCAGAAAACAACCAGACATGAAGACAGCACTTGATAACAGCTCTTAAGCTCAGGAAACCAAGACCACCGATGTATAGCCAGATTTTATCCGAGAGGACCGCATATTTGGAAGAGATTTTAATCTCCAGTGCAACTGTGCCAGAAAGCAACTGGACATTAAGATGGCAGTTGATGAGAGTCCAAGAAACCAAGACCACCGACATATAGCCAGATTTTATCCAAGAACACTGATTTGGTCCGAGCAGTCAAAGAAGAAGAGGAAGAGTCCCATTTAGGAAGACCGAAGTATGTTTCACGTGTATGTCAAACATATGGTGAATAACAGAAGGTAACAAATGGTACTATTTAAAACTCATTATCAGACAGCCTGCGCGGTTTGGGAGTTCTTTCACTCCTCCTGATGGAAGCTCCTAGCATCTCTTCCTCCTGCCCTCTGCCTTCATCGGTTGTTGTCTCTGCCCCTTTGGCTTCCAATATGACATGCTTCGCTGTGTTCTGGTTTGCAGACCTTCGTGATAAGCCTGCCACGTAAAACGGGTTCCAGAATTTGAGTGATTGAACAATCATGGCAAGATCCTGTGGGTAGGTCAGTGTCGAGTTGGAGAAACAGAGCAAACATTGATAGGCCTACATTTTGGCGACATGCGTTCCAATAGGCACAAGCATCCTTATCTAGTGGATCCGGATGGTGGAGATCATTTCGAAATCAGTCATGCCAGACCAACCAAAGCTGCAATTGGAACTGAGCATAGGCCTTGGGATTGGTATGAGTGTTTTTCTTTACACAGTGATACTCAAGGAGATAAGGTTGCAGGAATTGTTTTTGGGTCTTGGTGATGGGTGGCGGAGACCTGTATTAGCTCAATAAGTCCAGTGTTCTCCACCATGAACAAAATACTCACATTATGCTCATGCTTAGGTGGTTGCGAATTGTGATAACAGACGGTTTGGTTTTTGTCTATTTAACTCATTGTTCACCTCTTTATAAGGATGTCTCATGCAGACATTTGTACAAGGGTGTATTCTGTCTTGTGCGTACAAGTAACTTCTCTGACCGGTGTACAGACCTGCGACCCAGCCCTGACTTGTGCACAAACACCACCGGCTACTCAGATTAGCAGTCTTGCCATGTCGGAGGATGAATTCATCTTGCACCTCCCATCGAATATGGTTACGCTGCATAGAGACTCCCCCGCTAAGGCAGATGAGCACCGAGAGGCTCATAATGCAAGCAGCCGCCATAGCTATGCCAAGTAATTCATATGCATGACTGCTTTTACCAGTACTCAATATATCCCAGGAATCGCCACTTAATTAATCAACGACGGCAAGACACGTATCGCTGGCAGAAGAAGCACCAAGTCAATGCAAAGTGAGTACCTTTGTAACTATCATATGCTCTGTGCCAACTAACAACCTTGTAGATCCTTGGAGCCTCTCATTCGAAGGGCCACACATCTGATTGACATTGAAGTTAATAGCAGGTATTCCCATGCACAGTACATTGTCTATGCTCTATGCTCTACCCCCATGAACGCTGTCTCTACAGGTGGAGTCCCCAATTAGCTGAGGCGATGGGCCAAATCGACTGAATCTCAGCCTGTTTCGGAATAATCACAAATGGATCACCATCAGGATATGCCAGCATGGTATATACAGAGTACATGGGAACACTGACCAAGAATCACCCCAAAGGGTATTGCAGCCTCCTCAATGATGCAGTCTTAGAGATCTCATGCCTCGAACAGTCTCTTCAAGAATATGAGAATGTCATACTCAATTGTGCGGGCGTGGGCAAGGAGATGAAACGTTATCATTTGGTCTGGGAGCCTATACGAACGTTGGTGGGTTGGCTGGAAGAGATGCTTTGTGAGGTGATGATCAGTCCAGAAGGATTGAGAGAGAAGTATAAAAGACGTGAGCTTGCTTTCAGGATGGTGAATTAGCAGATTTAGATTGTTGTAGCTACGTCAATAGAATCCTGCTGCCATTTCAACCTATTTTTGCCATACGCAAGCCTCAACTTCTCAGGACCATCAATAGCTACATGCCAAATATCCTCCAGCCAATGAACTAAACATCCAATGGGCTCTCCAGTGCAGGCCAATTTTTGCTGCCGCTCGCTGGAACTGTCGGATTGTAATGCCTTGGTGACAATCTCCGCATAATTCTTTTGCATTCAATATAAGTCATTGAGGGGATTGACAAACAGAGAGAGCTGGCCTTGCCGGCAAGAGTTGCTTTTGAAATAAAGTCACAAGAGAAGTTCAACATAGTCATGCGGTGTCCTGCCTTTAAGAAAGTCTTCAAACTCTTGTACAACGGCTCTCGCATCCGCCCTGTATTTTGGAAATGGATCTGGCAGAGGGGCAGGCTTGGGGACAGCAACAGACCTAGAATCTACCATTATTACCATGGAAAAATACAAACAAATGAGGGAACATACACAGAGTCAAGTTCATATTGATTCGTGTGATGTAGTCTCTTCAGGCAAGTCACCACTTTCACTTTGGTGGAAGTAGTTGCCTCATTATTGGAGGGCCCTGGCTCAGGTGCAATTCTAATGACATAGATAAGATAATAAGTCACAAAGTCGAACATCTGCCGCTTACCCTTGGCGACGATACATGGTCCTACGCCGAAATGAAATGCTGTCTTTATTTCTGAGTGGAAGCCAACGTCATCAAAAGTACCATAAGATGATGGACAGGCATGTACTTCGCATAATAGCGGTTACTCTTATCTCTGATGGCCTGCTGTTTGTCTTCAGGGGTGAGATATTTTCTCCAAGGTGCCATATGGACGTTGTGAAGAGGGTTCGCAAGGGAGCGATCAAGCTTACTCTCATGCCCGATTCGTGTTTTCATCTGATCATCTCACTGTATCAGCTCTTTCATCCTCTCAATCATCTCCTCATGTGGTATGCACTCTTATACACTGCTAGTTAAGACATATAGGTGAACGCCTGCCACTGATTGATTTTAGGACCCACCAACGTGTATTAACCTGGCACAATTCACTGTATTGGACCTCACCTGACCTCACTCACAGTCTAGTTCTTTTTGCTCTCTTGGTTCACCTTAGGACCGTAGCAAAGTCTGGTAGCATCTTCTGTATGCTATGAGAGCTTTCAAGTCGCTCCTGGAACATTTATATGCCCCCTTTAATTTCTAACTATCGTCGCAAGTGGAGTCTTCTATTTGGCATGCGTCCTGGTATGTTAAGGTCTTTTTCCCCTCTCACTTCAATATCTGACATCAGGTTAGTGTTTACCCTCTGATTTTTCCGTTGCACTACACTCCCTCTGACTTGTTGACTGAGCATTGGAGTTTTACAGTACTAGCCCCTGTCGATCCTCCCTACCACATGGTTGTGAAGGTATAAAAGGTCCAATTACCCTCCTTCTCATTCATGCCTTAACATGACACACTTATTCCTAGCCGACAAAGACGGTTGGTATTCCTTTCCCCTATGCCAACGTAGTATTCACTGACTTTCGTAGTTATTGCCAGTACCCATCTACCCAAGAACACATATGGATGCAATTCAAAGGCAACTCGATGTAAGTTCTAATTTCTGCTCGCTGTTGGCTGTTAGCACTTGTAGCTGAGTTCACTGCCAGATCGCCTGTCAAATTGACAGTGAGCAGAAGGCCTTCTTGTTGGATAACATTGACGCATGCATCGATGCTATATACACCAAAAGCGTGCAGACCTGGTGGAACGATTTTTTGCCACGCTACATTGTGCAGTTCCCAGACATGGTGCTGGATGAACAATCCTCAGGCAGTCGCTTGCACCGTTGGAGCATTGAGTCCCTGCAGCAGGTATGTGTATATTTTCTCTTCACAGCATTCTTTGCTTACACTGTCATGGCTAGCGACTGTCCCAGTGGACGGATACCCATGGATGCAGTGAGGCAAAGGTTGGGTATGCTTATGATAAGAGGGCCAACGTTACTCTCAGGACCATCCGTGAGGTCGCCGGTGCTTTCAGCGATGAACTCTCCGTCAGGCCAGTGTTACGATTTATTCATTTTTCTTTGTTTTACTCAGCGTGATTACTCATATGCGATCCATGCGGATCATTTCCCACAGTACTATTATTAGTATACCCATCTGTATTTAAGTAGAGCCTCAGCTGGTCTAAACCCCAGCTTCGGCTAAGGTTTAATCTACCTAACATCGAACTCCGTTCTTCGTGACTATCTGTCCCATCGACTTTCATCGCCTTTGACTTGCTAGAGCGTCTCCTACCGAAGTGCGAGTAGGGATCCTAGTACGATCTAAGTTGATAAGAGTTAGTGGCTAACATTTAGCCGAAGCTCGCTCAACGTTGCTCAGCATCACGCTGCCCAACATTTACTTCTTCATTATCCTCCTCTTGGTAGCCGATTGGATCCTTCCACTCGTACTACCTGACCCAATCCTTACTGTCATCCTTATAGTCCTTGTGACTACCCTCTTTGTTCTAGCGACCATCCCGGCACCACTACTGGCAGCCCTGCTTGTAGCAGCCTACGTTGGTCTCCTACGCATTTAAGGAAAAAACACGAACCCCTTCACTCTACTCCTTCAGCTCGCTTCTTTGTTAACAATTCTGTTGTTGACATTAACAAGCACCTCCGAAACTAGCGAAATCCTGTTGATGAATGGTTCAAACTACAAAACCGACCTCAGCCTGATTATTGCAATCCTCATCGTCCTCACCATACTTGCTGTCTATCAGCTTGCATGGTCAATCGTCGACTTACACCAAGGATAGATCCACTCACGGATGCCCTGGTCCGACGCCATTCCCGCCGTCTTCGCGACTTTTATACTCTTTTTCTTGTCCATTATTTTGTACCGACTACACCGCTGTTTTCAACAACAGAGGCAAGTCCGCGCACAACTCCCGTTCCACTACGTCCCCAGCACTCCCGCCTATCCTCCCCCAGTAATTCATATTCCCACGGCATCTCAGCAGACGATACAAGATGTCGAACCCACCGCCTCCGGGGGATCTGGAAGGTCCCTCTACGGATCGTCGCGACACAGCTCGCGATCCTCAGAGTTGAGCACCGACTCCTACAGAAGCGCTACCAATGAGTCAGCAGACTCAGTTGACATCACCGATACCCGGGGCATACTCCTCGACCGAGGAGACTCGCCCGTACCAGGTCTCTTCGACCAGTCTCCAGTCCAAGGCGAGTCAAGTACCGACGGAGCCCGAGGACAAGGCACCAGGCATCTGGTCAAGGGCAAAGAAATCCCTGACACCGAGTACGAAGGGGACGATCTCTCAGACTGGGAGAGGACAAGACTCGACGACCTCCTCAACGACCTCTACCCGAATACGGAGGAAGATGCGACCTATACCGGAGACAGCTTCAGTGGAAGGTCAGGAAACAGGTGGACAGATGCCGTCTGGGGAAGTGAAAGCAGAAGATACAGAGTCGCCCAGGAAGACAACTACGACAGTGATTCCGGAGAGCTTGCCCTTGGGGCCTCCGCCGCAACTACCTCCCGTGCAGATGGAGCGGGACCCATTCTTTCTAACTGGCCGACAAACAGAGGAACCCCCATCGGCTGGCACCCCCAGACCAGTTGGGTCTACGCCGAGCCAGGGGAAGAGGCTCCTGTGGCCGGAATCACGTCCCCGAGGAGCGTCCCTGTCCCCGAGCGCCCAGAGACCCCAACGCCCGCTTCCCCCATCACCAGGGCTGAACCGACGGATCAGCAGCTCTGGGATGAGTTCCCGGACTACGACGAGGAGGAGCTTGGAGCAATTGCCGGCGCCGGAGACCTCGCCCCAGTCCCCTTTACACCATCGGTCGCAGGGCAGGCATTCGCCGACCCCGTCCCTATCAACCAGCGTCCGTGACCACTTCTCTACCACACGCTCGTCGAGTCGCTCCAGCTCCCTCAGCATGCCCGGGAGTCCCCAGAGTTCGAGACCCAAATGGACCGAGCAAGAGCGGCAGACGCACGCACTCGATGTGCGGAAATCAATGCCCTCATCGGACCCGACGGCTTCTATGACCTCCCCGTCGAACCCAACGCCACCCAAGCCGAGATCAAGAACAGGCAGCGAGCGGCCGCCTCTCGATACTCCGGGCTTGCAGAGCGGGCGGGAACAGATCTCGAGGCTCACCGACGAGCCTGGCAGGCCTATGAGTCTGAGATCAGCGACCCTGACTCCGACATCGGGCGGTGGAAGAGAAACAAGGAGATCGATAGACTCGCCCGAGAGAGGAAGGAGGCTGAGGATGCCGAGTCGACCACCAAACAGTTCCCTCGAAACGGAGGTAATGACGGCGGTCCGAACCCTCCTGGTCCACCCTCTGGATCCTCGACCAACAATCTTTAATATACTCCCATGGCATGGGCTCTACGAAATAATGATGGAAGACATGGAGAAGGACTTCCAGTGGCTCCTCACGGAGGCGGGAGAAGATTACCGAGACGCGAAAACTATGGGGGACGTATACCTCATGAAGAACATCCTGGAGGTGGAGACATGGCACCGGGCTGCCCTGGTGTGGAACCTGGCGAACCCCGACCAACAAAAACAGGGGTGTGCGGCCTACCGACGACTGCAACCGATGCCCCATCCGCTCGAAACCGAAGAGTTCTGGGCGGGTGCAGGACCCGACGACCCGGAAGCAACATGGGAAGACCCGGGGGCATCAACCTCCAAAGGAAAAGAGTCGACGGTACCGAAACAGCCGCCTGTGCCGCCAAACCAACCACCGGGAGGATATCCGCCTCCGGACGATAATCATCATCTTCGCTCTCTCTCCAGGCCTCCCAAACCGCCGGCACCCCCGAACGTACCACCACCACTGGACCCAATCCCACTGTGGCAGTTAGCTCCTGGGGCCGTCAATAACCCGTGGAACGACGTCAAACCCAAGCTGGTCACGCAGCCAGAATACTTCTTTGGCGTATCATCGGATATCACGCGCTTCCTCCATCACTGCGAGGTATACTTTGCCATGTTCCCGATGTACTATACCATGAATGAGCAAGGGCAGAACCCTTACCGGGTCACCTTCGCCCAAGGGTATTTACGCGGAGAAGCCCAGCAGTGGTGGGTCGACCAATACTACCATTATCGAACACCGCAGGGGCATTGGAGGTTCCCCACATGGGAGGAATTCTCCCATGACCTAACGGTTCAGTTCCGAGAAGTAGCGGAGTTAGCCATATGGAAGCAAGAGTGGAAGAAGGTGTGACAGTCGGAGTTCAAGTCCGCGGTAGAGTTCTTCGCAAAGTTCGAACGTCTAGCCCACAAGTGCGAGGAGTTCGAAGACGAGAAACAGATGTTCGAGGCCGTAGAAGCGGCGATTAGGCCGATGGTGTGCAAAACGGTTATGCATGGGGACAATGAGCGCCCCACAACCTACGCACAATGGAAGGCACGAGTCCTTAGGATCGACGCCAATTATCGCTACGATGTGGCCCAAGGCCTCGCAGGTAAGCCCTCCTCAAACCCAAGCGGTTCGAGTCGAGGCAACCAAAATCAATCAAAGGGACAGGGTCCCAGTGGCGACAAGAAGGACGCCACGGGAACCACGTACGGGGGAGCAGGGCAGCCAATGGAAATCGACAAACTTCGGTCTGACAAGTGGTGCTTCAAGTGTGGGAACACCGGGTGGAGCCGAGACCATAAATGCCCCGCGGACAGGTCCAAGTGGCTTCCCATCAAACTCCCACCTCGCAAGAAACCCAACGTCGCCCGACTCCGCCAATTGCTCGCTGAAGCTGAAAAGGAAGAGTTGGGAAAGGACATGAAGGTCGAAGAGGTGAAAGAGGAGGAGTCGTCAAAAGACGAGCCGGCGTCGAAATAAGCGATTCGATGGTGTCGGCAAAGGACTTAGTTTCCCCTGGTGCACACTCATGTACTTCTAGTCGGACTTATACTACGCATGTAGGTACTCCGTATGATCAATATACCAATTTTTTCGCCGCGTTACCAGTCGAGGAAGCTAGGAACGAGGAATCGCAAAACACCCATGGCGTAGGAGGGGATTTCCGCCGTCCTATGCAGCCTGCGATGGACAATGAACCCCTAGGGGCCGGTCCACCTCAGACACCCCTGCTTGACCGAACGGGGAAAGAACTGGAGAACCCAGTCAGCGCCTCAGGTCAAGACAAGATGGATGCCAGACAGTGGTCGTCGTCGCCCCGGCAGGGAGAATCGGCCGACGACTCCGACAACAGGACCTTCCTGTCCAGATGTAGGCCAGGTTGTCCCTCTTGTCAGAAGCGGAAAAGCAGCTGAGGCCGGGACTCAAGGGGACCACCTACATTTAGTAGTGGCCTCATCTGCAAACGATGCCGACCCCCTTGACGAGCCGATATGTGTGCGTCTGCCTAGGGTTTCTGAGAGTACCGCCGGCGTTAGGAATGAGGTTAAGTACGGAATCACGGTGGAGGTTACAACGCCACGCACAAGCGCCCATGGCCAGGGCCGAACACAGGGCAGCGAGCCCTCCTCCACCAACTCGTCGGAAGGTGACCAAATGCCGCCGAGGGGCCTTCACGACCGGCCCGGTGACCAACTGCCACCTCGAGTCAAGAACCCCCCAGTTTCTATAGAAGAGGTCAAAGACGAAGAGGCCCACCTTCGGTCTGACATTCCGGTTAGCATGCCCAAGGGGAAGTCTCCCGTGACCCCCAATCCCGAGCTCACCACCGCCCTCAAGAAGGCAGTCCAGGACACCTACTACGAACCGTTCGGGGCGCACTGGACCCGCCGGGCGTTACGCTTGGCCAAGGACGAATCGGCCACGTTTGCCACCTTGAACCGATGGATTCACCCTCGACGGAAGAGTGAGGTGATGGTAGAACTGTGGGAGGCTCTCAAGGAACAACCTGAGACCGCGGGGGAGGCGAGAGACAAGTGGGAGTGGATGGCAGATCTTCAGAAACCCCCTATGTACATCCAAGGGAGGAAGGGGCGGAATGTATCTATTACCGTGCAATTGGAGACGTTAGACACTCGAGAAGTACACTCCCTAAAAGCGCTGGTGGATAGCGGGGCTACGGGTAGTTCGATAGACCACGCCTGGGCCCAGAGTCACGCCCTCAACCTTAAAAAGGCTGCACGACCCGTTCCGGTTTACAACGCCGATGGCACCCGAAACAAGGGGGGTGACATCACCGAGTACGCCGAGGTACGACTACAAATCGGGGATCATGTAGAGAGGATAGAGCTGGCCGTCATGGACCTTGGAACCACCCCCCTCTTCCTCGGACATGACTGGTTACAAAGACACAACCCGCTCATCGACTGGAATACCGGGGCAGTTACCTTAGCCCGCTGCACTTGTCGTAAAATTCCCTTCTCCCTGCCAGACACCGATCCCTCGTCATGTTGGGAGGAGTACGAAGAGGGAGACACTATTCTAGTAATCAACTTCGAAGAGGCATTCCACGTGCGGGCCATGGGGACTAAAGCCAATGAATTAGCCACCCAGGCCAACACCCGCAAGACTACCAAGTCTTTTGAAGAAATAGTGCCTGAAGAGTACAGGGAGTTCGAGGATGTGTTCGCCAAGGAGAACTTCGATGAGTTACCCCCACGAAAACCCTGGGACCACGCCATCGAATTAGTACCCAACGCCAATGCTAACCTAGACTGTAAGGTCTATCCCCTTAATCCAGCAGAACAAGAGGAGTTGGATAAGTTCTTGGATGAGAACCTCTCCACGGGTCGAATTCGGGCGTCGAAATCCCCTATGGCCTCTCCATTCTTCTTCGTTAAGAAAAAGGACGGGAAGCTTCGACCAGTCCAGGACTACCGAAAGCTCAACGAGATGACCATCAAGAATCGATATCCATTGCCGCTTATCGGAGAACTCATGGACCGACTGAAGGAGGCCAAATACTTTACGAAGTTGGACGTGCGGTGGGGGTACAACAACGTCCGGATAAAACAGGGAGATGAATGGAAAGCCGCTTTTAGAACCAATCGCGGCCTCTATGAACCCCTAGTAATGTTCTTCGGACTCACAAACTCCCCGGCGACCTTTCAGTGGATGATGAACGACATCTTCAAAGATCTCATAACGGCTGGAGAGGTATCGGTCTACCTCGACGATATACTCATCGCCTCGAAGAATAAAAAAGACCATCGACACATAGTATGCGAAGTGCTCAAAATTCTCCGGGCCAACCATTTGTTCTTAAAGGCAGAGAAGTGCGAGTTCGAGGTGGAAGAGACCGAGTACCTGGGCGTCCTAATCAGCGAGGGGAAGGTTCGTATGGACCCTGTCAAGATCGCCGGCCTTTTGGACTGGCCGGTACCCACCCGAAAGCAAGAGCTTCAATCCTTTTTAGGCTTCTGCAATTTCTACCGACGATTCATCCGCGACTACAGCAAGCATGTCAAGCCCCTCACTGCGCTCACAGGAAAGGTAGAGTGGAAGTGGGGGGAGGCCCAGCAGAGGGCGTTTGAAAGGCTAAAAGAGCTGTTTCGTGAAGATGTGGTTCTCACCATCCCGCTCGATAAAGGAAAGTTCAGGGTAGAGGCAGACTCTAGTGAGGGAGCGATCGGGGCAGTACTATCCCAGTGGCAGGAAGAGAAATGGCGACCGGTGGCCTTCCTCTCCAAATCTTTGTCGGTTACCGAGCGAAATTACGAAATCTATGACAAAGAGCTCCTTGCCATAATGATCACTCTGGAGGAGTGGCGCCAGTACCTCATGGGCGCTCGAGAAGATTTCGAGATTTGGACCGACCACTCGAATCTTCAATATTTCAGGAAGCCCCAGAAGCTCAACCGACGTCAGGCTCGATGGGTAACTGAACTGGCGGAATACCAGTTCACCCTACATCACAAACCCGGGGCCCAAAATCACAAAGCGGATTTATTGTCAAGAAGGGCGGACCATGACCAGGGAAAGAGCGACAACAAGGACGTTGTCATCTTGAAGCCCGAACACTTCCGGGCGTTAATCATGCCTACTGAGGAAGATTTGCATGAACGCATCAAACTGGCTACCCATGACGTGCACAAGTGGGATAGAGGCATCTCTGACTCCCTTAACCATGAAAAGGGGATTTCTCGGGTTCAAGATCTACTTTGGTACGACGGACGCATCTACGTGCCCACCGATCGACAGTTACGGGGGGAAATCATAGCCCTGCAGCATGATCATGTAACCGCAGGTCACCCCAGCATAGAGAAGACAAAAGAACTCGTCCTACGGGATTACTGGTGGCCTCGTATGCGTCGGGACATAGAGGCGTACGTGAAAGGGTGCGAAGTCTGCCAACGAACTAAGGCAGATCGTTGACCCAAGAAGGCACCTCTTCACCCGAACAAAGTACCGGATCGCCCATGGACCCACATATCGGTCGACATGATTACCAAACTCCCTGACTCAAAGGGATTTAACTCTATCCTGGTGATCGTCGACCGGTTCTCTAAGACGATCATTCCTATCGCGTGCACCGAGGAGCTCACTTCCATGGGCTTCGCCAAGATCCTGAGGGACCATGTTTATGTGCCCTACGGAGTAATGCCCGAGAAGGTCATCTCGGATAGGGGGGCCATATTTGTATCCAAGTTTATGAGGGAGTTCTACAAGCTGATGCAAGTAGAGGGGAACCCTTCAACGGCCTACCACCCTCAAACGGACGGGCAGACCAAGAGGGTTAATCAGGAGATCGAGAAATACCTCAAAATGTTCGTTAATTACTGACAGGACGACTGGAGTGAGTGGTTGCCTTTAGCGGCATTCACCCATAACAACTGGAAGCATTCGGCCACCGGTTTCTCGCCCTACAAGGTGGTCTTCGGCAGGGACGGGCAGGTAATCAAGACAGCCCAACATCCAGATTCCATTCCCGCAGTGTCAAAGCTAGTTCAAGGAATAAAGGAAGTCCAGGAAAAGGCCCGAGAATCCCTTGAAAAGGCGGCCGAGTCGATGAAGAAGACATACGACAAGCAGAAGGAGAAGGCAGTGGACTACCAAATCGGCGACAAAGTGTGGCTAGACTCCACCAACCTAAGTCTCCCTCGCCCTGCGAAGAAGCTGAATGATAGGCGGGTAGGCCCTTTTACTATCACGGCAAAGAAAGGAGCCTCCGCTTACGAACTGAAGCTACCGACGAAGTGGCGGATCCATAACCGATTCAACGAATCCCTCCTGACCCCATATCATGCCCCCGAGTTTTCAAACCAGCCACGCCCTGAATGACCACCGCTGGAGTTAATTGATGATGAGGAAGAATACGAGATCGAAGAGATTGTGGAAGAAAGGGATAGAATTGTCGGTCGAGGACCAACCCGCCGAACGATTACCGAGTACCTGGTAAAATGGAAGGGATACCCAACGGAGGAGAACTCGTGGGTCAAACGCTCCGACATGGCCAACGCCGAAGAACTCGTTAACGACTACGAGTCGCATATCCAAAAGGTTTGGTGGACGGTTAACAAAGAAGGAAAGACAGTTGGGATAGACGACAACATACCCCGGAATCTCCCGGTCCAATATCATGAACCAAACACACCCTGCGCCACCGATATCATCACCGTTCCGTCCTCCCAATGCACCGCGTCGAGACATTCCGAAGAACTTAACCTGGTAGGGGAAGTAGACGGCTCGGACGCGGGCCAAAATGTGGGACCAGTATCAGTCCCCTCTTCGTTTCGAAAGCTGATAGGCGACATTTCTGAATCCATGGATAAAGCGCTTCTAGAGAAAAACAAAAAATACATCCAAGACCACCCCAGCGAGGCAGGCCCCATCGTATCGTACCCCCGACACTGTGTAGAACACAAATTCAATGATCCCCGGGTACGAGACTCCTACTTAAAGAGACGAAAACTCGAAATCAAAGCCTCGCGACGAGAAGATCGACCGTATAAAAATCCTCCCGTTCTGCTTGACCCTCCGTCTGACGACGAAACGGATGTAAACCTACTCCAGAAGGTGATGGAAAACTGGAACGACAATGAACGCGCCTCAGAAATCGACTCATACGAGACAGAGGGGGAGGAGTCCGATGACTCATTCAGGACGAATGAGTCTTAAGGAGGGGGTAATGTTATGATTTATTCATTTTTCTTCGTTTTACTCAGTGTGATTACTCATATGCGATCCATGCAGATCATTTCCCACAGTACTATTATTAGTATACCCATCTGTATTTAAGTAGAGCCTCAGCTGGTCTAAACCCCAGCTTTGGCTAAGGTTTAATCTACCTAATATCGAACTCCGTTCTTCGTGACTATCTGTCCCATCGACTTTCATCGCCTTTGACTTGCTAGAGCGTCTCCTACCGAAGTGCGAGTAGGGATCCTAGTACGATCTAAGTCGATAAGAGTTAGTGGCTAACAGCCAGAAACTGACAACACCGCCAAATCTGCAGAGGATGAGGTGGTTGACATGCTAGTGGTTGTTGATGCCAAGATTATGCAGCTCGGAGGTAAGCTGGTCAATAGTATGTCCGTCGATGAAACCACCAACGCCACTGCATCAGGTTCTGACGATTCAGGGAGCACCGTATCCCCAGGCAAAGAGGCTTTCAACATGCTGGATGTTCTTGATGCCCAGATTGCGAAGTTGCAGGCAAGGCATGACCAGCTTGCACAGGAGAGGGATGCTATCCATGCCCATGCAATGAATCTTTGGATTGAGAGCATCTATCAAGCGTACGGATGGTGATCTCATTCATATGTAGTGTATCATGCAGAATACGATATGTTTTTCCAGTTCTTTACACACACCAAGGTACCGAGCATGAGTAAAATGAGGTTGAAAATTATTTTAATAAAAATGCTTGCGTCCCAAGAAAAGTGAAAATGGGACAGGGTAGATGAAAATAGTTTCGAAAATGGTGTTTGAAGGGAGCACAACCCATTGAATAGTAAATGAAGGACGGGCATCATGTACGAATGGCCTGAGTTGTGCACAAGTAGGACTCAGGAATCCGTGCTCTGAGATGGAAACAGAGCAGGAAGGACAGGCCTCATGTACGAACAGCCTGAGTTGTGCACAAGCTGGACTGACGGACTAGATCCATGACCCGATGCAGTCATCTGTGATGTGGACAAGGGAACCGAAGTTAATGTAGATCTGTCACCTGACAAAGGAAGCCATGCCGAGAAGTCAAGAGTCTTACGAAAAAGGGAACTGAGTTTAATGTGAATCTGTCGCCTGATTAGAAGCTGAAAATCTTCCGAACCAGTTGAGGTGATGGAAGCATTTCGAAATGATGATCGGCATGCCAGATGATATCATCTGATCTACCAGAGGAATAGATGTCAATAATATAGACTCGCTGCTGTACCTGAGGACCAGGAGAATAATAGGGGAAACCAGATGGTTTTCAGCGAGCTGCAGGACCCGAAATAGTGAAGTAGAAAATTGTATGCAACCATTGATTTTGCAAACTTTTTCCTTGCCTGGTTGCTAGGAAGGAATTGAGACTCAGCAAGAAAAAATATCTATGAACTTGAGCATAATACGGATCTCTGATTTAGATGTGAAAAGCTTGATTGAATTTAGTGGTGCAGTCACACCAAAAAGGAACAGGATGCAAACTGATATTGGAGGAGGGCAGCAGGTAGGGAACATTCAACAGAAGGACAGTAACTACAGCGACTATGGACTGGGTAAAAATATGTACAGAGCAAGGAAAAGGAAATATGGACACCGAGAAACTAAAAAAATTTACATGCCAATCAATTGAAAACTAGATAAAAGTGAGTAAAGACTGTCATCAAACGAGGGTGGAAGCTAATAAATACAACAAGGTATACGTCAAATGATTGACACGATACTACTGAAGACGGTGGTCCAAAAAATAGCAACAAAAGATTTGAAAACCCAATTAATGGAGAATTTCCACAGTGGTGGTCATGACAGCCTGATTGAAGGCCTCCTGGGTGGCAGCCTGACTGCTGTGATGGAAGTAACAGGCTCTACAAACCCCTGTAACCAAAGGGCTAACATTTTGCCTGAATAACAATGCATGAGACCTTCAAACAGACATTGCAGGAAGGAAATAAGCTTACCATCCCTGAAACACCCCTACAGCGAGGCCTTTAGAAACAGCGTACCATGGGCCCTCAGAAGCTCTAACCGTAGAGGGGCTGGGAATGGAGGATCCCTGAATGGTGGGAGCGATGGTGGTGGGGTCAGCAGCGGTGGCAGGACTGGAGGCAGGTGCAGGAGCGACAGTAGCCTGGGCCATGGGTGTGGATACTGGAGAGGTCGATGGCAACCCAGTCAAGGGTGAGTTGCAGTGGACTGGTGCTAAACCATGATGAGCCGGTTGGACGACGGTGGTGGTGATGGGAATGGCATTGATGGGGACTACATTTGGAAAGGCACAGTTAAAGCAATAGAACGAGTGCAGGGGAACTTCTACCATACTGGCAGCTTTTTTGTCATTGATGGGAGAATCAGAGTTGCGGGTAGTTGGTGTAGCTGACAGAATAAGAGGTCAGGGCAATAAATTAGAACCCAAAGAAAAAAATCTATACCTTCGGGTGGCGTAATGCCAAGTGCAGCTAACACAGAAGCAAGCTGTTCTGGGGTGAATTGAGTCATTGAAAAAATTTCGAGTGAGCGGTGAGGCAATGAGTTTGATAGGTTTGATGATCATGAAGGAAAAAATGCGCTGTCCTTTATACTAGAGCAGATATTGTCCTTGTACACAATTCAGGAGTGGAACTTGTACACAATTCAGGGATCTGACAATGCATAAGTACACACCTTAGGACACCGCTCTGTCCACAAATCCCACCCATTTCTTCCCCCCACCACAGGTCAGTCAATTTTGATATCTTGTGCGTGTTATCAGTTGAGGCTATTTTTAGACTCATATCAGTCGAAAGTATGCTGCCACGTGCTCTGTTGTTGTATGTCTTGCTAATCCAGGGCGACAGATGTCCAAAAAAAGGTTGAAGAACTCTAAAGCCACTGTTTCTTCCACTTCATCTGCGACTTCGACCATCCCTGCCACCAGCTCCAGTCAGCTAGTACCTCTCCGCAAGCAAAGAGGATGGATGAATGACGACCAGTATGACATGCTATCCAATAGGATCCCTAGGTTTGAACTGTGTGCTGTGAATGGGACATTGGCGGTGTTCAAGGCTGAGTTAGTAGGAGAGTGGCAGGATTGGTGGCCGGAGAGGAAGGGGAAATTCTTCTTGGATCATAAAGGGAGGGTGCGAAAGGTTTCTGGTCATCTCATCGGCATCACGGACTCGCCAAAGGATGAGCCTTTTCTGAAAATGGTTGGTGATATCTTGACCCTGGGCCCGGACCATTGTCTTGACGGTTGCGATTTTGCGGATCCCAAGGATGAGGAGGATGATGGAAATGGGGAGGAGTCACTGTGGGAGCCAGACCCAGAGGTAGAGGAGGTTCGCATCGCCTTGGGTGTGGCTCTTGAGGAACATTGAACGGTGCGTCTTTACTTCTTTTACGTGGAAGACTTTAGCTGATATTTTCATTAGAAACTCTTTAACTGGTATGGTAACAACAAGCCCGGTCATCATATCAGGAAGCTAGGAGGCCTCTCGACTTTTGCACTCTCTACCACTCATGTTCTGCAACCGATTCACAAGTACTCCAACATGTACTACACCGAGCATGTCCTCCCTCGTGTTATCACTGAGGCTGAGTCTCGTGGTGTTCCCCACAATGAGCTCCTTCTTGTGAAGGAAATGACAGCGCATGCTTGGGCTAACGAGTCGGAGGAGATTAAGAAGTCGGTTATGGATGCCATCAAGAAGGACAAGGAGTTGATTGCAGCGATGAAGGACAGCACGTTAGACATTAATGTTTCAGATGCTGACAAGATAACGTCCATTTTTTCTATGTTTCTGTAAACGCTGGTACTAACTGTATGTCTCTACAGAATCATCGAAAGTCTTCAGTATGAGCTCACATCTATCTTTGAGCATATCAACAAGTTTATTGGTTGGGGATTCGTTGTGATAGCTGGAGGTTACGACCCACAGAGTGGCAGAGTTCGAACCACAGGGTAAGTGTTATAATATTTTTTGGCCACTTTGTTCTGATTTTGAGTTTTGTCTAGACACAACTTTTGCTGTAAGGGCACTAATGGTAAGGACTTCATCAAATCATTCAACGAAAATGCTGCAGTTGGATACACCTCTGGCACAATTCCGGGTGACCGCCGCAGCTTTTCCGAGTACTACAGCATACCGTTCATGCATCACATGAAAAAATTAAATTGTACGTTTCTTATTATCTATTCTTCCTCTTGTCATTCATAAGGTCTTGAAGGAGAAACTGTGGCTTCTGGCAAGACCACCAAAGAAACCCAGGTCATTGTCCAGGCCCCTCTCAGCTTTGACCCTGTAGCCCTGTTCGAGGAACCACTTTCGTCCGTGCTACCAGAGCAGCTGTCTCTTCTCTCCAAAGCTGAGCAACCACTTCCAGATCAGAGCTCCGCCCCCTTGCCGGTTCCTAAGCAGCCGGTTCCAGCATCGCCTCCAGATCAGAACTGTGCCCCTTTGCCAGTTCAGATCAATAATGATCTCTCCCAGTTACTGCCACATCAAGAATCAGCTTCTCTGTCAGCTAATGCCCCGCTATTTTCCAAGGAACAGTCTCTCCCGCTGCCTCCAGTTCAAAACTCGAGCCCTCCCCCTTCAGGACTGCTTTCCCAGCCTTTCCCACAGATTCCAACATCATCAATGTCCATCAGTATACCAACTGCTTCATTTGCATGTCAGGACATCGCTGATAGTCTTCTATTGTCAGATCATCCTCTTGATGATGTATTTGGTGCACTGGACCAATCTTCGACTCAGTCTAACTTATCATTACCTGGAATGTATCCCTTCTCCAACAATTTGCCTTCTTCGTTGGATAGTCTCTCCTCCTCCCAGATGTTTGACTTCTCAGAGCCATTTGACGACTCGGCTTTTGATGGGCTGGATTGGTCAGCCATGGATTGGACCACACTGTTTGGTAGCAAATTAGATGCTAGCAGAGTCATCTCCTCAAATCCAGCATCCCTGCCTGTGCTGCCTTCACCCTCTATTGACGGAGTTATCCCCACTTCGAATGCTGTGCCCTCGCCCATGCTGCCTTCACCCTCGATAGATGAAGTTATCCCCACTTCAAACGCTGTGCCCCCACCCTCAAGCTTTAGCATCAATGTATCCAGTTCGACGGATGATCTCGTAACTATGGAAACAGTCTCAGGAACAGCAGATTTGTCCAACATATCCTTCTCTTCTGTTCCCAAGCATGTAGCGATGAAAACGGTGGTTCCGTCGAAGACGACTTCTACTACCTCCTCCATTTCCATGTCAACATCAATCCCAGACCCACTGCCAGATGTTTCCAACCTATCATGTCTGTCCAGACAATGCAAGCACCCAGGCCCCAAGGAGGTGATGACTCTCTCTGTGACAGAGAAAGTGCATGGTCCACCCAGGTGGATTGCCGAGGCAAGGCTGCAGATGGAAGATGAATCTCTCAGCCCAGCGTGGGCAGATCTTCTTGATAAGTGGAGGCAGCTTGAGTGCGACATCTGGAGCTCAGATGTCGATCCTGTGGTATGGTTTCATTACGTTGGTCTATCATACATCAAGCTGACATAAAGTCTTTTTTTCTAGGGAAAGCTAATGGTATTGAGGCGATGCCTGCATCCCCTTACTCTGTGGCTCAACGGTGCATGCTATTTTGATCTTCCACCAGTCGTCAAAGACTACTCTCAATTCGTGTCTGAGATGATCGATTGATGGAACCAACTTAATCCTAGCTGGTGACGCTCGTTGACTGGTGGTCTACCAAGACCCGACTATACTAGCAAATCATTGCTGGCACTGCGAAAGGGAGGTCAGCATGGACTGGTGACCATTATCCTTGGCTTATATTGGTGGGCACATGGTCGTCAAAGCTTAGAGGATACTTGGCTGGGCATGGTCCATGACATCACAAAGACTATTGACATCATTCTTCATCCAGAACGCAAACAGGGACAGAAGCGTCCAAGTGACGATGTCCAAGAGGGAAATGCAAAGCATGCAAAGGTTTGAACACTTTGGGCATTGTTTCTTGTGTGTGAATTGATGTTTACTCCTATCTTCTTGTTATGCATTATCTGTATTGCTTTCCGCCGGTCTTTTGACTGTATATTGTTGTGTTGCATTCTCGTGTATGATATGTTTATTTCCTGTAGATCATTCATTTGCACTGTATATTGTTATTTTATTTACTATTGTATATTCCCAGCTTTTATTTTACATGATAGATTACTGGTAGATGGATGCACCTTTCACCGAAAAAAATGTATACCCCCATACATATATATACTCAATGACAGTTTCTGTAATGCATGTCATATGCCATGTCACAGTCACAGGATCCCCTCTCTCTCAGTTCCTATGCAGTCATCCTTTATGCATGCTTCGGCTCTTTCAACTTTTTTTTCGCATTCTTGATTCTTGGTGGTCACTGTGAAAAGAGCGGAAGAAAAAAAATGGAATGTTGCGGATGCTGTCTCCTAGTGAGTGTCCTGAGCATGCCACGTCACATTCGTATAACTCTTGTCCTCAGTGCAAGTTCCATCTGGACATTCTTATTTCATTCATGCCTGTATGCTTGTGCTAGTGGTATAAAGTTGAACAAGTTGAAGACCATTCCTGACTATACAATTGTCATCATCAGTTCATTCATATCTGCATGCTTGTGCATGCCAGAACCTGCTAGAATCCTGACCCCCAGTGTTGCTCACTGATTATCCATGCATCGTTGCTCCCTGGATCTGAGACCATATAGGCTGCTCGTGGTAACGCACTACAGACTGACCACGTCTGCGCAAAAAAACCATCTCTTATACGACATACTTGAATGGGTGAGTCCTTTTTTTCCCATTGCGATGATGACTCAAATGTTTATAAGGACATGCCATATGCTCCTGACATTCAACACATTCTACCCATACTACAAGACTCATCCACTGCCTACACATCCTTGCGGACAGCATGAGTGTATGCACTGCACAGCAAAACATTACTATCGTCGCCTCTCTCTAATGGCCTATAACTTGTTGTTCATAACAACACAAAAGGTATGTATCCCTTTGTTACACAGCTAAGCAACTTCCTGACACTGACTCACTCCAGGCAATTTACAGAATTGATGGATTTTTGTTCGGATTTTCCCAAGGTGCCGAGGTGCCGGCTGACTCCGGCATCTCAGCACATGCTAGAATACCGGTTGATACAAATTTTTTTCTTCATCTCCTGACTCAACCCTGATATGGTAGTCAGCACCCACGGTTGGTGTGGGCACTGCCACATTCCTTTTTCGGGTTTAGTGCCCATCGTCACGCTAGATGCTCGGCGCCTATGGCCATAACACATTGCGAAACCACCGTTTCGCTTCAAAAAAATCCAAAAAAATCTCGAAAAATCAGCAAAAAATTTGTACGTTGTCTGAGATTACATGATTTATGAACCTGAGGGACTTAGACATTTTTGGACATAGATTCCCCATGTGAATGAACCTCAATGCCCTACAGAATGAGGAACCTCAACGTCCTCCTGCTAGTCTTCGACCTCGGTGTCCGAATCTCCTTCCGATTGTGATTCCAAGAACATCGCAAGTCCTCGCTGTTGTCTGAAAACTTGGTATGGGGACCTAGAGTCCCATTCGCGGGTAAGATCTGCAAGAAATTAGTAGAAATTCGATGGAGCACGAACTGTTATGCACTCCTCTCCCCTCTAAAACGATTGATGATCCGTCTCATCATCGCAACGACACTTCTATATCCCCCATCAGTCTGCATTCATCCTTGCCAGGGCCCAATGACTTACTGCCAGCGCTGCTTGATTTTGGACTTGAGAGACATTTTTGTGAGTTTGCTGTTGAACCCCAGTAAGCAAACACATCAAGAAACGGAAAAAGGTAACTTACTTGATAGGATGTCTTGAAGATATGCATGTGTGAGGCTGTCTGGTGACTGAGGTGGTGGAAGAGGGCGCTTGCATGACACACATGATTTTCTTGATGTTACTTCATTTGTCCTTATTTAGCATAGGTATCTACATGCTATATGCACTGTATTCTACTTGCTACACATCAGAATGGCCTCTAAAAATCCTAGTCAAATGCGGAAAAAATTCAGTCAGATATAAGTAAGTCTGTAGAAGTGGCTACTATGGAAATTTCCGGCTAACAGACCTGAAACAAGGTAGCAGGTGTTGCCGCTTGCCAGCCTTACTTATTCAGTAGGCATATGCATACTCGCTCTCTCTTGTGCACAGCTCAGCATCGACGTATGTGTACCTCTCAGCTCATGATAGCACTATCCAGTCCTGTGCACAGATCAGGAATGGTGCGTGTACCTATGCCTACCTCATTCTCTCTTGTGCACCGGTAAGGAGGGGACGGTATATACAGGCGCCTGGTATGTGCAGTGAAGAATTATTCTGTCAAGAGTTGAACCTACAATCTCCTTGTTTACAATGTTTTGTTGACTGTAATTGGTGATCATTCTCCCTCATTTGCCTGATAATTCCTGACACCCATCAGATGTAATTCAACACAGCAGCCAATGTTGATTGAAGCTTTTGAAGTGGTAAAAATGATGCAAAGCAAGGCTTGAAGCATGGCGAATTGAAATAAAATGGAGTTTATGGAACAACAAAAAGTAGACATGGAAGACGGAGCATACCAATGACATGTGCCAAAAGCAGAGATGCAAGAATAGGTGTGCCTGATGAATGCCATCATCATTGTTCAACTTCCTGTCTCTAGTACCGATCACCTAATCTCAATAGACGATGACAGATAATCTCGATATGAAATCCAAACTAGGCAGGGGTCGGGGAGGCTTGATTTTGTCATCGAGCGCAGCGTCAAAGGGACTTAGCTCATCAAAGGTGACAATGAGCTCAACTGCTCCCAGGATCATGCACCAGGTAGTCACAAGAGGTGTCACAGGTTGATTACACCACTACAAGAACATGCACGGCATCATTTACTGACCTGTACACACAAATAGCTCCCCTGTAGTTACAGGGATTTGTGTACAAGACAGACAGGAAAGGTTGACTCGTTCTTGTTGTCCACAAAGCTGTTAGCCTTGTTCTGAGCATAGCGATGCGCCAGACGACTAACAACGTTGATATGCATCTTTTGTGGGCCGGTGCGGCTATGGTTCTCTTAGGGACCATATGGTACTCTCTGGGGGGAAAGAAGCCAAAGCCCAAGAAGGAGTAGCCACAAATTGTACCAATGGTTCATTTGGATACTAATCAGAAATCATTGCACCTATGTCATGTGGTCGTTGTGCCTTCGATAACCACGCCACTTAGTATTCTGTTTACCCTATCTTCCTTCGGCCTTCTCTCATATTCACGGCGAGCGACTCATCATGTGCCTCGGATCGAGAAGTTCATTACTTCGTGTATTCCAGGGCCGTAAAATATGTTACGGAGAAGTGGGGAATCTATCGGACTTCCTCTGACAGCATTGTACGACATCTCAGCCCTCCGTTCCCGTAAATTCTACCGGCATTTTGTTAACCGTTGGTACAAAAATAACTCCACAGAACCTCCCCGTCTCACACGCTCTTACAATCAAAGATCCTCTGCGGTATCTGAAGTAACTACGTTCTCAGGCCCTGTACATTCTCCGTTCATACCACAACATCGGTCCCGTTAAACGTCCGCGCTCGCGGAGTTTCGTTCTCATTTTCTGTGGAGCAACTAACATCCGTGGTCAGGGTCACCAGGACTTAGAGAGGAACTTTGCGAACCAGGAACATCCATGTCGCACAGCTAAAAATATGGGGGAAACTGGGGCCGCGAAGCGTGTAAATGGACTTTTTAGTCGCGTAGCAAACGTTTTTACGTGCTGATCTAGGCTCGCGGGAACCTCACACCTACACGATAAGATGGTTGCGGGAAGAGGCCTTGGATTCCATGGAAAGACGTCAACGCGAAGCCTTCTCCGCCTCGGAGCGCTTAACTTTTCTCTATCTACACACCTCAGTACCACCCTATACACAAGTTTGACAGCCATAATGATAAGCGTCAGGGTAACATCCAGCGGCCAGCCGCCCGCGGTTCAGAGCAGCCGCCGGAAAGACAAATTCTAACCGCCATCATCGTGAACACTCCGACCTTATTGATATTCAGGGTAATACTCAACTCATGATCCCGCGCCGGCGGTGAATGAATCGGATACCAACTCCGCTTCCAGATTCCATTAACCGAAACCCAGAATCTTTGAGTCTTTGACCTGCTGATGTACACGGTAATAATAAAATTTCGTACCTCGGCGTTGTCAGTCAAGTATCCCACCGAGGTCGAAATACATCGTAACACGTGCAAATCTTCCCTCACGAGTTCTCGTGTTCTTTCAAAAATGGGTATCATAAGCAGCTTGCCATCCAGATTATGCTGATACAAAATAGCCAATGCTTTCAATAGCATTAAAACAAAATCAGTACAATAAAAATTACAACAACAGGTCTCCAAAGTTCACAGGGTATATAGTAAATACTCAATATTCAATCACTCCTCCGTCACCTTTGATAAACAAAAAGCTCCTTCAACCGTCGGCATCCCCGGATCCTCATGCGTAATCCTCCAGTTCCCAACAAAGTTCTTCCCACCCACAATATATCCATAGAAGAACCACTTGCCCAGCCCTCTATCTCGCGAGACCCTCAGAATCCCAATCATCCCATCCCACCGCCGCACGCGACCGTAGTACGTATAATGATTCCACGCCTGACCGTGTCTATCATCCGTCGAACCCGTCACAATCACGTCTTGCACACCAGTACAAGGAGGCAGAAGGACCGTATCCGCCGGGTGCTCCTCCTCCGCCCACGCAGGCATCCTCTGCTTCTCCCTCATCGCACACCCCACACATGAATCAGGATCGTGCTGCGTACCTCCCAATTTATGGTAGACATACTCCTCCCCACCGCAATTCATACGCATGCCGGTACCATCATACGTGCCCTTGAAGGATTCCTCCGTGACGCCGTCAGGGAAATAGGCATTCTGTAGGCCCTGGTCGAACTCTTCGAGGAGCCGCTGGTCGGTGATCTCGGGAACGGGCGAGTCATCCGCGTCTTCATCCTCTTCCTCCTCTTCATCTCCCTCAGCATCTTCGTAAAAGGACAGTGGCTGTGGTCCCCGTGCACCAGAAGGAACGACATCGCCACCGGCATACGATACGAACTCTTGTAACCTCATATACATCGGTCGCCTCGTGAGCGACAGCAGCATTTCGTCGAAACCTGCAGGCAAAGGTACAGGATGGCCATTGTGCTGGTGGGGATTCGGGTTCTGGATCATCAGAAGTTGAGCGAGCGCCTGTTCGTTTGGAATCTGAAAAGCGACGGGTCAGTAAAGCAAACTGTGGGTTTCTTTGTCGTTTCAAGAGGTACACCAGCCCCAACCACAAACGGACGAAATGAACACCTACCAACATACGTCCGGCCCACAATCCGGTTAACGAGCCAAGCGTGTATACGTCCCCGCGTCGAAACTTTAACCTGCGAGTCCCACTCCCACGTCGGACAAGCATATTCTTGCCAAGCTTGACGCGTCTCCAGATCTCATCGTCATCTCCATGACTGTTATTCCAGACGTTCCCACATAACCGCAACCGATACCAGTCTGCATCATACAGCCTGCTGGCTTGCAACCGTTCATCAATGCCATCAGGACCGACACTGGTGACGGTGTCAGGCAATTTCGTGCCGCCGTCCTTGCCGTTGGGACCACCCCATCGATTCCGGTTGATCTCGATGATATCGGCCTGCGTGACGCCTGTCATTCTCCTCTGTATAGCATCTGTGCGATCTCTAGGAAGAGTAGGTATCATGCCCAACGCGTACCTCTCCCTCCTCGCAAAGTATAGCAACTTTGCCGCTGCAGTGATGAGGGGCCATGTTATCTCTATGCGCCTGGTAAAGTACACCTGGAGCCAAATCGGGTCCGTAGAACGGTAGATGGGGAAGGGGCCATGGGGAGTAAGAACGGAGAGAAGGTGCGTTTGGCGTGTACGGAAGGGTATACGGGCACTGGCATTAGCATTGGAGAAGTCGGCAGACTGGGAAACCAGTGGGAGGGTAAAATGATTGGGGGGCGCAAAGGCCATGGCGTACCGGAAGGGGATGGTAACGAAGGGAAGGATTAAGTTGACAATTCTGTCAGAAACATCTTCTGGTTCAGATAGGATTCGCTCTATATATAACAACATCAGGGGAAAAAAGAGTTCGATATCGCAAGAAACATACCTTTAGTCGACAGGGACCAGAACACCCATAATGCCAACGAATTCTTGCAGTTGTCGAGCGGCCATCCACCATTATCACTCGCACCGTCATACAAACGCTTGGTGACGAGTTCGTGAATCCATTCGTACGCACCGACGGTGTTCAGCTGGAGGGTGTTGGCACCGTCGTCATCCAAACACATGAACGTCAGCACCCAGAGGACCTCTTCTGTCGACATATGATCAGCATCCACAGGTTCCCTCCCATCGAGGCCCCGTCGCTCCTCGATAAACTGCAGACTGTCGTCGTACAGTTGAAGCAGCTGGCGATATTCTTTCGACGTGGGCTCGAACGATCGCCTAGCTACGGCGCTGTGACTAAATTTCCTCTTGAAAATCGACCTGTGGATAGCATTTGAATACAAAAAGACATTGTTAATGGCCTTGCATGTCAGACGAAATGAACGAATAGAATTCGGACGGCCTTCCAACGTCGAACAAGCAACATAGAGCGCAGTTTCCTCGATGAGTTCTGCTGGTAAAGAGAGAAGGGTGGGCATGCTGCATGGATAAAGACGGCGGGGACGATGTAGGACGAAGAGAAGGCCAGATTCATGGCAAGTTAAATGTGGTGGTAAACTCCGACTGCTTGATTCCTTCACTGGATTCGGCAATTCCCGTGTTTGTTTGTATTTATCCCCGATCACGGTGCCTATCGCGGGCGTCCCTTTTCTAACGAATGTCGTCTGCATTATTCCCTACGTCCACATATCCCTCTTTTCGCCTCGTTTTGACAGTGTAATATACATATTTTATCTGTGCCCGTTAACCTCTCGTACCCCATCCATCAGGCGAAGTTCACCGATAAAGGCACTTCGCCCTAATATTGATCGCCGCTGTCCTGCGAACGTAAGGAGCCTCTCACCGCTCCTCGATCCTGTACTATCAGTAATGATGCGTTTCTTCGAAGGAAAACAGTAAGTTGGATACGTAGGTAAGATGTATAGTAAACTGCGGAGTACATCCATTAAATAAATAACGATGCTTTCTCTATTCAAAGACGGCCAACTTGGACCATCAGAGTTCCATCGCGGCGAGTGCGAAAAACGCCAAAGTGCAGTGTCAAAGTAAGACTGGCATGATGCAACATCATGCCAGCTACTGCAGCTGGGCTTCTCATGACCTACGATAGGCGTAGTAAAAGATCTGGGCACAGATTCTCTTCCCTGGATGTCGTGGGGAATTCGGCCACAGTCAAAAGACGCCGCCCCTTCTTCGCCTTTCACTCTCACATACCTTTCAGCTTAGGCAATCCCGGAGAAGTACCCTCGGAAACTGCCTCGTGTTGGGAATCACAAATTATTGACATCATCTAGGAGGAAGAAGGTTTTATGAATCGCCAGGGTATCAATAATTACCGCATTCAATTGAAAAGCCGCTTCAGTAACGGTAATGACGGTAATGAAAGCGGCTTAATCAACTCTGACTCATCCGAACTTCCGTTTACAGGGCGCAAATGAGCGCTGAGAAATCCAAGGACCTCCGCCTCCGACCCTTGACAGTTGTACACTTCACAAGGTTTCCTTGGATGCCCATAGATAGACCGACCTAGAGTATCATCACCATCGCTCGGGATCTGTGATGCGTACTTTGTCAGGGTCGAGGGAAGATCCGCGATGTTTCTATAAGAGACGATGCGCCAGCTGCATGTACGAGGTGATCGATATGATGCGGAGCGAGGGCGCACTGACATCAAGAGGTTGACCAAGAACTTGGAATAACGGATATTAGTAACGCTAAACCTCAATGAAGACGCTGGTTTCTTGACGCCAGGCCTTCAGACTTCCACAAACGGGTAAGCCTAACAAGAAGCAAATTATCATGAAATATGACATGATAAACGTACCGGTGCCGTACTATTGGAATCATTACTCCGATCAACAACGAACTGGATCCGATATATCGAACGTCTGATGGAGCCAAGAATACTACCAGAATAATCGCATGAAACGGGTAGACGGTGCTAAAAACTCTGGGGCGACAAGCTTGCGGTCATGGCAAGGCGACCAGAACAAATAAGAAATAGAGAGTCTACCGTTGTATCATTCTTAAATTCCGATCATTCGTTAAGCAGTTTCAGATATCGTCTACTTCGTGTCGATGGTAATCCGTCCCACGCGAACGAGGGAGGCGCTAGAACGCGTCGCGCCACATTACTGTTGAAGCTCCAGTTGCTGTTGCTGCCATGAGGACCGCCTCAACGACACAAAGTTGCCGCAATGCCGAGTGTCGCCTCACAATGTAATGTGCAATAATCGATACGGGCAACAGCCAGGGCCCGGGGTTCAGGCCTCAAGACCACAGGACCCCGCCCGAGTTTCGTAGTGGTCTTATGCGGGTGTAAGGACTTCAACAACTCCGAGTCTTGGTATTTCAGAGATAGGGTCTTCCCTGATTTATTCTTTTCTAACCTGAATAGCTCAGGTTTTCAGCGAGTCCTGTCTGTCCAGCATATCAGCCGACTGCACAGACGTAAACGGGATATTACCGTGCAGTTACTCCACGAGTCTATTCTCCAATAAATCATGTATCCTCTTTTCCGACTTGGTCTGTTGGAGCTTGAGAGTCTTTCATCCTGCCTGTCAATGCGATAAAGCTGAAAGGATGGATTAGAGGCCCCATTCAAGTAGCCTATCGCAAATATCCTGACCCCGGCACTTTTGAGCACCTTCCAGCTTCATATGACGAACCTGATGCATCATTTGTGATCCGATAGCATTGCCGTCTCCCTTTGGTTCGAAGAGCACCCTCCTCCTCCTCCCCGATGCGCATAAAGAGGGCGCGCCTTCTGCAAAATGAGATGAATGGGCCTTTATCCCCAAAGTTAGGAGCACATGAAGACGCACCTTCTTTCGCAGCGAGAGAATCCGGGGTTACACTGTAGCCCCCCTCCTGGTGCCCCCTACTGGAAAGAGGAACGGGAATAAAGATTGGCGAAGGCGTATAAGGTCGAGGAATTTCTGAGCGCGAGTGACTTGGGCGCAAGGCGGGGGGGCGGTCCAGTAGCGTCTGAACTCTAGCGCACTTGCTGGAAAGGTCCGGCGGTATCCTCAGGGCGCAACAGCGTTGGATGAGGAGCTCCAACGGAAGGGAGTCCACTCCTCCGCCGACAATAGAGTTCCCGGAAAAGGAACGGAGCCAATTCGATCCTAAGCCGCGCTTGATGGCAACTAGCCAGGAGGATATCGTCCAAGCGAGTAACAAAAATATTCCAACGGATGAGCCGACTCTATTTCCCGGTAAATGGGCGTATGCGTCGAACAGTTTGGACGACGACGTCGTCGCCGTGACGGTTAGTGAAAAAAAAAAGTAGTCCCCACAAATTAAAGCCCGACATTGGAAATATCGGGTCTAACCATCATCACACCGGGAGCGCAAGTGGCTTCGTAAACGACCACGAATGAGGGGAAGGGTCAACTTGGACATTCACAATGGGCCTACTGTACCTCAACACCTCTATCTCGATCTACGCAACCCAATTTTGGCCAACCTCTGACAAGCCGCCTTTCTCATCAATTTGAATATTCCCCGGTCGTGAGTCCCAAAGATAGTATGCCCATGTCACCGGCTCCAATATGAAGAGGATTAGAAAGATGGAAGAGTCGTAAAGTCTTCAACTGTAGCCTAATTCAGTCTGGGTCTGACTAAATTATGTCCAGAACCAGAGGTGACGTCTACATCTCGAAATAGACGTCGGTAAACCAGTACACATGTCCTGGGTCGGGCATCCGATGGCGTGATTTTCGTTCGCGGAGTTGACAATGAGGGACCGGAACCGTTCTGAACGCTTCAGGTCAGATGTCTAGTATGAAATGAATGCAAGAGACTATTTTCTCACCAGTGGTTCTTGCGAAATGATTCTCATTCCCACCAGAATCAATGGAAAGGGAAGAAAATCTTAATCCGGCTAGAGAACGGGCCATCGATTCGTCAGACTGCTGCCGCGACCGTGCAAACCTCTCCAATGCCGAGGACTTTGCTGAATGAATGGCACGAAGACGTCGCAGCTCGTTATATCCATAGCTTACAGCATTCACCGTTGATACGACTGTAAGCCGCCGCCGCAACAAGGAGAGTATGTCATCCAACTCGAATGGGATGCCCTAAATATAATAGTTGGCAACGAGGAGAGCAGGCCAATGAAAAAACAAAAGAGCGGTTGTATTCTGTTCCGAGAGATATCCGACCCTGTAGATCACTAAGTGTCAAAATTGGGGACAGGAAAAAGAAGCAAACTGATCCCGCGAACCAGGACACGCTGCACGTATAGTCAGCGAAAGAAGATGATGTATTTAGGACCCACGGCAACCACTACCGTTTTAAGAGAGCAGCGAAGTTGGAGACAAGCTCCTCCCCACAAGTCGTGTAACCTAACTCTCGGAGAACATGGGGGATGCTCATCTTGTAAATCCTCGCCAAACGAAAAAGAAAAAGCGAGGATAGCGGGGTCCTGAAAATAGATCATCGCCAAGGAGCAGAGTTATTGGTCGATGCCCCAAACACCCCAGAGTTTGGTTCGGAAGCACAAGTACGCAAAAGCAAGCAAGACCACATAGCCCCTGCCCACGGTCTATGGTGGGCAAACGGTTGATAACACACACTCTATTCCTCTCTACTTTCGGAAAGAATCGGGGACCGCATGTCTCGTCAGTTTGAGTATTACAGATACGCTGGGAGCAAGCTGGGAGCGTAGACGAGACCAAGGCGGAACCGGCCCGGAACACGTGACGGTTTAGGGCAAGTAGATGCCTTTGTCACAGTTGGTCTTCCTCCATCGATCCATTCTATCTCTAAGACTCTGCGAGCCGACGCCATGTCGGCTGACCGTATGATATGGGCACTGATGAGGGTGAAATGGTCGGTGAGCAGTTTGTGAAGGGAGGAGTGGATTTTGACAGCGTAAATGCTATCACTTGGAGGTGAGGCCTCTGTCTTGGCCCTATCTGCGTCCTTGCTAATGCACTTCCTTATATAGACTTCCCCATTTTGAACATATCGGTATGCCTACACCTTCATTCTTCAGTTACGCGAGGAAAAACTTACAGTTCCATTTCATAGTTGATATACCAACGTTCCCATCGACTACGGAGCTGGTGGTTGGACCCGGAACGGACCTTAGGATGTTTCCTGATCACGAGGACGCACAACTTATCGAAAGCGATACCGCGTTAGTTCATTCTCCTGCGATTCCAAGATCTATACTAAAATCTCATGACTAACAGTGGGCGTGAAGGGAACGAACTCTCGTCCTCCAGTGCAACTACTTTGGTAATGGAAGCTTTTATATTATTGATAACCCCGGCGTAAGTTCTATGCTTCAACTTCACCTCGGTTTGTACTGACGGTCCACCAGTATCACCCAGGCCAATCTCCGGCCTCGCACGCGTAACACCGACGACATTCCCCTTACTTGGAGGCGATTGCTGCCACCATGTTGACGATATCCGTCCCACAGCACACCACCATTCCCCCTGTCCCTGCCCTGCGTCACTCCTTCAAACTGCGACACGCTCCCTCTGTAAATCCCACTTCCCTAAAATCGCGCCCGAGCCTCTTCTAAAGATCCTTCCACCACTTGTACATTCGGTGTACAAGGATTGCGAGGCGACGATATGGTCGCTAGGGCGTTTGTCACGTCTTGATGTGGACCCGGATGCTTGATGATTATTGCACAGGACGGGACTGCACCTGGTGTAGTGGAGGAATTTCCGGCCAGTGTGAATGGGTGGAAGGAGAAGGGCTGGAAGGACCAGTTGATGTGGAGATTCTCGAAGAAGGACAGCGGGGGCTGGAGGTTTGGTTGAGGGTCGCGCTGGTCATATTTCGAATTTGACCTACAGGCGGGCCGGGATGCCGCGGAAGACGGGAAGAAAGAATTGTTTTGGAACTTGCCGCAAACTCTTTTTTCTCGAAAGGACGAACATGTCAGAAGGCAGTCGAGGAGCACATATTCAATCATTTGTCTGGTGCTATTGATCACGGAAATATTATTTCAAGAACGCCTTTCATTCACCGCATTCAAAGAAAAGACTAGGACTCATAGCGACATTTATCCCTTGTTTATCCTTTAACACGCCGTGCTGTTCATGTACCAGTCATATCCGGGGTTGGAATCTCCCCAAACCCACGTCTCTGGCCATTGCTCCTCGATGATCGTCGCGATTTGATCTGAAGTCAGACCCGTCGCAGTGATAACGGTAACGGCGGTGTAGGTTCCGTCGCCGTTCGAGCTTACGGATGGGCCGTAGGCGAGCTACGTGTAAAGCGTCAGCGGGACGGTTACAGCGGTGGACCGGGCTTACAGAGGTACTAGTGACGCTCGTTCCATCTGGATAGGTCGATTGTCCGAACCGGTACAGGAAACCTGGACAGTAATGGTTATAACTGATCGTGTCATAGAAGACCCATTTGGAGGACGAACCATAGGTCAACTGGTTCGCAGCTCCGGCAGCATAGCTGGAGTCTTTTGGGGTGACGACGATGGTGCATTCAGGACCGGCATCACGAGCTGCCAGTGGTGACGATGTGGCAGCGGCGGCAGCTAAAAGTGCAGTCAAGGCGCGGAAGAACATCGTGAGGCTGATAATGATGATGTGTTGAACTGGTGAATTTATACGAGTGCTATGACTCTGAGCAGGGTCGTGTGTGGGCGCGTGTGTGGAGCGCGACGATAATTTTCCGTGGTTGCCTGAAATTGATATCCGGCTGCTCGCATTACTCGTGGGGCTGGGGAGGGTCTCGCAATAGTGAGAAAGTGGTTTCTGCGCGAGAGTCATGTATCGCCGTTGTATGACACGAAGGATTCGTTTCACTCGTTATCATTTATTTGAGCCATGCGAAGACTGGCTTCTTTTCTCCGTCTACCTTGTAGGTGGGCCGACAATGAGCTCATTGCGGGGAGTGGGGTATATGACCAGGTACACCCGCACCGCAGTCGTTTCTAGAGCAACATCTAATCTTACCCTGACCAATTATCTGATCTGTTTCCATGGAAGATGAGTTTCATGATGTCCAAAGCCGCCCTTTAAGGATAAACATACCAGATGCCAAATGATACATCAAAGACGAAGTGAACCTTTGAAGCGACCAATAAGCGCGAGCAACCGGATACTTTTGGTAAGCATGATAGATAATAGAGCAACATATCTCGTTTATCAAATCTATGAAACTAAGACTCTTCCTCCTAGAATCTCCCGGAAAGTTGAAACAGGGACTACGAAGGTTGTCTGTAAAATAATTATCGATTATTCAAAATCGTCATGAAGCCATCTACCTGATGATTCATGAGACGTATAATATTGATGGACCGAAGCAGGCCATATCACGACGTGTATATCATCTGCGCATTTTCGGAAGTTGGGTAAACACGTAAGTACCCTAGTCTGTCAACGTTGCAGGCGAATGACCAATGGGGTAACCGATAAAGGCACTACTATTTCATGCCTCGATTACAGTCCATTCTGTGCCCCGAAGAGTACTGATATCAGCTAGAATCTCCGCCGCGAAAATCGGAAAACTTCGAGGTCAATGTAAGTTCGGGATCATTCCATGGCGGTGATGCCCAAATCTGGCCAGGTCAGAATGTGTCGAACTTTGGTCGCCATTGTGCTATTGCTATGTTGCGGACACAATAAGAAAGTTTATTAACAAAAGACAAGAGGAATATTGCTGGCAACGGAGACATCAGTACAGCATCGCCTCCCTGATGCACACTGTAGAAGCTTAGGCTCCAGACACAAGCTGATCATCGAAAAGCAAACACCCGACATCGTTCAAATGACTTGAAATACTAGTAGGTAGCTAAAAAGAAATTGTGACACGAATAGTGAGTGATACAAAGTGTGTTGCGCATATGGCACAGTACCCTACGTCAAAGCACAGAAAGCACGCAGAAAGCACGCAGAAATCAAGCGAACAAAGCACAAAATAAAAATTGAAGCGATTCACTGTGTATCGTGGACACACAAAGCGAGCGGCGCATGATACCTTCACTCCTGATACCAGATGCGCGCGCCCCTGCGTTTTCCAGCAGCGACAGGTGTCTGTTGAGATGTCTTGCCCAAATAACGCACAAGATCAGTGTACGTCATCTCCTTGTTCCAGTTGCTGGACCGGAGAGCACGCGCAAGCGCATCTGTGAAAATTCCATTGTATCTTGTGCCGTTGTCTATATTCACCTTCTTCTCCTTTGCAAACTGGTAATCTTTACACGCCGCCAGGAGAACGTGGGACTCCGTATCCGGATACCAGTCCTTCGCTAAAATGGAGCGATAGCTGGGATAATATTTCAGATTATTCTCTCCGGCAAGGAGCATATCTTGAAGCGTAACACTTAGCATTGGAGGGAGAGTGCGCGATCCCGCCTCTGGTAAACATCGGCTGGCACCACTATGGTGACAACAGTCAAGAATGACGGTGATTCGGTGACCCTTAGCTTCGGCGATTCGGGATAGGATAGTATTGAATTCGCGGTCACTAATGTCAGGGATGGGTTTTCCGTAGGCATCGAGGGAGTCACGATCGAGGGGGCACAGTGTCTCGATGACTCCATATGTGACACCGTCCTCCGAGGGAGGGTAGGAAGAACCGTGTCCAGCAAAATAGATGATGATGATATCGCCAAATTTGACCTCGTCGTTGGCGGCGAGGCTGGTAAGCGCGTTGATGATGTTGGCGCGCGACGGGTTCATTTGATCGTCGGGGGAGGTATGCTCTCCTGATCCGAGTAGAAGCTGAATATGATTTCCGGGCACACCGAGATCCTCTGTCAAGTATTTCTCCATTAATAGCGCATCTGAAACGCAACCGCGCAGAGGATATGATCCATACGCATCAATTCCGATGATGATAGCAAAGAATTGAGAAGCGTCCACAAGGTGTGAAGGCTTGAACACCACTAATCAGTCTCCAGGCCGGTCATTAAGAATACGGACGCACGGATGGCGGCAAGGAATGCATTTCTAGTTCAATTGGATCGTCGAGAAGGTCTCGGATGCGATTATCATCAAGGCGAAGTTGAGTATCATCATTGAGCTGATCCAATATCCTCGTAGGATCCAGAGTCAACTCGTAGTCCTTCTGGTGAACCTCAGCATAGTCGGCATCCTCTCTCATCCTCGGCACCTTTGTCACTTCTAACTCCAGCCCTTCTAGTGATACTACTTTCTCGTTGCGTTTTTCCAAGTCGGATAAACATTTGGATTGCCTTTCATTCTATGCAGTGTCAAAATGGAAATCCAGAGGATGAACGGAAGCTTAAACGCGCCTCATTCTCTCTGAAAGCACGTGTGCAGAGACTTTTCTCGGTGAGAGGGGATGGGTATTTATTCTCTTCCATCAACACCGAAGAGAAAATCAACTTCAAGTGAAAGTGGCAATGTGCAAGAAAGTCGAGTTTCGTCTGATCGATAGCTCGGCTAACCTTTTTTGTGTTTACATTTCGAAGCTGCTTGAACGGCATCCACGGCATCGATTGATCCAAAGGGCGAGCGGGCTGGTCTTGGAGGCTCCGAGATACAAATCACCCAATTCTCCAATTGAAGCTCGCATGCTGTTTACATAAATAATAAGCACTGCAGAAAATCTAAACACATATTGAGAAAAGCCATGTTTCTATCGTTATACATCTATCATTTCGGCATATATGGAACTATCTCGAGAGAAAATCCTCCTGCCATGCACATCTTGAGATGGGACGATATTTCTTGCTGAAGACAATCCGCTTTTATGTATCTCCCGTACAACTTGAGTGTTAGTAGACGTTCAACGCCCTGCGCCTGTTCCCCACTACCCCAGCGGGACTTGACCATGCGGATGAGGTCTTTCCGTGAAGCCCTGGTCCCCGAAATATAGAGAGTGTGCAAGCGCGGCAACACCAGATCTTTGGAGGAGGAATGATCCACAATGAGCTCTTGTATGATTTCTGCACCGACGAAATCACTATTCGTGCGTAGCAACCGAACATCTTCAAGGGTGTGCGCAGAGCGAAAGAGTTGTAATAAGTCTCCCGATAGCGCTCGGCAATGATTAAAATGAAAAACGGTGATTGGAGAATGAGAACGCAGAAGGAGATGGCATATCGAGGTAAAAACCGCCTCGGTCTCTTCGTTGCCTTTTTCGGCACACGAAACCTTCAAAACTGACAGTACGGGAAGTGTGAGCCTATCGGCGACCTGCTGAAAGACCGAATGATCCTCGTTCGCGTCGATGTTCCACGATGAGAGCTCCAATGACTTGAGCTGCGAGCACACGAGAGGGAAGGCGGAGTCCCCGAATTCATCCGACTCGGAAGCATCACCTAATCGCAAGACACACTCTTCCACCTGTTCGAGGCTTCTTAAGACGGCGAGGTGTTCATGGGCTCGAGGTCCGATATATCTGGACGGATAGTAGGGCAGAAATGCGTGGTCGCTTCGGTATTCTTTCACGAGATGCCAAGGAAGCTCGAAGCTCGATACAAAATCTATGATATCTACGGCTTGGACCGATCGCAGTTTGGGAACGAATGAGAACGGGCGCAGTGGTCCAAAGTCGGGAAGATCTATCCCATCTGTGCAAAAAACGACCAAACTCTCCAAGGCAGGCAACGATAATCGAAGTCTGGTGAGGTCTGAGAGTGTTGCCGATGGGAGATAGAGGTGAAGCTCGTGAATGGAGCTAGCAAAAGAGAAGAGGATGGCTATGAGCTGTGGGGGGATTTCATCGCACGATGGTGGGTCGATTTCACAAAGGGAAATAGACAGTGGATGCTTCAACGCACGATGCAATTGTAGTCCGAGTTGTTGAACATAGTTAAGGTCGTCAAAAGTCAATTGTGTGAAAGATATATTCACAAAGGACCATAACTTTGGGGAAGACAGAGCCACATTTCTCCACCTCTTTGATACGCTCGCAATCAACCATAAGGAGCTCTGTGTGGGATGAAAATCCCAATGGGCGTTGTTAGATTTTGACTGTGAGTACTGAACAGGGAAATCGATGGTATCGAGGAATATATGATGAAGAATCTCGGATGGGAGGCGTCGAACGGGACTCAGGATCTTGCGTCTTTCACTGATCGCTTCGGAGATCCGCTGGCGCTCCTGGCGTAGTGTACCCATTTGACGAGACAAGAACATTATGCGGCATTTTAGGTCGTGATGAAGACCCTGGAGATCAGCCTCCTCAGATTCGAGGCTCTGAAGCTGAGAGTCATAGGAAGATATCATCGATAAAAGGGTGCTCTCCTCGCCAGGTGAAGGTACGTCGTTTGAATGCAAAAGACGGGCCCAGTCAGGACTATCGGAGAGTCTTGCCTGCGGGTCGAACGTATAAGAGGGCAAGTGATGGTTAGGGCACTCGCACTCTGTGCAAGATTCCCAGTTTGACAATTTCGCCATGTTTTGTGACTGAAAAAAAAGCAACTGTATTTAGGGGGAATACACTGATTAATAAGTAAAATAAATACCTTACAATTTTTCTGAGTGCCCGACTCGCGTTAGTGTCCAGCGCAAGTCCCAGATTCAATGCTCGGGACCAGCTAAGAACGTAGTGGTGGCGGTAGGAGAAGGGATGCAGCTACCGGCGGCATCGTCTGAAAGCGGGTCGGCTGGAACGGGCCGTTTGACTGCCATGGGGAATATCCGCGATAAATCATAAAATCCGATCTCTTCATCGTTCAAGACATGAAATAACAACTAAACTAAGTTTGTATTGGAGTCAATTATTGACTGGACAGTATACATTGGTGTACGGCATCACGATGTCCTAAGACTCGGCCCGTGAGTACTAGTAGTGAGCCGGTGATGCCGTTACACAACGATTGCTAACCTTAATTATTTTAAGGACTTATGACTAATATTTTTGTCAGGAGAAATAATTATACCCTATTATACCTTGCTGCGTGGCACCATGGCACCAATGAAATTCGATGTGGCATTGGCATTGTCTGTCTAGCGAACCCTTGTAACGAGTCCTTCCTGCAGGCTGCGGCAACTCGCGGAGTCGTTAATAAATTGGATCGATTGTTTGGGCTTACCACGTTCCTTCGATTCTTCTACCTTCAGACACCGACTTGCCACCGTTCGATATTCAACGTTGCAACGTCAACGTCTAATCCTCTGTTTCGCATATTCATATCAGACGGTGCGTCTACCAGCCATACTCGCTTCATGCCATTTATAATAATTAGCAGGCGTCACCACACTTAGTGGCAACTTTCTTTTTTCAAAAGACAAAATGCGACATCAGATGGATCCGCGCCGCCGCAATCTTCGTGATCAAGTCTCGCGTGATAATGAACCGGCGTCCTTAATATGGGCGGTGGAGGGAGAAGAGATAGACCAGGACCTTGCAGCCTTACCGTTGGTTTGGATGTCGCAGTCCGCCCCGAACATTTATGACGATGCCGTAGTGGGTCTGTCGAGAGAACCTAACCCTGCATTTCCCCGGGCAGGAAGCAGTATAGGCAATCGCCATTTGACTCCACTTCTGTTCACAAAGGCGACACAGAGACCTTTGTTAAACAAATCACGCTATACCAACCAGGACTCACCATGCGTTGCTCCACACGATTGCGGCAGAGGCGTGGTCGTGGTGTTAAGATCTGCACGGCAAAACCATAATCAGAGACCTCTCGAGATTGACGTGATCAAGCAAATTCTCGACGCCGCTCCAGAGCTGCAGAAACATCTGCCTCGTGTCTGCTTCAATCTGAACACTCGGCACGACGTGTACCAGATGGAGATTCGAGACCTGAAGATTATCGCCGCCGATCGCTGCTACGAACTATGGAAGGTTGATTCTCTTGAAGAATTTAAAACAGCCTTCCTTGACATCTTCGAATGTGAGTTTTATCATTTTGGAATCCCGTCCACAGCAAACCAGTTTACGTACCTAAATGAAGGCCATCATCGAGCGTTTGTCAAAGGGAAAGCCCTTCATGGAGATATTACTGCAGAAAATGCCATGTTTTATCGCCACCGAACGCACGGCATCAGAGGATGCCTCAACGGCTTCAATAATTCCTCTGCATCGACTGGAGACGGACCCAGCAACGGCGCAGCCGATGTACCATTTCGTGCGGAAGCAGTTCCTTTCATGGCTTTGGACATTATAGATGAATATAAGGCCCCCATGCCCCGCTTTTACCGCCACGACCTGGAATCATTCGTTTACCTTCTTGTTTGGGCCGGAGTTCACTTTGACATCAGACGCCATGTTCATGGGATAACAAATGAGTTCATTGCTGGATGGACGGCACATGCGTCATCAGACTTGATGCGTGCCCATGATAACAAAAGCCAGTTCTGGATTAATGATGTTCGGGCAGAGGGTATTCGTTCTCAGTTCCGAGAAGAATTTATCCCTCTGTGGAATGAATGGATCGCGCCCCTGAGAGAATTATTTTGGGATGCGTGGAGGGCGGACAGGATGCACAGGAAGAAGATCTGGAGAGGGCAGGTGTCAGAACTCGACACGGAGACCTTGGGCGGTATTCTTACATTTGAAACATTTATGAAGGCTTTAGGGAAGCAACCGTGTCACTGGGATACCGACTAGCCGATGACCACATAGCTTCTGTACTTCGTGTACTGCAATTCTGTGTTAAATTTACCGCTCTAGATGTTTGGATTGTATTTTTGTTTATGGATACAGGTGTGCTGAACGAAGGCGGACAACATGGTCAAAGCAGGGAGTGAGAGCATGGATCCCATGGGCAGAATAGAGGAACGTCACCTCCTGTTATTGACCTCAGCTCGCGATCTCTGTTGAACGTTCCTCCTGGAGAGTCTGGCTGCCAGCGGCTATAACCTCGAGCGAGCCCTGGTTTGGTCGGATGCCAATTATTAGCAAGTCGTCGTACGTGCTATACTCATAGACGACGTCACGACGGGGCTCGTTTGATCGAGCGTTTAACCTCAATAGCAAATAACCTCGTAACACGAAGGAAGAGTGAGAGATAATGTCGATCAGGCAGAAGTACGGTCATGTGCAATGCAACACCACGCTGCAGAAGCATCTGAAATGAAACCATTTCAATATCCTGGTCCCAATAGATGCAGGAATACGCACCATCGACGGACGATGTGAAGACCTGAGAATTATATTAATTTAAGTTTCCTTCATCTCGCCCCAAAAAACAACATGCAGGGTGTATTGTAGCAAACAAAAAGAGATACATCCGAAGAAAGGTATAGAGATACAGTAATCGTTAAAAAATGCAAAGTTATAGACCTAATACAATACGAATATCATGACTGATCGTGTATGGGTATCGCCGTGTGTAAGTCGAGATCGAAAGCAGAAGGTCATCAGAAAAACGAAGAGAGATGGTAGAAGACAAATAATAGCGCCACCAAACCAACATTTGGCGCGACCCATTGTCGAGCTGCACCATCCACGAGGGGAACGGCGACTCCAATAGTTGAATTCAGGCAATTCAGCGCGTTGGTATCCACCCAGGAAGGTATCGGCGTATCTGCGGTATCGTTTTGGAGTGCTCCAGTGTTGTTATATCCGTCTACTGTCAACGCCACGGAGCTCGCACGGTAATATTGCACAGACTGTTCCGGCTTCGGCGTGCTCGAATCTGAGTCATTGAACGCTATTGGCGAGCTGGACACAGAAGAAGTGTTGATCACTGAAGAGCAGTTACTGGTAAGGTCCGTAATAAGAGAAGCGACGGTATTGTTGTCAGCCACGACATGGAATGTGGCGTTTCCAGAAGTCGCAGGGAACGTGGCGTAAGTCATAGCACCTCCAGGTCGACTCGAGTTATCTGGCCGACCGTACTATCAAAGGTGATAAGCTCGTGAGCACGGAAAGAATGGGGATACCGTACCTCATTATTGTGCAAGTACGCGGCAGACCCCAGCCCAATACCACCCCAGGCTAGTGGCCAGTAATAGAAAGGGAAACCCAGTCCAGCTACACCACGGCTTGCGACACCTGGGTATCCACTCCCGTAGGTACTGTCAATGACCATTAACCAAATTGCCTCTACCTGAGGATAAATTAGGACGTACCTGGTTCCCATTACCTGGTCCCTAGTCCCTCCACCTTGCGTACGTCCAGCAAAGAGCTGCCCAGAAGGTATAGTCGACACGGCACCTCCGCCCCTTCCATACGACGTAGCCTGCTTCGAGGATCCACTACTACTTATAGACTGAGTACGCGTCGAACCTGAGTATTTCGTAAGGCGCATTGCGCAGTGATAAATGCTAGTGACCGTGACGAACCGGAGGAGCCGCTCCCGCTTGTGCTTGAACTGCTGCTGCTCTTCCCACCTCCGGTACTGCCGCCACCACTTTTACCGCCACCCTTGCGACGGTAAATCTTTCGTGGGCGCTGGGAGATGAAAGGAACGTACATGTGTGCGGGACGGAACCTGGTTCCCTTGGAATTTTTATGTGGCACCAGTACAGCCTCATCCTTCTATATGGGGAAGGTGGCCTGGGCTTCGTAACAGCGGGCCGCCATACCGCTGTATACACGAGGCTATGGTGATGGTGGTTGATAAAAATTTAACGCTGTTCACGAGAACAGCGATGAAGCTTATTATCATCGCATATGTATAGGAGAAAGTCAAATTCAAGCAGGATGGTCGCAGGTACTCAGTTTGCCTTGCTCCACCTTGCACAGTTAACCAATCTTCATCTTTGAACTGCCGATTGCTCCGGGAATGAGTCAGTCCGAAGTTCCTGGGAACATCACTAAAGACCTCTAAAGACTCTAAAAAATCACTTCATGGCTGTACGTACCTGAGAAAACCGCGACCCGTGCCGAAGCATGAGCACAAGGTTCGAAAATACAACATATGCGATTGCAGTGCCTTCTTGGCTATTGATACATCCCAATCTACAACAGGTTCGATACAGTGCATATGTTTTCTACAGTCAAAGCTATTCAGTCTACAGTTATACAGGCAAATAGAAACTCAGCAAGAAACAGCCATTCTCAGGCAATGCAGATGTCCACTTTCAAACGCGGGTGCATCGACTCCTTACTCCACGCGAACTCCTCGTACCAGTCAATAGTCATCCTGGGAACCTGAATATGATGCCTAAAAACGTGGTAAAGATCAAGAACAACATGCAGAAGCACGAACAACTTACGTGTCGGTGATGTGCTTTATTAAGCCATCAAAAGGCCGTGTGTAGTCTTCGCAGGGAAGGTCTCGACAGTGAGTGCTCAGGAATACCTGATCGAACAGCACTGCCTTGAGGCACTTGACGCTGCTGCCGGACTCGAGCACGCGGCCGTCCTTTATAACAGCTGCATTCACAGTAGACGCCGGCCCAGATCTATGCTTCTCGTAAAAGTGCCGAACCTAGAGCGCAATGGGTAAACTGAAGAAGAATGAGAATGACCACATACCAATGCTCTCCATCCGTACGCGACGCTTGTGTGGGTACCGTCTGCGTTACGGTTTCTGGGACATGACTGGCATTCGAGAAGCAGTGGGGATATATCCAGTTGTGCAGTGGACGCTGTTTCTGGATTGAACCCCATAGAGCGAACGACACCCTGCGTAACGCGGCAGAGCGTCTCGTCCCGCATCAGGCAGTCGGTATTCCATGTATCGCGCGCAAAGTATGATTTTGAGTTGAGCCGCCTCGCGGGATCTGACGGTACGGCGTCTTTGAGGGGTGAGATCGTTAGGCATTGATGGGTGATGGTATCAGGGTACATGAGGGGAATGAGCTTGTGAGCGCCAAGATGGCAACGCCTGCAAAGAAAGACGGTCGACGCCAGCTGCAGACGGACCAGTTTATCGTCGGCAGACAAGGTTGATCCAGGCCCGATAACAAACTCTGCTAGCCGGCGATGGACGTCGTGTCTCCAAGCAATGCAGAAAGCCGATAAGCCGGAGGTGACTGGAGCAAAGGTTTGGTGAGTAACCTCGACTTCAGACGGAAGTTCTAATATTGAGTTGGCGAGCGGCGAGTTAAGGAAATCGGTAAGAGAGGGAAGTACAAGACTTGGAGAGAAGGTATTCTTGAATTCGCGTAGAATCTCGACAGCAAGGGTCTTTCGGGAATTGACAACGTCCATGCGCTCTCGGGCGAGACGTTTAAGTTTCATTGATTCCATATAAGTTACGAGTTTGTCTTTGATATTGGCCCAGACTATTGGAGAACGTTAGGATGGAAAACCTCGAAAGGTAATGTACGTACTTCGATCAGTAAGAGCGCGAGTTTGGTTTACTAGAGGATGGGTAAAGAAGTTGTCGGGATACCTGATATTGTTGAGCTCGTTTTCATAGCCCATGGCGATAAGCTTTTCGCGTATACTTCATGGCATTAGCAGCATTGTTGGTGAAAAGAGAGGGAAACTCACGCTTTAATGCGGCCAATCTTTGCATCAATGGAGACATTAGAAGCCGGGCGTCGGTCGTACCATAAGCGGTAATAGTCCGCCGCCTTTTGAAAGACGTGAAAAATATTATGATCAAGCGGAAAGAGCAGACTTACTCGTTCATTCGAGCGAACAAATTGTTTTCTCTCTGCGATATAAGCTTCTGTCTCTTCCGGCTTAAGACTGATGAGCTTAGCGCGGACCGCTTCAAAATCCTTCGGCAGAAAGTACAGTTCGTCCCAACTCTTCCTCCCTCCCGTAATTTCTGAAGTACCGTCAGAATGGAAGGGATACGGAACAAAACAGTACACTTACTGACGTACTCCAGGGGTATCATGGAGACGATCAAGCGAGAGATCGTGACCTCTTCCTGCGTACGGCAAAGGTAGATACTTTGGACTTCCCTCAGGCTGTAAAGATGCCATTATATGCGCATATATCGAGGCATATATCAAGGAAACATACTGCACTTTGGCGCAGGCGTGGCAGATTCGAATACGAAGGCTGAAATCTGGGAAACGGACGTATTTCTGGCAGTGCTATGACAGAATTTTAGTTAACAATATCAATAGAGCAGAATCTCACGCACATGGCACCTCGACTCGTATATGAGACTAATCCATGCCGGCTCTGATACTCCCTCTGGAGGCCCCGGTAATTCAGCGTTCCTGCAGACCGCCTTCCAAACAGCGACCGACGCCTTGTCCACCAGGACAGCTCGGAGTTCCTTCGTCAGACGAGCGAAGTGAAGGAGATCTAGAGGATCTATGTACCCAAAAATCTTCAAAAATGATTCTTATCCCTGCCCCGTCTGTAGAAAAAAGGAAACTCACCTCTAAATGGACATCCCTTGGCAGCTTGGTGAACCTATCGACAGCAGCAGGAGGATTTTTGGATTTCTTGCAGCCATATTGCGGCGCATTGTTATCCTCGTCATCTGCATCGGCTTTTCGCTTTCGAGGCATATGCAAGGTATGAGACAAGCTGGGGAAGGAGGATTTTGAAATGGGAAGCCCTGTTACCTTATCACGTGACTGTGACCGCAACGCGTCAAGTTAAAGACGCGTCATTTCACCCCGAGTTCTCTTTCAACGGTTTTCGCTTTTCACAAAAAATATGTTATATAATAAAGGTAACATAAAATATCCAGTAACCCGAGAGTCATCGACTCGGAGACCCTTACTCACAGAACAAATGTTCGCTTTGTGTCCTTTGATCAGACTCTGTCAACGAGGCAGTTGAAGGAAGCGGAACGTAGACTCACAATATTACTGGAGCAACATATTTGTGGCGTTTGCCTGTACCGCTCCTCCATGATTTCCCTGAACAAGAGAAAAAAGATTGAATACTACGCTCCGCAATCAATAGCTAGAAACTTAACGTGATTGAACAGAAAAGGTCCTCGTATGTCGGATATTGGTTATGTGTGAGGAACGATATGAATGCCTTTACCAGGTGTAAGCCGCTTATGTCAAAAATAGTCAGAACTCACGTTGGTCATGGCACCTCCCTGCGGTGAATCCATGCTCGTCTGGTTATCTTTGGCGCTGGAAAGGGATATCTGAAGGTCCGTAAGCACTTACTTACAAGGAGAAAAGCTTAAAGTAGGAAACTCACAACATCGGCGAAAGTCGATTTGCGACTAAGCCACTTCTTCGTAACGGATCCGTCTGGGGATAAACCTTTGGATTTGCGCTGTAACACATAAAACCATCAGTTCAGCCACAAAATACCTCGAAGACGCGGTACCCAGACGTAAGGTAGATCTGGCACAAAGCAAGCGGAATCAGGAACAAGAATGTTTGACAGCTGACTTGAAACACTCACCTAAAGCGCTTCCTGAATTGCAGCACTGTCAGGCAGTTAGCGCGAAACGGAAATTTAGTGTGTATTCGAAACTTGCGTCAAAAATCGCCTGATAAAATAGTGTACTAGTCAGGTGCATACCCAAGGTATAGACGCTTGTGCGACGCACTGTAAGCCGGCAGCCCGGAGGAAGGGGCTTGACCATTAGGTCATGCATATCCTTCGAGAAATTTCGTGAAACTAGAAATATACATAGTGATAGAGATAAAACATACGTCATCAAGAATATGGCTGCCAGGATCAACAGGGTAGATGACTAGAGAAAGGCAATCAGAAAATGTTCCGACGAACCAAACATCTCAAAGGAGATACCTTCATCATATCCATCGTCCTCGTCACCGTTCGTGTCTGGTATCTGACCACCGTGGCCAGAATCTGGACGTCAGATCGATGTCGAGAACCTGAAGAGAGAGACGAGGCCCTACAGTGAAAGAACAACGAATCTCCTGGGAGTGCATCTTTGACAAGCCAACGCATAGCCTTGACGATATTATTTCTGGTAGGAATTTGGTCGGCCTTCTTACTATCATCTTTAAGAATCTTGATCTCTATGGCACCCCGTCCACCGGAACGCCAGTGGTCTGAAGAACAGAGTTGGTTAGTATCATTCCGCGACTTGTACTGATAAACAACACGTACTTAATAAGAAGCCATTGATCCGTAGGGCATCTTTGATACAGCCCGATAGCTGCGCGTGTGCTTGGGAACGCTCCAAATAGTTAATACCAATCTAAATTGAAGTTGATTAGCGCTCTCGCGTCAATCACAGGAAACGGAGATGTCCATTCACACAAAGTGCCTTCTTGCGCCCAGTCTGTTCGGGGACTCCCTCCGGAGGGTAGGTCCCCACCGTTGAAGCGTATCGCATCGATTCGAATGCGACATCACTCCGGTTCTTCCTCCCAACACGATATGCGTATTTAGAGCACGGCTGAGGAAAGTGGGCGACGATGTCGAGATGGTGCCGGCTTTCTGAGTGATTGTGATGACGACCACCGCCACCGTAAAAGTAGTAATACTTATTATGGTGATGAAGTCGACGTGGATAGTAGGACGAAGCCCTCGACCCGCTACGCGTCAGAACCAGACTTCGATGCATGAGTTAATTTTATCCAGGCATATGATCTCGCGCGTACTGGGAGCTTGAACTGTTTGTTTCAGGGTAAGGAGAACGTATATCGAAGACAGTCAGAACTACTCACTCGGTGGAACACGAAGAAAGATATGCAGGGACATAGTACGAGTAGTAATCTGTTCGCCCTGCCCAGGAAAATGTCCGTTGATCAAAGTTGTAGAATTCGCTATCATGTGGATAGCGTCAAACGAAGCGGAGAACGATATTCGATGATTATCAATATTGACCCAAGAGTTGAAGACAACTCACACTGTTGGGAGCCTGTGTGAATTGTGAGAAGATCAGTAGACGTGATCCAGATAATATCGGGAACTCACAATGGCCATGGCATCCCAAAAGATAGCTCCAAAGAAGCCCTTCGACCAACAGATAAATCCCATATCATCGCTCAAGATTGAAACAACAGCAAGGTGTAATTCCCCTGCTATAATTGAAGAGAATCACTGAATCCTGGAACTGCTAGTCGTGGGTGAAGAGAAAGGGGAGGTGACGAGGTTTCTGGAAATTGATTACAAAACCCTCCCCCCCCGGGCGCCCATATCACGCTGCAGCACAGGTTGCCGACCTGTGGGGATCATGTTACGCAAATGATACGTCAAAAATTACACCGCCGTAATTCAATAGGCGCTTAGACATCTTTGCAGATCCTACACAGCCTATCCACAAAGCGCTATAAGATCGCCCAAGAAGATTGATGACACAGCCGGACCTACGAGATGATGTTGAAACCAGTTCTTGAGTCCTGTTCAGCCCAATGTCCATCCGATGAAGGTGGAGTAGTCGAATTGACGTGACGTGAGTTAAGCTCGTATCTGCCAGGTCTGCAGCAAACATTTAGTGGAAACGAGACATCTAAAACAGTGGTCGCATTTCGTAGTCTTAGCGGTCTACTGCGGCGTGCAGAACGGAACATACTACTTTACACTCTTATGTCCGATCCTGACGTCAATTCCACGGATGGTGAAGTGGGCGGCATGGTTCTTCTGATTAATCAGTTGTAATTTAATTCAGAACATAAAAGTGGGAATACGTAACGTACGGAAGTGACGATCCATCTGAAGAATACCAAAAAACTTGTGTAGATAAAGCCCCAACTCTACAGTGAGAAAATGACAGTAAGCCTGTTAAATCTAAGTCGAACGTACGCACTCGGCATTCGGAAATTCCAATAAAATCCGGAAACGCCCAGTGAAGACACAATGAAGGGGAAGTTTTATATAACCAGGATGCGAAAGACGTGAAAGACAACAGTTTTCAATGTTGGCAAAGCAACCTCACTGGGAGTCAGGATGCGGGCTTATTGAAGTTCAATTGAACGGCCCTCGAACAGCCTTCGAAATAGACGCAGTCATAGCGGAAGGAAGTGACGTCGCAAGCTTATCGACAACCATCAAAGAGATCGTGTAAAAATGTTTCATAATTGGGCGCACGGAAGGGTAGAGAAATGGACAGATGAGAATCATGGACCAACGTGCGGAATGGTGCGGATCGGCCCGGGGATGTTGGTTCACCCGCCACGTGGTTTTCAATTGGTTTCGGCTGCCTTTTCGCCGCTACCGATTCACTGCGTGATACCAACAACCATTCAAAGTTTCAAACGCTACTATCACCTCCGGACATCTCGTATATTTTTCTTCATTGCTGAGGTACGCTGTGATAAGTTTCCTTTTGCTCCCCTATTATTCAATCCTCAACCTCAGGTTGTTTCTCGTTGCAGACACAAAATCCTTGGCGATGGCGGACTTATTGTCATCACATTGGGAGCCTTGTTCTAGCTGTTCCTGTTCCAACCACAGGTTGCCATCGTATCACTTCCCCACAGAAAATATATCTCCGCCATATCTCGAGCGACTAGCGCTCTGCAACGATCCACCATCGCCGACTGAAACAGACGAACTGAAACTAGCAGTACTATCGTACGAACAGCAGATTCAAAATCTGACAGCCGATGAGGAAAAGCTGCAGAAAATGCTTGCGAAGATGCAAGACTCCGTCGAGGAGAAAGCTGGTATCTTGCTTCGGGAGAAGGAACGAGCCTTAGCTGCCATCAATAGGAGAAAACACGTGCTCAGCCCCGTACGACGCCTTCCAGTGGAAATATTATTTTATATATTCCTTCGTACGATCGAATTTCCCATTCGTCGCACGCAAGACCTTTATACCGATCTCGAACATCCCCCCGATAATCCTATGTTCTCCATCGCATGTGTTTCGAAGCAGTGGAAGATGGTGGCCATGTCTTCTCCTAAGCTGTGGTCGTACGTCAATATCGTCCTCACAGACGAAAACTTCGAAGACCAATCTTATGCGCGGCGCCTGGGTGAACAGTGCAGTTATTCACGAAACCACCCTTTATTCGTCTGCATTGCAGACGACAGTGTAAACAACTTTCCGGACCAGCTCGCTGGAATTCTTTTCACCATTTCTCGTGATATCCAAGAACTGCATCTATTCCTCCGTTCATCTACATTCATTGAATTCGACCAGCTACGATTATCGTTGCCATCGTTGGAAAGACTTTCTCTTGTTGCCCTCGACACCGACTTATTCGATGATGAAGAGAAGCTACAGTTCTTCCCTACATCTTCGAAGCTCCGAACCCTAGAGATCGTTGACATCAATGAGCCCAGCGGCTATTTTGTTGTTCCTTGGAACCAGATCAATACCTACAAAAGCAGTCATAGCCACATGGACAGTGATTTTAATTGGGGGCCTACCTCATATCAACATCTGAAAGTTCTCAGAGAACTTACGCAGCTGGAAAAATGCACTTTACGTTGTGAGGATAATATCGCTGAGGTTGAATTTGGCGATGAAGTCTTTCCTCTTACGTGCGCCAACCTACGGTCAATGAAGATTTCCTCCTCTGCACGAGTCTCAGAAAGTAGCTCTGACACGGCACTCAAGCAGATCCTCGTCCGACTTATCTTACCTGCACTCACCTCGCTGAAAGTTGACTGCCTTTCATGCGAAGGTACGGGAACTTTCACCGCTGTTCGAGAGCTCATCATCAAATCTCACTGTCCTATTACCGTCCTCCATTTCGATCACGGTTTCATTTTGGAAGAGGATTTCCTTCATATCCTTCGCCAAACTCCTACCTTGGAAGACGTGCGGCTTACTCATGTTGACGTTTCGTTTGACAAAACCTTCACTGAATTGACCCCGAAGCTCGACGGAGCAACGATTCTTGTTCCTCATCTGCAGACACTTCACCTCGGCGGAAACGTCGTATCAGATATGGAAGTCTTCGTTAATATGGTAGCTGCACGATGGAATATCGCACCTCTACATGTTCCCTCTGGCCAGCGCTTGATGGAGGTCAGTCTATGCCGACTTCTCCCGACAGATGAGCCAAGCGATGAGGTAAATATGGCGACAGCTCTTTCCACATTGGACGTGTACATGACTCAGGGACTGAGATTCACCTTTAGTACTGAGTATATGCTAAACGTAGGAGAACAGTAAGCCAGTATGGACAATTTTTTGTATCACGAATCAGATCAGGAATCTGGACGTGCAGTATTATTTGAGGAACGTCATAAGTAGTAAATGTATTATCTTACTGTAGTCGCCATTAGTTCAGCCGATGTGATGGCCAAAGCCTTGAAGGCAACGCGTTGTTGACACGCTTATTTCAAGGGCGTGGCACGTGGCGTTCCAAACAACAGCTTCTTATTCACTTCCACCATCCACTGGCATTTACGAAGCGGTTAAACCAAGTCCATAGATTTCTTAACTCAGTAAGATTCCATCTTTTGTCATGAATTACAAATCTCAGGTATATTTTTCTACGCATCAGCAAGATGTTGGTGGCACTACCGTCAGGATGGGAGCCTCGCACTAGCTGTAGCTGCGCTGATCACCAGCTCCCGACTTATAATTTTCCTGAAGACGTACTTTTCGCATCGAATCTGATGCATTTGACTCAATCCAATGAATCTCCGTCCACGTTGGAAGAAGATCAAATAAAAGAGGCGATATCTTCGTATCGGCAGTAGATCTGGGATATAGAAGCAGAGGAGTCAAAGTTGGACGTCATTCTTGCTCAGATGCAACGTTCCATTCAGGAGAAGAAAGATCTTTTGCATCGGGAGAAGGAAAGGGTTTTGGCTGCGATTGATGACAGTGAACGCGTTTTCAGCCCCCTACGGCGCGTTCCAGTGGAAATCCTTGCACAGATATTCCATCATACCATCGAATTTCCCATTCACAGGACTCAGAATCCATTCTCTCATGCTAGCGCGTGGGACTTTCATTTCACTAATAACCCTATGTGGACCATCGAAGCCGTGTCGATGCAATGGAGGATGGTAGTGATGTCTCTCCCCGAACTCTGGTCGTACATTAATATTGTGTCTGACTACTTAGATGGACATACGTTTCGATGTCTCAGCGAACAGCATCGTCGCTTGCAAGATCGTCCACTATCCGTCTGCATTGCAGAAAGAAATGAAGACCAAACCACGAAGTTTCCTGTGCGGTGGCTGGCGAAGATTCTTTTTATGATCCCCCTCCATCAAAGAACTTCACCTTTTCCTCAGTTCAAGGACATTCCGCCGAGTCAGACGCTTACGACTCTCCTTACCTTGCCTGGAAAACCTTTCACCTCTTTCCCTTGAAATGAACCAATTCGACCAGGTTGAGAAGATTCATTTGTTTCCTTCAGTGCCAAAGCTTCGAACACTAGAAATCATTGATATTGATGAACCCACCGCCTATTTCATTCTTCCGTGGCACCAGATTACGACCTATGAAATCCACCATAGTCGCAGAGGGGACCCAAATTCAAATTCCACATTGTATCATCATCTCAAGGTTTCCAGAGAGCTCACTCACCTAAAGGATTGCGCTTTACACTGGGAACAAGGTACTCACGAACTTCTCATGCACGTATCTACGGTCGTTGAATCTTGTGCCGTCTATGTATTTTTTTTGCGGCGACGCGCCCACACCATTAAAAAAGTTTCTCTTCCGACTTACACTACCTTCACTCGCCTCACTGAAGGTGGATAGTATGTCATTCGAAGAGACTGACACGTTCACATCCGTTCGAGAGCTCATAACAAGATCTCAATGCCCTATCACTATACTCCACTTCGACAACGGTGACATTTTAGAAGAAGACATCCTTCATGTCTTTCGCACAAGGCCTACCTTGGAAGACGTGCGGTTGACCCACGTTGAAGGCTTTCTGAACCAAACCCTCTCCGAGTTGACTCCGAAGCTTGATTCAAGAGAAATTCTTGTTCCTCGCCTGCGGACGCTTCATCTCGGTGGGAATATCGTGTTTGACATGGAAGTATTCGTCAACATGGTGGAAGGGCGGTGGGATCTGCCTCCCCAGCCCCTGCACTTCAAATCTCTGCAACGTCTAAAGGAGGTCCATATATGCCAACTCATTTCAATAAATGTGCAAAACAGTGACGGACCAATTACGACGACAGCCCTTTCCGCATTGGACGCGTACGCAGCAGAGGGATTAAACATCACGTTCAAGACTGAATACACTTTGACCACAGGAGATATATGACTAGCAACGCTTACTTTTCCCTTCTTAGGAATCAGTTTCGTGTTGCCATCTTATCTGAAGAAAGAATACATGATGACATACATTGTATGACGAGCGAGTCTCCCCTCGGATTGTCTAGTAAAAGAGGTCACAACTATTGGATTGGTACTGCGACATAGGGCTCCGTACAATTACCTACTGTATTACTGACAGCTCTCCATGCGTGCCCGTTTTCCCCGAGGTCCGGAAGAAAAAAAGACTAAAACCTTTTGTTTCATGGAATCTCATATTTATGACAATTCCAGATTCTGCAAATACTCTCCGGGACCATGATTCTTATCCGATAATCAATTAATCACGGATTAGCATTTTATTATACAATACACATTAAGCGCTCAGATAATTCGGCTCGGGGGAGGTCAAAATATGTTCAGAAGATAAAATCCAGACTAGTGTCCTGCGCACCAAAGGCAACCAGACAATATGTGAATCATTCGGCAAACGGAAAGAATAAAGGATTTCTAACCATTGGAAGAGAACTTCCCAGCTGCGGAATCTGTTTATAGGTTTTACGCTGGATCGTCGTCCTGAACGAAAGAAAATGGGAAAAACATTGGCTATGGATAGGGAAAAAGTCAACCTGATGGAGTGGAGAAGATCCTGATATGACTGCACAGGTTTGTTCTCCAGTGACTCGATAAATGCCTATGCTAAAATTTAAACCCGCATCAGGATGCAAGTTATAATTAGCTACTTACACGGGTCATGACGCCTCCTTGAGGCGTATCGGTACCTTCCTGGTCGTCCTTAGCGCCAGACCAGCATATCTGTGCCACTGTCAGCCATCTCGTAGATACAGGAATCTTGGCACTTACCACATCGCCTAAAATATCCGACACTGGCACTTTAGTTGCGCAATAACGTCCACCAAGGCAGTTGTACTGAAACAAGCTAGTCAAGTTTGGCGTCGAGGAGTCCGAAAGATAAAAATTTACGACGTAGGGCAGGTCTAGCATGAACAAGACAAAGTAAATGGATAATGGAATCAGCAGCTGATGTACTCACCCAGAACCGTTCCGGAATGGCAGCTCTGGAATTAAGGTGACAAGCGAGAAAAAGGATACTGTGTTTCCTTACATCGAACAGGGCCTATGATAATACCGCTCAGTTTGACGCTTCACCAAGACACGAGGCTCCACAGAAGGAACGTACCGTAAGTCGACAGCCAGAAGATAGTGATTCAAGAATTTTGTGAATTTCCTGCATCGAAGAAAAGTCGGTGAGCCCGGGGGGAATGGATGTATACAAACTCACATCATCGATAATAATAGACGAGTCGCTGCACTCAATGTCTGGAAGAGCATAAACTCAGTAGATTTCTCAACGAGTAAAAACGACCCAATGGGAAAAACCTTCGTCTTTGCCGTCGATTTCGTCGCCATTCGTGTCGGCAACCTGACTACCGTGCCCGGAGTCTGGGAGTAAAGAGCAGGTAGTAGAAACAAATAGAGAGGGCGCAGAGAAGCGTACAATGAAGAAATAATGAATCTCCCGGCCGGGAACCCTTAACAAGCCAGGACATGGCATCCAATATATTCTTTTTCGTAGGCTTCTTGTCCGTATCATCCGTAAGCATTCTGATATCATCGTCCTTGTAACCGTTTTCTGGGGGGAGGGGCGTTCAGTAACTATTGCCATAATTGGTTGAGACCAACAGACGTTCACGCATCAAGAAGTCGCGAATCTTTGTAGCATCTTCTATACAGCCTTGGAGCCGGTTGCTTCTGTCACGATAGTTGATACCGATCTAAGGCATCCATTATTAGTATCGATACCTGGAATATATCGCGAGGAAAGGGGCGTTTACACATAGTGCTCTCTTACGCCCCGATTTGAGCTGGAGACGGGGTCTGTTATTCACGGCGCAGACTATTGGGGCCGAAGTAAGACAATTGCTCACCGGAATGGCTGGAAAATTGTGGTGTGAAGAGTTGTCCGAGTAACCACCCACTGCGTGGTCATGATCACAGTCCCCGATATTCATCCTGCATTCGTCAGGAGGTAAGAAGGTACTTCCAAAAGAGTTTTCCCTACTCATAAGATACTAAATGCGCGCCCCTTCCAACAGCATAGATTTGGCTTCTATAAGGACAACGGGTCATAGATGCACAACCTGAACTTCGAAGGTTACCTACTTCGGTGATAATCTAAGAATCAAATGAGTCAACAACGCATGACATATGTAGGCACTCATGGACTCACGCTAGCGTCATGGACATTCGCGAAGCTGGTGGATGATAGAGCGCTAGCTATTAGCAAGGTACCTGGTTCCTGAATGATTCCCCAATAGTGAATAAATAGTAAGGCCACGCCTGAAATGGAGGGTCGACCACGCAGAAATGAATCTGAAGCTCAGGAGAGACGGTGTATCAGGGTGGGAGAAAGAGGTCAAGCGACTAATATCCTGCGACACCAGTTTAAAAACTACGGCGGCCAATTTGGGCGCCTGTTTTGTAGAATTTGGGATGTATATTTATCCTGTATGGATTAGGAGTTCGTTGCTGATCCACCGCCGAGCCTGGAAAGTGATGGGCGCCTGCTTGGATATTGAACGGAGATTCGCTGAGCTTGATATGGCATAGTGGACAGTCCGAACACAACTTGGCGCAGTGGAGCCTGCGAGAAGTAGTCACAATCAGTTTCACAGAAAGATGTGTACCAGAGGGGACCATCTGATCAAAATTCTTCTCACTTTGCTGCCTAGTGGACACCATTGACTAGGGATGCGCACCGTACCGTATACGGTATACGGCCGTAAAGCCATTGTCCCAGACGGTCACGGAACTATCCGTATACCGTGCCGTATGGTCTGTTTGAATGCCTTGTCGGCGTCGGTACGGGTACCTTACGGCCGTCTACGGTCGTTGACGACCGTGCACCTGAGTATGAAATTAATTTGCTCATAAAGAAGTGAGTCAGATGCCTTTAAGACTACCAAAAATCTGTAAAATGCACCTGGTCTCATAATCAGCTATGCCGCGTTGAGCAGGGCTAGAGGTATCCAGGAACTAAAATAAAGTCACACATATTGTCTTGATTGTGTATGGAAATTTGATAAGACAGCTAAAAGAGTGAGTTAGTAAAGCTACGAAATTGAATGATGGCTATTTTGTGTCATAGAGTTGCCCTAAAAAAGACTCTTGGCTGAGTCAAAAGTAAGATAAAATATAAGCCGTATTACGACGTTGTACGGTCGTCTGTGAGAGGTCTTGACGGTGACGGAACAACCATACGCCGTACCGTACAAATGGCCATTGGGGTGCGTTCGGCTTCGGTCCGTATTCCGTATAACGGTTACCGAAAACCGTACAATACGGTGACGGCGCGCATCCCTACCATTGACAAGATTCTGCAAATCTTTATAAATGGTACAGAAACAACCCACGTAGATACCCATCTGGCGCCAGCTCTCCTTCCCGATATACTGCCTATGCATTGACCGGCGGCTGAAGACTGACTCGAAGACTGTAAAAGGGATTACTTCCACATGCTACCGAGCGCTAACGAGTGGGTCATGGGTTGTGAATGAATGGTTTCATGTGATAAGAGATCTTCAATATGTTACTAATGGCTGAGAAGTGATAAAGACACAAACATTGATAGAGGGCATTTACGAGGCAATACGGAATCACCGGCCGAACCCGTCAGGCAAGGGACCATAGGCAGGCATCAACCGGACAGCGTGAAAACAGCATAAAACCAGCGTCTGGGGATGAATGTCTCGATAGCTAACATCTTAACGCGAAGAGTATCATATCTATGCTGAAGACGGCTGAAGCGCTTCATGCGGATTGAATTATCGAAAATATTATCAATCAGTTTCAGCGAAAGAAGGACAGAGGTGACACAGGTTCAGTGAGAGCAAGGTACAGGCCCGCAATTCGATAGGCGCCTGATAACAAATTCGGATCGAATTCACAGCAGCACCAGAACCAAGCCGATTAAGGATCAGGAGATCCTTGGGAACAAGCAATACACATTACAATTTTCGCAGCGTGGCGCCAAGTGCATTGGTAAACGGGTCCGAGGCGAAGGTGGTGACCTGTGGTGACGGAAAGAGGAAGATGTGTCGCACCATGTAGCTTTATCATGCGTCGCGTCGCGTCGGCCCTTTCTAGTAGTACTGGCGCGGCATCGGCCCGAGTTTCGCGAAGATTAACTGCGCTTGGTATTCACAGTTTCTGGAACGCTCCAATGTCGGACGCCTTTACAAGGCTGTATCATTATGCTGTAGGTATCATATAACTACGAGAATGTATAAGAAAATTCACTGTACAATCATTTTGTCGATGACAGGTAGACGGCAATAAGTCAGCAGATCTCTTTTTGGTACCATAACCTCAAAAAATAAACTCCATATTAGTGTCCTGCATACAAAAAAACGACACAGTATTAGAATCGTTCGACGCATAGACACAACTAATCGTCACTCACCATTTGGCGAGAAGATGTTAGCTGAAGGTTCTGGTTAGGATGCCTACGCTCGACGATCTTCCTGAGAGAGAAAATTGAGAACCATGCTCTGCTACAGGCATGAAAGAAGCTGACCTCATAGAATGAAGGAGTCCTCTGTATGACTGCTTCGGTTTTTCTTCGAGAGACTTTATGAATGCCTTTACAGGACCCCCGGATTAGTAGTGAGCATGTGCCAGGATGTAAAAAATCATAGCCACCCACCTGCGTCATGACACCTCCTTGGGTTGAGTCGAAGCATTGCTGGTCGTCCTTAGCGCCAGACCAGCATATCTTCATGATCAATGTCTGGTACAATGTTCACAATCCTGAAACAAGGGATACTTACCACATTTGCTAAAGAATCTGTTCCCGGCAACGTACACTCGCGCCGTGGTCGACCATGGGAGTCATACTGACAGATACAATGATAAGAATTTGCCACTGGAATCCCGAGATTGGGATACTCACAATATAAGGTAGATCTAACATAAACAGAGTGGGTAAAACACGCGAAAGAGTCTGCAGCTGCTGCGCTTACCCAAAATCGTCCCGGAATGACAACTCTATAGTCCATGGTTAACGAAGAAGAAATCAAGGAACCTGCATTTACCTACATCGAACAGAGCCTAGCAGAATAAGGCTCGTGGTAGGCATTTCATCGAAGCTAGGTGGATAAGAGAGTACATACCGTAAGCTTGCAACCAGGAGGTAGAGGATCAACCAATACTTTATGTATGTCCTAAGTTGGAGGTTGAACGTTATTAGTACACAATATGCATGGAGTCAAACTTACATCGTCAATAAATGGAGCCGAGTCGAAACAAATGATCTCTGAAAAGGCAAAAAGTCAACAGATTGAATAACTGGTAAAATATTTGGATGCAAGACCTTCATCTTTCCCATCGACCTCATCGCCATTCTGGTCGTCAGTCTGGTCCCCGTGTCCAGAATCTGAGAATAAATTGAATAATTGAGAACAAGCACCGAGGAAGAGGCGAGGCTTACAATGAAAGAACAGCGAATCTGCTGGCCCCGCACCCTGCACAAGCCAGGACATAGCCGCAATTATATTTTTTTTTGTTGGCTTCGTCTCCGTATCGTCTGTAAGCATTCTAATATCGTCAGTCTTATATCCATGACCTGGAGACAGAAGAAGTCAGTGCAGTGTCGTGATAAATGAGAAAGGACAATATCGACGTATCAAGAAATCGCGAATATTCCTGGCATCCAGTATGCAGCCATGTAATTCATCGCCTTGTCCAAGATAGTTGATACCAATCTAAGAGAAATATTCTCAGCACGAACACCCAAGTTGCACTATGTGATACGCATACACAGACTGCTCTCTTGCGTCCGGGAGATTCGGAGTACCCAATATTGTCTTGAGGTTCGGATCGCATTGTTCCGAGTCCGTGCTACAGCAGGGATATGTTATTTGCGAGGCGAACCATCAGAAGCGGCGTATGGGAATTGCTTACATTAATGATCGAAGGAAGCCTGAAACGTGAAGCATCATACAGGCAACCTTCGACTCCATGGTCATGATGATGTCCGATGTTTATCCTCCTTTCGTCGGAAGGTAGGAATGCGCTGCTAAATTTTTCGTTATCCATAATGAGGCTGCGTACGCATGAATAGTTTAGATACCAGAAAATTAAAGAACACTCACTCAGTGGAAAGGAAAGCAGACACACGAAGAATATTTAGAGTCAGCGATTGAGTCATGGTCATACCGAGATGCGAGATGGGTACCCCTTTCATCGAAGTAGATTTGACTATGAGAACGCCAACTGGTCATTACATGTAACCCGAAATTCGAAGGTCGCTTACTCTGTCGATAACCTATGGTTTTAGTAAGTTAATGGTATTCATTATACATGTGATGTCGTGGGCTCACACTAATGGCAATGGCATTGGCAAGCGAGTTCGTAGCTGCTGTCTGATGAACTGAGTATCAGTAGACTGGCATATGAAAGATTCCGCAATAAATGGGCAAAATGTAGAGCCAGGATGGACCAAGTTTAAACGTTAGCCGAGACCCAGGAAGTAGTGGCTATCACGCCGCAATGAACTTGAAGCTCGGAAAGGATAATGAAGGAAAGACGAATGAGCAACGAAAGATGGAGAACACTGTTTAAATACTGCCGCAAAATCGGGCGTCTGTTTCAAAACATTAGGGCTTGTATTGTATCCGATAAAGATTGCTAATTCATTGCTGGTGGACTCGGACAGCCATCGGTTTTGGAGAGATATTGGCGCCACCCTTGATTTTGTACGGAGATCTGATCAATAAGGCCTAATATTTGTTCAGAAGGTAATTTGGAAATATGAGGCATCGTCGCAATCAGTTTCATAGAAAGATTTGAAAGAAGAAGAAATCTTACCAAAATTCCCCACGATTCGCATTCCAGAATACATCAAGATCCTGCACATCATCAGGGACCTTTTCATCAACGAGACAGAAACCACCAACGAATATCGCACCTAACACCAGTTACATCTCTGGCTTTCCTTCCGATGCTTCATCGACGAAGGACTAGCCTACAAAGCAACTTAAACCTATATTCATTGCCTTCGAAGACTCGGGTAAATTAAGGACTGTCTTCCTCCCAGCATCCCCTTTCTAGGCGCTAACCAGTAGACCGTGGGTTTGCACGAACGAATGGCCACCATGTGATAAGGAGACATTAAGGAACATACAAAGAACATCCACGAAGCTCAATGAAGGAATTACGACCGAATCCGGCGGGTGCAAGGTGGCCCTAGACAGGCGCCAGTTTGTCACTGGTCGCGAGCGCGTGGACAGTATCTACGTGGAGGCCCCAACAACTTGTAGGGTCAATATTAAATCATCGAAGTCACCTTGAGTCATAATCAGTTACAGAGAGGGAAGAAAATAGATGACACAGGTACCCTGATGATGAGGTAGAAGGCGGTGATTCGATAGGCGCTTGACAAGAATCTGGGTCGGCGAACACTGAAACGTCCAGAACTGAACTCAACAAAGCGGGAATCATAGCCAAACACGGTAAAATCATCTGGAAAAGAGAAATGTACACTCAAATTTTTGTGGTGCTGCGTCAGGTACGCTGCTGATGGATCTGGGTCTGGGTCGTACATAGCTCGTGAGTCGTGGTAGTGGTGGAAAAAGGAACCCCCATCACGTGTCTGTCACGCGTCGCGTCGCGTCGGCTCTTTTTAATAATAATAGTGCCAACATCACTGTCATCGGTCGATGATTAAAATTCGCTGTTTCTAGAACACTCTAATATGAAGCACCTTTGCAAGGGGACGTGTCATACTGCAATGTTATGTATCTACAAACTTGTAACAAATCAGATCCTATATCAACTATATCCAGTAGTTCAAAAGCCTGATATATTTAGTACGAACATTATCTATCTATTCTTGGGTGTTCCATATCTCCCTCTGTTCGTGCTCCTCGTGTATAGTAGGACTTGACACTCCACTACAATATGTTCATAAAATAAATTTGAGACTAGTGTTCTGCTCACCAAAGGCAACGAGAGAAGAGTCGATTCATTCAGTGAACTGATAGCACAAAAGTATTCTCACCATTAGACGAGAACTTTCCAGCTGTGGAATCTGCTCGTAGCGTTCACTCTGGATAATCTTCCTGAACAAAACAAAATGAGAGCAACTTTCTCGACTACGGACCAGGAAAAAGCCGACCTGATGGAGTGGAGAAGTTCTTGATAGGACTGCCCGGGATTCTCCTTTGACGACTTGATGAATGCCTATATTTAAATCTGAGCCTACCTTAGTATGCAAACTATATTGTCCACTCACACAAGTCATGACGCCTCCTTCGGATGTGTCAGCACCATACTGACCGTCCTTAGCGTCAGACCAGCATATCTGCGTTTCTTATCACTCATCTCATAGAAATTGGAAACTGGAAACTTACCACATCCGCGGAAATATCCGACACCTAGACCTGTAACCGGTCGTCTTCTATATATGGGAGCAAGCTCACGATATATCTATAAGACGACCTGTACAACTGAGTTTAAATTTGGCGGGTTCATTTTTGCTGACAACGCACCTTCCTAATAAGATATAGTGTCCAAAATGGGAACACTGCACATGCCACGCCGCATCGCGTTAATTTTTACTCCCATCGTCAAAATCGCATGCCCCCCCCACAATAATGACAACAAAAATTTTCTCCATACCTTCTCTATCGATGGAATAGCCCAAGAGACACCCGATTCAGTCCCAGTTGCACTCAACACGGTTTTTTCAGCTACAGGTGGACGCCAGCCTCGACGCTCCTTTGCACCATCATTCCGTCTCAATGCCAGCACTCCTCTGCAAAGAACCACCTCCCTCCCCAGTTCAGTTACTCCTAGTGTATCCCTCCCATCATCTCTTATGAGCCCCGCTGGAATTTTACTGGAGCCATTTCGCTTCAATCATAATCCTCTGCAGTCCTTTCGCCAAAATGTACAGCAAGCATTGGCCATTTCATCCTCACCACAAATTATCAATCCAGCAGCATTCGAGCATACACCTCATGATGAAGACATCGATGATTTCCGTTCACAGTCTATGACACCCGTTAACGATGATTTCCTTCTTCCGAAGACACCTGATCAGTCCAACTATCCCCCAGATCCTTCTCACTCAGATCTGGCGGGCCTTCACCAATTGGCCGCTACAACACAAGCTACCTTATCACAGTTCAAGGGGCCTGACACGGAAAGTGTCGATCTTAAGGCTGCTTCCGTTCTCTCTGAAAAAGTTGCGAAAGCGGTCGACTTTCTTAAGAGCATTGAGCTTTCCCCCTTCGATTTCTTTTCTGCCCTGGTCAACCACAGAAACTCGGGGGGTGTTTTCACCGAGTTTCAGCGACATTTCTTCCGTGAAACATCGAAGCGGTTTGAGAAGCTGTTGGATATCTTTTGGGCAAATCCGAAGGCAAAGGCAAATTTTCAGAATGGATGCTTCCTCACGCTGTTTCAATGGTGAAGGACTGCGTCCATGACGAGATGGAACATGCCAAGCCATATTTCCGAACGTCAACTGATGAGGTGACACCTGAGTTTCTCGCAACATGGAATATCCATGATGCCCTATCCTCCTTGAACATGGCTCGCCTCTTTCCGACTTGGTCGAAAATCATTGAGGCTGCAACGCATAGTAGGAGTGCAGAGAAAAATCGACATCGGAGTCCAGAGTTGGTACGTCAGTTCCTACTCCATGAACCATAACAACGTGTTATAACTGGTTTTATTCCAGGGTTGTAAGATCGTAACGGCACAAGTGCTTCACCTCCGTTCTGTCAACTGCTCTAAGTTACAGAGCATGATCGGTCTCTTCGCATGGGCACATGGGGCTTCTCGTCAGGTCATGGAACTTCTCAGTCATTGCAGTCTCTCAACGTCCTTCTCCGGAACGTTCAACCTGATCAAATCACTTGCTGATAAGGGTATTGATGCAGCCCGTATTGTTGTCTTGTTTCTATCGCACGCTCTCGGGTACGATAACATCAATCTCTCAACATCAATTTTTGTGGAGCAAATGGGTTCGGAATCTACACCTAGTAAAGTTCAGTCGGGAACGTTCTCCGTAATTTATGAACTCCATGGTGTACAAGACCGAAGTCATATGCTTCTAGCTTCCATCCTTTCCCGCTTACAACCCAGAGCCAGTTCTTGCAATAACGAGAGAATCTTGATTTTGATACGAGGCCAGAGCAGCCTTGAGCTGTAATCCACGTGCAGCCTGAGTTCCATGAGTAGCATACCATCCAAGGAGAAAGAGCTTCGAGGCAATTGGAAGAAGTAGAACCAAGGCACACGAAGAAGGCGAGAGTCGAGTTCATCAAGGGTTGTGGCGGTCCGAACATCATGCAGCGTTTCGTCAAGGGTTTTCACGTAAGATATCGTTGTCATAACATCAAAGAATGTTGTGGTTAAAAAAGCGGAAGGAGAGTCGTCATGAAGCAAGAGAAAGACGCGACGCGATGCGAGCACACGAGAAGTATTGGTTCAAGGCGCGTGTTCCCATTTTGGACACTATATCTTATTAGGAAGGTGCGTTGTCAGCAAAAATGAACCCGCCAAATTTAAACTCAGTTGTACAGGTCGTCTTATAAATATATCGTGAGCTTGCTCCCATATATAGAAGACGACCGGTTACAGGTCTATCCGACACCGACGCTTTAACTACGCGCCGGCAATGCCCAAGGCAGTCGTACTTAAACAAGTTGGTCAGATTGGGTATCGAGGAGTCTGAAAGACAAAATAATCACAGCGTATGGCAGGTCTACAACAGAACGGAATAAACGGAAGGTGGAATCGGAAATTGATGTGCTTACCAAAACCGTCCCGGAGTGGCAGGTCTACAAAATCAAGGTGAGGAGGCAGAAACAAGATATCTGTGTTTCCTTACATCAAACAGAGCCTAGTATCATATGTTCGCATTAGACGCTTGATCAGGATGCAGCTGAGAGAAGGAGCGTACCGTAAGCCGGCAACCAGAAGGCAGGGACTTGAGTATTTCGTGAATTTCCTGAGCCGTAAATGAGTAGACGGGTCCACGGAGGATGGACTATATATGAACTCACATCGTCAATAATAATATACGAGTCACTACACTCGATGTCTGTAAGATTCAAATGTTAAGATATTAGTAGATTGCGCAACGGTCAACAACGGTTCAATGGGGTAACCTTCATCACTTCCGTCGATCTCATCGCCATTCTTGTCCGCGATCTGTCCCCCGTGTCCGGAGTCTAGCAAAAAGTTAGAACGATATGGAGAGGAAGTGACTAAGCGTACAATGCAGAAACAGTGAATCCTTCGACTGGGCATCCTTAACAAGCCAGAGCAATGCTTCCAATATATTCTTTTTTGTGGGCTTGTTATCCGTATCGTCCGTAAGCATTTTGACATCATCAGCCTTATAACCGTTTTCTGGAAAAGGAGTATTCAGTAAACTGGTGTCATAATTGAATGAGAGCAAAAGATGTTTACGCATTAATAAGCCGCGAATGTTTGTAGCATCCTTTATATAGCCTTTGAGTCGGTTTTCTTTATCGTAATAGTTGATACCGATCTGAGGGATTTGTTTCAGCAACAATTGGATTATATCGTGAGGAAGTGGACGCTTACGCAGAGTGCTCTCTTGCGCTCTAAAGATTCGGGTTGTTCTGTAGACTGTGAAGTTGTTCCTGCTTCGTTCTGGAGACGAGATTGATTAATTATGTAGCATTTATGAAGCGTTGAATGATAATTCTTGCCTTGATGACAGACGGTTTCCCGCCACCGGCGTAGTAGTTATGCTGATGCCTGTCATTCATACTCCGTTCGTCAGTGGGGTCAGTGGGTAAGTAGGCGCTGCTATGAGAGTATTCGTATTCTGATGAAGCTAAATATGCATGTCTGTGAGTAACGGTGTTTAAATAGTAGCAGACTGTAAGGTGCTCACCTGCTGGAAGAGCAAAAAGAGACACACAGGGAATATTTCTGGTCAGCGTCTGAGGTATAGTGATAAAGACATGGCTGGAAAGCGCCCTTTTCATGCAGGCAGGTTGCTCTGCTACAAGGTCAGTAGGAGATCGAAAATGTTAATTGGAATTTGAAGGTTGCATACTCCGCTGGTAATCTACCAATTCAGCAAGTCAACAGTATGCGGCATATACCGGGATTCGTGGACTCACGCTGAAAGCAGTTCCATTTGCAAATGACTGGACGGCTGGTGGGTGATAGACTGTTGGTTGTTCGGAGTGAACGCTTTCCTAGGAAAGAGGTGGTCCCAGTTAGCAATCCCATCGAGAGCCTAGAGGAACGGAGGGGGGATCACACCTCAATGAACCTAAAGCTCAGAAGGGATGGTGGGATGAAGAATGAGTAAAGGAAACTCTGGGAAACGGGCTTATAAACTATACCCAATTTATTTTGGCACTTGCTTTTGTAAAACTTTGAACATATAGCCGCCTTGTATCTGTTGGGAATCCATTGCTGGTCCACATCGGTTGAACCCGGAAAGTGATAGGCGCTTGCTTGGATATTACACGGAGATTCATTGAGCTTGTCATGACATAATGCCCAATTTACAACTCAAGGTACTGTTCAGCCTACGAGAAGTATCTTCAGTCAGTTTCATAGAAATATTTAGACAAAAAAGATGGCTTATCAAAATTTGCTACGCTTTGCGCCTCATTATATCAAGATTCTGCAATATCATCATGCTTCACCACGAGTGCCAATATTCATGAGCGGTTCAGAAACAACCCACATAAATACCCGTCGGGCACAGTGGCCTATTCCTTGACCGAAAATCGAACTCGAAACCCACTTGGAGTCTTTCTCTATCTTCTTTGAAAAGATCGGAGACCGTAAAATGAGCACTTCCACATAGCGTCCCACATCGCTGAGCGCCAATGAGTGGGTCATTGATTTGCGAATGAGTAATTTATGCCATGGGAAGTCTTCGACGCAAATGACAAAGAACTGATGACGACGCGAGAGAACAAGCTATGAGTGAGGTTCAAAAAGGGATTACCGACCGAATTCGTTTGACTAGTGGGGACAGCTGTAGGCAGGCGCTAATCTGTCAAGGTAACTCGACACTGAAGAAAAGTGAGCAGGCGTGCATCGAAACCACCGTTAATAATCAGTTACAGCATAGGAAGAAAAGAACTGACACAGATGTAGTTATTGAATAACAAACAAGATATAGCCAGTGGTTCGATATGCGCCCGATAACAAATTTGGACTGATGAAATGAATTCGCGGTCTCACACTGCACGGGAACTGAATTGAAAAAAAAAATTGAGAGGCACGGTGGAGAACCTCGGGAACGGCATCAGCATCAGCATGAACATTGACAGGAGCAATTTAATTTGAAATTTCCGTAGCTCCGCACCACTGAGCACGTTGGTGAACGAGACCAAGTCAGAGGTGGTGGGAATAAGGAACAAAATTCCCGCCACGTGGCTTTTCAACGTAGTATCGCGTCGGCTCTTTTTAATAGCACCGACACGACATCAGTTTGCTGGGATAGTGTCGGCGTCAGCACAAAATTTTCGTGGCACGGCATCGGGAATTTTTTTGGGTCAGAGGATGCGGAAGAACTGTTTCACCACGTGATTTTGTCAACGTGTCGCGTCGCGTCGGCGCTACTTACCAAAAAGCCGACGGTCCGACTTTCGCGACGAATCGCTGCGTCTGGCATTTACAATCTCCGGAACGCTCTAATGTACAATGCTTCGCAAGGTTTTGTCGTATTGCATTATAATATAACTACGAACTTGTATAAGAATTTCGATTGAGACTATACAGTTATTCCAACTATACCTCTCCTGGGAGTGTAACAAGAAGCCTCATCTTCTCAGCCCACTTGTCGTCCTCCACCCATTTGATGGACTTGTCTTCACACAGAGCGAGAACCTCGTTGTTGGCTCTCGATGGTTTCCCTGCACGTTCAAGCGCGATCCTCTCTTCATTGACGCGTCTTATCCATGCTCTGGCAATCTCTGCTTGAGAAGGCTCCAGTGACGGGAGACGCAAATGCCACAGATACGTGTCCGTGCCATGAGTAACATATCCTTCCAACCAATAATCAGTAAATTCCAAACCAATTGCACTGCATCACTCACCGTCCGTCCTATTCTGCTCTGGTGTCCATCGAATCTCATACCTCAGCACAGGAAACCCCGCATTGTGCAAATCCCTGGCGAGGAGCCTCACCGGCAGATGAACCTGATAATCCGAAGTCATCCTTCCAAACATCCTCGCGCACTCCTCGGGGGTAGCATCATCACCCAAAGCCTCATACTGCCCCATAATCTTCTCTGCGATATCATCCTGGTAATACCTCTCCAGGTTGGGAACGATATCTGCAGGTTTCTCGATGACAGACGAGGTAGAGTAGAAGTACCATTCGTCTGTTAGGTCTCCGACGTTGACGCTCCGGACGCCTTTTTGCTTAAGGGCCTGGGCGAAGGCGCCGGAGCGCTGCCATGTCATGGTATCGGTTGTTGAGGGTAGCCAGTCGTCGTCGATGCATCCGCGGAAGGTGCTGTTGTTTGGACCGGCGGCTTTGCTTTCGATGGTGCGGCAGATGGTCTCGGCAGGGACTGCGCGGTCGTCGAGGATGGTTGAGGAGGTGGGGTCGAGGTGTAGGGCGCGGCAGAAGGCTTGGAATTGTGGACGCATTTCTGTTCGTGTCTTTGGGGTTAGACTGTTAAAAGATCGGTATGAGGTGGATGTAGTGGTTTGTACGGATGAGGTGCTTACACCATGGCATTTGACATTAGATGGGCTGAGTGAAATGGGGACTTGACACTTTCAGGAAGATGAGATACATGATGTAGATTCTGGTGTACAGCGTGGGCGCCTTGAAACAGGCTTGTTAGATGAATGGGCCCCTACAGCAATCAATTTCGTACCTCCCGATAGCCCGATCAGCTGGACATCATCCGGATTTCCTGTTCATAGATGAGCGGCAGAGTCATTCTCAGAGTTCTGCTACTCATACCTCCAAAAGCGCTGATATTTTCCTTGACCCACTGGAGCGCAACCCACTGGTCCTTGGAACCAAAATTTCCGTTCACCTTGGGCTCATCGCATGCGAGGAAACCGAAAGCGGAGAGGCGATATCCGACGTTCACCCATACTTCCGAACGGTCCGCGGCCACGAACTGGTTTTGATAGGTTATCCGATGGGGTGAGCTATATTGCAGGAACCTGTCTCGCCAGATCAGCGGATTAGCGAAATATTGTAAATTGGGCTCTTACCCTCCATGCAGATATACCTTGACGGGGAATCCCTTCTGAGAAGGGAAAGACGGTGGAACGAAGATGTTGACGAAGAGACTAAAGAAGACTATCAGCTCATTGATGCGATCAATGAGAACAAAGTGACATACGGATTTTCGGACGGTTTTCCGTAGCCCACTTGATCGACATGGTAACTACCAGCGGCTGCTTGGCCGTCTCGTCTTGGCTGGAATGCCCCTTTGGCAGGAAGGTTAGGACTATATTGGGGATGCGTATTCAGGGAAACACTCACAGGTATCCTCAGTGATATATTCTTTCCTCTCGTACTTGTAATCCAGAGGAAGTGGTTCAGGATCCATGAACCGACCAGGTGGTAGTGCATAGGGTACCTCTGAAAGTACATACGGTTAAATTGTAGATCATTATGAGATGCACGTCGATCTTCACCTAAGAACGCGGCTGTTCCATTCTTCGCTCGACCGCCGGTAACGCTGCCATATTTAGTGTCTACGATGACACGTTCGGGATTAGCGGCAAGCTCGTCATGTATATGGGGGACAGATGCCATGTAGGAAAGAGTCCAACCAGATCAAAGACCAATGACTATAAATCGAGATTCAAGGACCCGTTCCCCGGAAACGTGTCTATTTTTGGGAGATAGGTCCGATGGACATTTTCCTTTCGAACGCAATCTCTACCGATGTCTCTTATCGGTGTGAACTGAGGCGATGCGCGTGTTGTCGTCGTGATCACCAGACGATGCTGGCATTCCTGCGAACAAGGTTCAGCAAAAACTTCGAGAAAATGTATGTTACTGACCTGCGTATTGTACGGTTTGCCTCGGGCAACTGCAGAAGCATGGCTCTGGTGATAAGAATGGGATCCGGGCCTGAATCTTCTGGAAGAGATAAGGTACGAATTCGAAAAAATAGGCAGGCAGTTACATGAAATCAGAAGTTGAATTTAGCATCGCAAATTCCTCTACTATATAATTATCCACTGATAAATCTGGCCTTCAGGATTAGCTCGTCGTTGCTCAGGCTCTTGATCATGCGCGTTGTGTTGAAGTTGCCGGATGTCGGTCCGACTTACCGCTCGCGTCACATTGGTAACGTCTGGTCACAGTCACAATAACGCTTTTCCTCCACTCCCTATTGTCATTGTCCACGACGGCCGCCGCGTTCTGGATGCTCCATTTCCCTTCGACACTCAAGAATAGCGGGCCCAATGGTACCAGCTGGCGTTCGGATGGCCTCAACGCAACACAGCAGAAATCCTCATCGGATCCTTTATTTCTTGCCATTGAAGAAGAGCTACATGATGCTCGACGCGTGCATGCGAACGGGCAGGAGGACGATTTACGGTTGGCATTGAACATGGTTATTAGTCGGGTTACTGAGCTGGCGAGTGCCCTGGATGTTGACGATGAGCTCAACACTGACCCACAGTACTGCAGTCATCACTCCTCAGCGAAGCCTACAAGACCCAGGCGGACCTTGAGGTCCAGTTGAACGTCACCAAATCAAATCTGAAGCTCGTCATTGCAAACAACGAGATGCTCGAGGAGGCCTTGAAGCAAGGACATGCGAACGACATTGGATGGAGACGGTCGAGCAGTTCGGACCACCGGCAGAAGAGCCAGAGTATTGACATCGTGCCTGAGAACGGCGTGGCGATGAAATCGGTGACGAGCTCGCCTTCGTTACCGTCCTTAGCAGGCCCACCACCGCCACCACCACAGCAGGACAGCAGGTTCTTCCACAAGTTTCGGTTCACCTCCTCCAATAACGGGTCGCGTACGTCCAGTCGACCTGGGACGCCGAATCTTGGGAATGGCCCATCATCGCCTAATCCCACGCTCACGTCGCCGTCTATGCCCAGTCTGCCTGTTATGGCGAGTGTGAATGCTAGCAAGGACAAGGAATTGGAAGAGCTAGCGGCGTCGCTAGAGAACGAGCGAGCGGCGCATAAGATCGTCATTGGCGAGAAGGCGGCTTTGGAGGCAGAGCTTGAATCATTGTCTCAGGCGCTGTTCGAAGAAGTGAGTTCTCTCCTTGATCTGCTTCATCCATCGCTGATTATCATGACGGCAGGCGAACAAGATGGTTGCGACGGAAAGAATCAAGCGTGCTGAGACAGAGGAAGAACTGAGGGAGGCCAGGCAAGAGAAGGAGGCACTCAAGAGCGCCTTGAGGGTCGTGGAAGGAGAGAATGTCCATTTGCGGGGTTCATCATCTACTTTGGGAACGCCAGATCCGTCAGTGGAGAACCTCACATTGTCAGAGATTCGTTCGCGATCTTCTTCAGAAGTTGGTGTCAAGTCGCGGCCAGCTTCTGCATCATCATCTTCTTTGCCATCCGTGGACAGAGAGGCGTTCTCACCGGTCTTGGCAGCCGAGACAGCCCCTCCTGCAGCAGAGGAAGCAGACGAGCAGAAGCAAGAGAACCCTACGCCTCAGCACCGGAGTACGATTCCATCGCCTTCGCCTTCGCAATGGGCAGAGGAGAGAACAATCCGATACCCGGACAAGGAGGAAGCAGCGGAAGAACCATTGCGGCAGCGTACACCGTCGCCGCCATGGGACGAGAGTTCTTCTGCTTGGGCAGACGTGCCTGCTTCCCCTCCCCGTACACGATTATCGGCGTCTTCGCTGCCACTACCTACTTCGACGCGTTAAAGTCGGCTACTTTCAATCAATCATACTTTCGCATACTATTTAGGTTCAGGACGTTCTTTCATTCATCCCGCATTGCTCTATCTGCATTCTCGTTGACGTCAATGTAATTATAGCAAGTCTGTTGTACTGCAAGGTCTTTTTTATTAGGGAAAATCGGTATACACTGGCATACACGGTTGTCGTGCACGGTCTTCGTGACTGTTGGAAATGGTCCTGATGTTCACACCGGACAAAACTGCTAGCAACTGCAACCTTCGATTGAGACCTAACTGCTCCAGCTGTTACCGCCTCTATTCGACATGTATTGCCGTATTTAATTGCTTCGATGGGCCTCGATTAACGATCATTGCGCAGCTGATAAGTGTAAGAAATAAAGACTGTTGCAATACAGTCCGAAAGGTGTAAATTTTCCGGAGCGTTTCTAACCGCCAGAAACTGATTACGAAACTGGTGGGACTGTGTCGGGACTGGGCGCATAGCTACATATGGTATACTGCTGTTTTTCAGGATTAGTCTCTGAGCATCAGAAACTTTCCAGATATTGTACTTTTTTCGGACTAGATACAGTTACATAAGTAGCAACAACGCGGTCAACAGCAAATTTCAAATATCTTTCACGTGGTTATCATGTGATGAAACACAAGGCCGCTCCAGAAAAACTTTGCAATGTTTATCATTCAGCGTTCGCAATCAATTCCTCCTCCAAGTGAGCTCCCTTCTTTCAGTTCGTGGAACTAGGAGCTATTCATTTGTCGTCGTAGATTCAACAAAGTGACTGTAAGAAACGAAAGGACTTCGTACTGTCATGTTTACTAACTCAGATAACCTTCCTCAGGTCTTCTTACACCATCTCTTCTGATTGCAAGTGTTAAACAGACTAAAAAGGGCAAAACCATCATGGCTGGTATTCCCCTGAACTGGTCTCCTTGCACCGGGTGTACATGCCCAAATCATCACATAACATCCTATGATTTTTCTCCTGATCGCTATATTCTCAAAGACCCGAATTTGGCGCGTCTTGCTGGTTCGAATGACCAGCCTTTAGAAGGAGAGGTGATTACGCTCCAGGCAATGATAGCCTCATACAAAGCAGATATACGGGATATCGACACGGAAGCATCGCGTCTGGTGCAATTCATCGCCGAGATGAGAGGTCGTATTTCTCTTGTAGAGCAGAAAGTGGATGCTCTATGTCAAGAGAGACAGTCCATATCTGACGCAATCATTGAAAGGGAAAAAATCCTCAATCCTGTTAGGCGCCTCCCCGCAGAGATCCTTGTTCGTATCTTTCACTCGACGATTGACTTCCCCGTATCACGGTCTTATAACGTGGATGACCACCAATGGCACTTCCATCCTGGCGAGAATACCCTCTGGGAAATTGAGAAAGTATGTAGGGAGTGGAAAACGGTGGCATTGTCATTTCCAGAATTATGGTCATCCATAAACATCGTTATCAATGACGATAACTTCGGCGATCATTCCCATGGTAACGCATACATTCGATGGCTTGGCAGGCAGCTGGATCGTTCAAAGAACTATCCCTTAGCATTGTCAGTATGGAATGACGATGATGATTCAACTTTTACCAAGCTCCCCCCCGCGCTGACCGCGATCCTATACTCGTTTTCCACCCATGTGGAGTGCCTTCACCTCTATCTCACGTCCAAGATATTTTCAGCCATGCCATTATTGCATCTCTCGCTGCCGTCGTTGAAAAGCGTGTGTCTGTTTCCTACGGACATACAAGTTATGGATGGGTACGAGAACTTAGATCTATTTCTCTGCCCGGTACTTCGTCGGCTTCATATTGTCGAGGTCCAGCGTGTGTCACATTGTTTTCGCCTTCCGTGGATGCAGATTACCCATTTTAGGAGTGAATATGGAGACTTGCTGCATGCCTCACAACCCGTTTTGCATGATATGCGAAAGCTCACGCATATTGAAGAATGCCACCTGGTCCTTGAAGCTGAAAGTTCGGAGGGGGAGTGGGCCGGAAAAAATTTCCTATATCCTGCTCCAGCCTTCGCATATTGACCATTTCATCATGGCATTTCAGGAATGACCTGCCTGTGAAACAAGTTGCTGACAGGCTCAAACTTCCTGCCCTCGAGAAGCTTCAGATAGCACGTTTCCCCAATGACCGTCCGCGTGAGAGTGATGAAACTTTCACAGCTGTCTGCGGTCTCCTGGAACGCTCGAGATCGCCACATATCACCACCCTTCACTTCGACCATGGATGCACCCTGGAGGAGGATCTTTTACAAATACTTCGCACATGTCTGACCCTTGAGGATGTTCGCCTCACAGACGTAGACGAAGGCGCAATTACTGACGAGATACTTCTCCAGCTGACGCTGAGGGTTGACGGAACCACGCCTTTGGTTCCACGTCTGCATACTTTGCATATAAGTGGGCCAATGACATTCAATATGCAGACATTTGTGGATATGGTGGAGTCCCGATGGACACTTGCCCATGCCCAATCGCCTCCTGTTCAGCGCTTGGACGAGGTCAATCTATGCCGGTTCCTTGAAACGGAGGATGAGCCAGACGAAGATGAAGTGGAGCGTATTACGATTCTTTCTGCTCTTGATGTGTACAGGGTGCAAGGAATGGACGTGACATTGGGTACAAGAGTACAAGAATCTTGATGTACCTGCACTACTCTTTTCGATCCTGTCGTCTCGCACTAGCACAAGTATTCTCTCTAAAAATTTCATTGAAGTACTACATCTTGCTTTTCTGTTTCCTTTTCCAATACCATTCGGTATTTTTCACTATACGTCACCTCGCAGTGCTTTCCCTGCATTCTTGTTAATGTCTATCTTGATAATAGGAAGTGCGTCGTAGACTCGTATTGCATTGGTCTCTTTTATACCAGAATCCGCGAAATCCGTATACGTATATCATCACTGGTTTTGACAATCTGCAAAGTCATTCTGTCGTACCGATCCGTATGACTACCGATGTGAGAGGGGTGCTAAAGACCGGGGTGCCTCAAGCTTATTTTAATTTTCAGGACCTATCACTCCAGTGTCAATCCTTTGAAGAGATAACATGATGAGTAACACGATGAGTATTGAGTCATTCGAAAGTAAAGCGTAGAAGAGATTTCCTAGTCATATTCCATTTGCTTCCCTTTATCTCAAAGCGGCGGCATGACTTGGACAAACTTTAGGCCGACTCCGGTGAGTCCGAAGAGATGTTCCACTGGCAGGTGCATTGGTCATTTAGGAGAAGAAATCATCCGAAAGATAGTTACTGGGGCCAGTCATAGAGCTAAATGACTTTTCCCTGCCAGCAGGCATGCCGCCTTGTCCACCACGTATGCACCACATGGTCTTCCTAATTTAGATATTTTACGACTTTTACCTTGCTTGCAAGACTGGACCCCACCTACCATGGATTCAGATCCCACGTTGATGGGCCTGCCTGCCCTCGGACCTGTCCCTAACTTTGAGCTTGAGAACATCACTGTTGAGCCCTCCCTGATGCTGAGCTGATCTCCAGAGAGGCGGCAGCAACCAAATTGTCCATCACAACTGTGGATGTGGACGTCAGAGTGACTCTCCCCATCGTCACTCCCCTTTTGATAGACGACATGACATTGATTAGTCAGGTCCTTCCCACACTGTCCCCATCTACACTCTTGCCTGTACAATCTCCCTCAACAGTCAACTTGGATCCATCTCCACCGGCCCCGTCTCTGCCTAACCTGGTCCTGGACCAGGGACCACCCTCCACTTCGACTCGTGGTCTACCAAAGAGTCAAGGCTTGCAGGTTTGGAAGGATCACCTGGCAGCTAGAGTGAGGGAGAAGGACTTGGCTGAGAAGGGAAAGACATGGGATCCCAAGGGTTCTGATCAGAGTAATTACGAATCTCTCAGGTTGCATCTGCCTACCAAGGGAGAGTCTGTCGCAGCACATCAGGAGCGAATGGCAGCGAATGAAGGGAGTCTGTAGTGATGTACAGGGCCTGGCTCAAGCCCGAAAGCCAGGCCAAGCCAGGCCAGGCCAAGCCCTCCAAAGCCAGGCCCTGGTGTCAGGCTTGAAGAGGGCTTGGGCTCAGGCTTTGGATTCAGAAAGCCCGAGCCCAAGGCTTAGGCCTGGGCTTTTGAGGATGTTGTAGCACTATAACTAGGCTTCATAAATGACTACATGGTAATTTTGTCAAAGCTCTATAGTCCCTCAGAAATATGCAGTTGCAAAATGACAATCAATATTTCTGTGACTAGTGCTTGATAATCCCTGAGGCTTCTGGGAAAGCTGCTATTCTCAAAGAAGAGATAATAAAGGAAGTCAATATAGTAAGTAAAGCAGCAGATTTACGATGTAAACTATTCCCTGAAAGACAAGACTATAGTCAATAATGCACTTGACAATGAAAATTTTATTATTTGAACTGAAAACATGATTATCACTTCCTACTACCCAAGCCCTGGCCTGAGCCCAAGCCAAGCCTGAGCCCGGTAGGGCTTGGGCTCAGGGCTCAGGCTTATGATTTCGAAAGCCAGGCCTTCCTTAAGCCAAGCCCAAGCCCTAAAAGCCAGGCCAAGCCAGGCCCTGTACATCGCTAGGAGCCTGGTGGGGGCAGTGGTTGAGATCAGGGATCGCGTTAAGGACCAGCATGCCGAGCATGCAGAATCCCATGAGTTTGTGTTACGAGGTCTATCTGATGTTGGTGCCATGGCTCAGCAAGCATCTGATGTAGCCCGTGCAATGACCAAAATCATGGCACCTCTTACCGATGCTGTCAATCGCACCATGGGAGCTGTCCAGACTACTGCAGGTGCAATCAACTCGCACACCCTGACTCTACAGAGCCACTTGACAGCAATCCAGTCGATGCGCACTGGAATTCAGGATGTCAAAATTCGCTTGGCGGACGTTCACGATTCAATCAATGGGATGCAAGCCCAGATGTCTGCACTATCCAACCCTTCTCCCTCACTGGTGCTGGTGCTTGTTGCAGGGAATAATCCCCTGATCCATACCCAGCATCCCTCAAACTCATTGCCTGCACCCAAATGTCTCCATGGAAATGGTACATGTCAGGGAAATCATGGAAGAGGTACTGGCACCCATGTCGCTCCTATCATCGTGCAGGACTCACCAGTTTTGACAGCAGCTTCGAGTCCTGTCCTTTGCCCTCCTCTTACAGATGCCCAGAGCCAGACAGTTGTGTTCACTGTCACATGTGGAGATCAGGACCTGATTGAGACATCTCGATGTGTGGCTGCAGCAATTCCAGGTGTTGGGGTTGGTGCAATAACTCATGCGAGGCCAACAACAGTTGCCAGTTCTGCCCTCTTGCAGTTCTGTTCCCAGTCAACAGCGACAGCCTTTGTTCACCTACTCCATAACCATGACTCAGTAGCGGCACTGGGTGCGAGTGCAGGCTTTGCAGCTTATACACCATCAAACCAGAACCCTGACAGTGGTCTCAACAACATGCTCAACATCCTCTCCCATCCCATCCAGGGAAACTAGAGAGGGCTGTGCCCTCAGACCATTCCCTTTCAGACTCTCCTCCACTCTCCTCCGAGTTCGTTAAAAGCCTGTCATTGGCACCTCATCGTACTGGTGCGATTCAAAATGGAGACTCTGTAGTTACATGTAACCTGTCTATTTTGGCTTGGAATATACATGGGGAACTGGACTTGATGTTGCACAGCCTGTCTGATCTTAAGCTACTACATGATTTTGATATCATCTTGCTCCAGGAGACATGGCTTCTCCTGGAGCAGCATTTAACTCTCCCGATACCTGACAGCTTCTCTTTCATCAGTCTGCCATGCCCAGACCCTGAGATATCAGGCATGAGAAGGGCAAGTGGAGGTCTTGGGGTTATGTACCATTCTGGCCTGGAGGTGGTGCTATGCAAAGAGCTCTCATCTTCAGAATGCCTGATGTTGGATCTCAATGATCTCACAATAATACTGTCATACCTGACTCCTCAGAACTCAAAGTGGAGTGATGCAATGGAGGAAGACTCTGGTGACATTCTTGAGGGCGTTTTGGCTGTCCATGGTTTGCTAGATAAACCGATACTGCTGTTGTGAGATGAGAACTGCCGGATGGGTTCACTTTCCTCCTGTGAGGGCATTCCCCATGTGTCGATGGATAATATGGTGGACGTGCGTGGAAAATGGTTCCATGATCTGTGTGAAGAGTATCGGCTGGTGATTCTGAACAGAACATAGTTTGATGATGATGTCCCAGGACTCTGGTCCTCTTTCCAGCATAATGGCGAGGCTGTGGTTGATTACGCCTGTATGAGTGAGTCTCTTCTCCCACGACTACACCATTTCTGTGTCATTGACAGACCATGTCGCTCAGATCACACATATCTATCAGTCATCGTGGATTCATCAGGTGGTTCCAAGGCCACAGATACCTCTCCTACTCAACGATTACAACCCACATGGAGGTGAAACACTGTCAGTGCTTTCAGGGGTCTACCAAGAGATCCTTTGCCGTTTGTTACAGAGATGCCAATGCTTTCTTGTGAGCTTGACGAGCTGTATGATGGACTAGTGAGCTCAGTCATGAGTCCCCAGGAGGCACTGAGGCAGATATACGGTGATGTGACATCTATGGGTGATCAAAAGGTGGTCTGGGTGGATGGATCTTGTGTTGGGAATGGCCAAGATGGGGCCCATGCTGGGGCAGGAGTTTTCTGGGGCATAAATTCCTCTCACAATCAGGCAGAGTGAGTACCAGGTCCACAAACCAATAACCAGGCAGAACATGTCATGTTCATTATCGCTCTCCTTCAGTGCCCACCTGATCTTCCTTTGAGGGTGTATACCAACAGTGAAAATGTGATACATACCTACTGTCACTGGGTTCAACGGAGGATCATGATGGGGTGGAAGTGTGCCAATGCTGACATGATACAGTATGGGGTAGACCTGATTTTGAAGTGCACAGCAGGTATTGAGTTCTGTTGAGTGAAAGGCTACTCTCAGAATGTGGGCAACAATGCAGCGGATGCTCTGGCAAGGGAAGGTGCCAGTAAGACATCCCCTTTCACGTTGCCTGCCATTATGACTGCATTGTCCTTTCCAGCATCTGCATCGACAGTCAGTATAAACAAACCCACTCCCAAGGTCTCCACACTCCTTCCCCCAGTTGCGATTCCTAAAGCTGATGTTGAGGTCATGCAAGAGATGCCTCCATTGTTTTTACCATGGGATTCACATGGGAGCTGAGATTCAGCTCATCGCCAATGCTGGGATCTCCTTGAGGAGTTTGTACAGACAGCCAAGAAGTTGGATGGAGATTTCTGGGGGTCGATAAGGGACATAATAGATCCCAAACCTCGATGTCCTTTGATCTCAGTCCAGGAGATGGCGGCAGAGTTTGCCAAATGGGTGAATGTGCCGGAGGTCATACCAGATGACTTTGATGAGGATGCACTACTGCAGGCTGCTCTGGAGGCTGATTCAATACCAGGCATAACAGTCAACCACTCACAAGCACAGTATTTCTCCTGCTTGTTTGTCTTGGAGGAAGTGATAGATATTAAGAACAACATTCGGTCCCATAGTCCCAGTGGGATGGGATGGGACAGAACATCATATGACTTATTTATGGCCCTCCCGAACAACCTCCTTCTCATGTTCTTCAACTGCTGCCTTGAGACAAGAGGTGCTCCAAGAGTGTGGCTGGTCACTGTCTTGATAGGGATACTGAAGCCAGGGAAGGAGGGATCCAACCCAGCAAACTATCACCTGATTGGGTTGGAATCATGTCTCTTGAAGATGTTCACGCTTCTGCTTGATAGGCATGTCCATCTCTGGATAGAAGATAATCACATCCTGCCTGAGTCTCAGAACGGCTTTCGTAGAGGTTATCATGCAATGAACAATCCTTTCATCTTGCGCATGGCTATTGACAAGGCACTGGCAGAAGGTCAAACACTGTATGTCGCATTTCCTGATCTCACAAATGCCTTTCCATCAACAGATCATGCTTCTCTGTGATCCATGATGTATAAGAAAGGCATCGCTGACCCTCTCTTTGATTGGCTGCATCTTCTGTATAGCGGCATGAGTTATGTTGTACATGTGGGGAAAGAGACGTCCTCAAGTTTCACATCAACAATGGGCATCCTTGCAGGAGACTCCGGTTCACCTGGTTTCTGGAATTTCTTCTCCTTGGATTTGGAATTCATGCCCCACCCAGAAGACATGATGATTGATGGTCATGCAGTGATGAATATTGAGCATGCTGATGATGGTGCAATCTTCTCAGGTTTGATTGGGCTACAAGCTCATCTGAACACCTTTGCTCATTGGACCACATGAAAAGGTTTGACTGTGAACATCTCAAAGACCAAGGTTCGCCAGGTTCTTTGTATAACACTTAGCATACCATGTTCTGATGCTGAGTGCAGGTTATGGGCTTTTGGAAACTATTAGATCTCTTGCCAGTGTTTACCCTCCATGGCCAGCCTCTTGAATGGACGCATGAACATAAATACCTTGGAGTTCATGTCACCTCCTGCCAGGCCAACATCTTCTCCAACCACTTTGAACACAAGGCAAAAGTCACCTTGAAAGTAACAAATGTCACTTTCACACTCATGAACTATCTTGGTGATCTTCCCCTGTGTGAAGGGCTGATCTTGTACAATAGCAGGGTAGACCCACATCTTACTCATGGTGTGGAGGTTGTGCTGGGTGTGTCTCCAGGCAACATTGCATTGCTGAGGGATGTACAGGTCAAATTTTTGCGTCGCTTATTGCAGGTACAAAAGCGCTCCATCTGAACACCATTGTTCATGGAAACAGGTACTCTGCCAATCCCATTTCGCAGGGCTAGGTTTGCACTTCAGTTCCTGTCTTGCCTTGTGACAATGGAGGAACACCGGTTCCCTCATTGGTGCCTTCAAGAAAACATAGAGCTGTGGCGATGGGGCAGCCAATGTTGGCTAGGAGACCTGGCTATTGTACTCCGCAGCATTGGATTCCCATCTGCAGATACGGGTTTGAATATGCTGACATCTTCAGAAGGGGTTCAGCACCTCTTGCATCACCTACCACTGCTTGCCAACAAATGCATCACAGATGACATGTTTGCGAGCACCCATCTGGAACTGGTTCAAGGCTGAGTAGAGAGAATGAGATCGGGCAGAGTGACAATGGATCCTCTTGTGTTTCAGTCATACCTCCTCCTATGGATTCCAGTGCATCATATAGCATTGACAAGGCTACTGACATCCAACCATGCCTTGGGGGTCGAGCACGGAAGGTGGCTGAGGATGAATGGGACGTCGGTGACAGTGCGGAGGGCTTTTCAGATCTGCCATTGTTGTCACGATGATGTTGAAGATGAGTTGCATGTTCTCTTCATCTGTTTGGACACAACACTCCAGGGATTGCGAGATGATTTTCTTGCTGATATATGGAAGGCATACCTGGCTCTCCATCATAGAGCAACCTGCCCGAAGGAACTGCTACATACACTATTGACCTATGCTGACTTGCTGCTGAGGCTGGGTTGCTATGTGTATGAAGTACTCAAGCAGGTAGAAGACAAACCAATGTATATACACCCAGGGGTAGTGGCATAACTGTAGTATATATCTATAGCAAATTTCATGGCATTGATGCTGGTGCTGAGAGGCCGTACCTTGCAGGGACATGACTGTATCAGTGAGGCCCAACACTCATTTGGTACCATAGCATAGTGGATTGGGTAGGTAATGCACATGTAGTACGGATTCTGGTTAGTTTTCTTCTTAGGGACAGTGATCAGAATAAAAACTCCTCCTCCTCCTGCTGTGCATAATGATGTGATGACTAAGAGGTGGCAATCATGTGATGCTAATATTTCCTTTTTCCTTCTGAGCAGCCATGCTATGTCTTTCCACGACGGGAAAGACATCGCACAGGAACTCGACATGGAACAAATCAATCAGATATTTGAACGTCACAATGTAAGGCAGAGGCACTTTCTTTCAGCTTTCCCTCAACTGCAACTTGACATCACCCACAGTTTGCAATCAATCTCATCATAGTGACCCAGTGGCCATACCTGTACTACTACATATCTAAATGCCATCCAGACCTCCAGGACACTGTATGGAACGAGATTCAAGAAAGCACCCAATGACCTTTTGGAAACGAGATCGCACTGTTGTACAATCAACCAAGAACAAGAGAAAGGCAGGACAAGGCAGGGGGGTTTGAGAAAGGTGAGATTAAGAAGTCCCGCACTTAGGTACTCAAGCTCAAGGCTTAATGTACCTTAATAATGGAAGGCTTGGATCGGGATTATACATTTCAAAGAAACACTGAAAAATGGGAATACTTAGATGACAACCACAAAAGCAAGGTATTGGTGTTGTCAACTGACAACCACTAGTATTTATTAGCTAATTCTTTACCATTACACAGGCACATGACTTTCATGCCCAGAAAACCAGGACCCCCAATTATCCCTATAGAGGTTGGTATGCCAAATTTGCCAGTTTCAAATTTTTGTCCGAACTTTTTGTCGCAGCTGATGTCCAAAATTCATCTGAACTTTCACTGAAAGGGTTCATCCCTGAAATTTTGTCTGAACTTTCATTTCGACCTTCAAGAAATTGCCAAAATCGCATAGATGTCTAAATACATCAGCTAATGGTCGATGTCATCAATCTCCTCCATTGCTAGCACATTGTAATGTGCCTGTCCCTTTCTCCACACCGTATTCAAGCTGATTACAGCCTTTACAATCCCAGCCTTCTCTGTAATCAAGTCCTCGAAAATATTCATTGTTGTCAACAAGATATTGGCATGATCACCCGAAATCTTTATGGAATCACTAGGCACAAGTGTCAAGAAGGAATTCAATGGCAGATGTGAAATCCAAGACAAGCCCATAGGAGCAAACTGGTGGTGGACTCACTGGAAAGTCCTTCGTTTTAGGTGCTCATATATTTGCGCAACCAGATATGAAATCGCTCCGATGCTCTCTACACTGGAGACCCAGGAGTGATTGGCACCTTTGCCAGCACTCTTTGAGTATATGGTCTGGACTGTTTATTATGGTTAGCGATGGTCCTTTCTTTGACGAGATTTGACTCACTTTTGGCTAAATAAAGCTTGGCAAGGACACTGGCAGTTGCAAGAATTGAGTGACAGTGAGGTCATTTGAAGGCAGGACTGAGTGGTAAACTACAGGAATCTGAAGCAGTCATGCATGCTCCTGTGTAACAGGCTCAGGAACATTGATGTACTTCTTCCCAGCATTGATCCACTAGCAGGTGAGGGCCAGCTCATACGGTGGCAAAACTGAGTCCTATTCTTGTCACTCCCATCTGGATAGTCATTCAGTAATAGAAGCACAGTTTAGTCGGGCCCTGTGAAGCCATGTCACATTCATTAAACACATTACCTCTCTCCGAGTTCCACTATTAGGTTATGCCAGGTAATTGTATTTTTTTAAAACAGGACCCAAACGAATTTTTTGCACAAAGGTAAATCTACCAGGGACGACAACATGAACAAGCAAGAACAAGGGCCTACATCATAATGCTCATTTCTCCTCTCCCTGATGGCACACAAGCAATGGCGGCACATACAACATCATATGCTCCCCATGTGGAGGCACCCCATGCCACAAACTCGGCTCTGTATGGCTCAGGCACCACACCCACCCTCAACCTTTCCCTCGCATCACAGATAGAGAATCAGAGACTTATACTACTCCTGGAGCGATGCCAATAGGTGCATATATGGCCATGTATCTCTCTACACAATACCAAGGGCATTCAGGGAACATGCATTGGGTACGAACTCATCTCATACATTTAAGGCAAACAACATTCCTCGGCTGTGCTGGTGGAATCTGTCTTGGCAGTGACTGGCCATCAATGTTCAGAAATGAGCGCCATGTAAACATTGAGCAATATTTTAGACCAGACTTCACCAATGCTGTGGATTTCATTGAGGGTGGTGGGAGAGGAGTAACAAAGAGGATTGGAAGTGCTACAGCAGACAATATTAGTATATAAAATACATGTAGTAGAGGGAATGGGGGGACGCACTCGTAGAGTATGGATGAGACCAAATTCCAGGCTTCCAGCATGATCGTTGATAACGTATTAGCCCAAAACAAAGTCGGGTAGAGCATTTTTCAATCCGGCTGTCCCTGCTTATTTGGTGCAAATATGGCAAGAAAATGATAGTACCCTTACCCAGCCATGGCATCTGACCAGCCTGTGGGAAACAAAATCCATCATCGGGATGACACCACCAATGAGGGCATCAACAAATGCCTCATACCAGGCCCAGTTTCTTTGTTCTCGATTTGGGGGTGTATTATGGTTTTACTCCTATTTTCCTTATCTTATCTTATCCTTATCTCTCAGAACCCCGGACCTGCCTATCTTATCTCCTGGACCCATGATATTCTGCCGGCACACTCTTTACCTGGTTACCCGGCTGCCATCACCCCAGTTCATGCTGCTGCCCCCCAGATGACCAGCGACCCGCATGCGCCATCACACTTCTCTTGATGGCATCATGCTTCTTACAAGCTCCTTGCTTTCGCTATAAAGTGATGCCTAACTTCTCGCAATCAACCAACGCCTCTCTAACACTGAATCACCAAACGCAAGTGACAGGATAGAGATCAGCCTTGGAGTAGATTCAAGTTAGTGCCTAACAATTAGCTGAAGCTTGCCCTTACTACCCTTACCGTTGTCAACGGTAACTGTACTGCTTCAAGGCAGTCACTGTTATACTTCCAAAGAAAGGAAACCTTCAGCCCGTCATCTAGATGGCACCCACCGTACCTCGAGATCATAAAACATTCGTTGTAATACAATGAGCCTTGCGCCTCTCACCTCCTCAGATCACGCCACCATTATCCCTGGAAAGTACCTTCAGTACCTTGACACTATTAGCTGCAGTTGCAGTTATCCACATCATCCAGCCAACTCGTACCCCCTGAGAGCACCGACCCCCATTCAGTGGGCAAGTAACGGGCTCTACCGTAACTGCCATCATCGTTTTCAGTAACAGAACGATCGCAGCATCCAGAGCATTTAAATAAGGAACCCTTGTCGCTATACAATGAATCCTTGGGGTTGCTCACCCCTACAGGAATATTTTATACTCTCCCTGTTGTTCAACAACGGTGATGGTATGAATCCTATAAATGCTACCATCACTCACATCCTGGAAACCCTTACATCCCTAGTAAGGTACCCCTCGTACCGCAGTGATCGATCCTACCCACGAGATGGATCAGCTCCCATTCGCCCCATCACAGGAGGCGACCACCTTCAGACCCAGTACTCCGGAAATCCACAATTTGCAACTGGATACTGGGAAGATATCGAGGGATCCTGGAATGATCCCAATACCCCCATCACCCCCAATATCCAGCAGTTCTACACTGATGAGTGCAACCGACTCATCAATGCACGAACTCTGGAAGAGGATGATGGAAATGCCGCTAAGGGAACAGAGTGGTGAAGAACCACCTTCGAAAGGATCAGCGATCCTTTTCTCCCTGCCTGGGGAGTTGATCAAGAAGGTAGCCAAACCACAATCAGAAGGACCGATGCAGGAGGACATCGAAGAGATGAATCCCCGAAATCATTCGGAGATGCTGAACTGATGCTCCACACCCCAGAGTTCGACAGGGGAATCTACTCCTCCCCCAGAACTCCAAGGGAGGCATGGGGAGTCCACACTTGGTCAGACGTCTCCATCAGAGGCTCCTATACCAAAAGGAATGTCTCCAGTTGGAGTCCGAACACTAGTTCTCTATGGGGACCAGAAGTCATCTGGCTCGAATCCGAAGTTGCCTCAAAGAGATCTGCTGGCCTCTATAGCCAGGTATATCAATGGTACCATCAAGTCGCTCTCCAAATTGTGGGCCAAGTCCGCAACCTGGCCAGGAAAAAAAGAGGAGTGGCTGAGGAAAAAGGGATACTGGATTGGGGGACCATCTTTCCAGTGGATTTCTGGATCACCCCTGAAGAGGGATCCTGGGAGCTACCCCCCATGTCCTCCGGCTCACCTACCAATGACACCTGGCTCCCCACCACTGGAGATGGTTGGGAATCCCCCTGGCCAGACACCTCGTATGAGGTCATATGGCCCAACCCCATGGCCTGAATGGCCGTCTATGAAGAACCATGGGATTCACTTTCCACCCCCATACTCATCGGAAAGGAATACCGAACAGTCCCAGAGGAAGGAGACGGTGATGAGACCATCCACATCTTTGGTGCTGAACTTCAGCACTAGAGACATCTTCGATACAAAGAAGTCTGGGGGAGACTGGACCAAACCACACCTACCATCTGAGGTGTTTTGGACCACGTCTCTAGACCCAGAACTAGGAAAGAGGGTTCCCTCCCTTTCCCAATCCCGAGGCATGCCATGCCTTGAAGGAATGAACATGGATCGTCTCAAGAAAGAGAAAAGGTGCTTCCGATGCGGAAACATAGGGCACTTCAGTCGGGACCAAAGGTGCCCCACTGATAAATGGAAATGGCATGAGATAAAAAGGCAAAGGCCAATATCGATGCCATTTCAGAAATGCCCAGAAACCACATTGGGAGGAGGTAAGCAACAAGAATTCACGAAGGAGCGATGTCTCTGCTGTGGATTCAATGGACATATCAGATGGGACAATAAATACCCATCAGACAGGTCCAGATGACGTTCTGCTTAAAGGGCAGAGCAAGGACCCCTCAACAATGAACGATGAGGGGAAGGTGTCAACGAAGGACTAGGCAATTCGCCCTTGTACACCAGGACTCAGTTTTCTTTCAGGTAAAAACTGGCTCTAAATTTTATATTAAAATCCTATCTGTAGGTACCACTATGGACAACTCTGTCAAACGAATATGGACAATAAATCCCTTTTGTTGCGGTTATACAGGAAAGGAGAAAACCTTTAAAAATCAGATGGCTATCAAATTCTTTGAGAAGTTTGAACAAATTGGCCATGGAAGCAGAGCGCTTCCATAATGACGAGGAAATGGAGGAAGTCATTGCCCTCACAATCCAGCCCAATGTCAAAAAAAAAAACAACAAATTATCATGGGCAGAGACAGTATGCGGCCTACCACCTACTGGGAGTGGAGGCGCAGGATCCTACAAATGGACGAGAACTACTGAGTTCATCTCACTCAAGGTGGGAAGTATCCCAGCAGGACCGCTGGTTCCAAGCCCGGAACAGCGGGGGGCTCTTTGAGTGGCTCGAAGGGCAGAAGGGATGCTATTGGATTCACCTATAGTGGTGAAAGGTGAACCTATAGACATCGATAGTCTCAAAAGAGAAAAGCGATGTTTTCGGTGCGGACACACCGGACACCAGGGGTGGGACAATAAATGCCCGCCCGACAAAGTCGAAGTGGCTGAAATTCCCAAAGAAAAAGGCCATCGACTTTTACAACCTGTCTCCGAGCCGTCCTAGCAAGGGAGGCCCCACTAGCTCGACAAAGATTGAGGAGATAAAGGAGACGCCGGCGTAGAACTTTGTGATTCTACTTCGTCAGCTGAGGTTTATCATGGTATGCCCTATGACATGAATATTTATATTAACACTGTATCTGTAGATACTTGTAACCATATACCACCTTCATCTCACACCATGAAGGAATCACAAAACAAGTACAGGGTATGAGGGATTCCCCCTGCCGCCAAATTGGCAATGAACCCCAACCATCAGGACATGCCGCCTTGCAGGGGCGCTGATGACACGAGAGGTCAAGACGAAGGCCAAACAGAGGCCAAACTCCCAGGAAAGCGTGACTCGTGTGCAACTTCAGAAACGAGCAAGCGAAGTACTGCTGCTGGCGGTACAGGACCAAGAACAAGTAGGCACCGCTGTGATGGTGGTGAACCCCTCGGAAAAGCGGACATTCAAGCTGCAGGGATATTGGGGGCCTGTAGCATAACAGAGCTCCAAAGGTTTGACAGTAACCTCCTCCATCCCTGGAAGCAGGAGCGACGCCAACAGTGTATCAGGGGATTACCACCGCCCACCGGGCAATGAACCCCGAGGGTCGGGCACGAAAGAGTTGGACCTGACTAGCAGCTCGAGGCCATACCAGTGCGGGATGGATCTCGATCAGTCGATCGAGGATCCGGAAGCAACTCTCGATCGTTCGATCAAGAACCCGGAACGAGTTCTCAATCAATGGATCAAGAGTCCAGGCATGACCAGGATCGACAGGGCTACTCGCGCCTGTCCCCTCCACCTGATGCTTGCATAAAAGCAGGAGGGGGACCCTCAAACTTGCCCCTTAACAGCGTACATGGGATTTCCGCTGCTTTAACTAGCAATGAACCCCATCAGCCAAGTTCTAGTGCTGACGGTACCTGCTGTGTCCAAGCCACTGCAAATACCCCTTTGGGGTGCATGTACGATGCAGAGGAGTCTACCAGTTCGACAGGCGACCAAGGGTGGAACCTTGGGGGTGTGACATCATTGTTCCCTGCAGGTGATGTCCGCCATATGGGAAGTCAAAACGAGGACTACATAGTCCAACTCCCAGGAAAGTCGCATATAGCGACAGTGGATCCAGACAATGGTGAACTGGCATCTCCTCCATGCATCAAGGTTCCCTGACGACAGACCACTTCAGTGATGGTGAAGTCAGGGAATCCAGGCGAGCCTAGGGACGAAGCCGAGGACCGGTGGAGCCCAGCAGACCCAATGGCAGACTGTTGTAAAGCCTCTGGAAATAACCCAGCACCACATGTGGAACCAAGTAGAAAGGATAACCCAGGAGTGGCCACCTCTATCACAGAGGACACCGGCCGAAAAAGCTCAATCGCCCACAAGGAACAAGCGGGTCGAACAGGGGAGAGAGACTCCTCCTTTCAGGTACGTCTCCCCTTTAAGGATTGCACTAACGGTGAAAGCAATCCTAGTTATTTAAAGAGTTTACAGAACTCTTCAAAATCCAGTGAAGTCCCAACTAACCCAAGTGGGTGTCTGCACTGAGGTGAAAAGGAACTGACCAGTCGCATGGTCATAGGAGCAGGGCCTTTGCAGCCTATGGACTGTGACGACGAGAGGAAGACCCTGATGCCACCAGCATCGGTGGAGTACTCTCAAGACTTCAAATGGCTGAAGCCCTTCGGAGCCGCCTGGACTTGGCAAGCCATGCGATTTGCCAAGACCCCAGGAGAGAAGGTATCGCTTCTCAAACAGTGGGTCCACCCTCGGTGACTACCCAAGGTGGATGAGCTGCTGGCTGCCAACTTGGAGCACCAGATCGGAGAGTCCTATTTGGACGAATACCAGAAGCTGGAGCACATGGACCAGCTCACCAAACCACCCCAGTACGTCTGCGGAGCGAAAGGGCAAAATATCATGATCACCCTACAATTGGAAACCTTTGATACTATGGCCCATCACTCCACGAAGGCCCTGATCGACAGTGGCTGTACTGGAAGCGCTATCGACTGACAGTGGACCCATGATCATGGTATTACCATGCATAAAGCAGCTCACCCCACTCCAGTCTATAACGCAGATGGTACCCACAACAAAGGTGGCGACATCACCGAATTTGCTGAAGTCTGACTCAAGATTGGAGACCACAGCGAACGTATTGAATTAGCAGTCATTGACCTAGGAACCACACCTATCTTCCTAGGACACGACTGGTTACAAAGGCATAACCCACTCATCGACTGGAACATGGGCTTGGTAACTTTGGCGTGCTGTGATTGTCGCAAAGTACCATTCCGTCTCTCAGACGAAGACCCAGAACAGCAGTGGGGAACTGAAGTCAAGGACGGGGATACCATCCTCATCATAGACTTTGAGGAGGCCTTTCACATATGAGCGGTGGGGCATAAAGCCAATGACTTAGCAGCCAAGGCCAACGAGGGAAAGAAAATAAAATCATTCGAGGAAATCATTCCCAAACATTATTGGGACTTCATCGATGTTTTCACTAAAGAAAACTTTGATGAACTCCCCCCTCGCAAGCCCTGGGACCATGCCATTGAGCTCATCCCCAATGCCAATGCCAGCCTAGACTGCAAGATATATCCGTTGAACCCAAAGGAACAGGAGGAATTGGATAGATTCCTTGATGAAAACCTGGCTACTGGCCAAATTCGACCCTTCAAATCCCCAATGGTGTCTCCCTTTTTCTTTGTCAAGAAAAAGGATGGAAAATTGCAGCCAGTACAAGATTACCGCAAACTTAATGAAATGACCATCAAAAACTGCTATCCTCTACCGCTTATCTCCGACCTTATGGATAAGCTAAAGGATGCGAGGTATTTCACTAAGTTAGACATCCGTTGGGGGTACAACAACGTTCGAATTAAGAAAGGGGATGAATTCAAAGCCACATTCTGCACTAACCGAGGGCTCTATGAGCCCCTGGTTATGTTCTTTGGGTTAACCAATTTGCCGGCCACATTCCAGTGGATGATGAATGATATCTTTAAAGATCTCATTGCTCAAGGAAAGGTCACCATTTATTTGGATGACATCCTCATCTTCACCAAGGACAAGGCTGAACACCGAAGAATCGTGCGGGAAGTCCTGAGGATTCTGTGCAAGAACAAGTTGTTCTTGAAAGCAGAAAAGTGCGAATTCGAGGTACTCGAAACAGAGTACCTCAGGGTCATTATCAGTGAATGATCCGTTAAGATGGATCCAGTAAAAATTGCTGGTATTATGGATTGGCCAGCACCCTCCAAGAAACAGGAACTACAGTCCTTCCTAGGATTCACCAATTTCTACCAGCGATTTATCTGGCACTATAGTGCAATTGTCAAACCAATGACGAAACTCACAGGGAAGAACCCTTGGACATGGGGAAAGGAACAACAAGAAGCGTTTGAAGAACTCAAATGCCAATTCGCAATGGGAGTCATTTTGGCGATGCCAAATGACTACAACAAGTTTCGCTTGGAGGCGGACTCCAGCGAAGGGGCAATTGGGGCTGTCCTGTCACAGAAACAGGAAGGAAAATGGTGCCCGATTGCATTTCTATCGAAATCCCTTTCTGCGACAGAACGGAACTATGAGATTTATGACAAGGAATTGCTAGCAATAATGATTGCCCTAGAAGAATGGTGACATTATCTCATGGGTGCCCGTCAAGATTTTGAAATCTGGACAGATCACTCCAATCTACAATACTTCTGCAAACCCCAGAAGCTCAACTGCAGACAAGTGCGGTGGGTTACTGAACTAGCGAAATACCATTTCACACTCAACCACAAACCAGGAGCGTCCAATAGGAAGGCTGACCACGACCAAGGCAAGAAGGACAATGACAATGTTGTCCTCTTGAAGCCAGAATTCTTCCGTGCCTTGATAATGCCAACTGAGGAAGAAATTCATGGCAAAATTCAAAGAGCAACAAGCGATCACCAACGGTGGGACCGAGGGATTGCTTCGAGCCTCAACCATGAGAAGGGGGTCATCGAGAAAGACCACCTTCTATTCTACAATGGACGTATCTATATTCCCCATGATCACACCCTACGGGGAGAACTCATCTCCCATCACCATGATCATGTCTCTGCAGGACACCTGGGCATCGAAAAAACCAAAGAATTAGTCTTAAGGGACTACTGGTGGCCCAAAATGCGAAGGGATGTGGAAACTTACGTGTGAGGATGCGAGGCGTGTCAAAGGATGAAAACAGATATGCAGTGGAAAGCAGCTCCGCTACATCCCAACGCTGTACCGTCGCGACCTTGGGAACATATCTCAGTTGACATGATTACCGGATTTCCAGAATCCAAGGGCTACGATGTGGTGCTAGTCATTGTAGACCGATTCTCGAAATACATTGTGCTGATTCCATGCACGAAGGAACTCTCATCAAGCGGATGGGCCAAAATCCTACATGACGAGATCATTTGTCGATTTGGGGTACCCCCTCTAAAGTCATCTCTGACCGGGGGCCCCAATGTTGGAAGTACAGAAGAGAATGTGTAAGAGAGAGAATTAATTAGCCTCTCGAGGGAGAGGCATCGTACTTAAATACAAGTTGTACTACTTCTAGAATTTACTACGGATTACTATATGTGTCTACTATTGCAGTTAAATGTTCATGCCGCTTAGTCATGCCGAAGCTTCGAGTGCATTCTAGCACTAACTCGGGATTGCTATCCCAACACTCCCCCTCAATTCCAAGTACCTAGAATACCTGCAGATAGATATTCATGTAATGGTCTTGGTAGTCCTTTAGTGAATATATCTGCTAAGTTCTCCTCTGAGGCACAGTGCTGAACTTTGACTTCATTTGAAGCCATGCACTCACGAACAAAATGATGATGGATATCAATGTGTTTTGATCATGCGTGGAATATTGGGTTCTCAGCGAATTTGATCGCTGATTGATTGTTGACCATAATAGTAGTTGCACCATCAGGTGGCAACCCTAATTCGGTTAGAAGCGCTCGCAACCATATTACTTCTCTAGTTGTGTGCGCGAGGGCCATATACTCTGCTTCCATGGTGGATAGGGCTATGGTGGGCTGTTTCTTTGAACTCCAAGTAACAGCTCCCCCTGCATAGGTACAGACATAACCAGATGTTGATCTTCTATCTGTTCTGTCTTCTCCCCAGTCTGAATCTGAATAAGGTATCAGTTCATCTGTAGTCCCTCCATATGTAATTCCAGAGTCTAGAGTCCCCTTCAAGTAACGGAAAACTCGTTTGAGGGCTGTGACATGCTCAGCAGCCAGATTCTGCACATATTTGCTTAATTCTGTGACAGCATGTGCAATATCGGGCTGGGATCCATTTGCCGCATACATCAGAGATCCGACACCAGTGTGGTAATACTGTCTGGTGGCTGTGTCAGTGCCTCAGGAATCACCTTCGGGGATTTTCTCTAGCTGTACATTCGGGTCCATAGGCATTTTGACCGGTTTACAGTCTTTCATGCCCATTCTCTCGAGTACCTTGAGAATATATGCCTTCTGGGATAAGGTAATAGTGCCCTTCTCCCAATTTCTGTCTATCTTCATGCCCAATATATGTTGAATCTCCCCCATGTCTGTAACATTTAACTTCTTCTTAAGTTCTTCTTTCATGTTAGACATGGTTTCATCATCCTGGGCAAGCAATGTCATGTCATCTACATGCACAGCTATAATTATAGGGCCTGATTTTGCTTGTCTGATGTATACACATTGATCACTGATCAATCTCGTGTATCCAAGTCCCAAAAATGTAGCGTTTAATTTTTCGTTCCAAACTCGGCCAGATTGCTTGAGTCCATACAATGTCAATTTGAGGTGTGCCGCTTTGCTGCTTCCATCAGAATATTCTGGCGGTTGAGCCATGTAAATGGATTCATTGAGCTTTCCATTTAAGTAAGCTCCGATGACATCCATTCCATGTATAATCAAGTTTCTTTGTGTGGCAATGGCCATAAGTAGGCGGAATGTGTCCAACCTGACAACGGGTGCATATGTCTCGAAGAAATCAATGCCAGGGACCTGCGAAAATCCTTTCACAACGAGTCTGGCCTTGTATCTGGTGATTTTCCCATCACCATCCCTTTTTAATCTATAAGTCCACTTGCAATTTACAAGTGATCTGTCCTGGGGTAATTCCTCTAACTGCCATGTACCCAGAGAAGTCAATAGATTATATTCTTCATCCATTGCTTTCTTCCAATGATGCCAATCTGGCCTTGTTTTGGCTTCTTCAAGGCTTAATGGCTCATCACTGAGGTTATCTGCAGTCTCCCCCAGACATGCATAGTCTGCTGCTATATTTGCAGTTTCCAAAGGTTCCTGTGACATTTCACGTTGCAATTCCAGCGGTTTCGTGCCTCTTGCAGCTGGATTATGGAGCAACTGGTAACTTGGTTGATTGATTGATGCGATCCGGACCGATTTGGTACGTGGCTCAATCACCTTCCCATGCCAAATGGGAAGCTTCGATTTGGTTGCTGGGGCATCAAGGGGCATTTCCCCTTTTGATTCAGCAATTTCGGCAGCCGGGGAATCATCGGAAATGTCATCATTTCCACCTGGAGTCTGCTTGACATTGTTCCCTGACTCCCCCTTGAGCGACGAAGGGTGTAATACAATATAGTCATTGTCTGTAGGCTCTTTAGTGTTGTCATCAAGGAATATAACATTTCTTGAGGTCTGAATCTGTCTGGTCTGAGAATTATAATATCTCCAGGCCCTAGATTCATCTGTAAGACCTGTAAAAATGAATTCCCTTGATTTCGGATCGAGTTTTGACCTTTTGTTATCTTGCTGCAACACCCAGCACTTTGCTCTGAACTCCTGGAGTGTTGAAATGTCCGGTTTCATGCCCCAAACACTTCTTCGGGGGTTAGATCATTCTTGATGGCCTTAGTCAGTGATCGGTTCTTCAGGTATGTGGCATATGCCATGGCCTCGGGCCATAGGAATTTTGGCAAGTGATGTTCTTCTAGCATGGCATGTGCATGCTCCACGAGAGTCCGATTGACTCTCTCCGCAATTCTGTTTTGGGGTGGGGAATATGTGGCAGTCAGTTCCAACTGAATGCCATTGCCATGGAGGTATTCCTTCACCACCTCATTAATGTATTCCTTCCCATTATCAATCCTCATAAACTTCAGGTCCTCCCCTTTGTGGACTTTGATGTATTTCTGGTACTGTTGGATTTTCTTTTTGATCTCTGTACCTTCTTTTGACTTGAGAAAATACAACATTGTCCTCCGGGATTTGCCATCTGTGAAGCTTATGTAATATCTTTCTCCATGGATACCCTGAGTTTGGGCTGGCCCCCATAGGTCCAAAAATGTCATTTCACCTATTCTTGTGTATTCCCTTTGAGCTTCTTGTGGAAATGGTTCAACATGGTGCTTGGCCTTTATACAGGCTTTGCAATCCTTCTGGGGCTCAGCTAACTCATCCACATCCATACCCTTGACCATCTTCTTTCTAAATAGTCTCTTTACTGATCCCATATTTAAGTGGCCCATCACTCGGTGCCACATCTGCCACGATCAGGCCAGTTTTATCATGTGGGCTTGAGTTATTTCTGGCACAATGATGTCAAGGCTATACAGCTTCGAAATCTTATCTCCATGACCAATTGTCTTGTCATGTGGTGAGATAATATCCATCCGGGATCCTTTGAATTTGAGTTCAAACCCAGCATCCGTGATGCGCTCTAGTGAAATAAGATTGAATGGTGCCTCGGGACAGTGAATACAGTCCTTCAGTGTAACTGAAGTAGTTTTGTCCCCTTCAACCATTTTAATCTTTACTGTTCCTCTTCCCAAGCCTTTTGACTTTCCTACACCAATAACTTCATGTCCTGGGGTCTCAACATAGTCAGAAAAATGCAATCTGTTCTTGACTATATGTTTAGTTGTTCCTGAGTCCCCCAGCCATGATGACCCTGCAAGCATAACAAGTGCAGTGTCTGTAGTGCAAAATGCGTAATCTTCTTCATCTGAATCCGATTTGGCAACATGTGCCTGGGTCTGGCCCTTCCCTTTCCCCTTCCATGACTTTCCAGAATTCTTCTTTCCATTTGGGCAGTTTGCCCTGATGTGCCTGGCTTCTCCACATCTGTAACATGTGATTTTTGAGTTAGACTTCTTGCCATGTGCTGCAAGTGTTGTGGTCGGATCAGAAGTCTTTTCTCATAATCAGATGTCTTCCTGGAGAATTCGGGAGATCAATTTGTAGGAATCTTTCAAATCAGCAGTGTCCACTGATGAAATGAATGAATTCCATGATTCTGGGAGTGATGTAAGCAGTGTAATAGAGAAGTCCTCCTCCTCAACTTTCTGCTTGAGGGATGCCAGCTCCTCTTGATAGGACCTCATAGTCCTAATATGTTCCTCTATGTTTCCCCCTTCTGTTATCAACCAACTAATAATCGACTTAGATCGAACTTGGATCACCACTTGCACTTCGGTGGTAGATACTCAAGCAAGTCAAAGGCGATGTCAAAGTGGGTTGAGGGCAGATAGTCACGAAGGACGGAGTTCAAGTTGGGTAGATTAAACCTTAGCCGAAGCTGGGGTTTAGGCCAGCTGAGGCTCTACTTAAATACAAGTGGATACGCTAATAATAGTACTGTGAGAAATGACCCGCTAGGATCGCATATGCATAATCAGGCTGAGTAAAACGAAGAAAAATGAATAAACCGTAACATTACCCCCTCCCTAAGACTCGTTCATCCTGAATGAGTCATTAGATCTCCCCCCATCGGATTCTGAAGACGAATACTTGGATTTAGAGTAGAATGAATCGATATTATCGTCATCATCATTGTCATCATCTTCATCCTTATCCCAATTTTCTGTGACTCGTTGTAGGTGATCGACATCAGAGTCCTCGGAATCGGGATAGTTAGGGCATTCGTCATCGTTGTATGAGGATGTATCGTCTAGGGTGTTAAGCTCCTCAGAGTGTGCAGGTGCCATACATTCGGAAGAGGGGACGGTGATAACCTCGGTGAGGCATGGGGTATCCGGGTCATGATATTGGATCGGGAGGTTTAAAGGTATTTTGTCGTCCTGCCCGACCGTCTTTCCTTTGTCGTTAACTGTCCACCAGACCTTTTGGATTCGGGTTTCATAGTCATTGATGAGTTCTTCCGCATTCGCCATGTTTGAACGTTTGACCCATGAGTTCTCCTCTATCGGGTATCCTTTCCATTTTACCAAGTACTCGGTAATGGTTCGGCGAGTTTGTCCCCGACCAACGACTCAGTCTCTTTCTCCTACAATCTCTTCGATCTCATATTCTTCTTCATCGTCGATGAGTTCCGGAGGTGGTCTCTCGGGACGTGGTTGGTCTGGGAATTTGGGGGCATGGTATGGAGTGAGCAGGGACTCATTGAATTGGTTATGAATTCGCCATTTTGTGAGGAGTTTCAGTTCGTAGGCCGATGCTCCTTTCTTTGCTATGATCATGAATGGTCCTACTCGCCTATCTCCCAGCTTCTTGGTCGGACGAGGGAGGTTTAAGTTGGTGGAATCTAGCCAAACCTTGTCGCCGGCCTGATATTCTAACGCTTTTCCCTTGTGTTTGTCGTAGGCTTTCTTCATCGATTCGGCTGCACGTTTGAGTGATTCCCTCACCTTTTCTTGTACCTCCTGAATTCCCTGGACCAATTTCGATGCGGCTGGAATGGCGTCCTGATGCTGGGTGGTTTTGATCACCTGCCCATCATGTCCAAAGACTACTTTGTATGGGGAGAAACCTGTGGCTGAATGTTTTCGATTGTTGTGAGTAAATGCTGCGAGTGGTAACCACTCGCTCCAATCGTCTTGGCGGTAGCTGACGAACATCTTGAGGTACTTCTCGATTTCTTGGTTGACCCTCTCAGTTTGTCTGTCCGTTTGAGGATGATAGGCTGTCGAGGGGTTCCCTGCGACCTGGATGAGAGCATAAAACTCCTTCATGAACTTTGATACAAAAACGGCCCCCCTGTCCGAGATGATCTTTCTTGGCATGACCCCGTACGGCACATAAATGTGGTCTCGTAAGATCTTAGCGAAGCCAAGGGACGACAGCTCCTCGGTGCATGCAATGGGAATAATGGTTTTAGAAAATCTGTCGACTAAAACGAGGATGGAGTTGTTCCCTTTCGAATCAGAGAGCTTGGTGATCATGTCGACCGAAATATGGGTCCATGGGCGATCTGGGATCTCGTTCGGATGAAGAGGCACCTTCTTGGGGCGACGATCCGCCTTGGTTCGTTGACAAACTTCGCACCCTTTCACATAGGCCTCCACCTCTAGGCGCATTCGTGGCCACCAGTAGTCTCGGAGGACAAGCTCCTTCGTCTTTTCTATCCCTGGGTGCCCTGTGGTTACATGATCATGTCGCAGAGCTATGATCTTGCCCCACAACTGCCTGCCTCTGGGGACATAGATGCATCCGTCATACCATAGTAATCCTTGATCTCAGGAGACCCCTTTCTCGTGGTTGAGAGAGTCGGAGATGCCCCGGTCCCACTTACGTGGATCATGAGTGGCGAGCTTAATCTTTTCATGCAACTCCTCCTCAGTGGGCATGACTAAGGCTCAGAAGTGATCAGGCTTTAAAACTGTCACGTCCTTGTTATCGTCCTTCCCTTGATTGTGATCTGCTCGCCTCGACAGTAAGTCTGCCTTGCGATTCTGGGCCCCCGGTTTGTGGTGTAGGGTGAATCGGTATTCTGCCAACTCCGTCACCCATCAAGCTTGACGTCGGTTGAGTTTCTGGGGTTTTTGGAAGTACTGGAGGTTAGAATGATCCGTCCAAATTTCGAAATCTTCTCGTGCGCCCATAAGGTATTGGCGCCATTCCTCTAGCGCGATCATAATGGCAAGAAGCTCCTTGTCGTAAATTTCATAATTTCATTCGGTGACCGACAAGGCCTTAGAAAGAAAGGCCACCGGTCACCACTTCTCGTCTTGCCATTGGGATAGTACCGCTCCGATCGCTCCCTCACTGGAGTCTGCCTCCACCCTGAATTTTCCTTCGTCGAGCGGGATGGTTAAGACCACATCCTCGCGGAACAGCTCCTTCAGCTTTTCAAATGCCCCTTGTTGGGCCTCCCCCCACTTCCATTCTACCTTTCCTGTGAGCACGGTGAGGGGCCTGACATGCTTGCTATAGTCGCGAATGAACCGTCGGTAAAAGTTGCAAAAGCCCAGGAATGATTGAAGCTCCTGCTTCTTGGATGGTACCGGCCAGTCTAGCAGGCCTGTGATTTTTACCGGATCCATGCGAATTTTCCCTTTGCTAATGAGGACGCCTAAGTACTCGGTTTCTTTGACTTCAAATTCGCATTTTTCCGCCTTCAGGAACAGCTTGTTGTTGCAAAGAATCCGAAGTACTTCACGTACTATGCACCTGTGGTCCTTCTTGGTCTTGGATGCGATAGGTATGTTGTCAAGATAAACTGACACTTCTCCAGCGGTGATGAGGTCCTTGAAAATGTCATTCATCATCCATTGAAAGGTGGCGGGTGAGTTCGTGAGTCCAAAGAACATTACTAGTGGTTCATAGAGGCCACGATTAGTTCGAAATGCGGCCTTCCATTCATCCCCTTGTTTTATCCTGACGTTATTGTACCCCCACCGCACATCTAACTTAGTGAAGTATTTGGCCCTCTTCAGCCGATCCATAAGTTCTCTGATGAGTGGTAGCGGATACCGATTTTTGATGGTCATTTTGTTGAGCTTGCAGTAGTCCTGAACAGGACGAAGCTTCCCATCCTTTTTTTTGACAAAGAAAAATGGGGACGCCATCGGAGATTTGGATGCTTGGATGTGCCCGGTAGATAAGTTTTTGTCCAAAAACCTATCTAGCTCCTCTTGTTCTGCGGGATTAAGGGGATAGACCTTGCAGTCCAGGTTGGCATTGGTGTTGGGGATTAGTTCAATAGCGTGGTCCCACGGTTTTCACGGGGGTAATTCATCAAAGTTCTCTTTGGCAAATACATCCTCAAAGTCCCTATACTCTGTCGGCACTATTTCCTCGAAGGACCTTGTCCCCTTACGAGCATTGGCCTGGGCGGCCAACTCGTTGGCCTTAGTACCCATCGCTCGTGCATGGAACGCTTCTTCGAAATTGATTACTAAGATAGTGTCCCCTTCTTCATATTCGTCCCATCTGGACGATGGGTCCGTATCGGGGAGAGAAAATGGGATCTTATGACAAGCGCAACGAGCCAAGGTGACCGCCCCAGTGTCCCAGTCGATCAATGGGTTATGTCTTTGCAGCCAATCATGCCTGAGGAACAGGGGGGTAGTGCCTAGATCAACCACAGCTAGTTCGATCTGCTCCACATGGTCCCCAATGCGCAGCCGTACCTCGGCATATTCAGTGATGTCACCACCTTTGTTTCGGGTGCCATCGGCATTATAAACTAGGATGGACCGGGCCGCCTTTTTAAGGTTGAGAGCGTGACTCTGGGCCCAGGTGCGGTCAATAGAACTGCTGGTGGCCCCGCTGTCTACTAGCGCTTTTAGGGAGTGCGTCTCACGAGTGTCCAGTGTTTCCAACTGCACGGAAATTGATACATTGCACCCTTTTCTCCCTCGTATATACATGGGTGGTTTCGTGAGATCCTCCATCCACTCCCACTTACTCCTAGCCTCCACAGCGGTCTCGGGTTGTTCTTTGAGTGCCTCCCACAGTTCAGTCGTTACTTCTCCCATGCGACGGGGGTGTACCCATCGGTTGAGAGCGGCAAAGGCGGCCGACTCATTGACAGCGAGTCGTAGCGCCCTTCAGGTCCAATGCTTCCCGAAGGGTTCGTAATAGGTGTCTAGAACGGGCTTCCGGGCCTCGGACCGTGATGCAGGGTCAGGGGTCATGGGAGACTTCCCCTTGGGCATGACGATTGGAATGTCGGACCATAGATGGGCTTCCTCGTCTTCTACTTCCTCCAGCGAAACACGAGGTGTCTTGCCTCGGGGTGGCAGTTGGTCACCGGGTCGGTCGTTAAGACCCCTCGGCAGCATTTGGTCACCTTCCGATGAGTTTGTGGAGGAGGGCTCGCTGCCCTGTGTTCGGCCCTGGCCTGGGGCGCTTGTGTGTGGCGTTGTAACCTCCACTGTGATTCCATACTTAACCTCCTTCCTAACGCCGGTGGTACTCTCGGAAACCCTCGGTAGACGCACACATATTGGCTCACCAAGGGGGTCGACATCATTTGCGGATGAGGCCACTACTAAATGTAGGTGGTCCCCTTGGTTCCCAGCCTCAGCTGCTTTTCTGCCCCTGACGGGAGGAACAACTGGGGCTGAAGGCCCACCCATCGGAGTCGTTGGCCGATTCTCCCTGCCGGGGCAATGACCACCACGTCTGGCATCCATCTTGTCCTGACCTGAGGCGCTCACTGGGTTCTCCAGAACTTTTCCCATTCAGTCAGGCAGGGGGTGTCTGAGGTGGACCGGCCCCTAGGGGTTCATTGTCCATCGCTGGCTGCGTAGGACGGCGGAAATCCCCTCCTACACCATGGGCATTTTGCGATTCTTCATTCTTGGTTTCTGTGGTTAACGCGGCAGAAAGATTGGTATATTGCTTGAACGGAGTACCTACATACGTAGTATAAGTCCGACTAGTATTACAGAGAGGCGCACCAGTGTTAGCCACTAACTCTATTGACTTAGATCGTACTAGGATCACTACTCGCACTTCGGTAGACGACGCTCTAGCAAGTCAAAGGCGATGAAAGTCGATGGGACAGATAGTCATGAAGAACGGAGTTCGATATTAGGTAGATTAAACCTTAGCCGAAGCTGGGGTTTAGACCAGCTGAGGCTCTACTTAAATACACATTGGTACACTAAAAATAGTACTGTGGGAATCAGTCTGTGATGATCGCTTGCGCGTAATCTGGCTGAGTCAGAAAGAAAAAGAAAAGAAAAGAAAAGAAAAGAATAAACCGTAACATTACCCCCCCCTTAAGACTCATTCGTCCCGAATGAGCTGTTTGAGTCCTCTCCATCGCTCGAAGTTGACTGCCGGGATTGTGAATAGAAGGACCAGGTATCATCGTCTGTGTCCTCCTCGTCCTCGGCCTCTGTGTCCCAATTTTCTCGTATGCGTTCGAGGTTTTGGAAATTTACTTCTTCTTCTTCTTCATCCGGGCAGTCGTCGGGAAGGTCAATAATATCGATGATCTCAGAGGAGGGATAAGAGTCTTGTTGGGCGTCGGAGTGTTTCGGGTTCGTACACTCAGATGAGTATACCATTTCGATGTCGGTGACACATGGGGTGTCAGGATCATGGTATTTGACTGGCAAGTTGCGAGGTATTTTGTCGTCGAACCCGATTGTTTTCCCCTTTTCGTTTACTGTCCACACGACTTTTCGAATCCGTGTTTCATAGTCATTGACCAGTTCTTCCGCATTCGCCATGTCCGAGCGTTTGACCCAGCTATTTTCCTCGATGGGGTATCCCTTCCACTTCACCAGATATTCGGTGATCGTTCGCCGATTTTGTCCTCTTCCCACAACTTTATCTCTTTCCCCTACAATTTCCTCGATCTCGTATTCCTCCTCATCGTCAATCAGTTCGGGAGGTGGCCGCTCGGGACGTGGCTGATTGGGAAATTCCGGGGTATGGTACGGAGTGAGTAGGGACTCGTTGAAGCAATTGTGGATCTGCCACTTTGCTGGGAGTTTCAGCTCATAGGCTGAGGCCCCCTTCTTTGCACTGATGACGAACGGTCCTACTCGCCTGTCTCCTAACTTCTTCGTTGGACGGGGAAGGTTCAGGTTGGTGGAGTCTAGCCACACCTTGTCCCCGACCTGGTATTCCACCGCTTTCCCCTTGTGCTTATCGTATGTTTTCTTCATGGATGCAGCTGCTCGCTCGAGTGACTCCCTCGCCTTCTCTTGTACCTCTTGGATTCCACGAACCAGCTTTGATGCTGCTGGTATGGCGTCCTGGCGCTGGGCAACCTTGATGACTTGCCCGTCTCGACCGAAGACCACCTTGTACGGGGAGAAGCCCATGGCTGAGTGTTTGCAATTGTTATGAGTGAACGCAGCGAGCGGTAACCACTCGCTCCAATCGTCTTGTCAATAGTTGACGAACATCTTGAGATACTTCTCGATCTCCTGGTTGACCCTCTCTGTCTGTCCGTCCATCTGGGGATGATAGGCCATCGAGGGATTTCCCAATACCTGGATGAGGGCGTAAAACTCTTTCATGAATTTTGATACGAAGACGGCCCCCCTGTCAGAGATGACTTTCTCTGGCATTACGCCGTATGGTACGTAGATGTAATCCTGTAGGATCTTGGCGAACCCTAGGGATGACAGCTCTTCCGTGCATGCGATGGGTATGATGGTCTTAGAGAATCGGTCGACCAGAACTAGAATCGAATTGTTCCCTTTCGAATCTGGGAGTTTAGTAATCATGTCGACTGAAATATGTGTCCAGGGTCAGTCCAGGACCTCATTCGGATGAAGTGGTGCTTTCTTGGGCCGACGATCCACCTTGGTCCTCTGGCAGACTTCGCACCCCTTGACATAGGCCTCTACCTCCGAGCGTATTCGGGGCCACCAATAATCTCGTAAGACGAGTTCCTTGGTCTTTTCGATCCCTGGGTGTCCGGCCATTACATGATCGTGGCGTAGAGCTATAATCTCGCCTCGTAACTGTCGGTCTCTGGGTACGTAGATGCGCCCATCATACCACAGTAAGTCTTGGTCTCGTGAGACCCCCTTCTCATGGTTGAGTGAATCGGATATGCCTCGGTCCCATTTGCGTGGATCGTGCGTGGCCAATTTGATTCTTTCATGTAGCTCTTCCGTGGTTGGCATGATGAGGGCGCGGAAGTGCGCCGGTTTTAAGATGGTTACGTCTTGGTTGTCGTCCTTTCCTTGATCATGGTCTGCTCATCTGGACAACAAGTCGGCCTTGCGATTCTGAGCCCCCGGTTTGTGGTGTAAAGTGAACTGGTATTCCGCCAGTTCGGTTACCCACCGAGCTTGTCATCGATTGAGCTTTTGAGGTTTTCGGAAGTACTGGAGATTGGAGTGGTCCGTCCAGATCTCGAAGTCTTCCCGAGCGCCCATGAGATATTGCTGCCACTCTTCCAACGCAATCATAATAGCGAGGAGCTCCTTATCGTAGATCTCATAATTGCGTTCGGTGGCCGATAGCGCCTTGGAGAGGAAAGCCACCAGTCTCCACTTCTCTTCCTGCCATTGGGATAGTACCGCTCCTATGGCTCCTTCACTGGAGTCCGCTTCCACTTGGAACCTCCCTTCATCCAGTGGGATGGCCAGAACTACGTCTTCTCTGAACAGTTCTTTGATCTTTTCAAACGCCCTTTGTTCCGTGTTTCCCCATTTCCATTCCGCTTTCCCCGTAAGGGCCGTGAGGGGTTTGATGTGTTTACTGTAATCGCGGATGAACCTTCGGTAAAAGTTGCAAAAGCCTAGGAAGGATTGGAGTTCCTGTTTTTTGGACGGTATAGGCCAATCCAAAAGGCCAGTGATTTTTACTGGGTCCATGCGGATTCTCCCTTCGCTAATGAGCACCCCTAGGTACTCCGTCTCTTCCACCTCGAACTCGCATTTCTCCGCCTTAAGGAATAGTTTGTTTTCGCAGAGGATGCGGAGTACCTCGTGCACGATACGCCGGTGGTCCTTCTTGGTCTTGGATGCGATAAGTATGTCGTCAAGATAAACTGACACTTCTCCAGCGGTGATGAGGTCCTTGAAAATGTCATTCATCATCCATTGAAAGGTGGCGGGTGAGTTTGTGAGCCCAAAGAACATGACTAGTGGTTCATAGAGGCCGCAATTGGTTCTAAAAGCAGCCTTCCACTCATCCCCCTGCTTTATCCGCACATTATTGTACCCCCACCGTATGTCTAGTTTGGTGAAGTATTTGGCCTTCTTTAGTCGGTCCATGAGCTCGCCGATGAGGGGTAACGGGTACCTATTCTTAATGGTCATCTCATTGAGCTTGCGATAGTCTTGGACTGGCCGGAGCTTCCCATCCTTTTTCTTGACGAAGAAGAACGGGGAGGCCATTGGAGACTTGGAGGCCTGAATGCGTCCGGTAGATAAGTTCTCGTCTAAGAACTTATCTAACTCTTCCTGCTCCGTGGGGTTGAGAGGGTAAACCTTACAATCAAGGTTGGCATTGGCGTTGGGGATCAGCTCAATAGCATGGTCCCACGGTTTTCATGCAGGTAATTCGTCAAAATTCTCTTTGGCGAACACATCCTCAAAGTCCCTGTATTCGGCCAGCACGATTTCTTCAAAGGATTTCGCCCCCTTTCGAGCATTGGCCTGGGCGGCTAGTTTGTTGGCCTTAGTCCCCATTGCCCGCACATGGAACGCTTCTTCGAAATCAATCACTAGAATGGTGTCCCCTTCCTCGTACTCATCCCATCGAGACGACGGGTCCATATCAGGAAGGGAAAAGGGGATCTTTCGACAAGTACAGCAGGCCAAGGTAACCGCCCCAGTGTCCCAATCGATTAACGGGTTATGTCTTTGTAACCAGTCATGCCCGAGGAAGAGAGGGGTAGAGCCTAGGTCTACGACGGCTAGCTCGATCCGTTCCATGTGGTCTCCTATGCATAGCCGTACTTCGGCATACTCGGTGATATCACCGCCCTTGTTCCGGGTGCCGTCAGCGTTATAGACCGGAACGGGTCGGGCCGCCTTTTTGAGGTTCAAAGCATGGTCCTGGGCCCAGACGCGGTCTATGGAACTGCCGGTGGCTCCGCTGTCCACTAGCGCTTTCACAGGGTGCACTTCTCGGGTGTCTAGGGTTTCCAACTGTACGTTAATAGATACATTGCACCCTTTCCTCCCTCGTATGTACATGGGTGGTTTGGTAAGGTCCTCCATCCATTCCCACTTATCCCTGGCTTCAGCGGCCATCTCGGGTTGCTCCTTGAGTGCCTCCCACAATTCGACAGTAACTTCCCCTGCGTGTCTGGGGTGTACCCATCGGTTGAGGGTGGCGAAGGCTGCCGACTCGGTAGTGGCAAGCCGCAGCGCTCTTCGGGTCCAGTGCTGTCCAAAAGGTTTGTAGTACGTATCCAGGATGGGCTTTCATTCCTCGGTTCGCAGCTCCGGATTAGGAGTCACGGGCGACGTCCCTTTGGGTTTAGTAACCGGAATGTCGGACCGCAGATGTGCTTCCTCGTCTTCGACTTCTTCTACGAGAACATGGGGAGTCATACTCGTGAGTGGCATTTGGTCACCAGGCCAGTCAATAAGGCCCCTTGGTGGCATTTGGTCACCTTCCGACGAGTGAGTGGAGGAGGGCTCTCTGCCCTGTGTTCGACCCTGGCCAAGGGCGCTTGTGTGCGGCGTTGTAACCTCCACCATTATCCGGTACTTATCCTCATTCCTAACGCCGGCGGTACTCTCGGAAACCCAAGGCAAACGCACACATATTGGCTCGTCGAGGGGGTCGGCATCGTTTGCAGATGAGTCCACTACTAAATGTAGGTGGTCCCCTCGAGTCCCGGCCTCAGCTGCTTTTCCGCCACTGATGGGAGGAACAGCCTGACCTACATTTTGGCCAGGAGGCCCACCCGTCGGAGTCGTCGGCCGATTCTCCCTGCCGGGGCGACGACCACCACATCTGGCGTCCATCTTGTCCTGACCTGAGGCACTCGCTGGGTACTCCAGAACTTTCCCCGTGCGGTCAGGCGGGGGTGTCAGAGGTGGACCAGCCCCTAGGGGTTCATTGTCCATCGCTGGCTGCGTAGGACGGCGGAAATCCCCTCCTACGCCATTAGCGGTTTGCGATTCTTCATTCTTAGTCTTCTCAACTTGTAACGCGGCAAAAACATTGGTATATTGTTTGTACGGAGTACCTACATACGTAGTATAAGTCCGGCTAGAAGTACATGAGCGCGCACCAGATGAAACTAAGTCCTTTGCCGACGCCGTCGAGTCGCTTACTTCAATGCCAGCTCGTCTTTTGACGATTTCTCTTCCTTTACTTCCTCGACCTTCGTGTCCTTCCCTAACTCTTCCTTTTCGGCTTCAGCGAGTAATTGGCGGAGGCGCGCGATGTTGGGTTTTTTACGAGGTGGGAGTTTAACGGGAAGCCACTTGGACTTATCCGTCGGGCATTTATGGTCCCGGCTCCACCCAGTATTCCCGCATTTGAAGCACCGCTTATCGGACCGTAGCTTGTCAATTTCCATCGGCTGCCCGGCACCTCCATAAGTCGTCCCCGTAGCATCCTTCTTATCGCCACTAGAACCCTGCCCTTTCGACTGATTTTGGTTGCCTCAACCCGAACCGCTTTGGTTCGGGGAGGTCTTACCTGCGAGGCCCTGGGCCACGTCGTATCGATAATTGGCATCGATCCTCAGGACCCGCGCCTTCCACTGTGCGTAGGTTGTGGGGCGCTCGTTGTCCCCATGCATAACTGTCTTGCGCACCATTGGTCTGATTGCCGCTTCCACTGCCTTGAACATCTGCTTCTCGTCTTCGAATTCCTTGCACTTGTGGGCCAGACGTTCGAACTTGGCGAAGAACTCCACCGCTGACTTGAAGTCCGACTGTTGGACCTTCTTCCACTCCTGCTTCCATATGGCTAACTCGGCTACCTCGCGGAATTGCACGGTCAGGTCATGGGAGAATTCATCCCATGTGGGGAATCTCCAATGCCCCTGCAGCGTCCGGTATCGGTAGTATTGGTCTACCCACCATTGCTGGGCTTCTCCGCGTAGATATCCCTGTGCAAAGGTAATCCGGTAGGGGTTTTGCCCCTCGTCATTTGTCATGTAGTACATTGGGAAGACCTGGAAGTAGACTTCGCAATGGTGGAGGAAGTGTGTGATATCTGAAGATACTCCGAAGAAGTACTTGGGTTGCATAATCAACTTGGGCTTTACGTTGTTCCATGGGTTATTGACGGCTCCGGGGGCCAGTTGCCAGGCTGGGATTGGATTGGGCGGTGGTGGTGCTGATGGTGGTACCGGTGGTTTGGGCGGTCTCGATAGCAATCGAAGATCCGGATTGTTGCCAGGAGGTGGATATCCTCCCGGGTGTTTAGGCGATGGTGGTCTCGGCGGTTTTGGTACTGTCGATTCCTTTCCTTTAGAGGTCCCGGCACCAGGGTCATCCCACGTTTCTTCGGGGTCGTCAGGCCCCGCGCCCACCCAGAATTCCTCGGTTTCGAGCGGATTGGGCATCAGTTGAGGGCGACGATAAGGTTCGCACCCTAGTTGCATGTTGTCGGGATGTACCTGGTTCCAGATCGTGGCCACCTTATGCCACGTCTCGACTTCTAAAATGTTTTTCATGAGGTAGACGTCCCCTATGTACTTCGCATGACAATAATCTTCTCCCACCTCTGTGAGGAGCCACTGGGAATCCCGCTCCATGTCCTCCATCATTATCTCGTACAACCCATGCCATGGTAGGATATTAAAGATTGCTGGAAGGGGGGCCACGGGATTGATTAGGACTGTCTGGACCGCCTTCATCACCTTGCCCTCGAGGGAACTGTTTGGTGGCCAACTTGGCATCCTTGGCCTCCTTCCTCTTTCTGGTGAGTCTGTCAATCTCCTTGTTCCTCTTCCATCGCCCGATGTTGGAGTCGGGGTCGCTGATCTCTGACTCATAGGCCTGCCAGGCTCTTTGGTGGGCCTCGAGGTCAGTTCCGGCCTGCTCGACAATCCCGGAGTATCTGAGGGTGGCCGATCGCTGCCTGTTCTCGATTTCGGCGCGAGTGGCATCGGGCTCAACGGGGAGGTCGTAAAATCCATTGGGTCCGACGAGGGCGGCAATTTCTGCACATCAAGTGCGTGTGTCTGCTGCTCTTGCTTGGTCCATTCAGGCCTCGTATTCTGGGGACTCCCAGGCATTTCGAGGGACGTCGAGCGACTCAACGAGCGTGTGGTAGAGAAGCGTCCATGGACGCTGGTTGCTAGGGACGGGGTCGGCGAATGCTCGACCCGCGACTGACGGGGTAAAAGGGGGGACTGTGGCGAGATCCCCAGCTCCGGCAACTGTGTCAAGTTCCTCAGGGTTGTAATCCGGGAACTCTGACCAGAGCTGCTGATCCGTCGGTTCAGGCCTGGGGACGGCGGCAGCGGGCGTTGGGGCCGCTGGGCGGATGGTGACAGCGACGCTCCTCGGGGTCGACTCTCTGGCCACAGGAGCTTCTTCCCCTGGCTTGGCATAGACCCAGCTGGTGCTGGGGTGCCAGCCGACTGGGGGGCCTCTGTTTGTCGGCCAAGCAGGAAGAACGGGTCCTGCTCCATCTGCACGGGAGGTAGTCGCGGCGGAGGCCCCAAGGGCAAGCTCTCCGGAATCACTGTCGAAGTTGTCTGTTCGTGCGTGCCTTCCTCTCTCATATCTCCTCGTCTCACTTCCCCAATCCACGTCGGTCCACCTATGTCCTGACCTGCCGCTCCAGCTGTCTCCGGTATAGGTTGCATCTTCCTCCTCGTTCGGGTAGAGGTCGTCGAGGAGGTCTTTGAGTTGGACCCTTTCAAGGTCGGTGAGCTCATCCCCTTCAAACTTGGTGTCAACGCTTTCTTCGTCCTTGACCAGAGGCCTGGTGCCTTGTCCTCTCCTTCTGTTGGTACTTGACTCGCCTTGGACTGGAGACTGGTCGAAGAGGCCTGGTAGGGGCGAGTCTCCTCTGTTGAAGAATATGCCCCTGGTATCTGTGATGTCAACTGAGTCAGCAGACTTGGCGGTAGCACTTCTGTAGGAGTTGGTGCTCAACCCTGAGTATTGCGAGCTGGACCGCGACGATCCGTAGAGGGACTCTCCAGGTCCCCCGGAGGCGTTGGACTTGACATCTTGTAGAGTCTGCTGGGATGCTGTGGGAATGTGGATTACCAGTGGTGGGTACGTGGGAGTGCTGGGAACATAATGAAACGGGAGTTGAGCGCGGACTCGCCTCTGTTGTTGAAAACAGCGGTGTAGTTGGTACAAAATAATGGACAAGAAAAAGAATAAAAAAGTCGCGAAGACGGCAGGAATGGCGTCGGACCAGGGCATCCGTTCGGGCATCTATTCTTCGTAGAGTTGGACGGCTGTGACTAGTCATGCAGCAGTTCACACAAAAGCTGATAGACGGCGAGGATGGTGAGTGCGACGAGGATGGTGATAACGAGGCTGAGGTCGGTTTCATAGTTGGAACTGTTCATCAACAAGATTTCACTGGTATCCGAGGTGCTTGTCAATGTCAACAGTACAATCGTTAACAGAGAAGCAAGCCGGAGGAGTATGGCGAAGGGATTCGTTTTCAAATTCGTAGAAGACCAACGTAGGCTGCTACGAGCAAAACTGCTAGTAGTGGTGCCGGAATGGTTGCTAGAACGAAGAGAGTAGTCACAAGGACTATGAGGACGACGGTGAGGATTGGGTTGGGTAGCACCAGTGGAAGGATCCAATCAGCTACCAAGAGTACGATGATGAAGATATAAATGTTGGGCTAGAGCCCAGGGCATAGGAGTTTTCGAGATTTGTTGGGCAGCGTACTGCTGGGCGACGTGTGACGAGCTTCGGCTAAATGTTATCAACCAACTAATAATCGACTTAGATCGAACTTGGATCACCACTTGCACTTCGGTGGTAGATACTCAAGCAAGTCAAAGGCGATGTCAAAGTGGGTTGAGGGCAGATAGTCACGAAGGACGGAGTTCGAGTTGGGTAGATTAAACCTTAGCCGAAGCTGGGGTTTAGGCCAGCTGAGGCTCTACTTAAATACAAGTGGATATGCTAATAATAGTACTGTGAGAAATGACCCGCTAGGATTGCATATGCATAATCAGGCTGAGTAAAATGAAGAAAAATGAATAAACCGTAACACCTTCTTCACACTGAGCTCTAAAGAATCTCCTTCTAACAAGGACAATTCCCATGGGTCCCCTGGACTCATACATGTCTTTTAGAGCATTCCATGCTTCTTCTGAAGTCTTCGAACCAGCAATATACACCAGCGGGCCATCCAAAACCCGCAACCTTATTGTCGAAAGAGCCTTCCTATCACTCTTCTTCCAATCTGCCACCAGTGCCGCTTCTGCCAGGGCCTTGATGCTTCCGTCTGCATAATCAGTTAGACCTAAATCGGTTAGGATATCGATCAGTTTGATTTTCCATGTCAGGTAATTTTCCAGGCCCTTAAGGGGGTCAATTCTGTAAATGGACTGGCTTTCCATGTGGTTCTGTATGTGTATGTAATGTACAAAAGTGCGAAGTAGGTAATGAGGTAAGTAGTTCAGTTAGGGCCAGGGCCCATAACCTGTTGGAAGTACAGAGGAGAATGTGTAAGAGAGAGAATTAATTAGCCTCTCGAGAGAGAGGCATCGTACTTAAATACAAGTTGTACTACTTCTAGAATTTACTACGGATTACTATATGTGTCTACTATTGCAGTTAAATGTTCATGCCACTTAGTCATGCCGAAGCTTCGAGTGCATTCTAGCACTAACTCGGGATTGCTATCCCAACACCCAATTTGTATCAAAATTCATCACTGAACTGTACGCAATGATGAATATTCAGGGAAATCTGTCAACAGCCTATCACCCTCAGACGGATGGGCAAACAGAGCGGGTTAACCAAGAACTCGAAAAATACCTTCAAGTCTTCATTAACCACAAACAGGACGACTGGAGCGAATGGCTGCAGTGGGCAGCATTCGCTCACAACAACCGCCAACATTCTGCAATGGGCTTTTCTCCCATCAAAGTAGTCTACGGACGAGATGGGGAAATTCGCCCAACCGTGGTGAGGCAGTCGGAAACACCATCGGTAACTGACTTCGTCGAAAGCCTCCAGAGAGTATGCAAACAAGTGGAAGACTCTCTGAATAAAGCCATCGAAGTTATGAGAAAGGCTTATGACAAACACACTCACCCTGCACAGGAGTACCAACCAGGAGATAAAGTCTGGTTGGACTCAACCAACCTTCACCTCCCCCGACCGGCAAAAAAGCTAGGTGACAAACACGTCAGCCCCTTTGAAATAATTTCCAAAAAGGGGCCCTCCGCATATGAACTAAAACTGCCGCCAGGATGGAAGATCCACAACAAGTTCAATGAACGATACCTAACTCCGTACGTCCCCCCAGAGTTTTCCAACCAGGAGAAACCTCCGCCACCCGAGCCAGAACTCGTGGAAGGCAAGGAAGAATATGAAGTAGAGGAACTACTTCAGGACCACAACCGCGTCGTCAGTTGAGGACACAGCTGGAGGACCATAACGGAATATTTGGTCAAATGGAAGGGATACCCAGTGGAGGAAGCTACTTGGGTCAAGAGGAGCAATCTTGCCAATGCCAAAGAACTCGTCAAGGAGTACGAGAACAAGGAAAACCATGTACAGGATCATGATTTGCGACACTTGGAAAACGAAGGAGGATGCATAACCATATCATCTCCTGGCTCTTCAGCAACCGAGAGCTCAACTTTCTTTCTAATCTCGAACAAGAATCATACCGATCCATTATCCTTCGACGAGCAGAGCTTTTATTCATCGGACACGGATGAAGACGTCTTTGAAGACAAGCATTCTGAGTCTCCTCTAATGACTCAGACCAACCCCAGCTTCCCTCAAGAAGAACGGGGTATGTCTGCTTGGGAACAAACCAAGGACTACAAATGGGATATGGAATCTACTAACTCCCTTGACTCAGGGAGTGAGTATGTCTAAAGGACTGTCAGGATGACAGTCTTAGTCGGGGGGTATTATTACGGTTTTACCCCTATTTTCCTTATCTTATCTTATCCTTATCTCTCAGAACCCCGGACCTGCCTATCTTATCTCCCAGACCCATGATATTCTGCCAGCACACTCTTTACCCAGTTACCCGGCTGCCATCACCCCAGTTCATGCTGCTGCCCCCCAGATGACCAGCGACCCGCATGCACCATCACACTTCTCTTGATGGCATCATGCTTCTTAGTAGTTGGACGAGAGTCGACCGCCAGTCGAGGGCGGTCTATGGGATGCAGCCTATTCAGATGGAGTCCCATGCAGATGCAGGTGATATGCGCTCTTTACTCTCATTCATCAGGAGCATACTTCTTTTAGTGTCCTCCCTCCTCATTCATTGAAAGACACACTTCTCATTGCACGTGCCCTTGTAGATACTATTCTTAGTACGAGTCTAACATGTATTTAAGCTAGCCTATGCTGTGGTCTCAGACCCCAGCTTCGGCTAAGGTTATATACTCCTAACTCTTACAAGCTCCTTGCTTTTGCTATAAAGTGACGCCTAACTTCTCGCAATCAACCAACGCCTCTCTAACACTGAATCACCAAATGCGAGTGACAGGATAGAGATCAGCCTTGGAGTAGATTCAAGTTAGTGCCTAACAGGGTGATGGTGTTGTCGTCTTTGACTAGGTTACTCAAGAATTGGTGGAAATCAGTTAAAGGTGCCGAATCGACAGAGGTTATGGCATCTTCCAGAGAAATAGAGGGTGTCAAGGAAGCAACATCTGGCATGCATGTGTCAATCTAGGAGAGCAGCTGACCACAGCAGGGGGAGATACACCCAGAGACACGAATGATATCCTGAATGATACAATCTAGATAAGAGATAAGTTAGCAAGAAAGTTGCTGCAACACAGGAAAGCCAGAAACCTTCTTCATAGCAACATGGCCTGATGCATTTGTGAACAGGATCTCATCCAAAAACCATCGAAGTCAGCGCCCCATATTCCCTTGAAAAGTGAAAGAGCAAGCATGGGTCTGTCATACGAATGCATAGCTAGCTTTCCCAACGAGGCCAGATTTGAACATGACAGTGCTGTGATCAACACCAAGATGGAATGTGACATCCGCTTGCTCTCTGAAACAGATCAGTAAGAAAGTGGGCATAACAGAAACATAAACCACCTTCAAAAGCCATCTGAAGCTTGTGGTAGCTATCTCCAGAGAGATTAAATGTGCTCCTTTCAGCTATGGTTAGCACATGGAGTTGGGGGGAAATAGAGAGGATGTACCTTTGGCAGAAAACAAGTATTCGAATGCTCCATGTTGGCTGATTTCAGTCAATAAGGCCTGGAAGGCACTGACAGAAAAACAATACCCACATTTAACTCAGCATCACAAGGCACTCCTAAGCCTGTTCGACTTTGTTGGTAGTCTTGAGTTGTTGGCATCAGTGAGTAGTCCTGTCCCTTCAAGGTGTGTGCAAGTTGATTCTTGAGGCTGAGACTTGGTTGACCAGAATAAAAACCTGTGGAATGTAAAAGTTTAATCCAGCGAGAAAAGCCAACATCAAGCAAATACTTGCCATGACCATTGAGGTCAAAGATGATCTAGTCCGAGTTTGCACTGACAGTTGTCACTGCTGGCATGCTGGATGGGGGAGATGGACAACAATGAGCCTTCAGGTGAACCGGAAAGGGACACTGGAAAAGTCGCGGAGAGTTGGAGAGGTAGCATGCGAAGAGACAACAAGCGAGGACAACGAAACAGTTGCCGGAAGGAAGTTTAATTGGCAAAGGCCACGCACGAATAGAAAAACTCCCATGGGGTGATCCAGTTGGGCAGTCGGCAAAGGCCGCCATCAATTGATTCCACGAATAGAATTTCCCATGGGTCATTCCCACCTGCATAAAGACCGAGATATCCTATATTCATAGGACTTGGAACTCATCCTCAACCCATGATGGATATGTGTTAAGTTCATTGTCAGAGTAGAGCTCTAGTATTTCAGTTTCCATGAGAGTAGGAGAGTAGAGGGTTGCCTAAGTGGGCGACATGAGATGTAGGAAATTGTCTCTCTAGGTAGACCGGAATGTAAATGATTTATTGAAGAAATAAAATTTTTCTCAACGGTGTGAACTGGAAATGCCAATTCAATAGAACATCAGCATGTAACTTTGTTCATTAAAATAGACAATGGATAGGTCTTAGTACTAGGCTATGCTAGGTGGCATGTAACGTGTTACCTCATGTTACTTGTCCGAATTTCCGTTCCGACATTGTGGGTCTGTCCTCTATTGTCCGAACAAAAAATCCGACCTACAAAGTCAGACAGGTCAATTTGTCCAAACTTTGTGCCGACCTCAGTGAGCAGGAAGGCCAAATCTGTCCAAACTTTCCGATCGACCTCTATAGGGATAATTGGGGGTCCTGTTAGCGCGCGGACGCGTCATGTGCGGTCTTCCAAATTTAGATTACTTAATAGTTTATATCCGTTTAAATAGTTAATTATTTATTACTCAAATGGCACCTGTATTTCGCGTGACTAAATTAAAACAGCTCCGAACGTTTAACCTGAACTTCACCTGACAGACAACCATTGCCCTATTATTACGCTGCTGAGGTTACAAAGTGAATGTGGGGAATAAAATGACTTCATATTGCCATATTTACTGACTCGCATCCTTTCTCAGACCTTTTTTTGCGTTTGCCACTGTTCTTAACTGTCCGAAAGCAAGACGACCATCATGACGGGAACTCCTTTGAGCTGGTCCCATTGCACTGGATGCACATGCCCCAATCACCAAATACCATCCTACGAATTTTCTCCTGATCGTCATACTCTCAAGCCCCTGAATTTGGCACGTCTTGCTCATTCAAATGATTCTCCTTCTGACGCTGAAGAAGCTGTACTTCGGAAAATGTTATCCTCATACGATGCAGAGCTACAGAATATAGATACGGAGCAAGAGCAGTTGACACAATTCATCGCCGAGATGAAAAGCCGTATCTCGCTTGCTGAGCAAAAAGTGGATGACCTATACAAAGAGAGGCATGCTATATCAGCGGCAATTCTTGAAAGAAAGCAACTCCTCAATCCCATCAGGCGCTTCCCCGCAGAGATACTCCTTCGTATCTTCAGTTCGACAATCGTCTTCCCCATACCGCGTTTTCATACTGACGGAGATGAAGCATGGGGATTTCTTCCTCCTGAAAATTCGATCTGGACGATCGAAACAGTGTGTAAGAGGTGGAGGACAGTGGCTCTGGATTTCCCGGAACTCTGGTCGTCCATAAACATAGTCATCACGGACACTAATTTCGGCGACGATAGTCGTGGTATCTCATATGTTCACCGCATTGGAACCCAGCTTAATCGCTCAAAGAATCGTCCTCTATCATTAACGATATTGAACGATGAAATCGGCTCATCTTTTGCCAAACTACCGCCTGCGATTGTCGCTATTCTGTTCTCCTTTTCTACATGCATAGAGCGCCTCCATCTCTACGTCCCGCCTGTGATGTTCGCCCATATCCCTTCCTTGCATCTTTCCCTACCTTCGCTGACAGATCTCTGTCTACTTCCTACGGTAGAGTCAATTGACGAGTACCAAGGCTTGAAATTATTTCACTGCCCGATGCTTCACCGACTTCACACGGTCGACATACCGCAGCCTTGCCATTCTTTTGATCTATCGTGGGGGCAGATTGCTACTTTTACAAGCGATCATGCATTATACGCTGGCCGAGCGCCTGGGCTTGAAACACAGTCCGCTCTACGCATTTTCCAAAATCTTACCAGCATGTCGGAATGCTATCTCCGCCTCGAGTTGGTATCTACCGAACGGTCATGGGTTGATGAGCATCTCGACACGGTAGAATCTCAAATTCACGTATTGAGCCTCTCCTCATGGCGGTTCAAAAACCACACACCGGTCAAGGAACTACTCGACAAACTCATACTTCCCGTCCTTCAGCAGCTGTACGTGAAATGCTCTATCGATGATGCTGACCGTGACGATGAAGAAACATTCGCCGCTATATACGACGTCCTCAGGCGCTCGGGCCAGCCCTCTATCACTACTCTCCATTTTGATCACGGCGATATACTGGAGGAAGATCTCCTCCAAATACTGAGCACGTGCCCAACCCTTGAGGATGTTCGCCTCACAGACGTAGACGAAGGCGCAATTAGTAACGAGACGCTCCTCCGATTGACGCTGAAGGTTGACGGAACCGAACCTTTGATTCCCCGTCTGCATACTTTGCATATCAGTGGACCAATGTTGTTCTCCATGCAGATATTCGTCAATATGGTGGAATCCCGATGGACACTTGCTCATGTCCAATCGCCCTCTGTTCGGCGCTTGGATGAGGTCAATCTTTGCCGGTTCCTTAAAACGGGGGACGAGCCGGATGGAGATGAAGTGGAGCGTATTACGACTCTTTCTGTTCTTGATGTCTACAAGACGCAAGGAATGGACCTGACGTTGACTACGAAGGTTTAGAGGATTCAATCGCGAGATGTCTGCACTGCTTGATTCATTCCATTGTTACGTAGTACTTTACAGTACCACATTATTGATCTCGAAGCTTTCATAATGGTAGATAGGGTGTCCATGCGTACAGGTTATTTATACGACTTGTTCTTCAAAGCAAAACAAAATCAAGCACTAGGTCCAATTACGACTGGCTTAACTTTGGAAAGCTGGCTAATAGTCTCATTGTCCAAGTTCAAATGGGCTTGAACTAACTCGGGAGGAGTCAAAGCCAACCACTGCAGACTTCTGTCAGATCGAGTCGACCTTAAAAGCGATCTTTTCTCACCTGGTTAAGACTGATATCCTGGAAGCGATCTGGTATAACACGAGATTAGTTCTGTCGCTCGAGGAAAAGATGGTCAAAGACACCTACCCGACTTGAAGATTTCTAAGTACTTTAATGTCGTATTTCCAGTATTTTCGACGTAGTGGCCTGTTCAGCGGAGTTGTCAATCAAGGAGCAACTTTAAACAAACACCAACTACACACCGTAAGCCGTCGGCACGTAACCTGTCGCAAAGAGTTAATTGACCATATAACAGGAACGGCAGAAACGGAGACTAACCGATGTCGCCAGGCTGGTAATCGAATGTGTTGGCAGTACCTTCCGATGCGAAGATGGTCATTCTTGCGGTACCCTCACTGCAAGAACGTCAGGTGGAGCCGAAATTGTTCAACAAAAAAGCACTTGCATGAAGAAGCTCCATTCATCCATCGTAGGATGCCAGTGCAGCTCCCTATAATTCCATCAGTCTACGGGAAATTAATTTGAGGCAATAATAACTATATCGTACCGCATTGCGCCGGGATTAACGGTCACCTCGGCCATGGCGATAGTCGTAGAGACAGTGAATGTGGTGGAATCCGCAATCTTCACGGATCCGCCCGAATACTGAGTGGCATTGATTTGAGAGAGCGGGAACGAGAAGGGATTAGGGACCGTTCCTTGAGGATCTTCCGGGGCAGTTGCATCATCGTCGGGAACAGCTGCAGACAGATCAGCTTCCTTTACTTCATGTGCATATAGGGAAGATACGAACGGCCTGGGAAGATGTAAAGCTCATGTGCCGGGATGTGCGCGAACGCATCCGGGTTACTGACTTGGAAGTTCTTTCGGATGACTAAGATTTCGTCAGAGAAAGAATGAGGTCATATCATCGAGAAAGTGCACCTTCATAGGGAACATGATCCAACCAATCGGTCAACTGTACTCCTCCGTAGTTAACCGGTAAGCCTGCTTGGGTCTACGATTCGACTTACCAGGAATGTGGCGTCTTCATTAAAGTCTCCACTATCAAATACCTGCACTGCAGTTAGAAGGCCAGATTGCCAGATCATATATAGAGCTTACAAGAAGGAACTCGGAACCCTCTTCATCGTCTCCGGTGGCCTGTAGAGAGTGAGGCACACCAGGAGGGAAGTACCACAAATCACCAGGATACTAAAAGCAGTTTAGATAAACGACTGGTGTGTGTTTAAAGGCACCTACCACTGTAGCAAGGTAGTTTCGGCCATCTGCGTCAACTGCAGTGACTTGAGTCGATCCCTTTTAGAAAGGACGTTAGAAGATGACGACAGCATCCTAGAATTGGGGGTGTGACCTTTAACACGTACGCCCACTGATATCGACTACGTCAGATGACCATATCATGGATAGACTAAAGATTACATACCTCTGACGTCGTGTGCCAGTGGAGCTCACTATAGGTCTGACATGAGCTGCGAGTATAAGTACTAAATCCCGAAACACTTGCCGAATTACTCCCGGTTCAAGTCGCATGTTGACACCAGCCATCTCTGCCGATAGCATTATGTGAACTTGCAACATCATAGGTTGCCACTTTACTCACGAGTAGCGATAGGCATAACCTGAACTATAATAAATTACCTCAGTGCTGCGCTATTTGAAGGGATAATGAGTTATAACTTACTGTTCTGTTGGCGCGCCCATCCCCCGGTTTGTAAACGGTTATGGCTAAGGGAGAAAGGCCATTTGGCGTTGGGACTGTATATTAGGAAAAGCGGGTAAGAAGAATTAACCGCAAATGAGAAAATCAATTCGCTGACAGTGTTCCAGAGTCAGTGGTCGGTGGTGCCAAAAGGTCAGGATTTTGTAGATCGAGCGGTATGTTATCCGGCCCCATAATGGGTGCACCGAGTGTCCCACGTTCGGGGGTCACTACAGAGGGGTCGCTGCTGTCGTTCCACAAGACGTTGTTAGGGTTGGTGGAGATAAAACCGACAGTAGTCGTCTCTTCGAAGGAGGTATCTGTCGAAGTCGGGATCGCAGTACTCGACACAACCTCAGTGAACGACGTTGTGACACTGGCATCGGTAGAGGAGGAGTTACGGCTGGTAGGAGCGCCTCCCACGAAATTCGTTAGGAAAACAGCCAATAGAATGGAGGAGACTTTGATCATGGTGAATACGTCAGAGAGATGGACTTCTGGAATGGATGTATCCCTACATACTCGAATCTTTAATACTGCCCATGTACCACCTCTCGGCCAGTTACAAATCACCGAGTCATTCAGTCTTCGGGGATGCACGGATAACATCTACAACGCCAAGGCACATCTCAGATGAATGAGGAAGGTTGCACGAAGGACTACTCACGTCATGTCTTCATTCTTCACCCATTACTGCTGCGAATGACGCTAATTTATGACTCAGATCGGAATAAAAAATAACTAACAGGTGTAAGTCCTGTCCAGTGATGTCCTAACAGCGCCTCTGATCCACATTCAGCCGTGAAATCCGCAACGCCCCGTCAGGTGCCCGCAAAGGCGCCTACTAGTACTTCGAGAGGTGGCCAGCTACGGGGATAGACGTCGTTCCCGGCTCTACCAAACTCCAGTATGAACGTAATCGCCGTTAGCACTGAGGAACTGCCAGCAAAGCAGATATCTACGGTTAGAGGAATATATATTTAGCACAAGGATCATCAAAAATAGAAATAGATCAGGACTCGCGTTTGAGAATTAGTCACTGGTTGAATAAAATTTCAAAGTCCAGCACCCTAGTCCAATAAGAGTGAGGAAGGCTCGTCAAAATCTTGTGCAGATATGGGTAAGGTGGATCCTGAATTGTGGAGAGGCGTCCTGGTAGAGGACCGGAAAACAACTTCCTGCTCTTCGAGTCATTGCAATTCTCAGGCTCAGGGGCAGTTTTTGTGTACTAGCCGGTCTCGATCGATGTAGCCCACAGGATGAACGACGAAGAATGAAGCTACTTGAGCGCGTGCGACGAGTAATCTATTAGAACATTTGTTATTCATAATAAAAAGAAACCCGGCCTCACCGGAACGCGCTTATCGTCTACAAGACATGCTTCCTAATTGACCCGAATATATGATGCCTTCAAAGGCGAGCGACCGACCATCTGAACGTCTAAATAGCATTACAGCTGCGCAGAAGCTGTTGTACCAGCTCTCCGATTCTGCACAGTAAAACGCGTCATCCGTAGAACTAAGAATACAATCCAATCACGTACTAAAATATCAAAATTGACATCCGGAGCTACTGTAATGACGGTTAATTCCCAAACCAGCCAAACGGCATACTATACGAGAAAAAGACCCTACCACCTGCGTCACTTGTGCGTCACTGCGCAGCGAGTAATTCGTAGAGATTTTGGTCTGGTCTTTGTTACCCAATCGGCACCTATCGCAAAGTGTTAATGTCCCCATAATACTATGCATATAAGGGGGGCATACATCCGCTGACCATCGTAGTTTTAGAGGAGCTGCGTAAGGACCTATAAGAATGTGATCCTTTACAAACGGCACGTTGACTGGTGCCGACCTTTGAGTTCGTATTGTGGTATGTACAAGATCATTACACGAGTACCCTGCGGTATAGAATCATTATGAACTATTCATGACGATGAGGAGCTATAGCAAGAGCCGGAAGCTGGGATATGAGGCAAGTGATGGAGGTTTGAAAACAATTTGAAAACGAAATGTACGGTTAGATGCTTGAGTCGGACCGTCGGACCGATTTACCGGGAAAACGGGTTCAGCTTTAATGCAGCGAATTTGCTCTGGTGTGATTTTACACGTATTCAATAATACTAAAAGCAAATTCAGATACTCATTGAAAATATACTTATAAATTCTAAAGTCCTTCCAATTTTAATCGTGATCCCGGATAAGTACATATTTTAAGGTAGATATCAAGCGCCAGGTCCAATTACGACTGGTTTGACTTTGGAGAGTTGGCTAATTGTCGCGTCATCTATGTTCAAATGTGCTTTCACTACCGCGGGAGGAGTCAAGGCCAACCACTAGAAATGGCTGTCAGAACTTAGAAACAAAGTTTGATCGATTATTTCTCACCTGATTGAGACTGATGTCCTCGAAACGATCTAAGAGCACAGTCGGTCTGAAGGCTCGGTCCTCAAAGCATGGTACGTACCGGATTTGAAGATTTCTAGGAACTTCAATGTCGTATTGCCGGTATTCTCGACGTAATGCCCTAATCGAACATAGTAAGAAACAATAAGCCAAGCAAAAGGCGCTTGGCACTATACCGTAAGCTGCGGGAACGTAGCCTATCATACGAGTGCTCGGTCAGACAATGAAGTAATCGATAGAAAGGGGGCTAACCAATATCACCAGGCTGGTAGTTGAACGTCCTGGCAGTCCCTTCAGATGCGAACAGTGTCACTCTTCCTGTACCCTCACTAAATGGAGGTTAGAACTGAAAAAATCCATAGAAATAACATACATGAAGAAGCTCCACTCGTCCATAGTAGGATGCCAATGCAGTTCCCTAAGCGACCACGGTTCAGTGAAAACAATTCTATGTATTAAAGTAAGACAGAAATACCGCATCGCACCAGGCTCGACTCTAACTTCTGCCATCGCAATAGTCTTCGAAACTGTGAATGACGTAGAATCCACAATTTTGACTGAGCCTCCCGATAGTTGAGTGGCATTGGCCTTCGACAAAGGGAACGAATAAGGATTCGGGACGGTTCCTTGGGGACTTTCCGGGGCTGAGGCATCATCCTCGGGAATCACTGCATTAGATTAATTTAATTTAGAGCTACCCGAGAGAAATATGAAGGAATACGGACTGCTTGGAAAAATGTAGAGTTCATCCTTGGGGATGTGTGCGAATGCGTCCGGGTTACCGACCTGGAAGTTCTTTTGGAGGACTGCCAGGTAGGAGTAGGTTAAACAGGGCGGAAACAGGACGGAAACAGGACGGACCTTCATAGGGAACGTGGTCTAGCCAGTCTGTCAACTAAAGTTTTGGAGTTAGCTATTGAACACAATAGCATAAATGACTTGCCAGGAACGTGGAGTCTTCACTGAAAGCTCCGTCATCAAATACCTGCGACGTGGTTAAACAGGACCAGGGACGGCGAGTTCTGAATGGAGATATACCAAAATAAACTCAGAGCCTCCTCCGTCATCCCCGGTCGCCTGCAATGAGTGAGGGATACCAGGAGGGAAGTACCACAAGTCACCGGGTCCCTGAAGGCTCAATGAGATGGATAGCGGGCGCCTGTGAGTATACGTACCACAGTGGCAACGTAGTTTCGTCCTTCAGTATCGACTGCCGTAATTTGTGTGGATCCCTTTGGCAGAAGATGTCGGAATGTGCCAGTGGCCAGTGATCGGGGAGGTATATTTAGGGTACTTACTTTTAGAACATACGCCCACTATTGTTCAACGAAGCTGTCAGAAGCTGATGATGCATCCTCATCATGATCAAATATCACTGACCTCTGCGGTCTTGTGCCAGTGCAATTCGCTGGGGGATGCTTGTCAGACTTAACCTACATATCGAGGAATGAAAATACCGAATGGCGCCTGCTTCGAGTCGCATGTTGACGCTGGCCATTTCTGCGAACCAGTGAACTCCATGCGAGACGGTAGATCACCGCTCTACTCACCCGTCGCGATAGGCATGACGCCGACTATGATAAAATATATTAGCGCCACGTCACGGAACGGTGGAGTGCGGCCGTGGCTCACTATTCTCTTCACGGGCCCAACCTCCCGTCTGCAAGCGGTTATGACTCAGGGCGAAGGGCCATTTGGCGTTTGGCCTATCATAAGGAAATCAGAAATTTTTCAAAAAGTATAAATAAAACATTTACTGACACAGAGCCGGAGTCAGTGGTTGGTGGCGCAAGGAAGTCGGGATTTTGCAGGTCCATTGGTATGTTATCCGGTCCCATAATGGAAGCTCCGAGTTTACCGCGCTCGGCGGTGACCACCGAAGACCTGCTCTCTTCATCCCATAGAACATCATTGGCGTCAGTAGAAATAAAACCGACAGTCGCTGTTGCTTCTAGAGCACTATTGGTGGTGCTCGCGATGGTCGTACCAGAGGTGGACGCTTTGGCGGATGTGGCGACGTCAGAATTAGAAACAGACGCGTCGACGGATGCTGGTGCGGATGCAACAATCTTCGCGAGGAAAACGAGCCATAGAAGAGAAGCGACGTTAGACATGGTGAACGCGTCTGAAGGAGGCAGGGGCTTCGAGATGAATATTCTCCACAAGCTAGAGACCTTTTATATCGTTCAGTCGTCAGCGGTCACTTCGCGGTGCGTGAGATAGACGCCTTCTAAATCGCGACTTCGGGGATTGACGGATAATTGCCAAACATTTGGGGCCCTCTTAAGAAGGTTGTTAGACGCAATCACGTCAAAGATCCAATCTTACACAACAGTACGATGAAATTCTGCCTATCCATAACGCGGGCGACGAGTGACAGTCATGATGCATCAGCTCCACATCCGTTTACCTATGCAGTAGAAGCCAGACGGCTACAGGCATCATCTGTTCATATATTCAGCCAAACAGTAATGAACGAATTTTCTCCGGCTCACACGAAAGCTGTCGATGAGCAACATCCATTGGTGTCGGCAATCGAGGCATGAGGTATTTTTATCCAGGAGTAGCAATGTTCATGAATAGACCGTGAGAAGGGACAAGCCTTGAACAAGCAACTCTTCCCTACAGAATGTTAGGCCAAGACACCGCTTTTTATGAAGAGAAAATATGGTTCGTGTGATGAGTCAATCTTGACCAAGCGGATGAAAAAGGAAATCACTAGGTCGATTGCAGGTTGATTGAACGGGCCGCCCCCGTGGATGTACGGCGGAGTCAATCTACATTGGGGGAGAGTGGCTTAATGGATTCTAAAAGTCGCGTAGGGGCAACTTCGATCGCACACCTTGCTGAGTCGTCCATTCAATCGCAACCATACGGTTGCCGGCCGGGAAGACGCGAGTAAGCCACTGTGTATGGCCATTGATTCCGGCAGAGATAGCCGTAGAACTATGCGGACGAATCAAGAAATCAACCTCGGGAGAATTCATGCGCGCCTGCCGATGACAGAGCATATTGTCGCCAGCGAACCTTACTTATGTACTCAGAAGCGAACAATCTATTTCTAGGCCTCGGAGGTACCGGTCTGACCTAGGAACAGGATCAGAGATCGATAAGTCGCGTACGCCAGTAAATCAGATACCTTCATCAAGAATCAGCGCTTCAGCGCTCATTGCGGTACCCTCATGCCTTCAAAATAATGGTGCAGTAGTCAAAAATTCGATCGCTCGGATGAGTATCAACCTTGTCAATGAAGACAAGTAGCAAACAGGGCTCCAAACGTCAATTCTTCAGCACGAGGAATCTACCGCCCGGGAGATATCTCATCCATAGATTGATCGCACAATCGTCATTTCGTAAACGGCATTCCTATTTTTCCCGACGACTTTCATGGTCGGATGTACGATTGAAATCTGACCTAAGTACTGGTTAGCTTCCAAGCGGTGAAACCTCAATGAACGTCACGATTTCATCTCCGCGTATGACACCATGCTGAAACGTTGCCACTCCATGCCGGCGGAACTAGGCCTGCCGCAAAGGACGCTGACGGAGATGACTATATTAGCTGATAGATGAGTATCAAGCCAAGCTTGACGAATGCAGAGTCACAGGATTTTGGTATCCTGAGCCACGGTGAGAAGGAAAAGCGCGATGATATTTATTCATGTTGATCGGTGGGCCTAGCCCGTTGGAACCGTATCGCTAGGTCCGATAGAGAGAATGCCTGATGGCTAGTGATAGTCGCGGGTGTAGCTACAAACAAACGGAGAACTACGGAAACGGTGCACGTGATCGCGGAGGAACCGGACCGTGCCAACGCTCCCACCGTTCGGTCCGAGCATGCCGTTTCAATGCTTCGTTTTTTTCAAGAAACTGGCGAAGTCCCCACTCTAGCTTCTATCAGTCGGCTGGGTTTACTTATTAATTTGGATAGTACATTTTACGCAGACTCAGTAGCCTTCGAATGATTCATGACTCCTAACATAATACTACCCTCGCGAATACAACAACAATGACAATTTTTGTCGGTTACTCCAATATCCTTGATTACGATGCGTACCTTCGTTGGGTCGGAGTCCTGGCTCGACTAGCCTTGATATCTGACTCGTTTAAACACGCAGGGTACCATTTGGGACAAGAAAATGCTGCTGAGGGTATCGTAATAACAGTGTAGTTGCTTCTCCTGCCATTATTGACATCATTTCGAGAATAATCATTGTCGAGATTTATAAACAAATAGCCGAGATGACCGTGAATTTCTTCGGTTCCTCTACCCTTGGATTCCGGGTCTTCTGTTCAAACTGCCTCGGAGATATGATACTGTCGCTCCGATTTACAGTTATCGAAAACCATGTCGTCGGACGTCTGAACGCTACTGATAATATCAGACAGCGGAATGGGGTTCGTAATCTGTTGAAACATCTAGTCAAAGCAACCGGCTCAAAGCCCTCAGGAGACACGTACGTTTTCTTCGCCTTGGGCTCTGAATGTTGATGGGAAGGAGGTGCCAACATTCTTCTGTTGTCTTCGTTCCCGTGCGTTGAACCTATCGGAGAGGGTTGAAATACAAGCCATTCATACTCCAAAAATTCGTACATAGCTAATAAAGAGTTAATATACACTGTGAGAAATTTCAGGTAAAAAGACACTTCTATGTGAGAACAGAGACTGACATTTGGATGTAACGATTCCGATTGCCATGAAGATAAGCGTTCCGGGAAAGACAAGAAACTATAGAGAAATCAGTACTCGACGGATGTCAATTATTCAATTAGGTTTAGACAGTACCGTGATCAGAGAGGCTAATCCTAGCGCACTGCGTTCACATGAGTTCCGTGGATCGTGATCCGTTATGCGGCTGGAGAATTTTTACCTTGTACCGAGTCCGGAAATGAGGATCAACCGCATCAAGGCAACAAGTTTGATGTTCGTACTGATGATTGGCCTTAGATCCTACTAGTAATTTGAGGAACGGAAATAAACTTGCCTAAAGGAACCCGTAGATGTTCGCCCCTTGAGAAGGTAGTAGGACATCGCAAAGGCTATGATTATGTCCACAGATACTGTTGTAGTAAGCCCGGCCTCGATCGTTGGCTAATGACAACGAGCGTCAGCTAGTACACGACTGTAATTCCATGGTATCCCACTTACGGAAATCTTGTTAATTTCAGTGATATATGATATCGTGTACCTGCCAGAAAGAAAGAATTCAGGGAAAATTCTTCAATGATTTCGAACTCCTTACACTTCTCTGCAGAAAACTGACATATATTGTAAGTGCAACCGCGGGAGAAAAGAGCAAAGATACTTACTGATTGATGTGGCTAATAGCGACGGAGATAAGGCCCATTTAGCACTCATTAAAACAAAGAAAGCCTACCGCAGATTCCAATTACGATGACTGTCTGTGTAAATGAGGACGGTTATTCAGATGTTTGAATCAGAACAAACGTACTATAAACCACGGAATTATGCGATGGAAATACCGCCCCACTGAATTTTCGTTTGCCGACCATAGTAAATAGGAAGACCAAAAAGGGGACATTACTTACGCATCCACAACCTTACACAGTATACGCTGAAGCAAACATTGAGTGTCACTGGTCAATCTTCGAACGCTCGAGTCGGCTCGACATACATATGAACACAGAAGACAATCATGTTCTGTGCGAGGCGTTCATGCATAGTTAGTAAGTAAACGGTTATGTTCAATAAAGGCCAGCCACTCACGTAGATCACCAAGCCCAACTGATATGAAATCCTCGGTCAGTCAACTTTCTAACGCACTTTGGTGCACTTACCTTGAAGCTCCTGGACGCAAGTCGAAAGTTAGATTTTGGAAGACAGAAATAATACACACCACACGAATTTAAGGATTGCTATGTAATTCCCGAACGAGCTAATTGTATAAAAATAAAGAACATGCATGTTAAATGCAATATGCAAAGTATCAAGCACCCTCGACGAGACTATTAATTCGCGAGCTGGTAGTGTTGTGGATATTTAATTACCAGAGCGTCGCAATCTATCGAGAAACCCGGCTCAAGCGGTATTTTGGGGTAGGATGGGTGTCTACGCACCGAAAGGCGATAGAACCACCAGTCGTCCGGATATTCTTTGAAATATATGACTGCTTGTAAGTTTGTTGTTCCGTATAATCTTGATCTGGTGAGGAAGGTTTTAAGAACATGCAGCGATAAAGGCTCACATTGACGCTATGATAAGAGCAAGGGACATCGCGCCCATGGTCGGACCTAACGATGGTAGAGCTTGAGCTGCTTCCGCAGCGAGGGAAGACGACATTCTGAAAGAAGGGAGGAATAAGCAGTGGATCTGATCATTTATGACGAGTTTCAAGGACTTCCCACGTCAAGAATTCGAAGACTACGACCGGAATCAGTCACTGACAATTAAGGCAGGAAAGAACCGCTTCATTTTCATCAACTGATCAGCCCAGCGTGAGCGTTGGAAAGCGAAACATCGACGAAACAGTGTGCATCCAACCTCTCTTGCTCTCTGAGAGATACTATTTGGGCACTAACAGCTTCACGATATCCATGCTCAGGCTGGTTACCAACTTGAGCACCGACCCCGCGAGGGTACAAGCCAGGTACCTGACGACTGTATCTAGGTCAGCTCGATCTTGCTATTGACATGGCTGTATTCCGTCGCCGACTCTGTATGCATTGTTTCGGGTTTCAGAGTTGGCATAAGTTGTATAGTTCACACAGATTGAAAGAAGCATTAACAGCTGATTTCGCCATGGTATACTTCTACTGAGAAGGCAGGGGGGATTTTTCATCAGTGGAAGATAATGGAGAAGGTCATCACGTACGAGTCCATTGAAGCGTCACCGGCGACCATCTGAGCAGCCCTGCGCAATTTGCTTCTCTGCGATTCGATCGTGGGTCGAGTCACCGTGGACTAAGAAGCTGAAGCCGGTATGGTCGAGCATATTCAGGTGTTGGAGTTTCAAGTGTCGCGCATCACAGCGCAGTTGACGTCGGGATCATCGGTTGTCAGGGTTAGTCAGGCAAGAACTCGTTTATTACATCCTGTTGCTTCTATTAGTGTACACGGCGAGTAGATAAATAGGTAGTCGAATGAAGACAACCCTCGCCTGTTTGCGAGGGTTCCCTGCTATATCCGGGTGAGCGGCTGGAGAATTACCGCTTATCTCAACATCAGGTAGTACTAGAAGCACTCTGTGAAGGATGCCCTGTTCAAGGTGCGGCTCTGTATATCGTTCCCGTTTCACATGGAAACATTTAACACATTTCTAATCAGAATTCCCCGAATACTTAGGCCCGCGGAAATCGCTTGTATTGTTATGTTCGGGCCCACGATATAATGCAGATAATGGGCCGGCGCATACGCATCTGTCCACGATTGGTCGAAGGTCAGCTCTGTGAGTCATGCGTCGATGAATGCTTGTGACGCACCCTGGGAGTAAGTACATCATGTAGATACCGCGACGATCGGAGGTATCGCGTTGTTTGCATCACGATCGTACGATAACAATAGAGATGAAGAATGGAAGGTAGTGCTGTTCCATCGCCCTTCGACATCTGTATTGAAATTCTTATCACCATCCATGAGGCTGCGGGAAGAAAGGAGAAAGTGCGACGACCTTCAGAACAAAGAATACCATTGTGAAAGTCTGAAATATCGGGCTAGGAGTGTCGATGTTTTTTCTTCGCGAAGAGCTTGTTATGTATATAAACTGATATCCATAAATACATCGAGTCAATTCGGCCTACAAAAAGTCTGTAAGCAAGTTCTGTGTTTGTCTAAGTATTACTGACATACCTAGAAATGGCTTCTACTCAGGTGATCTTTACAAAGAATCCTCCGTTTTCACCACTCTATAACTCAACGATGCATTCAGGCCTTGATCGTTGTACATATGGAGATAATTAGCGAAGCTGTGGATAGAAGAAGCCGCAAGTCGTTCACCTGCCTCACTGATGAACCGTCATAGGCTCACTTCGGCGAGGCGTCGCACTGGAGGGGAAAATGTATCAGCAAGAGTCCATCGTGACTCAAGCAATTCTCTCAAGGTATGCATGTGAGGGAGAAGCGCTTCGCTGAGGTATAGCGTGCCTAAGCTTGGCACGAAGGCCGGCCCGTTAGGCTTCAAGATCAGCTCAAGGAGAACCTTGTCGACGACAGCTTCATCAACGTCGGCGAGGCGCAGGTCTTCAAGGGTGGGGGTCTTTTTGACTGCATAGAGGATATCGGCGGTTAGGATGTGGCCATGGTCGAAGTGCAAGACAGTAACGGGAGCCTTCGACCGCTGAAGAATCCCCAGAATGGCCGTGAATGTTTGTCTGGGATCGCTTTCGGCGTCTCTGACGGAACATTGGACTCCCAACGACATGGGTGTGGGGAGGACAAGTGATCAGCTAATTGCGTTATTGGCATGCCAATATTGAGGCACCATGATGACAATTTAAGGATGCGAAGTTTAGGGCGAGTAATGAGGAAACTGCGTTAGGTCATTTAAACGAGCTTCGAGGCGTAAATAGCATTCATCCAGCTCGAGAGTTCTTGTATGCAATCTGCAAAAGAGAATAACGGGCCCATCAACGCGGGAGGTGCTTGCGATGGATCACGTCATGCAATATTTCTAGTGAGAGCAGAGCGCTTCCGCCCGAGCGGCTCAGCTGCCTGCCGAAACCGAGAGTATATGCATGAGCACTGTGGCCAAAGTTGACATTGTTTATGATAAAATTGATGAACGACCAGAGCTCTGGGGGCGACAAACATGTCTCCCTTCATTGCTTGCAAACACGTTCAATGGACCAAAGAGCATTTCTCTCCAGGTACAAAGCGCAACCAGTAGGTGCTTTGGTCATCCTGATACCGAGACATTGGGAAATTTATAGTCCAGCGGAATATCTGGGACAGGATTTCCGGAGAAAGGGCGCAAGGGACTCAGGAGTCTTTTCTTTCTCTGTATTGCCCGCGATATATGTTTACGTTCCTTGTGTAGTGGTGCTATAGTCTTCCAGGAAGCAGATACATGGTGCTTCATAGTGAGAATAAACACCTTGAGCTCGGCCAAAGAATAGATGCTCTGCAGCTGAGCCTCATGCGACGCAATCATCGCTTGAAGCGAGTGTCAACTTCTGCAGCAATAAAAAGGGCATTCGAACGCGTGAGACGCGCCAAATCAGTTTTTTGAGAGTATGTAGGCGAGGAAGATAGTCTTAGGATGGCAGATCGTGACTTTCGCAGGGACATCCCGTGCAAGGTGACCATGGCTTGAATGCATCCTTCCTTGGTGAAAATCCTGCGACGGTCAAATCAGTAAGGTAATTTTTATATACAGATGCTTACAGTTTAAGTAGATATGAGTATTCTAGCCACAGCTGGTCGCGGCTCGTTGAAGATGACGGTGGAAAGCAAACCTGGACAAAAACCGGATCGAGGGACAAATTTAGTACAAATTAATTGATCTGCCAAAATTGGGACTTTTGCGATCAAATTTTATTCGTCCCGGATCTGCCGCATTATGGGTTCTTTTCTTCTTTTGCACGGATAGTTTTCTCCTTCTTTCCATCACGGCTGTTCGAGCGCGTCTAGGGTCGCTCAGCAGATGAAATTTCGACTGTCTTCGGGACGCTTGTCTGTATTTCTCTCCCTGGAGCTGAACTGATGCTCATACTGAGGACTCCGAGCCAGAGGTGATTACCGGTGCGTGTCTCCCTCGTCCCTAGCTTCTCCGGCTCATGAGATTTCCCAGGGAATTTCAATGTATAAGGGTGTTCACGCTCGTATTTGAGAGCCATTTTGGCTATTGGTGGTCGCACGGCACGACAAGGAGCACTGTGCTTTGGCATCCAGGGCATTTCATTAGAAAAACGTCGACTTTTCATGTCCAACGTAATAGTTTAATAGCGGTGTGGGTATTGTGCTTTCTTTCGTCAGTATCCTCTACCGCTGTGTTTGACATTTTCAATAGATGAACGTCTATTTGTACCCTTTGAATTTCCGATTGCTCCGCATACACTCGTATTGGTGTGTTCATTCAAGCGGTCGCTCGCTTATCTCCAATATTAAAATACATATTTAGTGCCATCCTCAACTTTCACTTCATCGAAGAGATATGAGCAAACCCCGGTCCCAAATGTCTGTTCGGCTACACTCTACTGCCCATATATCGCAATGCCTGATCCTAGAGTTCAAACCGTGGGCCACTTCTCCCTTCTAGACTTCCATTCATTCATGTCAAGTTATTTATGACAGGTGTCGACTATCAGTGTGACACTACTCGGTGACTACACTGGGCGACTATTACAGTATTATGATACTGTTGATTCGTGAAGAACTTTGCTGTCTGATTCGAAAGCATTACCGCCTCGATGTAGCATTGCCCTATCCTTGATTTTTGATTGCTACGTTGTAACGCAGTGGGACGTAGCAGAAACTGGTGACGGTATGTTGGTCTGCATGGTATGCTGCGCTTCATGCCCTGACGATGCCGATAGTGATGTAACCGTCACTACGGAACGAAGATTCCTTTTTCGGGATCCCGCTTTCGGCAATCGTAGTAGCTGGTCCCGCGAACCTATTTTTCTCTTCTCACTGTCTTCATTCCACGGCTAGAACGCGTCCATGAGGCTATGGTCAGGGAGGATATCACCACTATGCACCAGGTGGACGGTTATGTAAAATTTTCATGTCGCTCTCGTAGACATTAACGCTGATGAGAACTATTAGCAGGTGGCGTATGGTAGAAGGTCGCTGTAGTAGACCATGAGTACGTTGGCGTTTTAAATTACGTATGCTCTCCGGTGTTCCCAGCTTTCTGTAACGTTGATTATAGCGTTTTCTCCTGGGCATAGTTCTATCGGGACAGCTTAGACTATTTTGTCAGTCTGGCTGTTTCGGACTCGTTTAGTGACTCAAGTTCAAACCAGATGGCGGGGTCACGCGTTCGCGATCTACGACCGCGTCGGCATCAGACAAAGAATGTGAGACAATGATCACCGGAAGCCGCCATACGGGAAAAAATTTGACAAGACGCCCGGCTACTGCCAAGCCTCCATTCGGGGGCAGTCTTCTGGATTCGATTCCCAGACGTTTCATTGCTTTGTACTTCTACCACCACCACCTCTTTTAAGCTTCTGCTCGTTTCTGACCCGATTTCCTTCAACCTACAGCAGGCTTATATACTTACCTTCTCTTGTCTTTTTCCCAACTCGTGGAGATGATGTGGGATTTCCCTGACGCTCACGTTCCTCCCTACAACACACCTTTCTCCTACCACCAACCGCTTCCACCTTTTGGTACGCCATTGACATCGTAAGTGCTGAACAATGATACGTACCATTAACTCACCAAACCTGCAGGTTCCCGCCAACGTAAGGAATGTTCTAAACTCAGGTTCGGTATCGATGACTTACTCATCGTATGGACAGAAGCCAGACGTACTACGTCGAACCGGAAGGGTATCCCGGCCCTTCGATAGGTCATGCCTCCGGACTTTCTCCTTATGGCCCACTTCCCTTGTCTGGCGGATCATACCATCAGTGAGTGTTTCAAGCCATCTACGTATATAACGGGCTGACTCCGAGCGCAAGTTCTATGTCCGAGCAAGCGCCTGCATCCCTCTATTGAATATGGAGGCTCATTTTTCTTAGTATGAACATACCCCCAGATGCGCCGAGAGCCTTTTTCATTGAACGGCACCATCACCACCACTACCATTACCACCACAGCAGTAGTGGCCAGCCTCTCCCTCGCTCACAGTCTAAGGCTCCTACAGCTGTTCACAACAGTGGTGGCTCACAGCCTGTGGTTATCAAAAACAGCAGTAATCATAAGCTCCAGCCCGCGGTCCAAACGGTACCGCCCGCGGCTCCGGCACAGCGTTTTCGGTACTCCAAGTGTACTGGGCGCAAGAAGGCACTTTGCGTGAGCGTTCCTATTAAGTGCCTTGTGACTCCTACTGAAGACGCTTAACTTAGATTGGTATCAATTATCGTGGGCAGAAACACGAACTGCGGGGGTGCATCAATGATGCGAGGCATATTCGGGACTTCTTGATTCGTTGGTATAATCTGTGTCCAGGCTTCTGCGAATGCACTGACCGGCATACGTTGCAGGCTTTTGGGGCTATAAGGGAGAGGATATCGTGATGCTTACAGACGACAGTAAGAATCCACGGCAGCGCCCCACGAGAAGAAACATGATTGACGCTATGCATTGGCTCGTCAAGGATGCGCAACCCCACGATTCGCTCTTCTTTCATTGTAGGATTACCCGCTATACTCGGACGTTCTCCTCTTAATTATCGTTTCCTTCCAGATTCGGGACACGGCGGCCAGACCCGTGACAAGGACGGCGATGAAGTTGACGGATATGATGAAGGTCTGTCTACAGCGTATTGATTCAAAGCAGCTATTGACATTCCGTGCTTCTCTAGTCGTATTCCCCGTTGATTTCAAGCAAAATGGTCATATTGTCGATGACGTGAGTTTTCACTCCGGTGCTTCTGTCTCATTTGTTTGATTTTCTTTATCTTTTTTTGAACTAGGAGATGCACGCGATTATGGTCAAGCCCCTCCCGACAGGGTGCCGGCTCACAGTACGTCCCCTTTCTTCGATCGTTTGGATCGCCTGCGGCCCTGACTTACAGCCTGATTCTACTAGGCTCTCTTCGATGTGAGTATTCGTACAGGCGCCTTGCTCCGTTCATCCCTAACTCGTGATTCGACAGTGCTGCCATTCCGGTACTGCCTTGGGTAAGTCTAAGCCAATTGAGACCTCAAACATTCTTTCAATGCCTTTATCTTTTTGTCAGATCTACCATATGTCGTGAGTATTGTATTCACCGGACCCCTCTACATCTTACCTGATCAGCCGGCTTTCTTCTAGTATGACTGCCGTGGTCGACTCAAAGGCCACCACGTTACCAAACAATGGAGAGCATGGAAGTCGACTTACGCTGACGTGGTAAGCATCGATTGTTCCGAGTGCCTTTCGAGTTTCGGAGGATTTACGAGACACGGTAGATATCATGGTCCGCGAGTAAGGATGGGCAGACAAGCGCCGACACGTTTCAAGGCGGCGTGGCTGTTGGAGCCATGAGCTATGTAAGCGTCAGTCTTGTTTCGCACCTTGGCATAGGCACTAACCATGTATAGGCATTTATTTCGTCCCTCATGAAGAACAAGGAGCAGTCGTACCAAGGTCTTCTCCACTCCATCAGGTAAGGCTTCTCGGCCGGGGTTCTTCCCATAGTTGTTCTTACCATCTGTTTTTTCTAGGAAGATCTTACAGCCTAAGTATAGTCAAACGCCGCAGCTTGGCAGTTCTCATCATCTTGTGAGTTTTGCGTCCCGTGGTTCATTGGTCGATAGGCTTATTTATTGCATTCGGGCCGGTAGGACACGAATTTACGATTTATCTTATGACTTTATGAATATAACTATGACTTTTTCAGACACTTTATTTACCGTTACATGTACACCCTGTCATCTAATTAACTGTATAAATCATGTAATCGTAGCATGTACCAATGTCGAAGATTTCTTGTTGTTAGTTGAACTTATTCTCCTGCCTCCGACGCTCGTACTTACGGTTTTTTTGTGGACCAAACGCATCTCACGGAGTTGAATGACTTCGAAGGGACGTTGCGGGACTGTCCGTTCATATGGCAACAGGATCTAAAGGGCAAAGAAGATTCTACAGTGCCCATTAACGCAAAACTGAGGAAGCGTGGTAGCGAAATGTGATCCAAGTGCGGAATAGCGAACGAACATTGAGACAGCGAAAGGGGTCTAAAATGTTGCGCCAGCTCAATGTTTACCCTTCGAATGATCATCAAAAGGCGCTATCCGAGCTTCGTGTACATATTGTGAGCACATGAGCCTGTGGAGTGATCAAAGAGAACTTAGCATTACAGGTTATGTCACGGTGCTAGAATAGACATTTTATTTACCGTTACATCGTATCATATAATTAGCTGTACCAAGCGTGTAATCTCCGCATGTACCAGTATCACAGATATCCTGTTGAACTTTTATTCTTCTGGCTCCGACACTCATACCTACTGACTACGCATGATCTTTGAAACAAAAACGCCTCAGTATCACAGGTTATAGGTGGCGGCGCTAGAATGCCCTACCTTGAGGAATTCTGAGAAACGGTCGATCGTAAGTCTATAGTACGCAGTCGACCCCAAAGAAAAGAACAAACCCGCATAGTCAATTTCTCCATTCCCGTCAAGGTCGGCCTCCTTGATCATACTATCGAGCTCCGCGTCCGTCAAGCGTTCCCCTTCGCATTATTCGCATCAGGCTCCAAAGAGCATAAACTAAAGAATAAAACAGTCCCACCAAGACTCGCCATAACTTGCTTCAAATCTTGAGCGGTAATCGTCCCGTTGCTGTCTTTATCCAGGACCTTGAACGCCAGCTTGAGTTCCGCGTCCCAATCTCCCCCAACTCGCCGCTGCATGAGGCCCAAAAACTCTTGAAAGTCGATCGTCCCGTCCTCGTCCCCGTCGACTTGACTGATGATCGCTTGGAGCTCAGCGTCAGTGGGAGTGTGTCCTAGGGAGCGCATCACCGTCCCAAGCTCGGCGGAAGTAATGATTCCGTCACCATCTGTAGGTGAGGAGGCAGATGAGAAACTGTCGAGTACTATTCTTTCTATGAGGGACGACGTGCCTTTGTCGAACATGGAGAAAGCTCCTTTGAATTCTGTGCCTTGGGCGATTAATTCCTACGGTGAAGAGGAGTCCGCCGCAGACGAACCGTTTATCTGTTCTAGTAAACGTAGAAGAGCGAAGACCGCTAAGTGGCTGCATAGATTTCTTGGACTGTCTAGAGCTTACCAAACGACTAAGGATATTTTTTTAGTCGACAGGATCGAGGGGGGACATCGGACGTACCAAATTTTCCATGATTGTGGGTCGCTGCGTGGTCCTGTACCTCGCTCTGGTTCGTCTCTAGGTGATAGATACTTTTTGAGGCCCTTGGCACAAACTTCTCCACGCTGCTTTCACATGACAAGTTCAAGATTCCGAGTTCGTCCACAATGGATTGTTCAAAGGTTCCGGTCCATTTTTAAAATCGCGTTGGCAGCTGTATGTGGTAAGATCCCCTATAGCTGGATAATAGAAGACACTGTATCTCGGAAAAAACAGGGAATGAATGCGACAGGAAAAGCCCCGCATCATAATGACTCTGAATGACTCATAACCCTAGGTGATCGAAGTCGTTCCGTGGCGCCAAGTTGTTCTGGGCACACAATCGCCCTGGCGCTGTTGATCGATTTTCGGATTCGCTTCACCTCCAAAATATACCTCTTTACCTGGAAAGAGATGTCCTGGAAAGAGATGTCCTGGAAAGAGAATCCTTGAACTGATAAGAATTTTGGACCCTGCATAATAAGCAAGAATGAACGGACGATCACCCCGGAAATGAGAATCATTTGAGCACCGCGGAACATGACGCGATGAGCCGGCGGCTACATCGCGCCTCTTGGGGCAGCATATTAGCCGACGGTATACGAGCATGTGCGTAGATCTCCGCCGGTACCTCAGCGAGATACCTTCGCGGCATCGGCGTGTCTTGTACTAGCTTGGCACACTTCATTACTGTTTAAATATTCCTTGCTATTCGTCTTAGCAGTGGTTATGCTTTGTTGGTCTAGTCATTATCATTGGTTCAGTATTTAAAGGTTCGAATTCTTGGCACAACGAAACAATATACACGGGAATGACATGCCAAGATCGCAAAGTAGCGCTCAATCACATATCGCTAGTAAGCAAATATCAGTCAATATCATACGTCCGATACACGGGTTCCGGAAAAACGTACATTCGAGGCAGCAGAAACAACACATGCCGGCTAGACAGGCCATGCAGCAATTTGAGTCGTCGCTCTTCTGGGGTTCTTGTTGGCTAGAAAACGGGTGCGTGAGATTACGCACTGCAAAAAATACGCAACGTACACAATGATTGTCTGAGGCTGCTGCTGGGGCATGTAACCAGGGCCTCCCCCGTAAGCCTGTGGAGGAGGCTGCGTGTTCAAAGGTAAGTGCGTGTCATATTATCGTCTTTCAAAGGAAACTCGCACCTGCGGATAATAGCCGCCTTGGCCAGGTGCGCCTGTCCAGAGAATAAGTGAATCGTAGAAACTCAAGGGATGAAAGACGAACCTTGGGGAGGGTAGTAGGACATGAGGTGACGCGAAACCTCAGGCAATCCAAGCCTTTTATTTAATTTTGGGCATCACGTGTGGCTATTGGAGAAAATGATGTTCGGAACTTCCCACACTTACTTTCCCGGCTGCCGCTCTGCCATTGAGTAAGTAACTTTTATCGGGTTGTCGGGTTTCTCCCTCTCACCGTCGTCTACATGTTTTGGAGGTGTTTATGAAAGAGGTGAGAATAACGCAAAGAGGGAGCTTACTAGATCATTTATCAACATATTTCGCAAGTAGCTTTCAAAGACTCGGAGCGGATGTCGACGACTTCAAAGTGATACCGTACAATTTGGGTACATCTATACAGAAGAGAATGGTAAGCTAATGAATATACGTTAGAAAGGAAAACATACGAGTCCCGATCCGCGAGGAGGGGAATATAAGCGTATCGTCGGAGGGACCATCAGAGCTGTCAATTGAGCAATAAAGCCGGATCATTGGAATCCCGTGCTAAAGATCGATAACAGAGTGCCTTATGGAGCAGCTTGTCCTCAACCAAACTGCGGAGTACTGGCAAGTATCCGGCATTGCGCCAGATGGAGTGGAGTCGCGTCGGGATCACGTGTTATTTAGGGCAGGTCCCGGAGGTTTATCCGTAGTTTCCCGATGATCGTCGCTTTGCACCACTGCATCCATAGCCAACACGAAGCGAATAGTCCTTGAACACGGTTCCCTCGATACCGGGTAGATGCTGGAGGGCAACTGTACTTTTGTTATATCAGAAAGGTAATCTTCAACAATGTCATCATGAAAATATTGTTTCGCGCACAGGCTCTATTCATAGGTTCCTTCTAACGATGACCTGGAGGGCGAGCGGAGCTATCTTCATACTTCAGGTGAGAAACACTATTCGAGAAGGAAGAAGTACGACGATGAAGTACGGGCGTTTACCGAGCGAAGAAGGTGAAGGAATGAAGTGAAAAAGGAACGCTAATTTTGGACTAGATCCAGTAGCGGCAGTTGCCGGGTCCCCGATTCTTTCCTTTGGGCGAAGAAACGGCATGTACATGTACTGTACTACTGTACCATTTCGACCAAGTGTTCATAAATTTGGAAAATTTTGGTCGAAAAAAATACAAAAGAGATCGGGGAGATCGAAAGAAATTTATTGGCACCAACTGTTTTTTCGGAGCGTTACGCGTTACTGAACACTTGGTCGAAATTGTACAGTATTTCGTTCAATTCGAACATCACGCGTCACAGCAAAAAAATCGGAGAACGGAAATAATTTTTTCTCGATTATTCCGATTTCTTTTGGATTTTTTTGGGCCCAAAATTCTTGGGTCGCGTTCGAATTGAACGAAATAGTACAGTATATCCGCTTGTTCAAGCTGCTCAATAAAGTGGTAGTGCAAAAAGCTCGCTCGGCGGCTGCGCCGCCAGCTCGCATTTTGCACACTCTAAATTTAATCACCTGAGCCTGAGTACGCTCCGTTCGACGACCTATACTAAGATTGCAAAGAACGATAAAATTTCTGGCATTAAAATCAAACTCATTGATGAGTTGTCATTTCACACTAGAGGCCCCAAGGAAGGTGAACATAACTTAGTCTGCCATCTAGTATGTGAGAGATCACAAGTTGGTGGGCATCTGAACAGCATCTTATAATTACATGCCCTACGCACCTGGCACCATCTCAAGAAAGAAAATATTATCTCTAATACTGCGCACCTCATGCCATCACAAGGTCGATTAGTCCACAATGAACACATCACAACGTTCATCAAACTGTCACATGGCAGTAAAAATCTGACCATGAACGGGTATGCACTTCCCGAAAACCAGACACAACAATCAGCACACATTACTTGCTGTAGCAAGATGTTCTGATTTGCAGGTTCACATCAACACTGAATTCTCTCACTATATCAAATCTACATGATGTAACAGGAAACTCCATTGAAGATAAGCGGATCCATAATACCACAACGCGTTACCAGAGCGATAGCACTGAGGCAGATTTTTATTAACCCGCTGAGTGGGGCTGTAGAACAGACAGTAGTTGACTCTTGAGGGCATCTGCAGTCACAGAGCAGAAAAAGGACAGTGAAGGCAGGAATCACTTGTGACGTGCAAACAAAAAAGGTGATAGTAGGTGAGAGGCAATGAAGAGGAAATTGATGTCGACAGTTTTCCGACCAGCCCGCAAACCAATAGGAAGTGTTCGGAAAGAAAGGCTTCTCAGCCACAGCGGCAACCGCTCGGCAAATAAGCCGTTGCGTGCCAGATGATCGCCTATCACCAAAAATTACTAAGCTGACCCCGAGTATAGCCCCTGTCCAGACAGTTTGGCACTGCTCAAGACAGTTACGCCCCGATAATAACCCTCTATCGTTTCCTCATTCTTCGGAAAGAATCGGGAAATTTGAATTTGCCACGTTTTTGCAAATTTCTGCATCAAATTATTTTACCAGACTTCTCCTTTTTCGTTCCTTGCAAGGTCAACTAGTCTTTCACAGTGACTCATCAGACACTGTTCGGCTGTGAGGCAAGACGAGTAGTGCAGCGTACATAAGAGCAATCAGATATTGCAGAGTAACACAACCTAATGTTGTATGCGTTGTAGCACTTAGTTACGCTTAGTTGGATGATGGTACTCCCTGGGTACTATCACCCTGTGCGAAAACTACTGCAGTTATTATCACGACTTTCATTAGTATCAGTTTCGCAACCTCTACCCCAAACCCGGCGAATCTGTTCTGCCTTCTGATCTCAACTTCAAGTCGGATCCTCGATATGATCAGTAGCAGAGAAGCCGCGATCAAAAGGCTGGCCCCGACAATGATTTCTTTGACCGTAAAGCTGCGTAAATCTTCAACTGAAAGATGGGTTCTGGCTTTGATGAAATGGTCCACCGTAAATATTGTGAACTAGTATGTTTGGATTGTGTAAAACCGCTTGAATGGAGTCCGACATGAAAGGAAGTCGTACCAGATTGATGCCTCGGGCGTCGAGAGAGAGGTCGGAGCCACCTCAGTTGCATCGTGAACAACAGAGACAGTGTCGCCAAGCCCAGGGCCACAGGAACTCTGGTTCATGATCAGAAGGTATTACTACTGAGTCGCGACAATAGAAATGAGTGAATGGAACTAGACCAAAATGGAGTGAGACAGTTACCCAGGAATTTACCGTGTGCAGAGCGTAAAATAGACAATATATGCAGCCAAGTCAATGCGGTGTCCATCATGATAATGATACCCTAAGAGCCATTGAGAGAATACTGATTCCTGAACGTCACCGCCCGGTGACAATCAACGGCAGAAGAGACGATGCGTATCTCAATGGGAATCAATAGACAAATCGGCATACTTGGACCTGGCCCCCGCCCGAGGCCTAAGCCTCGAGGATGCCTGGATTTATATCAAGTTCCCGCTGATCATGTTGACGAAGTATCGTAGAAGATGCAGTGATAATCAGTCCCACTGATCATAAAGAATTGATAAAGAACCCAGCATCGTCTTCTATCTGTAAGGCGCCCAATGACTCGTTCCGGCATGTTTCGGACAACGGTTTACGTTGCCATTGTATTGTAGTACAGGGCAGTAGGGATTTTTTCTGCGGAAGAGGATCCGAATGAATAGATTAAAGTTACAGACCGAGTGTTGCAATCATCAGAAGGCCAAAGTGAAGGAAAACGAGGGGCAACTTCCGGTGAGACTACATTGGTATAGTAGCAATCTGATGCCTATCCCCGCAGCGCAGGTTAAAAGTGCGTGAAGGTCTCACAATGATGGTCATCATTTGCACTGGTACGCCGCTCCCTTCTTTGATAAGGAGACCAGGAAGGCTGTGCAGTATATCAGGTGCATAGTTGATGAGGTCGAGAGGCGCACAGAAAGTTCCAAGACGACCACGATTCCAGAAATACGAGAGCATGGGGGCTGGACACTCCCGAATATATGATAGATCGTTACACAAAGCTGCAGAGATTGCAATGATGATTGTTAACCAGAGATGGATCCACATCAAGTCCGGAGATAGATGTGAGGTTATACGGTGTCCTAGATATTCCCCGGGATCTGCAGAGGATAATATAACTGGCAGTGCCCCTGGGGAGATTGGCGCTCTGCCACCACACAAGATGTCCACTGTCTCCCTACCCAGTTTAGAGTCCATGTTTCCAGGTATCATCGTCCAGCCAATGCTGAATGTAAATCCCACTGACATTTTGTATTTCAGAGCACCTCTTCAGGGTGCCGCCAGACCTGCGTGTAAAAGGCAGCGAACCGCCCAGATTCATCCCATCCTTCCCACCGCCCACCAATGGGAAGCGCAAAGCATCTTCATCCTTCCACGTCCTGCGCTCGGATGCAAACTCGTCATCTATTTCGTTCAGACATATTGTGCATTCAGGCCCTAGCACCTTGCGGCACCATTCGCCATCACATACTAGCGACTCGACCACGACATCGAGCGAGGGGGAAGGGGACGAAGACTTGGAGAATACTAGTGTTCCGAGCGGCAGAAGGCACGTTTGTAAACTCTGCGGCAAGTGTTTCAATCGGCCGAGTAGCCTAAAGATACATGAGAACACTCATACGGGCGCAAAACGTGAGTTGTATCGCCAGATAAGAATTATAGAGGTCGACTTACAAGAACATGCAGCATTCCCATGTCCCTTCCCAGGCTGTGGACGACAGTTCAACGTCAATTCTAATATGCGAAGGCATTACAGGTCTCACATGGGTATGGACAAAGCAGGGGCGAGCTTATCGGGGTCTCCGGGCACAGCTTCAGCGTCAGACCCTAAATTCAGTTCGCAAAAACGGCAGGTCCGTAGTGATAGAGAGCGTTCGAGCTCGAGGGGTAGTGCAGATAGCAATGAGTTACAGACGTCGAAGAAGTTGAAAATGAGTCGGGACAACCTCGTTGATTTATAGCAGACTCTTGTAGGCAATGATTAAAGCGCTTTTCAGTTCGCGCTCGGCTTATGTATTATGCTTGAATAATGACTGTCATGGTTTCCGTTAACAGCCTCACATAAGAAAGGTCATTGCGTATTAGAAAGTATCATTCCGAGGCCCCGCGGTATAGCACTGAGTATATTGATATTCCTAAGCCGCGATCGTCGAAAGATCGGTAACAATAAAAAAAGCAGACTCATAAAAAGGGGTCAGATAGTCATGTGTCTTTGTGAGATCGTTGTGGGTGATTTCTCCAGTGCCTAGCTCCGAGGTCAACCCCAAAACCCGAAGTAAAAAAAGTACATAGACTTTATGAGACATTCCGGAGAAAACAAGAAATTTGTTCTTATCTACCCAGTGAATGTAGCGATGCTATGGCAGCCGACCCCGAACAATAAGCAAAATCAAGGCACAGGGCACGACGTTGGAGGAAACCAGATCCGGCAGTTTGGTCGGGAAAACGACAAATCAACAACAGACGTAAGCCAATTTATACCTTCAAGGATCAGTGCACCAATGGCCCATTGTAATTGTCGGACATGAAATGGAGATGAACGGAGGGAAAAACGACGTTGGATTCAACAACCTTCAACGACGCGAACGCGCAATCATGCTTGCACGTGATCGGCTGTCACTCGGCATATCCCGGAGTTTCAAATTTGACCAGTCCACAGGGGTAACCTAGTTCGTTGAGTCCTCGACTCATGAGCCCTTGTTAGCCACCACCTACAGTCATTCTGTGTGCAGTTGAGTTCCTTGTTCTGCAGCTCATACTACGTCGTCTGATCCCTTCTTATTGAACCATCTCACAATAGGATGACCAATCTCTTGCGTACAGCCAAATCAGGAAGCGACTGGGGACGAAGAGAACTCCGTGCGTATAATATTGTTGTCGAATACCAGGACGCAACCACCTTTTTTGGCGTCGACCCCCTACCACAACCACCTGTCGCTGCTGAAATCTTGCACAATGTTGCAGCCGAAGTTACGGCAGACGAAGGGAACTATTCACTTTTGCGATACATGGATTTGGCAATGAATCTAGTTCCTGCACAGGAGTCTGCAGTGGACGATTTCGCCATCGAGTTGTTGAGGACATTGGGCTACGCGTGACGACCCAGGGTGGCTCGTTCGCGCGTAGACATTCCGCTTTTCATCTGCGGGGAGCAGCATCATGCAAAAACTGACGTTTGTATTGTGGACTCCGATGAGATTTTGCTCCTTATTCAAGAGGACTGACAACACTTGGTGGAAATAGATCCGGAACCGCAGCTTATAGCGGAAGCGATTGCTGCCTCTCAGGCAAATAACGACAAGCGAACGCGTATCCTCGGACAGGATCCTATCGCTCACAAGATTATGCCTGGAATTACCATGACAGGCACATCGCCCGTGTTCTACAAGATTCCCGTTACCACTGAACTCGCAGATAGTGTTTCGATGGGCCAGTATCCGCCAACACGCACTGTTGTCCATGCACATCTCCCTCCAGTGCTTCGCCCCGCTCGCCGTCTCAGTGAAGGTATGAGACCACTGGACAACAGATTGATAATTCTCTCTTGTTACGAAACATTCAAGCAGTTTGTAAACTAGTCGGTACCTCATGCATGATCCACAGAATAGGACTGAAACTAATGACTGCTTGTAGAATTCGAACCGGAATGAGGAGGACAGAGTCTAGGAGGTAAAACTCCGAACTGTCAGCGCTTCTTCTGTACAATTAATAGGCTTCAGCAAGTTTGTTTCTCAAAAATCTTTCCTATCGACTCTGGATATGTCATATGGTGTATGGCCTCAAGGTGTGGACGAGCTGAGTGGGCTGTATCGCAAAGTCATCCCGCATTGGCGAATTAGCGAATCTCCCACCTGAGGCCGAGCGCTTGCCATACCTATGGGGTGTCGGTTCATCTGGACCTCTCTTGATACAGGTGCTTGATCAACCAGCCTCCTTCACCTGTGTCAAATTTTTGACGATGGGGAACTGCTTCTCAGAGACCTTTGGCGAGCCGATTCTAGTCGCCATTCCGCAGATGCAGTCACCGGAGAATCTGCTGTAAGTTCATCACTGTGTCTTTAGGAATTTATGGCTGTTGACAGAGTATTTTCAATAGTTGGGGCATGTTTGACGCTGATATCCCTATCAATCCCAATATTCTGAGAGACCCGCCCCGTTCAGAAACGAAGGGCGAAATTATCATTCGTGAATTTTTCGGAGGTCACTCGGGACATTATGTTTTGAAATTTCTGCCGTTATTTATCTCCGCCAAGCGACGCTCCACAGGAGTTTCTGCTTCCTTACTATCACCATGATGGTTGGTATCCTCGCTTTCTTCTTGTTGGCAATATCTACGACGGCCTTAGCATTCAGTAACGAGTCAGACCTCGCTGTTGATACACCGTAAGCTCATCTATACCATGAGATGCATTGGGGCTCATGATTTCCCCCAGTTGCACCCTGGTTCAATGCAATGACACCCTCCTCAAGTGGAGCGGCGGTTTCTGTGCGTATTTGTATTCCCTGTTTGTATGCATAATAACGATAGGCCCGGTTATTTCAGCACCTTACTACGTCGTAAGTTCTATCTTGCTCTCAAACCCACCACTCTGGCTTACCCTTCCGCAGTTGTATAACCACCTAACTTCCAATTCTATGACCAATTACTTACTATTACATAGCATCGTCCCAGGAAGCGACCCGGATGGTCCCATACTCGAAGACCTAGGTCAACAGGACGATACGAACGTAACATGGACTGTCAATCTTTCCGCAGGTGGGCCCAACATCTCTCCTTTCCTTTATACACCCATGCTGATCTCACCTCAGGAACGTCAGTCATCATAGCAATCCGCGACAGCGAAGCTGTGAGTATCCAGAGCGACGTTGTACAAATTCGAAATGGCAGTACGTGTCGGTTACCACTATTTGTCTGAAGATTACTCACGACCTGTTTAGCGAACAGCACCTGCCTAAATGAATAATTCACATGGACTATATATGCATTATATGACTCGTCTGTCCGGTATTAGCAGAATATGCGTATAAAATCGTCCTTCAAAGAATGAGACCCAAAAGCCCGCCCAATAATCCCACAACAATCGTCACAAGGAGACCCACGACAGGGAGGAGCCTATAGCCATATCAAAATCGGCTCGTAATCGGCGTAAACAAAACACGCACAGAGGAAGCAACAATGCCAGAAGACCTCCCACTATTCCAACGACAGCAACGAGCAGTCCTGCAAGAACACCACCCACGTCCAGAAGGATAGAGCCCAAGTCCAAGGAAGACGAATCGACACTGGCAGTCGTCAAACCGTCCATCGTGCCCGAGATATCCTAGAGTACATATGAGATCGGAGGAGGGGAGGAGAGTATGATCAAGCGTACTGTGACGATCCCGGCTACCAGGGTAGCGAGCTCCTGATTCGTACCTCCTACAACGACCGAAGACTTATCCAAGCTTCCCAACTCGGACGTCGCGTTCTTGATTGCCCCCATGAGGTCGTTGATGAGGGGCATAACCAAGTCCTGAGTGAGAGTGTTGTTCTTGATGAGACTCTCTAAAGTACGGCAGGTAAGCGTTAGTCGATGTTTTCACCATAGTTGTATGCATACCAATTTCTGGTAGGATCTGATCGGCGACGCCCTTGAGGTCGCTGAAGATGTCGAGAACATTTACATCTGCACGGGCTACCAAGTCAGTGTCGAATTTGACGAGGTCGGCTTGGAGAGGTGCTGGAGAAGCGAGGATTGGGCTGACGGCGAGGAAGAATGCCGAAGCTGCAGTAAGTGCGCGGAAGAAGAACATGGCTGCTAGAGAAGGACTGCTAGTGAAGGAAGGAAATTACGTAGAAGACTCGATGAGTGAGTATGATTTGCGGTTGCCCATAGTCCTTTTATACGAAGAAATATATTGCACTACCAGTACTAGCAAGCCAGAGACAGTCATTGTCGGAAACGCGAACAAGAGAAGGAATTGCGTTGATGGTCCGAATAGAACAGCCACAAGAACACATTTAACCCATGGTCCCGACGAAGAGTGAGCGGTACATCCTCTGAGGCCCAAGGAGGCGTGGGAGGGATCCGCGTGCCTTCTTGATGAATAGACCAAATTCCAGATTTCGGGAAATGCAGGGTCTGGAATTCCGTCATGAACTTGGGCTTGGCGGGAGTCGTAAATAGAGTGTACCCCCGGTGATATATGAGCCCAGGAAGCTGCAGCCCCGAGACTACTATCGCCAGGTTAGCAACCGCATCAGAGAACATTTAATTTTGGCAACTGAAACAGTACGATGACAAAACCAAGTTTAGAACACGCGTCTGGTGCTGTCATAGCAGCAAGGCCATGGTGGAGTCAATGCTTTGTAAGCGATAAGTTCGGAATACGCGTCAGGAGGGCAGTCGGGTTAATGCAAGGTACATTTATTTTGTACCACGTGGGAGTCTCGGCACTTTCATTCTTCCCTCATCCACCCATCTCAAGCTCTTTATGATTTCTTTTTCCTGCCAATTGTATCTCCCATCTATTCTAATCACATTGATATATTCAGGGGGAAACTTCAACAAGGTATGGGCGCACATTTCCATCTCACCGAGCCGTCAAGAGTACCTATCACCGACTTTCGAAATCAGTTCTGTCTGCATCGGCTTGTCTGCTAAGCTTCTGATGGCTTCAAGGTCATGTCGTCACTGTGTTTAAAAGATCCTATTTCGACGCTCCACATGGCCTGGAATCCAAATACCAATCCGTAGGAGGGCGGGCCGCTGGCATATCTAACATATCTATGACTCTACGACGATGCCACTCGGCCTACATTCTCGTCAAATCGGCGACATATCTGATATCAAGCCATGTGGGGACAGCATGAGAAGCCTCAAATATACGTCTTTGATCATTCGCTTCTTGACGCATAGCTTAGCCGTCTTAACATGGTCTACGGAGCACCGAGTTAGCCGCAAGTCATCCACGGATGGCAGTTAGGTTACTAGCATTCCTTTGCACAGACACCTCTGAAGGATTTGTATCACATCGTGGCTGTCAAGTTGCCAGGCGCAGGTGACAGCGCCCCGAGAATTTACGCGCGACCACCTCAACGTAGCTCAACGTCATTTATTACGCTTCACAGGATATAGACGTCACTATCGATGACACCAATTATCTGTTTAACTATAAGAGCAGGTGCCAATGGTTGCGTGGAATATAGATGCTTACAATTTACAGATACCTCCCTGCCAAAAAGTTGGTTGGGGATGGTCGCCTGTGCCGCCCACAAGCCCGTCAAGCTCCGATGCCGGCATCTCGGCCTGATCGTTCCACTAACTTTGCCGTCTACTACTTGCTATGCACCATTCTGAGCATCGCTGACATCTAACATGGGCAACTGATCGATGATCATACAGGTCCCCCGAGAGCGAAGTCGCTCGGCGACGAATAGACTATCAAATAGAAATAATTTAACTCCAAGGTCGGTGTTCTGTCGACGGTACTTCGTGATGACCTACTGCTCAATGGGAAGAGACGCGCCGAGTTCTTCCACATCGCGACAGTAGCATATCGGCGAGAGAAAAAAACGCGACCCCGGAGGTCATTTTCTAATATCTCCCTAGCACCATGGATTGAAAGCCACGCACAAACATTGCAGGAATCGTATCTGTGACGGTCAACAGAAGGTCGTATTGCTTGGATCATCACTAAGGGTCCTAAGAACCTTAGTGTTGGTGAGAAATGCGTATTATCTGCAGGGCAGGACCTGATTCATGCATCTAGGCGAAGTGATATTCGCAAGATATACAGATATGGTCACCTGAGAGCACGTCATAACATCGAAGAGCCCTGCTTGGTAAGCCCGGCTTTCTTATGTGCTCGTCGGCAGGAGAAGAAGCAAATGTAGCGCATGCCCTGCCATAAGCAAGTGGAGATGAAGAATGCCGAAGTCCTTGCCGTTGCATTGCCTATCACGCGTGGCTTACCCGCGACATCCAGAGTGGACGTGTGCCTTCTCATTCCACCTTCTGCAACTGGTTGTAATCCACCAAGAGACACCGCGTTCGCGCTTCATCAATCATTCCTTGCCTTGCTATTGCTCATAGATTCGTCAGCTTCAACTTTCTCGTAGCATTCGTAAGAGACTCTTAGCTAGAGTTTTAAAATCGCCTCAGTGAACTTCCTACTCTTCTATTTTCGAAGATTGAACTGTACGTCATTTACACTCCATCGTCGGCAGCTGACATAAGCCTCTGCTCTTAAGATAATATTCTATCAAACAGTGAGCCGGGTCGCGCGCTGCATGCATCATCTTCCGTGATGCTCTTTTCGTCTCCATTTCCGTATCAGCGTTCATGCTGAACCCCGCTTTAGCATCTCGTTACCCAGAAGGCCTAGTTTACACACTTCTGGTCCAGTGTCCAGAACGTGGATACGCGAGCACAGTCTCGTCCAAAACAACGATAACTTTCCCTATTCTCATGGCTGCTGGTAAGTCGGCGCTTTTCCCTGCCACCCGTCATATTATTAATATTAACTTCAGCCACGAACGGATCACAAATTATCTCTTCTTCACTGTCCGGAGATCTTCGTGGACCATCGGAGCCGCGATACGCACGACATTTATAAACGCATTTAAAAACAGGTCAAAGACCCACAGAGCCACCAGCTTTCCTCCCCATGGCCACGATTCGTCAATGTTGTGAAGTCGTTGTCATTTCACTCATTCTACGTATGTGCTTTTGTTCTCATTCTCTCGTTACCATCCTAGTATCACTTTACGCAGCGTTCTACGTTCTCGGCCGACTCGCGACATCGTTTTTCACGTATGAACGCCCCAAGACTTGGCGTGCTGTCTGCACGCATGCATTGTTTCGATTGGCCGCGCACAGTGTGACCTTCGTGAAGCTCATCTTGGTTGAAACTACCGATACATACATTAAGTGGACCAATAGCGCTGGAGTCGTACCCGTCATGGAAGAGCTACCGGACGGTGCGAAGCTCCTATGGATGGGTCCAAAGAGACTGGACAAAGTTCTATTTTACGTGCACGGTATGCCATGTTTGGCTTGGTCGTCTCTAGTTGAGCTGAAGGACGTCCAGGTGGCGCATTCTTATTTGGCTGCAGTCCATCGTTCATGCACTTCTTCCGGCTTCTACAATTAGAACTCAATAAGCGGAATATCAATATAGGCATCGTTTTACTGGCTTATAGTTCGTCCGCGGCTCTTTTCTGGGTTCCCGTCTCGATTCTAATTGGCTATTTCTCTAGAACTTGCACCGGACGCGGTATTCCCCAGCCAAGCTATTGCCGCCAAAAACGCTCTTGAACATCTCTTTCGCGCCGGAGTACAGCCACAGAACCTTCTCATTGCGGGGGACTCTGCCGGAGGGAACCTCGTCCTCCAAATCTTACAGCATATTATTGATCCGCGACCGACGATTCCTCCCCTTACTGTCACTCCAACTTCAAAGTTTCTCGGTGTCCTGCTCATTTCTCCTTGGATATGCCTTGACGGAGCTGAGTCGTTCAAAGTCAGTGACAAGTACGACCTAATCAGTGCACGTACATACCATTACTTGGGCAGTCAGATCCTTTGTGATGTTCCTGAAGGAGATAAGGCATTCATCGATCCCGTAGGATTTGGAGGCCGACCATTTATGATCGATACGCTGGCACATAAAGTGCTGGTTACCTCAGGGGAGAAGGAGTGCATGCATCCGACACATAAGCTGCTGGTGGAGAAATATTTGAAGGGAGACGTGCACTTCGCGGTTACGAAGGGAGTCAATGGGATCCACGATGATATGCTCTTTGATTTTGTGATTCCAGGGGAGAAGGAGGAACGGTTGAGTCCAACGACGTGGGTGATCATTGATTGGTGTGCGCGGTTGTTTGGTGAGAAAGGGTGATGCTGTGGCTTTTTATTCGATGACGTAGCAATACGTACCTGCGTTACCCAATGGTTTGGCGCTCAGTGAAAAATTGAAGAGTATTTATATAAGATGAAGGACTGGTTCATGTCTGAATTACGACTTTGTGGGGCTCCTGACAAAACACCGGTGATCCAGCCCCACCAAAATAGCCTGGCGTCATTGATGAATGAAACGAGATGCTTTAGTCTGTAATAAGCACCAGCCTTCTCACAAGGCGCCGTAAACCATGTCGGAGTCCCCGCCTTGAGGTGCGGCAATTTGTGATGACCAAATCGGGATTAGGGGCACCCTGTGGATTTTTGCAGGCAAGTTCGTTCATCCATCATCTGGTCTACCTCTGACACAAAGAGCAGAACAATAGAGACTTAGAGAGCTTTGAAATGAAAGTTTCTCTGTTGCTAGTATACAGTTCGTGCCAGATGTGATTTTAGGTTGCTTTTTTCGACGCATAGAAGTGCTGTCGCTTCTCTAAATCTATAGAAGAATCTTCAGCGAAGAATCTGAAAATCACAGCGAAATCAATACCATGAGCCCACATCGCCGCGCCGACCCTATTCGAAATGGTGAAGACAATGCCAATGATCGGTAGACCCTCAAGTAGGGCTGCAGTAAAGCCAAAGACTACAAAAATAGTATTACGAGATGTGAATTCCAGGCCAGGTCTTGGTGCTCACTTCTATAGTCCCACTTTCTTTCTTCCATGAAAACGGCAACTTGTGCAGGAGTCATTTGTTTTGCTTCGAAGTATCGCCTATGGAGAACTCGAGCAGTCCCGAGGCCTTTGAACCACGCAGAGATGAAAAGTCCAACAAGCGGAACAAGATCAAAAGGCCAAAGCATTACTAGAGAACAGATATAGCAGTCATATTTTGAGAAGTATACGGAAAAGATGTACGCTTAACGACGATGGCGCCGAGACGCCCGCTGAGCCAGCGCTGTACGAGAGGAGTTTTCTTGACTACTGGAGGATTCGTCCATTCTTCAACATATGGTTGCCAAAAGTCGGGACCCTTTCCTCGGGAAGCGACTGTTTGTTCCCAGGCACGGTCTCGAGCAATGCGCATGTTGCGTGAAAGGAAGAAGCGTATGATAAAGGTCACTTGTGACGCCACCAGGACTCCAGTTGCATCTGGACGCTGTAATTAGCTTATTATAGAATAGAATAAGAATAGCTTACAGGTGTAAAGACTGAATGGCATTTGATACCCGAATAGCGTGTCCCCCGATAACCCGGTTACACGAGGTGAGCTACGTGTCGACGACTAAGCGCGGCAGGTAGACTGCTTCGACATGAAAAACGTACTTGGCCATGAAATACTCAACAAATTTTCTTTGTATGCTAAAGGTCAATGCACTCTACTGGGGTTAAGATCCCTTTCGCCAATTCATTCGAATGAAACTGACCCATATTAGGCTTACAATGGCCCCTCTCTGAGTCCCGTGCCTGCATTTCGCCCATACAGGTTGGTAGAGCGTTTTATCCGTGAAAAGACGATAGACGCCCACAATCACGTAGGATGGTGGGAATTCCAGACGAAGAGTTGCTCGCTCCAGCTCAGCTGGTATGTTGGATTTTGCCTCGGAATCAGAAATGGAAAACAATGCGTCTTGTGCCTCAGGGCCGTCTGCTACCGCAGACATATCGTTTTTCTGTTATGCTTGCAAGATGCGAGATGATGGTGGTTAGAAATGAAGATGTTCAGGAATTAAGCGCGTGTCGTCATCAAGTTGTTGGATTATGTAATAATGATAATCAGCGGGAGCGGATCTGTCGGAGATGCGGGCCGGCGTGGCGACGACTTCTTTTCTTGCTGTCCGTTCGCCGTACGTATCAGCGTGAAAGCGAAAGATACACGCATCTCAAGAGTATTTTTCTTCAGCAAATGTGAGCAATTCTCATTAACGTTAAGTCATATCTAAACTAGCCTCCTTTCTTGGCATAGCCGACTTGCGGGGCGCCTTGATACAAATGGTTCTTTGGGGGAACTCGTTAATACAGTAAATAGTATAGGTTCCTTTCCTGTGTGCAGCTGATTATGGCTTCCACATATCACTGTAACAATCATGGTTCCAATCTAAGGACTCTCAGATTCGGCACTTGATGCCCGAGGTTAGTTTGCCATCTGTGTACTTCAATCTGGAGAGGTGCACACGTTTATTTGACAGTTTAACTCACAGTGTTACAGGACCTGCAATCATGATCTTCATGATCTGTTTACCCGACTACCAGTTGGGGGCTCAACTCGAGCAATACTCAAGATCCGGTGTACTGACGAACGCCCGATTATCGATGATAACGGAGGCTAATTATGGTACGCCCAAGCGCCCAGGAATTTACCGATCTCCAGAATCCGTCAACAGCGGACCAAATCGTTACTTAAAGACATCGTTAACCCTCCAGGTTCTCTTTCCTTCCACCATGGAAAGGTTTCTAGAATCACCAGTCAAGGACTCTGCCGCGACATTCGCCGCTGCAGTAGCTGAAACAGCACGAATGGCCTTGGTGAGCGCTCATCTTATTGCCTGTTAAACGACATCGCTTGACAGGAAGGCTAGAATCGCTCTGGTGTGCAAATAATCCTATTCGACATTCACGTGTATAACCTGCCGTTCCACTGACTACCTGACTACCTGGCCCCAACCACCAGAAAGTAAAGACTCCGCTTTTTCGATTCTCACATATCCTGAATATCGAGAAACGTTTTTGACAACGATTACGTTTCCTCCGCATAACAATCGACAGGAATGTCGGAAATTCCGTGTCTCGAGCGGTCCTTGCATGAACTCGCATATGTGCTTATCGCAAATACACACCGGAACTTGAACGCTGGCCGACACTCAGAAATAAACATCAATGTAAGCACCTTATTTCCATATCGACCATCGCATCTATCTTTCTCTCGTCACAGGATTGCCCCAGGACTTATCTATTCTCCATAGGATACCATCCCGTGATAAGCTATCATCTTCTGGGCAGTGCCGATGAGCTGATATGCCAAGTTATGGAACTAGATGTCTGAGGTAATTAAATAGGCGTTGACAGTTAATGTCCGGTGCTATAACCCCTCTCTGAGTACTCTCAGGATGGTGTGCACCTTTCCTACAACTGGCGTTTTCTCTGTTGCGGGTGAGTTCTATGAGCGTGATGTACATCGAAGCTAACGGTGATCTGTCCACTGATTCTAAGACCCCTCGCTACGCTTACCCGCAGGTTCCTGCCACTACCCTGCAGGTTGTATGGCCACTTAGGGTCGAAATCCCTCCAGGCAGCCTTGCGAGTGTCCACTCTATATCCTGTCACCCCCGGAGTTTCCGATTACCCGCATACAGATCATATAGCCACTGATCGGCGAGCTACAGATAGATTTGCACAGTCCTTGCGCGGCACATAAAACTAATCATGAATTACCGCATACTCCTAACGCGGCTTTCCTTGGCCTGGTAGATACAAGCCTTGTTGGTAGTTCACATGGTGAGCAGGGGCGCTCAACACAACTTCCATTGAGATTTCCTGACCGAGCATCCTAGTTGAATTAGATGCTATATGGAAGGCGCTTGACGCCGGTTATTCATTGACATTGTATGTATCAAACAACGGCTGCTGTATTATTCATGATGGTGGGGATGGCGGGCTTCCGTGGTACCTTTCGTTTTGCATTTTCGTACTCTAAGCTGATGGAATTTCTCCCCACTTCTTGATGATCGGGTATTATGAGTACGTTTTGCTGGGCTTCAAGAGGGCAATACTTTACGGTGTTGTGCATGCTATGATTGTCCTGTAGGGTCCGGCTTACTTTGTCTTTCATCAGGCTGCAATATTGAGGCTAGGATATATCCATGTTGACGACATGCCTACTTCATTACTCCGTGGTGATACGCCTTTTTAATTCACGTGCGATCATATAGTGTGTAACCTCCTCACTTAGTCTCCAAATAGACTTACCTCGCTTTGAGCTGTGGCTACTGCAACGTACCGGTAGTGATCATTCATTCTGATGATAAAGATGGACCCGCGGGATGCTGTAACCTTTCTTCAACCTTTCCTTCTCCTTTGACAGCTCACGAAATCGATTTGTCTAGTCCTTGCTCACTTATGTCTCTCGTCTTTTGTATCATGGGTCAGGCTTGCTTACTACGACTATTAACTAGTACTGCCTTTCGGCCAGATCAGTTTCCGGTGCCATTGTGAACGGTGTTTCGTATAGTAGTGATATTAATTTCGTTGGTTACTCCGAAACCAATTCTGCGTCCAAAGCTGCCTTTAATCTCTTAATGCTTTTGTGTTGTTAGACGCGATCACGTGCAGCAGTAGCGTTCTACAAATTGAAAGTGACTTGGTGAATGTTCAAGGCAGCTCTATGCCTTAATATAGATATTGCCGATTCACAAACGTATAAATTCATTAATTTATGTTCTTCAGGTTTTTTAGTTCAGCGTTATGATGCTATATCTCCATTCCGGGCTCTCCCCGATGTGTGGGAGGCGATTTCCATCCTTTGGGATTTATTCGATAATGGCACGGTGCGGCGTACAAATCTACAAACAATAATGAAGACTACGGCTTAAAGTTATTTCTGGCCCTGGCTACCGGAAGTAAACCTGGGTTCGAAATCTGACTTCGGGCTATTGCATCCGCTTTCGACCATTCTATTCAACAGATTTCATTTCCACAATCATTATCGTTTTTTTCTTGTTCCCGAAGTCTCCATAAGGAGATGAATGATAACCCAGATGTTCTTTTGATTACAGCCGGTGTCAGAGACAAGGGGATCGATCTTCCTCGAGCAGGAGCCACTTCTTTTCATGTGGCTCTTCCCACATATTTACCTAAACCATATCTTTGCATCTATCCCTGGGGACGATTATCTTGGTTGGGAATGATTGCTAGATTATCGATGAGTCCTTTTAGGGCGTATGCATTATATACATGATATCCTCGTATACACACTTGTAATAAGGTTCGGGTCCTCATTCGGTACTGATTGGAACATATCCATTTACTCCATAGTACCAGAACCTAGATTCCAGTGACTAAAATGTACCCGGCGGGAACTCCACACTGTTGCGGAATTTCATGAACAGCGGTGGCGCCAAATTCGATGTCGATCTTCGCCTGGGATTTCTGGGATCTCTCGATCCTCGAAATGCAAGCTTGAATAAGATTACCATGCCTGTACCATGCACTTACGTGCATGTTTGGCACTATGGCACTCACTTCTTATAGCGGAACCGTTTCTTTCCTTTAATATCTGTTGGCTGCATTTCATTACTCAGGAGTCGCGTATCAACTTCGACGTAATACTACACGTTGTGAGTACTTCAAGTACCACGCGCCATCGACTTGGAATCTCTTGTTTGAAATATCATTTCGTGCGGCCTACCTGTATTCTGCTTCCTAGAAAACGTAGCATTCACAGGATACGCCTTCGTGCATGAAGATCGTGTATAAAATAAGCTGCTGCTCCTTTGGACGGATCATTGCGGTCTACAAGGTCCGACATCTAAATGCTAGCTTCTTTGATATCGGGCTCTGTCCGAGCACTTATATCCTCGGGAACTTTCTCCAGGCATTCACCGATACGTCCAATTTTCCTCCTTTCATAGACCATGAAGTACCAAGAACCGGCGTCAACTGTAAATCTTGCTTTATGAAGGTGGCTTAGTCACCCACCTCGTGCTGCAAGCCTTACCACCTGCACACCAATTGGTCTAAATGTTCGCATGCTTATCTAAGTTCATGGGTTGTCCCGACCGGGTTGTTCCTTGAATCTCAGAGATCAGAAGCTAAAATACTCGTGGCTCACGAGTTGCTACCATATCCGCAATCACATTCCCTTCGATCGACGTCAAGCTACACCTAACGTCATGAAATACTTTCTCGGCAGCAGGGGCGAAGCTCTTAATGAACCACCCCTTTCGCATATTTGGGACAGCCATTGTGAGAATCGTTCGTTCTACGCACGCTCCAGGGTCATTACGGCAAATATTCTTCGCCGTCGAGACCATAATTGCTGTGGTAGCACTGTCATCATGTGAGTGCGTGTATTCGAGCGCTCGTTCGAGTGCCGCAAGGCCCTCGCACCATCAGATACCGTGGTCACTTAACCTAATTTATTCATCGCTTCTCTGGAATCGAGAATAACATAAATACGACGCACCTCTTCTTCAATTCCCAATACTCCAATGTCTCTCATCAAAGTCCCTCTTCTATTTTCCGACGCTATTGGCATGCGTATCACAGGGAAACCTCCCAATGACCCCCTCCCTCTCATCGAGCACATCGTGCCCGATTGGAGAGAGAAATTCCTCAAGAGTCTAGCATGGCCCTGCGTAATTCTGAGAGTAAGTAGGCGTCGGCGACAGTTTCATCCTCCGTCTCATCAATATCTCATTGACAGGCAATATATTGGTCCGCCGGCATCATTGAAATGGCCGTTATCGTCGCTAACCACACGCCGTCATTGGCCGTGTCACGGTTCATCACGTCCACCATCGTATTCAACAACAGGAATCACGGAATCGCTATAACTCCTCTATTCCTCTTCGGAAACTTCCTCACGATTGTGGGAACCGCGATTCGCCTGCAATGCTACCGCACGCTTGGGCGTTTGTTTACGTTCGAGTTAAGCATTCGTCAGGATCATCGTCTGGTTTCCGACGGTCCGTACGCAGTGGTCAGACACCCCAGTTACACCGGGATGATCTTGACGATTACTGGCGCCATCTGCAGCCAGTCAAGCGGATCGTGGGTGACGGAATGTGGCTTTCTGGACACGTGGTTCGGGAAGGTTTTGGTGATATATTGGCTAGTGGTGGCAGGGGCGGTTGTGACTAGTCTTATTCTGAGGATTTCTGTTGAGGACCAACTGCTCCAGAGGAAATTTGGTAACGAATGGGCCGAGTGGAACCGAAAAGTGCCGTATGGTTTGATTCCTTGGGTATACTGAAGAATAGAAGCAAAGCTAGGGACTGTTCCTCTCTCATGTCGTGTTCATCCCCACCTATAGGAACGAACTCTTTCATTTGTACTAAAATTGAGGAATTAAGTAACTGATAGTAGCTTATCATGAGATCCCGTGTAGCATACCGATCTGTATCTTGTACATGATGCTTGGACAGAAGACTTTACCGCAATTTTCTCGACTCCGTATGTCCGGTGTTCTAGAGGAATTCTCTGTTCGACAATGAAAAGCCAAGCTCAACGCCACGTACATGAAAAGAACGTGTGTCGTTACTAAGGGCCAGAAATCGGTAGCGCTGTTGAATACACTCGTCTGTCTGTGATGTTGATCCTTGACAAGGGTGGAAGCGGCATCCGTACATTTGGGCGGACTTGTTTGCATCGGCTCCACAAGTCAGGCGTCGCGCCCATATACATCTACGACGCCTAAACATATGGCGTTCCGGCGACATCATTAAAAAATCGATTTAGGTCCAGGTCCCCGCATCGAACTGAATCTCGCAGAATGAGAGTGAGAGAAAGTTACGTGAACTGCATTAAAGCGGCGTACGGACTCAGGTAAACGAGGGGAAGATTTGACAGAACGGGGAGGAGAAACCTGCGAGAGCCAATGGACCGGGAGGAATGCACGAGGGCCATTCATTGCCAGGAATTTCTATGATCCAGGATAGGCAACGCATGACGCAAGAAGGTGGAGATGAGTGGTATTGGTATGAAGAACGAGGGCAACAAGGAACCTCCCCACGAGTGGGAAGACGGGATTTATTAATGGGTAAGAAGAACTGTGCGTGAATACAAGTTATCAAACGTGATTTGTCCTCCCTGAGGGCCAGCTCAGGTTGGCGGCGATCAACTCGCAAACGTCTAGGTCAAAGAGGTTGGTGCCCGCGAATAGCGTATGTCAAAAAATGATTATTTGGGCCGAAAGATCGCTTCTACGGTCCGCAACCTAAAAGATAATCGCGCAGTCGACTCCATGTTCGAAAGGGCTGGATGAGGCCATATACCATCATGAAATTGGATAGTAAGCCAGCAACTGTGCTCAGGAAGCGTGTTTAGCTGACGTAGGTATGGCTCGTGGATTTACTCCAGTAAAGCAGAACATGTAAGAAATGTTATCGAGCATCTATCCTTGATATCAGATTTGTTTGACGAGAAGCGAAAGAGAAATCACTGACGTCTAGGAATCCCGAAGCCCGAAACGTTCATCTCTGCTCATCAGCGCCTTACGCACTGAAGCTTAACGTCACGGAGCTTCACGTTCTACGCGAAGAGGTGCACGGTGACCAAGACGCGCTTTTTGATTTCGCAGTTCCGTACGCCGTTTCAGGATGGCAGGCAGGCCATCAAATACCAAGTTACCAGCTGCCTGCCATCAAATATCATGTTACAAGCAGCCTTATAGTGGTCGCACTCGCCCGGTCTAAGGCTGGAAAAATTGTAATCCAACAAGCAAGGTTAATAAAGGTGCCTCTTACAGTGACTTCAGAAGATAAAAGATAAAAGCGGCACAGATGCGTATCATCTGAATAGATAATGGAGGTTGTCATGCCAGCAACACTGGCTGGTTAGAATCTATGAGCGAAGAATCCCGTTCCAGGGAAGGCCTTGCGGGGCGACAACGACATGAAGAATGTGGTCCTGGTTCTTCGACGCGGACACCATTGGATGACACCTTGTTGCGGAAAAACACTACGACCGGAACCATAACGGCTCCATAATGGTTGTGTGCGGGGAGAATGATCGAAGGCCCGGAAATGAAAGTCACAAGACACTGCTGAGAATCTTCAAGTTCTGTTGGGAAGTTTTGTTTCGGAGTGAACAGACGGTTTCTAGAATTAAGTCCTAATTCCCGGATGACTGCTTCACAGCGAGCCGCAATGGATACAACATCAAGGTGCGGTAACTGCTGTTACAGATACAGCATTGGCGAGGCACGTCCGTAGACACATGCCTGTGGGTAATAGGGACTTGACGGGTGAAGATAGAGGCCAGAACTGTACTGCTGGTATTCCCAAGGATAGATATGCTCGCCGGGCTTGCCCCTGCGATATTCGCCGCTGCTACGTCCAAGCTGCCACGATTGCTCGCAGAAGAGGAGTCTCCGTAACGGTCACAGGACGTGTCTCTTGTTGGTGGGATAGCAACTGAATGCACTCTTGTTGGTGCGGAAAGCAGACGAAGTAGGTGATGTACGATGACGTTATTGCTCGTGAAAGCACCACAATGCCGTAAGGCGATGTCCGGACGCCACAAATGAAGAAGTCAGGCGTTTTGTGTCAACGGGTCTTATATCTACGATATCCTGCACCGGAGGCATAATGCAAAAGCTTCGTTCGCACCGTATACAATATACAGCCATCCGGGAGATGGCCCGGATTCGAGACCATCAAAAATTTGGCATGGTACCGTACGTGCTCCTGTGGTCGGGATCAAGCTGCATCTACAGCCATGAAGATCATCGTAAGCTTTTATCATTTCATTCATGCGGATCGTTACAATACCTTTTCGGGCCTGTACGGTCCAAACGTCTCTGGACTGCGATGCCCCTGAAACGTATTAAACGCGTCAACACGAAACCCAATCACTCGCTAGCGTCAAACGAATTCAGAGACGTCTATATTTCGGGACTTTTTAGGCCTTGCAACTATTGAGTACTGCCAAATTTGATCTGACAGCCCAGGAGAGCGACCCACTTGGCAGTCAAAGGTTGACTATTAGTTGAAGAAGGAGTAAAGATTTTTCGGTGTAAGGAATCGTTTGATCTCTTTGTTGAGAGGGACTTTGAAGTGAATGGAAGGTGCTACTGCGTGAGCAGACCACTAGAAGACGGATGAGCATACATTTCCCAGGATATTATAGAACATACCCTTTCATACATTTTAGTGTCATCCAATGCACAGTGAATTCAACTATTGAAGCATATATCCCCGCAGTACATCGCCCCCTCCATGGTACAGCTTGGAGAGCCACCATCGGGCGATCAGAAAGCTGTCCGGTAGAACTACCTTAGCACCCAAAATTTGAGGGACATGCATACCAGGAGTTTCGTTTACACGTCGTCTGGCGGTGATAGGAATCGGAAGAGGTGAAAAGTTGGTGCCGAGATGCCGAATCATCATGTCGTTCGGAGGACGGAGGACGGTCCGGAACGATCTCCCACTGGAACAACGGCAATTTGCAAACCCGATCGCCATCCGCAGCTATTCCAAGATCGCGTTCTCTCTATCACCTGCCTACGTCAACGAAGTTCGAACCCACTTGACCATCACCTATCCCGACCACCATACACCGTTCCAATTCCTACGACCAGTAACCATCGGCCCTGTTCCCATATTCCACATCCCACTTCCTGGACCTGTTCCCATCCCTTGCTATTGTCCAATGACCATCATTATCATTCCCCCTATCACCATATACATCTACGGCTTGTACCTGATGAAAATGCACCGCCATCGAAACCCTCAGGACAGGACCGAGACCTGTACACACAGGAATTGGCTGTACAGTTCCTATCTTGCCCTTGTTCTGATACACCACGGCTATATTTCGCATGTGACTCCCCTTAGTGTTGTTTTGCATAAAGCTCCAATGGCGTTCCTATCCCTGTCTTCGAGCTTCGATGAATCAACAGGGCGAACAATGACCCCGTGTTTTCGAGTTGATGTCCTCCCACTATCCCTTTTCACTTTTTGGGACCGATTTTCATTCAGTTCAGACTATCTGCTCAGCGCAGTGTTCCCGTTCCTTTAACAGAACAGCCTACTTCTGAATAGCAGGCTTCAACCTGCTATGCCAATCATTGAAGATATTTATGGACATATTTGTATTTATCGTAAGGAGGCAGTGACCGCGATGAACACAGATCTCTGGGGATTGAAGATGAAAGAGTGAGACAATTGAATTTCAATTGAAAGGGTGGGAAGGAAAGGCGATATATCAAAGACCAACATAGACGTGGATGCCGCCGTGTCCAGATTCAGCCATTTAAGTGCATTAGCCTGAGAGTCAGCAGGGCCTTTCTGCGTTCTGCGCCAGCACAGAGCGCCAGCCCCGGTGTACTTTACTGTGACTCGGACTTCAACCAGCGAAGTACTTATGCTACCTCATCCTGACCATTGACGGCCCCATTTAGTTCTTCAAGTTCAAGTTCTAACTTGTAGACCGCAGGGCGTATCAGCAGAAAATTAAGGACTTGCAGAGCATCAGTTCCCATCGAATGGAAGCACTCTGGTTAATATTATCGTCTTATCGTTGCTTGATCGTTGCCTGTATCATGATGGTGGTCTTCCATTTCAGTTCTCATGGATCCTCATCGTGTGTCAGCTATTTCAATATTCCGCGCTTTGGTTAAGTGGAAAGTTTTCTCCAATTCGAGACCAGTTACAATCGTTTGGGTGAATCAGCCTTTGATCATTCATAGCTTTGAGGGCTTCCCCGACATTCCCTCTGTTTCATCGGTGGATGGGGCCGGGGTTCATCTTTGTTTTCGTGATGAACCTCCACACCCTGAAACTGGATCGATTTCCGACTTCCAATGAGTATCGAATAAAATCCCACCTCGGGTCTGCCTATGAATGGCACTTCAAGTTCCCTTCCAGATCTTTGGCTTCGACTCACACAAACTGTATTCTACTAGAACACAATTCACACTAAACTCATGGCTTCAGCGGTAGTTCCCAAACTTCCCGACGAAGAGGTCGACCTCATATTCACCATCAACGGTCTCGCGTTCAACCGATGCATCATTTCCGCGCTAGCACATGGTAAGAGCAAGTTCACAAGATTCATCGTTGAACTGGACTACCGCTGAAGATATTATAGGCATATATACATCCATTTTCATGACGACATTATGGAATATTTTCGGTCAGCGCCCATTAGTACTGCTAAACCTGATTCTTAACATCGATTACAGCTTTACGTCCCAAAGACCAGAGTAACACAGCTAGCAGGAAGATCATGTTAGCCGTCATCACCGCATTGTACATCCTAGGGACATTTTCGGTTGGCATGAACTGGGCATTTACACGCTACAGCTTCATAACACACGGGCAAAATTTCTGGACGATTTTCTCAACGTTCAACAATATATCAGCGGGGGAACAAAAAGCCTCAACCCTCCTCTTAGTTGATGATGTGGCCACGGGTATAAGTAGCGTCATTCAAAATATCCTAGTCGATTTCGCCATTGTGTGTATCTCCCGGTTTCTCTTGGATCGACCATCATGACCTGATCAACCGTTCAGATATGGCGTTGCTGGATGGTCTGGGGGAGGCGCTGGTCGGCCATCTTTGTCCCAATCCTCTGCATGATCGTAGAAATTAGTAAGATTATTCATCGAGTCGTCCTACGGAAGCCTACCGCTGACTTATTGCAGTCGCGAATGTATTTGAACAATTTTATAACATAAGGTCTATCTTAGACGTCCATGATCCCGAAAGCTTTCACCCGACTTCTGTCGACTGGACCATGGTTTATCTTTCACTAAGCTTAGCAGTGACCTTGCTATGCACAATTCTCATTGTATTCCGCATCGTCACTGTCGGGAGGGCGAATCGCGATGAAGCTTTTGGGGGTTATCAGGCAATTGTAGAGATTATGGCCGAGTCGGCAGCCCTTCTCTCGATAATCTCGGTCATCTACATGGTGACCTATGCACGAGGATCATATACGGCTATTTACGTAGATGTTATCGCGGCGAGCATCAGGGTGGGGTTCACCTTTTTTTAATCTTAATCTCATTCTCATTACTATGCAGGGAACCGTCCCAACGCTTCTTGTTGGTCGTGTCGCTTCTGGACGTTCACGTCCCGATGATACCTGGAAGGGAAGCGTACTTTCTTCCCTCCATTTTGGAACTCGCAACCATGTGCAAACACAAAGCAGCACCCAATACAATGGCCAACATAGCACACCATTCAGTCCTGAAGACGACACTCCACATGTGAATGACTCTCTCGAGGAATCCAACCATGGGGCGGAAGCAGTATGATTCTGGGAGACAGCCCCGATTTCTGTTATAGAAGTAAAATATACATGAAGACTGAATACTTTCATCACGTTCACATATCTGGTAGTTTATAAGAATAAATCCATAGAATATCCCATCGAAAACTCGATCAACTCCACAGGATATTAACCCGCTTCCATCCCTTAACAGGCTTCGCCGGAGGCTCAGGGTTCTCCTTCGCGATATCGATATACTTCTGAATCGGCATCTCATCCAATCGCACCATCTTAGTCTTCGCCAGGAACTTGTAGCCAAAGAAGAGGGTGAAGATGAGAGGGATATTGAAGTATGCAGAGAAGAACGTCTCCGTATCCCAGTGGCCATGGATGAAGACCGCGTAGCCCCCCGTGAGAAGGATGATGAGGAAGGAAATAAGGCCTATCCAGGCAGCATACGGCTGGAACGGGGCTTTCCAGGGCAACTCGGTGCGCGAAATATGCTGTTTCTTCATGCCATAATAGAATCTCAGATAGACTGCGCAGATGATCGTCCCTGGAATAAAATTAGGTGTACATCCCAGACCGCATAAATCGCATCACTTACAGTGTACCAAGATAGCAGATGAACACAGATCCTAGTAAACGAATTCAGCTCGCCTCGCCTCGTCCACTTCAAAAATTGCATACCTGGAACCAAGAAAATACAGTCGAAGCATTGTCCGAAAGTGTCATATACGCCAAGCACAAGAATGCCGATAAGAACAGAACCGCAACATAAGGAACACCAAATCGATTGACTCTGAGGAAAATCTTGGGAGTATGGTTCTCGCGCGCCATACCATAGAGATTCCTCGAGCCATTGAGCAATCCCGAATTGCCAGCAGACCACGCCGAGGTAAGGACGACAGCATTGATAATATGTGGTACTACTGCAATCCCCGCATTCGTTGCAGCGATGACGAACGGAGATTGGGAGGCATTTCCGGAGCTGCGGAGGAGGTTGGCGTCATTCGAGGGTACGATGAGTGTAACGACAAAGATAGCAATGACATAGAAAATGAGGACCCGCCAAAAGATGCGTTTGGCTGCGAGAGGGATATTCCGACGTGGGTTCTGGGTCTCTGCGGCGGTGTTGGCGACACCTTCGACTCCACCATAGGCGTACGCAGCGTTGGAGAAGGTCGTCCAGAAGCCAAGGAAGCCTCCGAGGGAGCCGTCAATGCCAAGGTATTGAACGAAAGGACCCTAAGCGAGGCCAACGTTGGTATAGATCCAAGAAGGGGAACAGGTAGAAACTTACAGGATTTCTCCAGTATTGGAACGCGTATCTATGATGGCCAGGGCCTCCACCTTGAAAGTAGGGTATGACTAATCAGAAACGACGCGCAGGAGTCTTGACCTACCGAGATCAATGACTAAGCCCTAGAGCGCGCATCAGCCGATGGTATCACCGCAGATTACGTTCTGTACTAACCATAATGATCAAGCCCACGATAAGCATAATCTTGAGCATGGCAAAACCAAACTCGAGCTCTCCATACACCCTCACGAACATGAGATTGGACACGACGAGCAGCAAACCCAAAATCGTGATCCATAGTCCATTGCTGATGGTCGTCCAATATTGTATAAGGACCGCACCAGCGGTGATTTCCGCTGGAAGGCTGACACAATTCGAATAGACGCTGTTCCAGCCTTGCGCAAAGGACAAAGCTGGGTCGAAGAAATACTCAGCGTGGCGGACGATGGAACCGGAGAGAGGGACCAGTGCGGCGAGTTCGACCTGCGATATTACGACACACGAGACGAGGATGCCAACGAAGGTGTAACCTGAGTTTGGGATTGGTAAGTGGATTGTAGGACGAAGAACTATGTTTCTTACCCATAAGTGCACCTACAGGACCACCATTGGTAATAGCTCGCCCTGAACCGAGGAAGAGACCTGTTCCTATCGTCCCGGCTAAGGCAATCATCCTGATTAGCAAGCATAATGAGGACTTGAAGCTCCAGAGGATACAAGCTCAACGTACTGGATATGTCTCTGCCCCAAACCCCGTCTACGGTGGCATTAGACGTCGAGGATCCATATGAAAAGAAGAGGATAGCTTACTTGAGATCCTTCTTCTCCTCAAAATCGATGATATCGGCACCGGAGTCAACGACATTGATGGAGACGACTTCGACGTCCTTCTCGTCAAAGAACTTCTCGCCATGTTGTTGTGAGTGTGTCGACATAGTTGTGGGGCGCACGAACAGTCGGGAATGAAGATGATAAGCTTCTTAAAGCCCGTTGATAAGTGCCACCAATTGCATGTGGAGCTATTAGCAATTTGATGCTACCAACCATAGCTGGAGATCGACTCGGAGATACAGTTATCTTCTTCGGAATGGAACACATCTAGGAACCTGCTTAATAGCACCGTAGATAGGCTCTCATAGCGAGGGAATATGGCTTGAACCCAATGCACAAAGAATAGTTGTGCTAATATCATTGTTAGTAGTGGAAAATATTAAGATCCATGCAGTTGAACATACCAAAGACGTCGTTCGCGCACTTGTCGCACACAAACAGGAGCCAACGAATATTAGATAAGAATATGTCACTATGAGGTGCTACGGCTGCGCATTGAAAGCTCCAGGCGTGCTGATAATGAAAAACCAGAATGGGGAACTGACTGCGTGATAAACGGAGAAACCGCCGTCCGGCACTGACTGGTTCGTAGATAGCGGTCAACTTGGACCCTCAAGCCCAAACAGCCAACAGCTGTATGATAGGAGCACGTGTCAGGACAGAGCCAATTCTGCTTGTGCACTCCTCCAAATGGCGCAACAGACAAAGAACAGTGGCCGAGCGTCAGCTTCACTGGAAAGATGAAGCTTTGAGGCTCAGTATTCCATCAACATTTAACGCCGGTTTAAGCCCCTCTGTAGCTGGCTGGCAGAAGATTAGTCTGGAACGAGAACATGAACAATGTATCAGACCCTCAGGAAAATACGCACTATAACAAAATTCGGTCTCCACGAGTCAATGCCGGTCTGATAGGTTCGACGAGTCCTTATCCGCCGGTGTTCGGCTAATGGCCTGCCACGAATTGCCGTTTCAAATGCCGCTTAACCTACAGATCCTTCAGCATATCGGGCACTGATAAGGACATGAAGGCTATCGTACCGACACTGGCAAAAAATACTCATTGCCCGCTGATGCCGGCGTCCCTTCGAGTGACCAGGAAAGACATACTACCGCACCGACCATGGAGAGGATGCTGGTGATGATGAGACAGAGACTAGCCCATTTCTTTTCCTTTGAGCGTGGTTCTACACCGTGGGCAGAGATGAAGAGGAAGGGCAGACGCGTCGGAGCGGATAGATAAGGACGAGAATGCCCAAAAGCCAAAGTGGAGGACAGACTGGAGAAAGGATAGAACAAAATTAGATGACGGGACAGAGCGAGGGGAAGGGCGACGAACCAAAGCCATAGAGAAAGAAATAACGTGCCTGAATTTGATTACTTTGATTTTGGGAGGCGACGCGTTTCAGTTTAAGCGTATGCGTTGGAGATAACCGCATCTTGCCGTCGTAAAGAGGTAAACTCGGGGACATCTAAGTAAAATCCTATTTCAGCTTGAGAACCCATAGCGTGAGTAACGAGACGTACTGTGGTATGGCCAGCATCAAACTCTGATGGCGGCGGTAATACCTGCAATACTCTGAGAATGTAATTCAAAGCCCAACGAACACTGGCACGTACCACGGCACTCCTAGAAGGCATTTCATTGTGGACCAAGCGGTCTTGTCGCTTGGCATTAAGCACGTGGGATTCCCAAATCATCAATGGGGGAGGAGGGCGAGGGATCTACGTCAGATGAACATATAATTTTTGCGTCAAGGGAAAGTGAAGTCATACCATTTTGCATTGGCTTCCGTAGCCTCGCCATTGATCTTTGTACCTGCAGATTGGATACGCCATTGAGGGGAGGAGAAGGAAAAAAACGGCATTTATCGTTTTATAAAAATCCTGTTGTCACGGCATCTGACATGACTACGCGTCCAGGGAAGGGGATTATTGCATTTGTAGTGCTGCGCGAATGGCTGATTGCTTCCAATAGGGATAAAAACTCGACGAGCAAGAACAGGGATTACAGGGTACCACCCTGTTTTCAGCAAAAAGCTCTACAAAGCTTCAGTCCAAGTAAATACGACTACGCAAGGAACCTGATGACGAGCGCCACTAGCCATAGTCGGGAAGAGCGCGCGGTTGTCAAGGGTACGCAGTGACGAAACAAGATGAGACGTAGGACCACTTGGAAACACCATGCCGTCGTAGAGTCTGTCAGGCGGCGGAAACATGATGTCCCGATGTTGCCAAGCACCCTATGCTGGTTACGGATGGACGGGATGATGCCTAACCGAGTTGGCAAGCTGCTACTAGTCTCTTCATTGGTCACCGGTCAAGAGTGGCGGTGATATCACTTTGAATATATTACGGTTGGCCGAATATCGACGCGAGAAATCATGGTGAGGATGGTCGTCCCATAGTCGGTACCAATTCAATGGTTCTAGGCGACTGTGCTACCCTATTTTCCAGAGTAATAGACACATTTTAAGTGGGAAAAACGAGCATAAAGGCAGAATACGCACTGCATAAGGACTGTTCCCTCCATTTCTAATGCTCAGAATTTCAGTACAACCTCGCAACGTCCTTGCGGTTCGCTCTTGGTCGATTCGGTACTGCTGACCGCTGATGCTGTCCTAGAAACGGTGTACTTGTTGGTGGCGTGAGACAAAGAGACGATGACATGATGGTAAGAAGGAAGGATAGCTTGTCCGTATTTGTTCATCACCTCCTGACTCGATCAACATCGATCAAGCTCGACTCGAATACTGTAGGTGCCCATTTCTCCAGATCGACAGATCTCGTTGACTTCTCTATAGGCTCAATCACACTCTCGCCTCCAAGATTGCACGATTTTGACTTTCTTTTCTCACCATGGATGCAGCTACTGAGGTAGGGTTTCATGTAACTCTGCTGCCGTCACCTGCCAATGTCGTTTAATAGACTTGTGCTACCTGCACACTGACTGCGAATCTTGCCAATCTCAATCACATTTTGTCCACCAACGACTTTTCCGTCCCTGATAATTTGCATCCCTATATCAATGGCAATCTCTACCCCACATCCACCGTTTGTATTGAAATCAAGCAGTCCCTTGAACGGTTAACCAAACGCTTCGAAGAAGTGCTTGCACACCAGCAGAATATTATCTCGCAGGTTGCTTTAATGCTGAAGAAACACGAAGAAGCATACGCAAAAACACAACTCCGCGCACGAGAAATCATGGACCGGCACAACTATGCGCTCTCTTCCCCCATTCGTTCTTTGTCGGATGATCTCCTGGCAGTCATATTCCAGTTCACCTCCCCCAGCGCTACGATGATGGATCAATTCCCTTGGATTGCGACTAGAGTGTGCAGACAGTGGAGGGCTGTTGCCTACTCCAACCGGATTCTATGGTCAGAGTTTAATCTGGATTCTTCATCCATCACCGATGACGGTCGGGGTCGGAGCTCGTCTACCCAGTCAGAGTGGAGGGATTCGTCGATGATCTGGGATGCTCGCTCTTGGTCTGCTTCACCGGAAGGTGAAATGGAGAGAAAGCACCACGAGGTAGTCCGACCCACCGTATCTAAGAGGGTTCTCAGTCAGACCCTCGAATACTCGGGGAGTACACCTCTGACTCTCTCTGTGGATTTCCCAAACGATATAGACAATTATGAGATCGCCTTCGATTATTTGGATATGTTCATCGCTCAGGCAGCACGATGGCGAAATGTCAGACTCCATCTACCGGGCTTCCTTTTCGAAAGTCTTCCTCTCGTCAAAAACGGCTTGCCGATGCTTGAAAGTCTCGAACTCGTCGTGAGGAGTCAGGTCAGGGATCCTATCCCAGCCGACACCTTCGCCAACGCTCAGAGCTTGAACAGCGTTACCTTTGATGTCCTTTCTGATGTCGAGTTCATCTTTCCGTGGAAACAGCTGAAAGAATTATCAATTTGCACATTTCTCTTATCACCGAACTACTACCTTCAAATCTTACATGATGGGTCCTATCTTGAGACGCTGTGTCTTAAATTGCGGCCAGGTTTCAGCGAGCTGACCACCGCCAAGCCCAGCTTTGGCACCCGTCCTCAGACTGTAATCACACTACCACGTCTTCGAGTGCTCGAAATCGGTTCAGAACTGAGCTCGCTGCTTAATTCCATATGCCTTCCCAATCTCTCATCGTTGACTGTTCACGGGGATGCAGATAGCATAGAACTCGACTTGTCCTCCTTCATCGAAAGGTCATGCAGCACTGTGGACAATTTCTCATGTTCTTCTACCCCTATTGCAGCTGGTTTCACTCGGCTTCTCCGCGTGTTTCCTTCTCTGACATCGCTAACCTTATGTTCCCCGACTTTCGAGGACAAAGCTTTCTTTTCCGCAATGGCACAGAAATCCCTCCTCCCTTCCCTCGAGAATTTCACTATCCATGATGCCAGCATCACTCGCGACTGCATGGTACCCATCATCGACATGTTGGCCGCTCGACAGAGTTGCCTGAAACAATTTCTCATGATTCGTTTGTTGCCATCAGAAGACGGTTGGGGCCAGTGGGATATTGATTGGTGGTTAGAGCCCTCGGAGAAATCACGGTTGGAGGCATTATTGAACGCGGGGATGAATATTCAGATTGGAATAAAACATTCCCGTTTCTTGGGGAGTCCTGAGATTTCGTACTTGAATCTAGGTGCACAAAAGGAATGGGACCCATGGCAGAGCTGGGACTCTCTTGCCGGTTGGGCATGAAGATTAACGTTGGGATGTACTGTAATTGTGCAGAATATAGATACAGCTACATCATGATTTCTCACCTCCATTTAGGCGAGGAAGAAGATGCCTTTTGGTCCTAGCCAATCTCTCTGATTTTCCTTACAGAATCTGTACATACTTGTTCCATATTGTGTAATTGAGCACTGGTATTCACATCTGTACTCAGATCTCGGGTCCATCATTAAAAAACTCGCGCTGAGGACAAGCATTGTTAGAGAAGTTTGCCTCGTTCGTGCTTGGTTTGGTTGGAGAGTAAGCATTACCAGAATTTAGTCTTTTGTTAAGCACGCGACAACTAGCGGTCGCTATTGCCCAATTAAAGATCGCGTATTTAAGCGATGCCATACGGTCATGCGACCGTGAAGGCCGCCGGGATTCCGGGCCGAAGCGGCGGGTAGCCAAAATTTCTTCTCAACACGCTCTTACCTACCTACCACTCCCCCTGCTATGACCTCCGCATCTCTGCGTAACAAAGTCGGCCGTTTCCACTATATTTTGCCCTACTGTAAATGGCCCTCTGCTCACTATGATGAAAAGGTATCCCATCTCCCGTCTATCTCTGCTCAACGGAATTTCTTCAATGGTGAATCGTACACTCCTCTTTTGTGTTCATGTTCTGAATACTTCGATGCATCTAGCTCATAATCTTCTATACCGTTATCAATTTCGTTGTCCTAGGAATCATCCGCGAAGGCAAATCTAGCATCATATCCCAAATTCGGGGCCCGTTGCTCAATTAACAGCGGCAGTGACCTCGGTGAACTGCACTGTTTCAGCCCGGAGTGAACCTGATCAAGTCATGTACCAGTCGGCCCCTATGTCCTGTCCTCTCCGATGAGTCCAGCTGCAGCAATGGACGGTTGTGTCCCTCGGGTAACGAGATCTACTTTTTGTTAGCAGTGTGATCGAAAGGCTTTAGCGGGATTCAGTAAATTCTCATCTCTTCTGTACTGGCGATTCTTTGGAAGTCGAAATAGTTTGTTGGACAAATTATGGGGTAAACCGTGAACATCAGGTCGAAGGTAGTCCAGTATTTGTTGCGGACTGCGTTACTTTAGCGGCCATCCTCTATGGGCTGCTGTATTCAGCGTAGTGACCTCGGTAAGCTGCGCTGTTTCGACGTGAATCTGGTCAGTTCATGACGGTTGGCCCCTATATAGCTCGTCCTGTCCTCTCACAATGAATCCGGCTGCAGTAATGGATAATGAATTGCCACGGCAGTTGTACAAGGATGTGTCCCTCGGGGTAACGAGGTCCGCTTTTTGATTTTATTATAGTGCACGGCAGGTAGCGACCATTGTTCAAATAATAGGTGATATATTAGTTGATATGTTTCGCGAACGCTCCAGGGTGCACATGCATAGACATGGACTTCAAGGACAGGGGTGAACTCCCGCATCTGAGTAAACGTGCCTGGACCAAGTCTATCATGTACATGGCTCGGAAACGAGGCCTGGCTGAGGATGGATGAGCTGCTGACTGGTGCCGTCGTTACGCGAAGATGCGGTCAGTGGCCTGGATGTACGTGGCTGCGGGTACAATGTACAGCACCAGACATGAATGGCCTGCCATAGACGTGGAGAACCATCACGAGTACTGGCTTACTTCAATAAACCGGAAAGAAGACGGGACCTTGAGCTGGAATTGATTCTCATCAAGAATGGGTTATGGACTTCGGTAAGATCTCTTTGCGATGATCTTGCTCTTCTCACGTCCTATTTCAGGTATTCCGTGGCTTCGCGGGCATCATCTATGGCGAGTACTGCGTATACTGTATCTCTAACTCCTCGGTTCTTCGGTGAATCCAACACAGGCGGGACGTGATTCGAAGGGTTTTCCCGACTGGGATCGAGCGAAGTGGTGAATGTACGCACCTTTATCGATGATTTGATGCGAAAGCAAGACTATTCTGCGGGAATTCCTGACAAGACCGTGTTGACGGCGGACAAAGACGTTGTATAGGTGTCTTTGAGCGACGAGAGACATGAACGGGAGGTGGATCACCATGTATGCTCCAACTGGGGAGACGTTTGTCAACACAAGCGTGCTCATGGCAGACGGCCGTGCAATAGGATCCTACGACTGGGACCTGAAGCGATTGAACCAGTGGAAATAAAATATCGAATTGGACACCATCCCGCCAACAGGTGGTGGTATTGAGATGGACTGGCGCGGTTGGCGAGGTTAGTTGAAGCGGCTTGCTGTTTCAACTCTTCTTCTGACATCTCTCTGCCCTGTAAAAGTGATTCTTATGAGTCTTCGAGTCCATTCGCATTTGTGATGACCGATGTTTGTCGACACAGTCAACCAGTGATCAGCGTTATAGTTTCGGTTCGGATATCGACCATGTCGCTTCGGTGGACGAGAAATATACCATTTGAAGCGCAAAGTTGGAACTATTTCGATGGTCTTAAGGGTAATGGATGCCTGCGAGTTAATTTAAATCTCTAAACTAGATGAGGGATAATCACCGGATTTGATAGATTGCGCCCCAACAGAGTCTTTGGAGGACGAAGCCCCAATGTCAGTAACTATTCTTTTTCCATCCAAACCTTTCGCAGAAGCTAAGAATGGTTCAGGTTCAATCATGGTCTCTCGTCCCGGATCTCAAAGAACGATCTGTTACCCGACACGTACTGTATTTACGTGAACATGGTACCCGTTATTACCTATCAATCGGTGAGTAGTACTAACCCTTGGTATTGCCATATATTTTGCTTAAAACAGTCCGTAATTCGCGAGATACTGCAATGAAAGACGTGCATCACCCTCGCTATCGGTGCACCATCACCCCGGCAACTGATCGTCGACCTACTTTTGCGGACAGTGTGAATTTATTTGTTTTCTTGACGTCGCGCCTCCAGAGAGGCTCCGATACAGCGCTGAGTCCATGTTTTGTCGGTCAAAACCGGGTGCCGTATTACGGTATAGTCTTAATTCTGGGTCAGAGTTCGTACAGAGGGGGAAACATGTACAGCCTTCACATCAACTGAAGTGCTTTCTTGGTATCTAAACTGAGCGCGAGAACATAGTCACGGGTGATAGCAATGATAGCAGGTCGCGAAACCATAGACAAGAGAGAAATGCTACGTATCGAGTTTTATTGCAATCAAAGAGGTAAATCCATTTCCTCGATTTCATGTAAGTCATTGCAGCTGGCACACTCGTAAGTGATTTTGAAAGAAAGTCCCTCCCTAAAACACCCCTCAAGTTCTTCTAACACGAAGCTTCTGAGGACCTCAGCGGACTGTTTGTCAAGACAGTATAACTTCAGGGTTTGTAGACGCTCGACTCGGCATGATTGGCCCATATTCCAACGAGATTGAACCATCCTCGTAAGTTCCTGACACACTGTAACACACATACAGAGGTGGCGCAGGCGTGGTAAAACCACGTCCTTGGAACTTGACGATGTATGATCTACCGTGAGTTCTTCCAAGACTTCGGAAGTGAAGACGACGTTAGGCGTCCGAAGTCGAACGTCTTCGAGTGTAGGTGTAATGCGAAAGAGATTCAGAAGGTCTTCAGCGAGAACTGGACCATTGTCAAACTGCAGCATAGTGAGTGGCGGCTTGGAACGGTCAAGAAGATGATATATCGAGGTAAAAGTGTCCACTGGCTCATCGTCCTCAGGAGAACACAAAACCTGCAGAGTGGTAATTGCAGGAAGTGTGAGCCTATCGGAAACCTGTCGAAAACCCGAATGGATAGTGTCTTTGAAAATGAACAATGATGAGAGTTCTAGTACACGCAGTTGCGGACAAAGGAGAGGGAAAACGTTTTCTTCAAATTCGGATTCTTGGGAACCATCGCAAATTTGCAGAACACACTCCTCGACCCGATGGAGCCCTCTCAAGACATTCAAATGTTCATGTGGCTGAGGAATACCGCCGAGGAAGTAATTGAAGCCATCACAATGCACATTTTTATATCGCCTCAACTGACTCCAAGGGATGTTAAAACTCTGCCGAGGGTCACTGATATCGATGGCTTCGACAGATCTGAGGTTTGGAGTGAACGAAAATAGGTGTATGGGATCATCATAGTCAAAAACATCATCTGTCGCGTGAAGGAGATTCAAGGTCTCTAGCAATGGTAAGGATAGTTGTAGGGCAGATATCTTGAAGAAGTTGTTTGCGTCTAGGTGAAGAGAAAGCTCTCGAATGCGGGCGGAGGATAAGGATAGGACGTAATCGCGTGTGGAGGCAGATTGAAGTCTGCCGAGAGGCCGATATAGTCGTAGATGGATATGGACAGTGGGTGTCCTTGCGAGCGGTCCAGATGGAAGCGGGTCCGTTCCATCTTAGCATCCTCTTCGTGATAGCCATTCGAATTAATCTCGATTGTGATGGAAGCCCACAACTTTGGGAAGGACAGTGCTATACTTCTCCACGTGGCTGAGACGCATGAAATAGACAGTGGTACATATACCGTTTCGTCGACCTCATCCTGCCTGATTGCATCCGTATAGGAGCGTGCCTCGATAGCGCCAAGAAATATCTGGCCAAGCAACTCGGGTGGCAGGCGCCGAATCGGACTGGCAATGCCTTGGCATTCACGGATCGCCTCCGAGATACGCGCGCTCTCCTCGTCCAACATATCCATCTTTTCGTCCAGTAGATTCTCCATGTCGAGTAAAAATTCATGAAGGCTGGCTTTCTCCAAGTCGAGATGGTGTAGCTTCTGCTTGTACGAGGTTATCATCGCTGATAATGCGTCCTCTTGGGAGGGTAAAGGCAGGTCGTTCGTACGCGTTAGACGCGTCCATTCTGGATTATCAGAGAGAGAGGCCACTGGAGCGAAGTTGTATGAAGGGATATGATGGTTAGAACACACGCATCCCGAGCACGGTTCCCAGTGAGAAGATTTTGTCATCGCTTCGCAATGATCTAGTTGGAATGAATGAGTACTGTACACTCACCATGGAAAAAGAGAAATGACTGTACCAAAGTTGATATAAGCGTGGCCTCTTTAACTCTGTGGAGTGAGAGGTTCGAATGCACTGTGTGGTTTCGCCGTCGTGGTGTTGGTGTTGTTGTGGTTACGGGTAAAGCACAAAGAAATTCCCACGCCTCGCGACTTTGGTAATCGGTTTCGAGTCTTCCGAATCGTAATGACATGCCAACTTTGATTCAAGGAATCGTCGATCTGTCGTTCATAAAACAGGCCAATGGATCGGACGCAACTATACACTATAACAGTTCTTGATTAGAGGGGACAGCTGGAACCGAACAGAGGACGAACCCGCGTAAAAGAAATGTTTTCTTCACTTTGCTCTTAAGAATCTTCAGAGATATAAAGGCCAAATTATAAACCGATAAACATGTTATTGATTAATTAAACCCCGGGGTTAATGTCCGATAGTTGGCTTTATGGACGCGACGCCTTATCTTCGTCGAAGAAAGAGATGCCTCTGATAATATGATTGCCGGTCAGAGTTGAAGCAACGAAGGGAGACTTGATGTTAATACCACGTCAGACGAAATTATGTTGTAGCTCAGAACGGACATTGTCTCGATAAGCGGCGTGAATATACGCTGAAGAGATAGCTGAACGCATATATCATCTCGGGTACGAAAAGTGCCCGGTTACGAGAAGCTTCCGTGGCGGTATCGACTACCTAGACTTTTGAGTGAAAGATAGAGGTCTGACCGTCGTCTTTGATTCTTAGACGCCACGGAGGCTTCATGTCCAGTCATGAAGACCAAGAACTGGCAAGCGAATCGCCTGGACCAGCGTTCTCTGCCCAAAAATTCGTCGAAGATGATTTCTCCGGATTCATCTATCTGTGCAGTAAGCATCTGGATGACTGGAAGATATAAACTTCGTCATACCCGGAAGCCCTAAGTACTATGAAATCGGCAGTGCCCTAATTCCAGCAGTGCACCCGTGGCAGTTGTTGCCTCTTTTCTCTCCGGTGAAGATATGACCGAGCATTCTCAAAACCAAGATTTGAGGAAGTGCTCATCTGGATAAACGAATACCATGATTGATACTAAGAACGCATTCCAGAAGTGGAAATGGAGAGCGGAGAGCAGACTCGAACTTAGGACGGCGAACCTTGGTAAAATTTGATTAAGCTTCAATTCGATGTGATAGTCACGTATGACACAAAATAACTGACGAATAAAGTAGATAGAACCATGGGGCGGGATATTTCCAAAGACTCGACGCGACTGAATACTAGTGGGCGGCAAAACAAGCGAGCCACGTGGGCGTTCGTCTTCCATTGCAAATTGGATGCACCTTTTACCTTCTGACCACCACCATCAAGCGCCCTTATCTATATCCTTCCTGTATAGCAGGCGCCCGCCGTCGAAGGCTCCCTATCGTCCCGTTAAGAATGGACATCAGATTAGGGTATCTTCGACCACGAGGCTCTCGAGTATCTCCTTCAGGCTTTCCGTGCTCTACTAGCAACGCGTGATACTAGGCTTTGGTAAGGAAGACTAAGTAACGTTCGTAGGATAGACAGCTGGATATCTTCACGTAACCTTCATCTGAGCGCTCATTGCAGATTCCGACGCGAGATGCATTTTTGTGCAGGTTCTAGTACATCATCTGGGGTCTCTTCGCTGGTTAGCACGTTGTAAAAGGTGCCCCCCCCCCCCCCCCCCCCGGCTTAACGAGTAACTTTGTACGCCCAGCGAAGTGCCCTACTTACCGGCATACGAGGTGCCATAGAGGAAGAACAGTCGCCACTGCTATCATTCATCACTGCAAAGGCCAAGGAGATTTTTCATTGCTGTGCCACAGTCCGGGCCACCTTGCCACCGAAGACAATACCGGACCTATTCGAGCATTATCCTAGCCGCTGTAGCTTCGCCTGGTCTACAGTATAAATTCCTTTCTCGACAATCCTTGCGCTTTGACATTTCTACCCCGACGCGCCTGTTTGCATATCAATCGATATGAGCACGAATCCACCATTTTCGCGTCCAGCCTTCAGTCATTGGTGGTCCGCCGGAAAGCAGTGGGATGCACCCGGTTCCTGCTGTGTTACATGGGAGATCGATGAGCATGGTGGGAGAAAGAGAATGCATACTTGGAGATGCCTAACAACTCGTATGTCTCCTTTCCCATCGGAGTCTTGATCATCGCTAACTCGTGGATCTAATAGATGTCAGCACAAATAGAACAGTCGTAAGTGTGCCACGTACGCAGTTTTTTGTTCACTACTAAATTTTATTTTAACAGCCTTACGTGGGTTCGTGTTATTGGCATCTAATAGATACATCTCAATGGACTCCCTATAATCCGCACCCAGTATACCGACCTGCACGGCGGGTGAGCTCAATCTCGAATTTCTTGTAACCGACTTGTGCGCTAATGCAGATCATATCATTAGTATTGCTGATGTGCGTTCCTGGCACCGCCGCCGTCAATAGATGCAGTTTCTTTCCTTGGGTTTAGATAAGATATTCAGGGTTTCTTAATTTACACCGACTTATTCCACAGCAGTACCTATTCCGTTGTTCCGATGGCAACTACTTCCTGTTGCCCAAAATTATTTTCTGTGTGTGTGTGTCCGTCATATACAACCGCTTTCCCTTGGTTACTGCTGTTTAATGCGCAGTCTACTGCCACAGAAAAGATCTCTATTAGTCCGACTATGTTGCTCCGATGTTGGGCCCCAGCATTTACAGCGAAAGAAACAGCAAAGAATGCTGTTTATCTGATATGACGTCGCTGAACATAGCTGGTCGTTGTGATTCAGCGCCAACTTTCCTCCAAGCGCCAGACTCGGAATTCGGACCGCCTCTTCTTGCAGTGCCCATGCACCCCCGTCATATCACAAGACCGAATCATGCACATTTCCGAGCAACCCGCTGCTGGATCGATATTCCGATGGATGAGATGAGTGGGCGACACGGTAACAACTTTCCGCTTGACTCGAGCCTGCTGTGAAGGATGGGTCCGCGGATATGTTCCCCACCGCACCGACTATTTAAGTCGCCTTGAAAAATGGGAAAAATACCTCAACCCATCCCTTGCAACTCACTACTCATCGACAACTACCTCCCTATCATCTAAAGAATGCCTCGTTATGGTGGAAGCTTCCGCGAAAGGCAGTGGACCCCACAAGCTCCATGGTCGGTCGGCGAATATTGTTGGTACCAATTCGCCCAGAACGGACGGCCTGTAATCGTTCGCTACCGATGTCTCGTTGCTCGTACGTATCTCCTCAGCCAAATCCTGGCCATGGCTGACTCGATATCACAGACATCAGCGCCACCAATAGTCCAGTAAGTCTGCGCTCCCGACTGTGACATTAATGGCTCGCTCATTGTGTCCCGCAGCCGTGGAGCAGCCCGCAGCTATGGAGCCAAGTTTAATACGGGTGCGACCTGCCCAATTATATGTGTATGTGCACCGTCCTCACGCTAGGCAGCTACTCACCGTGTCCACTTTTAGTTCGCGGTGTGGTTGAGCCGACTCCTTTGTCTGTTTTCGCCTCGCATTTATTATAATTTTATCTTTAATATTGCATTATACTGGATCACTTGTTTTCGTTCATGTTCTTTTATGTTTCTGTTCTCGCAATGCTTTCGAATCATTCATGTTCGGACATTTACCATACTGGCTTGCTAATAATTCTCACCACGGACCCGACATTACGCATTGTAGCATATGCATCCATGTAGCCTGTGTCATAACCACGTTCCAATACATTGACGCCATAAACGTCGATTTGAACGGAACACACCTCTGATCGTATACCGCGTGGCGGAATCTTCTATTTTCTGCACGTATAATAACAACAGATAATCAAATGACATAAGTATACTATGACGAAAGGCATCTGATAGTCATGATACATAAATGAAGAAGCCAGGATATACTAGATTCTCCCGCCATGCATTACAGCAGGTTTTACAACAGACAGACAACAGAAAAATGCCTCTTCTCTCACGCTCAATTGATTCGAAAATTATTTCTAGATAAAATAAATTTACTTGGTTCAAACGAGCTAAAATTTGACTTATCATTCCTATGGATATAATACTTGCAGTTATGCATGTCAGAATGAGCAAAATGAGAGAGTGAGAGTGACGGGCTCGTGGACCACGGTCCTCGCCATCTTGTGCTATCTACTATGACCGTTCTTTCCAGGGACAAGGGTGTCGTCAGAATTTGCTGATCCCAGTCTTGCAATGTTGTTGGTGTTTTCAAAGCGCTGCGATGGCAACTTCGGTGGTTGCCGCATTGGCATCGCCCTAGGATGAATCGGCCCGGATGCTCCGTGTCAAATTCTTCTGCAACACTTCCTCCCATACTTCATCTTCGTTTTTTTACCATACAGGTAGCTGCAAAGGCCGACAACATAGCATTGCACGATATACATTTGGTTTGATCTCTAAACACGAGACAAAGATAACTAGAATGAGACGACAGCAGACGGCAAGATGTTGCCAAGAACGCAGTCAGACAGACACCCCCGGCAGCGACGGGGCCTTCGACGAAGGAACTACATGCTGTATAATATCCATCGATCTCATCTGATTTCTACAAGGCCGACTACGACGCATCAATAGAACGGGCGAATCCCACGCCGACGTTGAGCTGTTCATCAGCGGCCAGCGTAATTAAAAGTAAAACTTCCCAGGACGGTTCGTGAAATTTCCTGGTGACAATCTACCAGCTTACTTCACTCTGCTCAATCTAGGCTCAGTATATATGGTCCCTACGGGGTAACTTTTACTTTATGGACAACTGCGGGATCGCCAAGCGGAAAACATCGGCGATGTTTCCCTCCAATCTTGGTCCCCGTCTGGTTTTGTGCTAAAATCACAGGATTGGCTCTAACCTGTATTTTCCCGCAATCCGCCGTCTGCGTACTCCCCCGATCCACGATTATAATATTTCCGTGGAGCCCTGCATACACGGCGGTGTCACTCCCCCGACGCGTTAGGCAGGAACTTAGCTTTCTCAGATATTATCGCGACGCGTTTATGAAGTAATCATGCAGTACTTTCATGGGCCTAAAATGTTGGTAAGAAACTATTCCAGCTCAATCGAAAAATCTTGCTCATTTCTCACTACTTAGGTGGTACTCTTTGTCTGCCAGTGATAACTCATCAATGAACCGAACCGGTTGATGTGACTCAGTACGACCTTTACATTCCAGTGTCTACGACGGAACACGGACCGCTTCTTACTGGGGCACTGCCCTGCATTCTTCGTTCACATCACCCTAATAGAGGTGAATTCCGAAAAAATGCGCCATTGGTTCAACCTTTCCGAAGGGTGTAATGAGAGGCCAACACGGTAACAGCTTTCCGCTTGACTCAATCCTGCTGTGAGGAGCCGAGTCATGACCGCCCTACCACTATTTAAGCCGCCTTGACAAATGGCAAAAAAACATTATCTCAACCAAGCTCCGAATCGTGCTTTATTCCTTCACCGTCTCTATCTCCTGAGAAATGCCTGATCCTGCCAAACGTCACGGAGAAATGTGGGCTGCTCAAGAGTCATGGGAAGTCGACGATATATGTTACGTCACATATGTTCAGAACGGACAACGAATCTGCGAGCGCTACCAATGTCTCGCTGCTCGTACGTACAACCACCTGCAATTAGTATATGTTAACGACTGAATCTGTCTTTCAGACGTCAGCACTGATAACACTCCGGTGAGTCTGGGCTCTCGACTGCGGGGCTAATGGTTCGCTCACTAGTCCCACAGCCGTCGAGCAGTCCGCATCTCTGGCGTGCAATTTAATGAGGCTATGACTAGCCCGTGTATGTACGTGCATTTTCCCGGCACTAAACAGCTACAGACCCCATCCATTGACAGCTCGCGGCAGATTCTGGCCGGTTCCTACACTCGGCGGTTTTGACCCGACTCCAATCTACACGCATCGTATAATTTGGTCCTCTTTAATGTCGCATGGGACCGGATCTATCTTACTATTTCTGTTTGCATTTAATCACAGTTTCGCTTTCGTATTACCTGGAAGAAATAAATAAATCGGACGCTTACTATACTGGCATTGTTTCATATAGAGCATGGATTCTGTTATCGTATATTGTAGCATAGACTTTCGCGTAGTTGAAACAAACCATGTCATTACCATGCACACCGCGATGAAGTATAATTCAAAGTATCGAGCCGACGAAGTACTAGGGTGCTGCAGGCATACTTTCCATAAGTAAGTATAACATATGCATTGTACATTATTTTATTATTTATACGCACAACAGCAGAGCGTTAACATCTACATCTACTATACAGCTGCGCAAAGAAAATAAATGATAAGAATACTGCGGCAGAAGAATAAAAAATGAGGCCCACACATTATACACCAGAGGATGCTATAACAACTATACCGAACCCGTGAGCTGTGATTCAAAGCGAAGAAGACGGACCACTCACGCATACCACCTCCAGATCTCTTTATACTATAATAAAAATCGTCCCCGGACAAGATGAGAACATCTCCGTGCACCATATGAATCGAAAGATCGCTAACATCTGCGACTTTCCTTTTCCGAGGCGAGGTTGGTTTAGCGGTGGACGGTACAGCATCGACCGTTACCTGCTCCGTTCCGTCCTCCGCCCTGAACGCTAGCAAGCCTTCTAATGAAGGGAGCTCCGCGACGGTACGACACTTGTGAAAGACAACCTCTACCTCGCATCCAAGAGAGAGGATACCTACGAGATTATCCTTTGCGCGTAAAACCTGGCTAACGGCTTCGGTTTCGTGGGCCTACCGATGCATCTTAACAATCACTTGAATTATCTGAGAAAAAAAAGAGCTCACCTTGAACTTAGCAGATCCTTTAATGAACCAGGCAAGCACCTCAACCCGCTGTATGACCATCCCAGACGAGAACTCCCCATAGCCAACAGCAGAGTCACTTACGACTTCGCTAGCTTCTTTGACGGTCACCGGCCAGTCGTTGCTATTTCCTCCAAAAGAGCACGTGTAATACGGGCCTATAGATTATTAGCACAACACCGAATATCGAAAGGAACAGAACGATCCACCATCATGACCCCGGATCAGCTCCACCCCCTGGCCTTGCAGTCCGACCCATAGCTTGCTCGCATCCTCCTGCAACGGGGGATAATTACCCGTGAATATGTGCTTCACCAAGCAAGTCGACGAGAGGGGATACATATAGGTCACTGTCCCATCTTCCCATATCGTCGTCATGATCCCAGGAATAGACGCCATCTCATGAGGTCGTGCCATCGACGTCCTGCCATTACGCCCACGAACCTCGTCCAAAGATAAAGCTTTAAGAAACTCTGGTTGTTTATCCTGTTCCACATGTTCATCAGAGGTGCGAAAAAAGTGTAACAGCTTTGACCTACCTTACACTTCTCACTCAAACACCTCCTCCATCTCCACCCATCCTCCCGATTAACCTGACCACATTCTCGGCACCACCACCGCTCCACAGCTCTCATGCCTATACCAAGACCCGGACACTGATCTCTCACCAGCTTATCCTCAAGCCTAAGAACTCCCTGTTCCGACCACCAACATCCTTTCGCCACGTTTCTATCCTCAACCTCGCCATATTCTTCGTCAGCCACCCACCGCAATCGTATGCGCCACACTGTTCTCTTTCCTTCGCCCTCCTCTGTGCTCGTCTCGGAAGCGATACCTAGATTTCGGAAATAGCCCAATGACGCGCAGCCGTATCCCGGCAACGCCACGAACAACAACACCGGAGAATCCGTGTCGGTGAGTTGTTGCACCTCCGGGAAATCACTGATGACGATCCGTTCGGTTTCGTTGGCTACCAGCGCGACGACATTGAGCTCATCTGGGCGAAGAGAAGTCGAATCGCTCTGCTTGGGAAGCACAACATCATTGGGGGTCAATCGTGAAATCTCTAGACCGGTGGCCTCTAGAGTGTCGGGAATATTGAGAGTCGGTTCGGACGTATCATCGATTTCCCGCGGGACAGAACGCGGAACTTCCGGCTCCTGACGGGCCGGATCAGTGTTAAAGGTTTTCTCGACTTGTTGAGGGCTGCCTGTTGTGGACGGTGCAATCGTCGGCGGAAGCGCCTCTTGGGAAAACGGTACTTCATCCAGCATATACGTATCCTTGAAGCTCGGAGACAAAGGAACGTCCAATGGCTTGGCATCACGTATCCTTGGCGAGTCAGCGTAGAGAGAATCTGGGCTTGACGGGCGCGATTTATTCAACAGATTACCGGGTGGCGGAGCTGCAGAGAGAACGTGTAACGGAGGTGAAGAAGATCTCTTTGAAACAGAACGTAATGAACCTCCCGCAGTCCCAGCGTTAAGCGATAGTCCGGGAGGATACACTACGTCTGCTTCTTCCTCCTTGATAATGGGAGCAGGCGGGGGGGTTGAAATTTGAGGTAGCGGTCGTGAGCCAGGGGGACGGCAAGAACTCGGTGTTATAGCTTGGCCTTTGGAAGCACTAGTTGGGTCCCAGCGGGACTTTATTCCTAGCCTGTTGTTCATATAAACACTCAGAGAGCTCCTTTTAGAGGAATACGACTCCAGACGCTCGCTATACGTTCCTGACGACGCTTCCATCCTTCGATGAGGATGATCTGGTTGACTGTAAAAGGCATGGCGTGAAGAGGTTGATGGCGATGGCGATGGAAGGTGGTTATAATCGCCAGTCGGAACTTGAAGGCTTGATCGTCCATGTGGTTGTGCATCAGGTCTGGTATAATCCAACCGGGACGGCATGACCTGCATAGACCGGGGTTCAGATATAGAAAGCCCTGGTGGAAGGGGACTCGACGGCAACTGCGTAGCTGAAGTTGATAAAGGAAAAAGTGAGCCGCTACCTGCGGTGCTGCGAATCTTCTTGAAGGATGGTAGTCCGTTCTTGGATGGACGCGACGTCCAGACTCGCGGTTTACCCTCCATGACATGATCCTGATGAACTGGGTAAGAAGATGTTGGCAGGCCTCTACGAGGTGGCGAACGCCGTCTAGGATCCGGTCCAGTGGGGCGGTCGGACATTGGTTCACGACGCGGATCCTTAGCAACAGATGGCAGTGGAGAGTGCTCTTCGTATGAAGTGTAACTCGGCCGCCGGCTGTCCGTCTCTTGTGGGTATTTATTCCACTTGCTATCCCAGTGCTTGTGATGGCGTACAGGCGATCCCGACCGTTGACTGAACGTCTTTCGCGGGTAACTGTCCCATTTACTGTCCCAGTGCTTGTCATGACGCGGGGGAGTGCCCGGCCGTTGGCCGGGCGGCCCTTGCGGGAAGTCGTCCCAATTTTGGTCCCAGTGCCTTGGGCGAGGTGGAAGAGGCCTTGGGGATGGGAGAGGTACACGATTGCTATCAAATGGGAAATGGGCTTGCTTCGCATCAAAGAGCGTCTGATGTCTTGCTGCAACGAGAGATGGTGAAAACGTAGTCGTCAGATGGGGTTTGTCCAAGCTTGGCGGGGATGGCGAGACTCTCACAACCGGTGGTGACGATGGAGCGGATGGAATAACCGTATTTCTAGGAGCGTGGTCTTCAAAAGACGTGTACTGCAAGACTACACCGGACACCTGTGAAATACACGTCTTCGGCGGCTCATGGGATAGGCCTGGTGGAGAAAAGTCCGGAGATGCCTTTTCTACGGCTTGCGTCGATGAGGATTGAGGAGTGGGATTTACACCGCCAGAAGATTCGTCGGAAGGGGAGGATATGGTGTTCGATGGATGAGGAATCGGGGTTTGTGGCTCTCGCAACGGAGTAGAGGGTCGTGAATCTACCAGATCAATGAGAGAAGATGTTTCTTTGGGTGGGGATCGAAGCGATTCAGGTGCCTCGGGCTCATCCAAAGGATTCAAGGGGACAATCGATGTGGATTGACTACCGCAGTCTCTTGTTCTGTTATCTTTGATCAGATATTTGATGTTAAATATACGAAAAAGGCGTTACAGACATAGTTAGTTCCATTTCTCCGTCATCCTGGATCGCAATACCGATAGCACTCTCCTGATCGACGAAGATCGTGGTCACCATATTCAGTTTGGATGTCAATATCATCAAGTCAGTTTTATCCTAAGAAAAATCAGTCTCATAAAACCTGCGCTGAAACGAGTATTGTGCGTACACTAGCCCACAGGCTGGGAGTGTTACTTGAAGGAATTTCCAGGAGGGGGAAAGACGTGGGCCTAATGGACAAGGGTTCGACTATACGATGATTAGAATCAAAGTAAGGAAAGGACGAAAGCACGACGCGTACCATGCTCAGACTTCACAGGCCCGTATCGCCTCTTCTTCGATGGGCTACCGTCTACGGAGGCTCGACGCTTCCTCTTTGCTGGAGAACTCGATGATGTTGTGTCTTTGACGCGTCCTTTTCGTGCGGCGACCGTAGCACTTGAAATGGGTTCAGCCTCCGCGACAAGATTAGGTTGGTCATCCACGGATGTCTCCATAGGGCCCTTGACGCCGCCCTTCACAGTCTTACGTCGCTTTACGGGAGCCGTCGACTTCGGCTTAGTGGAGGAAACTGGTGTCGTTGTGTCCGCAGTATCTTTATTCATCCTCGAAGGTCTGCCGCGTTTCTTTGGCGTTTTGGGAGTATCGCCTGAGGTTATTGTTGTGGCGAGGGAGTCGGCCCCTTCTTCGACCTTTATTGCTGAGAAACAAGTGAAGTCAGCGATATATGTAGCAATCAACAACAGACTCACGTATCGGTGGGTTCCTCTTTCGCCTCTTTGGGGGTTTGGGCAAATCGGTTTCCTTCGCTAGGTTGTTATCCTCTTCTTCGACTTTTACTGCTGTGAAAGAAATGGAATCGACATCATATGGCAGCTAATAGCTAACTCACGCGTCGGTGCGTCTACTTTTCGTCGCTTCGCAGGAGATTTCGGAACACGAGGAGCCCGCTTCTTCGGCGTTGATACAGATGCCTCTGCTTCTAGTGCCGGCTCTCCTGCTGATATGGGTATTGCCGTCGACGGATTAAGAACAAGGACACACCTTTAGGTCGTTTCTTGCCACGTTTCTTTGCCGTAGTCGTCATTGAAGAGCTTGCCAGTACACTCGTATCTGTCGACTGCATCGGATCGCCTCCATGCTGAGTTGGCAGCACTGTGTCTATCAAGTCAAGGAAAAAGTCAAATACGAAGCCGGCTCACCTTCCTCATGAGCTATTTCCTCCACATCTTTATCCTCATGTAGCAAGCTGCCATCATCTTCTGCACCACCACCAGTCAAGCCCACTGTTCCTGCCACGATTCCTGTCCCAGTACTGCACGCGCGACCATTAGAACTTCCCGGAACAGCAGAAATTGTGGATGTCGCTGCTGTTCGTCCCATTTATTGCACCAGAGATATTTTCAGGGACCTTCAGGGTATACAAAGATGAGGCATGGGGTATAATATCCGCAGAGAAATTTGAAGGTGATGGTCGTTGTCATGATGGATGATGGATGAGTAGGGTTAGGGTTGAGATTGAGCCATTACGGAACGTACCGCTCAAACCGCCACCGCCACCGCCACCGCCACCGACACCGACACCGACACCATGCTGTCAGTAGGAATATTTCGTCCTTGTAAAATGCGATACGGTACATCATCTCAAGAGTTCGGCGAGGGTCAGAAAGAGCCTTGCTTAGCTAAGGTGCGTCGTTGGCCCGTTTTTTCAGCACGTCTCTAGACTTTGACCACTAGGCTGAACTCCGACCTCAGTTCGAAACACTACAAAGATGAAGAAAAGAGCCAGAGGACCACAAGTTGCACCTATTGAGGAAGCAGGGGATGACTGAAGACCCGGTTTGTGTTTCCGACAAAATTTGACACAGAGATCTTTGATCAACCAAACAATCCACTTAGCTCAATTGCCCGACATACATTTCAACCGCGAATATCTCAAACTCCTTCATCTCCAAAGTTCACAGCGCTCTTTTCTCCTGGGCGTAAGTGCGTATTCTTAGAGATCGACTTCGGTTTCTGAATATTTAGTATTCCAGCCATCACACAAAGTCGACGCTTCTCGATTCTGGGCCGTCATCATCGGAATTGACGATTATAAAGAGATAAAATCACTGGACTGTTGCGTGGCAAACGCGGAATCATTTCAGGAGTACCTAGTTGCCGACCTAGGCGTACGTATCCAGCTTCTTCTCGAATCCAAGGAGTATGATTCCCCTGGCAATCCAAAGTACCTTTCCCGCACCCATATCATTGACGCACTTCTCAGTCTCATCGACAATCACGAGATCGAGAAAGGCGATAATACTATAATTTACTACGCTGGTCACAGCTCTTCCTATAAATGTTCGGACTACGAGATGCCAGACGCGAAATTCAGTCCCGGAAATATAGGATACATCGAGGCACTTTGTCCCATCGATCGCGACACCCACGGTAAAGCCGTACCGGACATTAGCGACCGGACACTGAACACTGTCCTGACGTTGATTTCCCGAGCGAAGGGTCACCACATCACCGTCATTCTCGATTGTTGTTATTCTGGTGGTGTTGGCCGAGACGTGCCTCCGCGTACATGCCGTGGAACGAGAGGGGCTACTATTCGAGATATGCTCCACGTTGGAGAGGAGAATCTGGGGAGATTGGGTTGTCCATCGATTCTGTCGCAGAATTGGCACCCGAATGATGACTCCCACGTTGTTTTGGCTGCCTGCAAGCCATACCAGTTTGCGAGAGAGAGATGGGTAGATGGAGTGCAGGTGGGAAATTTCACATATTCACTCTTGCGTGTTCTACGGTCCAACGCAGAGACGACATATGCAGACCTTCTTGGTCTCTTCGACGAGTCGGTTTATCAGACTCCAGTCGTTGCTGGAACCCATCGAGATACTCGTCTTTGGTATCAGAATGAAACCCGTGGCGGAATGAATACCACAAGCTTCCAGTCCGATCATCATATGCTGGTTGGTGCTCTAACAGGTGGAGATGCTCATCTCTCGCATCGGCGTCCAATCCACGAACGCTCGATGAGAGGTTCTTTCACTACTGGATCTATCTTGCTATCTCAGGCTCTGTTTTTTTATACCTTCTTACGAAGAGGTATGATATCAGAATAGGATTAGCAGATGCAAAACATCGACTCAGTGGAAAAATTCAATCTCGAAGTCTTTTCCCTCTCCCTGAAACCCAGATCGTGGCTGTTTCCCAAAGGATGAGCGAGCGCGCGCAAGTCACAATGGTATAATCTCTCACGGCCACGGTGTATGGTCATGTCAGGACTGTTGGCCCGGTCGTTCCTTATTTCGACCTTTTTTCGGTACCAATGCCACGGTGATCATCCAAACTTTCTAACATCGTCTTCCTTTACGCTCAGAAAGATGGAAAGAACGCAAGAAAACTATGTATGAAAATCGTACACGTACTTCAAAGCCCAATTTTCAAATGTCTGCCGGCTCATGGTCACTGGCATTGTTCCAAAACAGCTTCAATATAGTCAGCTATCAACCGGTGTGTCGCTGCGGAAGGATAGCTATGGACACATAGCGTCAGTTTTGTACTTCGTCGCGTGTATCATACTCACTTGGGAATATAGTAAAACGTCTCATCGGGGTTGTCGCATTGACCCACCGTAGTCGTGTCATTGACAGTACACGCTCCGGCACTCACATACCCAAATGCTTCATAACCGGGGTTTGTGCCGAGTACTGCAGCCCAGAGATTCCCAAGGTCGACGAAGCCAACGTTCGCTCCTCGCTTGGAGTACAACGTCCCTAGACCGTCAAAGACGCTCTGCTTGTATTCGTTGCCATACGAAGTCACGTTTCCTCGGCCGTAGTTGTCTACGACGAGAATGTTCTTGGCAAATAAGGGCGAGTCTGTCGTCAAAAGCAATTCATATATGACGTCGCTGGCTATGCCGGGGAAAGTTGAAGCTATACGATGATCATTAGACGAAGGAAGAACAGAGGATTTAATTCGCATGCATACCGTCCGCACGGATAAAGTCCCTGGAAAATATCGGAAAGCTGTTCAGTTATGTTCCCATGTTATAAATGTGATTTTACTGACTCCATCCCAACGAAGACAATATACAAGGTATCGTCGGAAGTGGGCTTATTGCGCGAGGAGATGACGTAGTTGTCTAAATTCATATGGTCAGTCCATCGTCTCCAGGAACGAAATGAAGCTAACTGACTTTGATATACAAAGTCTCTCGTATCTGAGAACTTGAACGAGGGGTATTGTGTATGATCAACAACGGTTGCGGTAACCTTTGCAACCAGTCAGTAAAAAATACCGCGCATAGAGAACAGGTCGGGGTATTACTAACGGCGTAATCCTTGAGCGTCGCGTTAACATCAGATGCCAAGTTCTCCACCCAAAGTGGACCATTGGATAACCGACCTCCAGCCTTAGGGTCTGGGAGATCTTGGACGGCCGGGTCGAGGGGCGAACCATCCTCCTTTCCACCATCGGTGTATCCATCCTACGAGATGAATCTAGTGAGTATTGCTCTTTCACCCTGGATACGCGAAATCTTACCCCAAACGCGACGATAGTGCTGTATGAACTCAATGATCCAAGGCCGGCGTTGATGTCAGCGACAGTACCGAAGAGGGCCCCGCAAGAAGGTTCGATGACTAGCTGGACACCCGCTGCCAGGGAGGCAAGGGAGGCAAGGATAAGCGAGAGAGAGGAATACATGGAATTTTGGTGCGCAGTTTGGCTATTCACTCTGCTCACTTTTTAAGTTGCATTAAGGAGGATCGGAGTTGATGGTTTATGGGTCGATTATGCTTTCGACCATCGCGCCAAGAACATGCAGCGCTTTTTCGAAAGCCCCGTCCGCCATGAAAACGATTCGATTCTTTCGGTGTCAATCATAGTGCCATAACCGAGTTCATACTTGATGCATAATCGGCCCATGATTTCACCCCTCACCCTCCCTATGAAACGCCTTTTCCGCCCGTTCACTAATAATAGAATCATATGTATCTGTCATGTTGTTTAATATGTGCGTGCTTTCTAAATTCCTATTCATGAGGCACATACGCCTTTCTGATTCAAAGACGCCTAAGACCATGTCGTACATATGATGGTCGCTTTATCTTGGCTTTTGAATCAGCTTTATGGCATTCGAAGATGGCCTTGCCACCCATTAAGTGAGTGGTACGATTTGGTTGCAATAAGCCTCGGCACTTGTTCTCTCACGTTTTCGACTTGCAGACTTCCAGCCGGTTGAGAATCCTGAGGCCGCAACGTACAGGCTCGAACAGATAGTACTAGTAGTACTAGTGAGAAGGACATGCCACCGACATTTTATTTTTCCATTTAATGGTACATCCCGAATATTTGCTCCACATCTTCCGCTGCTTGACCTGTTTTTCAGAAATTCCAAATGGCCGCCGAATGTCGCGTTTTTTTGACCTAAATATGCATATTTTCGGACACACCTTGGCAGGGGCTTACCTCACAGCCTTTCAATTTATGCCGGCAAATCTTCGTCACCGTTCTGTGCAAGTCAAAACTTGTATCGACGCAGATAGGAATGGAGGCTGGTGCTTCTACCCCGGCCGCCTGTACATATAGCGTAATCATTTTCACTCAGCGGCGCAAGCCTGAGGGTAGCGCTGATTGGGTAACATCTCTACTTGATCTCTACCCTCCCGGCTCATTCCTGCAGGAAAATTTCCAACATTTGTACGATTAGACAAGTTATCCGCGGCCACTGGCTATGTGGCAGTTTTCTTTCTTTTGTGGTGAGAGCATAAGTACTGCGAACCATGCGCGAATTGCTTCAAACCGGTCCGAACTCCGACCTTCCGATTACTCATCTCGTATGCAGCGTGACCCAGAGAACTCTTTCTCTTACTCAGACTGGCAGGACCTCGTTAATACCCTGTTGAAAATTGAGCGTGCACTAGGTCGCCCTGCCTGTACTTTCTACTCCATTTGAGAAGCCGTCTTCTCTCTCAATCTTGGTATGTGCCATTTCTAAGCATGATGGATGGTGGACTTATCATGACATTCATCTCGTCGCACAGTCCCAAATAATCATGCATACCACTTCGATATGGACGCCGTGCTCTGGATGCCCATGCCCAGACCATCACTTGCCATCTTGCACCTTCCCCGTCGAACCATCTCTCTCAGATGATCCCCAGTGGACGCACCTCACGCGTTCGAACAACCCGCCTTCACAGTATGAAGAGTTCGTACTGTCTGGTATGATATCAGCATACGATCAACAGATTAAAGACATTGACATGGAGAAGTCCAATCTCGAAGCCTTCTCCCTCTCCCTGAAGGCCCAGATCATCGCTGTTTTCCAAAGGATGGATGTGCTGCGCCAGGAGCGCGCACGAGTTACAGAGGCAGTCCGCCAAAGGCAGAATCTTCTTAATCCTGTCCGGCGCCTCCCCCCGGAGATACTCAATCATATCTTTCTCGATACCATCGATTTCCCGGTGCCGAGGACGCTGATCATCCAGGAGGAAGAGGATGACTCCAAGCTATCCGATTGGAAATTTACACCCACAGAGAGCTCTTTGTGGTCAATTACAGAAGTTTCTAAAAAGTGGAGGAGCGCGTCTCTTTCATCCCCGAGACTCTGGTCTTATGTCAATATCGTAATCACCGACTCAAATTTTGACGACCATTCTTATATTCGACAACTTGGTCTACAGTTGGACCGCTCGGCAAGATATCCCTTGTCAATTTCGATATGCCGTATGGCGAAGGATTTTTTGCCACAAGACCTCCCTCCGCAGTTGGTGGCTATCATGTTTTCATTTTCCAGTTGCATTCGAGAACTCCATCTCTACGTTACCGCACACATGTTTTCGCAAATGAGCGACATGCGGTTATCCTTACCATCTTTGGAATATTTGGTCCTCCTTCGTCAGGATGGAGGAATCTTGGGAACAATCGACCGCTTGCGTTTGTTCTCGTCCACTCCAAAATTACAATCGCTCGATGTAATAGATTGGGAAGGCGACCTTGAGCTTCCTCGGAACCAAGTAAAGAAGTATTTCAGCGACCATAAGTGCATAGGATCTCAACATCCTTACCCTCTTGACAGGGTGCATCATCATCTGAATACTCTCAGAAAGTTCCAACAGGTGGAAGAATGTGCTCTAAGGTTGGGTCGTGTATCACATCGGCGGGATTTTGGGGACAATTTTTATCCTCTCATCTGTCCGCAGCTGCGTGTGTTGGTTCTCTCCTCTTGGATCATTGACCGTACCGCAAAGTATTCTGCCTTTGGACAAGTCGCTAAGAGACTTTTTTTGCCAGCGCTTTCCGCGCTGAAGGTCGCATGCTCTCAAAAAGACAAATGCGAAGCGCAGGATGTCTTTTCTTCGATATGTCGTCTTCTCCAACGTTCGCAATCCCCGATTACCGTACTACACTTCGACCACGGTCATGTTCGCACCAAAGATTTACTCCAGCTATTCCATACTGCACCCTTTCTTGAGGATTTGCGACTAACACGCCTAGGCGCAGGTCCTGTCTTCACCGACGAGGTCGTAGAAAAGCTCACCGTCGACCATGTTTCCTCGGATGACCCGCTTCTTCCCCGCTTGCATACTCTGTATATACCCAGTGGAGATTTTAGCACATCATACATTGTCCGTATGGTTCGCTCTCGTAGGAGTGGTGGAAATTCTGGCCGAGTTGAACCCTTACAAACTCTTCGATTTTGTTTCTCAGGCCCGCGTCCTGTCTATGACCCTGCAATGGACGAACTTAAGGAGTACTACGCCGAAGGATTCTCTTTAGGTACATGTTATATTGATCCATGATAACCACATAGTTTTCAGCACCGGAATATATATTGTTCCCTTTGAAAACGATTGGTCTAGACTCACTTCTTTGTCATTCCGCCATCTCGTGCTCGTTACCACCGAATAACCCAATGCCATGCCTTCGATAAGCGCATTATCTGGACTTCGCAAAGACCACGAAAAAAACACCCAAGCTGGCCCTGCCAAGAATTTCAATGCAGACTACAAATCGCTACGGGTAAGGTCCTTCTCTGGTTCGTGATGAACACAGCGACTACTAAAGGAAGGTTTGTGTCATTGTTTCGTATTTCTCGAAATCTTGTGCCAGGGCAGTCCGCCGACTTCCTACTTGATGCCTACTGTTTTGGGAGGGCATTTCAATGCCAAATAAACAAGACATAGCCATTTGAGTTGGCCCATGGTAATTGGGAGAGGTAGACAGGCCATTGCCACTTTGCAAGTTGCAATTTGCAACAGAAAGGCTTCGGCCCGAGTTAGACGCGTGATGCTTGTCAGGTTCTATCACATGACCGTATTCTAGCGTGTTATTACAACTTAGTCAGCATCCATGCTTTTTTTCTCTCTCGTTATAACGAACAGTCGGGTTGCAATGGAGTGGACATGCATCAACCTAGATCTTGGGGTGATGGATACAATAACGGGACTATTCTGGTTCTTTCCTGTTGTTCACCTGAATTTTTCCAGGTCTCAGTTGCTGATGCTGTACAGTATATCATGTTGGACAAAACTTGCATTTCGGTAATACATCCTTCCCGTTATCATGATTTTTAACTCGTTATAACGTATACTTCAATTCTTTTCTTCTAGCTTGCGCCCATGCTCTTGTCATTTGACCCTTATCACTGTGACGATCCGCCACAATCATACGCAGCTTCGCATTCGCATTCGCACTCGTCTACTTTAGAGCAGCTTTTACCACCCAGTTTAGTTAAGTCAAACAAGATGGAACCGTTGGTGAAAAGGAGGACACGTCATCGACATGCTGTTCTTAAAATTTGGTGGTATATCCCAAAGTTTTGTACCGCTCTCAGCTGCTTACCCGGTTTTCAGAGGTGCCAATGAACAATCCAATATGGGTACAGTTTCCTTAGCCTACGATATCCAATGTTCCGGAGGGGTCTGCGACGAGCTCCTTCATGCCTTCGACCAGCTTTAATTCCCGTCACATTCTCGAAGGGCGACTGGAGGGTCACCTGGATGTTCGCTTGACCACCAGGACACGAGAGTCGGTCCGTCTGGGCCATAACTTCGTCGATATGGAAGTATCCAGTCGACAGAATATCACCTCATCCTTCTCACATCATGTCAACTAAAGGCCCCGTTCGCTCTCGCATATTATATATATAAATAATCGGAGAAGAATTCCCTCCGAGTCACCTGGACCGCCATGTTCACTGTCGCCCTTTCGCTATGCTTTCTATGCGGAGCATTCGCACGTACTCAATTTACTCTCGAATCCTTCACAACTAAACCACGCGTCTTCGTACTCACTGACATCGCTGCTGATCCTGACGATGAAATGTCCCTAACGCGTTTCCTCCTCTACGCGAATCATTCTCCATCCAGGGAATCGCAGCTACCACTTCCACCTGGCTCCGGGACGAAACGTTCGCCTGGCAGATCCAAGAAAAAGTCCTGGAGTGGGGCGAGGTTCGGGATAATCTGACGAAGCATGCTGAGGGCTGGCCGGAGACGGAAGAGCTTTTGGGAAATGTGTATTCGGGGCTGCCGGTATATAGGTTAAAAGGTGTTGGGAGGGGAAGGATTCGAATGCTAGCGTAGCGCTTGTCGCGGCGGTTATGATGCCAGTGCGGATGATCCCTTGTGGGTTCCCATCTGGGGTGGTGCGTCTGTACTTGCACAAGTGCTGTGGACAGTCAGTTATATACAACTTTCTCGCATTTCTTGTTGTTCCTAACCGACGGCTACAGGTCCAGAATACGAGGTCACAAGTGGCTGTAGCAGACTTCGTGACAAAATTACGAGTCTATGCTATTTCAGACCAGGATGATGGTGCGTCGTTCGATATGATTTCTGGTGGACGTCATTTGTGACATTTGTTTTCCCTAATGTAGCCGGTCCTTGGATACGGTCCCGTTTCCCAGATCTGTTCTACATTGCAAGCATTCATACCTTCAATATGTAGGTTCGTCTCTGGATACAGTGATTTCAAGCCCTGAACATTTACCTAGGTACAGTTTAGCTACCTGGCCTGGCATTTCGGGAGAGTTAGATGACGATTTTGACGTGGTAAATCCATTCACTCGTGTCTTCAAAACACCGTCCTATTACCGTACCAGGGCGGTCCAGATTCTAGTTTGGTCACCAACGAATGGCTTGACTCCAATATCAGGTCTTCCGGGAGCGCATTCGCAGCCAGCTACCCAAGATTTGCATATATAATGGAAGGAGACACGCCGAGATTACATATCACAGGAAATCTGGGATAAATTCTGTAGATACAAATTAATGCAACACGGTCTATGCCTACACTACTGAGGTATTGGTTCTGATATTTCATCCAATGTAGATAGTAAACCTAGACAGGCCGGGACTGACGTCCATGTCATTTCGCTCTCCGCCCTCATTCTATCTCGAATCCTCGATAGATTCGAGTCGGCTAGTAAACTCCTTTTGAAGTGAATCGATGTCTTTCTCACTGGCTGTAATAGCTAGGTTGCTCCCGGACAATCGGCCAGTAATGACTGTTATGATGTCGTGATTCATACATAAAATAAAAGTTGATTTCACGTACATTGTGTGCTCTTCTTGCGCCTTTTCAACTCCTTCTCGTTTGTTTCAGCTTTGACAAGTACCTTTTCAAACAATCCCTTCATCCTTTCATGCTCTGCCCACTCCTGTATCTCCGCATCTGTGGCCTCCCACCCACTGATAGACCTCTCATACTTCTCAAGAGCAAGAAGGATTTTCTTTGCTTGCTTGGCATTGATGCTACTATCAGGATTGTCAAATGCTTTCGAACGAGTGGGTTAGTCAGTACATTTATGGCAAAGAGATAAAATGCAGAGCTGACCTTTCCACGCAGCATCAACTTTCTTCTTGGCAGCAGTCTTCAACGCTACAGCCTTCTGTTGATCTTTGTGGCGAGCGTTGAGATGCTCTGTGAGCAAGAAATGTAATAACGTTCTTAACTCGAGTCGCGCAGAACCAGATTCTCGATCCTCGTAAGCACTTCCAAACATCGCTTCCGCGATTTCCACCTCCTTCAGGGCAAATTGGCCGACCGTGACAAACTTTGTCTTCTTGGCGGCGAAACGGTACATCGCCTTGATGTCGACGTTGGCACGAGCAAGCCCCCGCTTCAGTGACTCGTTTAGTCTCTGGGCGAAGCCGCTTGCCATCCACCACTCCGTATAAGCATTACGACCTTGCGAATGGCTATCGTCTGTCAGTGAATTGACGGCGGCGATGGCGTCTTCGGTAGAGAGGTCCTTGATGTACTGCAAAAACTTCTTGATGTGTGGAAGGTCTTCATTTTCGATATGGTGAACATTGGTACCATCAAACCCGTGGAATCCCATATGTTCTTGCCAGATGGGTTGTTCGAACAGCTCGGGATATGTGACAAAAACGATGGCGCAGAGAGCCCGAGCTTTTTGACGTGTGCGACCCATGCGAACGATGGCAAGGGACTAGTCTCTCATAGACAGACGACGATATAGACCTATTGATCGGAGGGAGGGACGGTCTGTATGTAGTCTGTTGTTTATGTACCCCCTTTGGTAGCAGTTTGGTAGCGGTTCGATTTCGTTATGTAATGGCGCCACACGAGATCTTGACGCGTTCACTTACTCCTCCATATCGACGCGATTTCGGTCATCTCTTGTCCTCAAGAATCAAGATGATAGGATACACGTAAGAATTAGATTAGTCGTTATAAATCACAATAATATCACCACATCCCATACTTCTGATAGCCATGTCTGTTCCCTCTTCTCGCTCCATGATAATCTAACAAGCAGATCAGTCGCCGAGCAAGCTGAGGAGACAGCCACAATAACTTACAGGATGATGTGTCCCTCTGCGTACTAACTCCTGCTACCACCGCTAAATTGACATACCCTTCATCTCCGATAGCTTTACCCTTGCCCTTACCCACATTCGGCAGGACCCATTCCGCACGACACCACACACAAGTAACGTTCTTCCCCAAGTTCTGGGCAGTCGTTCACCCTTAGAGAGCTATGAGCATGAAGACGAAAGGACAGACAGTCGACGGCTCACATTGAGCAAAACAGACTCCATACAGAGCATTTCCGCAAACCTTGCACCACGTAAGCTTGCTTTCTGGCTCTGTATGCATCTTGTCGTAGCAGATGGGACAGTCATCTTCCTCCTTTGGCATGCGCCTATTGCTGTTGGTCTTGTTGGAGTCGCGAGGCAGGCGCTTTCCCAGTAACTGCGACGGCATTGGGCGCATGAGAGAAAACATCTTGAAGTTCAGACGTCAGAAGGGCTCTGGCATGAAGGATTAGCACCGGAACATGGTATGGACGACAAGCACGCACTTTTGATACTAGTGAGGCGTTTCATGAGGGAGCTAAATGACCAGGTTGTAGTGAGACGATGTTAGTCAATGGGAAAAGATAGATATATACCTTTGATGAATACAAAGATCTAAAACCAATGCTCAGAACAAATATCGACAAAGAAGGAGGGAGTACGTACGATATGCTTGCAATAGTTGCCCTTCGAAGCATCGGGACCTGATAAAATCGTCAATTTCGATTAGGCAAATCGATAGCACCTACATACAGTCACAACGAGGTGTATGGCCGATAACAACAGTATAAACCTGACCCTTCATTAGCGACGTGACGCACAAGTACCATACAAACCACTCACATTGCCTGTGGAACCCAAGACCCTGAAGGTCTCCTTCAACTCGTCGCCGTCGCGCTCTCTATCAATCATAAGAGCCTGACACCAAATAAGCGCCAGTCAACGCTAAGAGGCGATGTGCTTACCTTTGCTCAATCACCCTATCCAGCCTATCGAGAATGTTTTGAGGGCACTTCTTTTTGAAGATGGCACTGCGCTTCTCGGGTTTTGGTTTTGGCTGGCGAGGAATCTTCGCCTTGGATGGAGCTTTTTGCGGTGTCGCTGCGCCAAGGGCCATTCTTATATCAGGAGTGGCGGCTGCTTTTGGAGGTGCCTTGGCCTGGGACGTCAATGGTGCGGGGTATGTAATAGCCATGGAAGAACCACTGCCGGTGGTCAGCTGTGGAAGCGGAAGAATTACCCGGTTTCGTGTTGTAAACTGTGGAGGAACTAGCGGTGGTAACTGGATTAGCTACCTGCGAGCTCGCCCAGCTTGTCATGGAAGGAAAGCGAAACCCTGCCAGAGTACCACCGGACCTAGTATCTTCATAATCTTCGGGCTTGATTTTTCGTGCTCGCTTTGTAGGACGAGCCGAACCGGGCGGTGGTAATCGCGATGTTGGACTAGAGGTAGGATATCAACGCTTCCAGCACCAATAGATGAACCAGTGTCCTCGGGTTTGACTTTTCTTTTCTCCTTTGTGGGACGAGCAGAATCAAGTAAACTCGATGCTTTCATTACTGGCGTGTAAACCCCCCAGTCTTCAAATTCGCCGTTAGCCTTGCGCTTGAGAAGGGGCGTGGCTGCACTTTTCTGCAGCAAAGTTCGTGAATTCAGAAAGAAATGCGAAGAAAAATATCGTGCTTCTCTACCAGCCCTTTTCATGAATCAAATCTCTTGAGTTTGTAGAGATCCAGTATCGAGACGAGCCGATATACGGAAGATGAGAGGAAAGAAATAGATTCTGAACTGGCTGTCTCATTCATAGATTTTCGGAACTGTCGGATGATCGTGTCGTCGGTAGACGCGTAGTGGTGGTGTGAAAATAGGTCTTGACGTAACGCAATAATTCCCACGATATCTCAAAGATCGCCCACGTGGTGCTACGTGGTGGCTGTGGTATCTCAATCTCGAAAAGGTCGTCGATCATGCATGCAACTGTCTAACTCACCCACTAACCCTTCTTCTTCCTCTCTAAGATTGGAAAGCAGCGGGGAAGCTTCCTTTCAGTCCGAACTGACCAAGCAACACTGAATCGCAACACGAAGATTGCCTTGCCACCCATTGAGCGAGTGATGCGATTTGGTTGCAATCAGGACATTTGTTCACTCGCGTTTTCGACCTGCAGACTCCCAGCCGCTTGAGACTCTTGATGTTGCAACGTAACGCGTAAAGGCTCAAACGAGATGGTTCTGGTAGTACTAATGACATGCCACCGACATCTCCCGAATATTTATACTAATCCTTTCGCTGCTTGACCTTTTTTTCAGAAATTCCAATGCCCACCGAATCTCGCTTTTTTTCGACCTAAATATGCATGTTTTCGGACACACCTTGGCAGTGGCTTGTCTCACAGCCTTTCAATTTACGCTGCCAAATCTTCATCACCGTTCTGTGCAATTCAAAGCTTTTGTCGACGCAGGTAGTAATGAGAGTTAGTGCTTCTACACCGGCCACCTGTACATATAGCGTAATCAACTTTCACTCAGCGGCGCAAGCCTGAGGATAGCGCTGATTGGGTTATATCTCTACTTGATCTCTACCATTCCAGCAGGAAATTTTCCGACACTGGTATGCAAACGATTAGACAACCTCAAGTTACCCGCGGCCACCGACTAGGTGGCAGTTTTCTTTCTTGTGTGGTGAGGGAATACCGCCAAGTTCGAACACGCATGAGTTGCTTGGTCAGACCCGACAGACGTGCTTGCAAGCTGTAACAGTCAAACATCGAGGGAATCCAAATCGAGACTGCATCAGCTATTGTATTACTCGTTATTTTACACCATTCATTCCAAGCATTAGCTATCCAAAATTGCGACTTTATAACATCATATCATCATGAATATTTCTGATCAAAGTTCATTAACACCGTCGAGCAGCCTCCCGAATCGGATGTCATTGATTCTCTGCTCCTAGATTTAAGTACGAAATCTCAGGACTCCCAAATAAACGGGAACGGCTTGTTCCAATCCGAATATTCATCCCCGCGTTCGATAATGTCTCCAGCCGTAATTTCTGAGGGAGTTCTAACCACCAATCAATACTACACGGCTCCGAGTCCCGAGGACTTCCTCTCAATGACAAAGTCATGAGAAATTGTTTGAGACAACTCTGTCGAGCGGTCAACATACCCATGATGGGTACCATGTAGTCGTGGGTGATGTTGGCATTGTGGATACTGAAATTCTCGAGGGAAGGGAGGAGCGATTTCTGTGCCATTGCGTAGAAGAAGGCTTTGTCCAGGAAAGTCGGGGAACGTAAGGTTAGCGATGTCAGAGAAGGAAACATGCGGAGAAGCTGGGTGAAACCACCCACAATACGGGTAAAAGAAAATGAGAGATTGTCCACACTGTTGCATGACCTTTCGACGAAGGAGGACAAGTCGAGTTCTATACTCTCTACGTCCCCGCAAACAATCAAGGATGAGAGCTTTGGAAGACATATAGAATTAAGCAGCGAGCTCAATTCTGAATCAATTTCGAGCACTCGAAGACAAGGTAGTGTGGTCACAGGATGGGTGCAGAGTCTAGTCTTGGCGGCAGTCCACTGGCTCAAATTTGGCCGCAATCGAAGACGCAGTGTCTCAAGACGAGACCCATCACGTAAGATTTGAAAGTAGTAGTTCGGTGATAAGCGAAATGTGCAAATTGATAATTCCTTCAGCTGCTTCCACGGAAGGATGAGCTTCGTATCAGAAGGGGCGTCAAAGGCAACGTTATGCAAGCTCTGAGCGTTGGCGAAGGTATCGGCCGGGATTGGATTCATGCCGTCACTCCTCACGAAGAGTTCAAGACTTTCAAGCGTCGGAAAGCTGTTTTTGATAAGAGGAAATTTTTTGGAAAGGATGCCCGGTAGGTGGTGGTGGTGGTGGTGTTACCGGCGCCAGGTCCCAATAAGGAACGGCCGGGTCCACAGCCCTGACATGGCGAACCATGCGCTGTGGCTGCAAAGGCTCATACCGTTGTAATCACACTGTTGAGTGCGTCTCACGGAGTAGAGACTCTTCGCAGGGTACACAATTGAATGAAAAGTGATGGGGATGAGCACAATCGAACATGGAGAACCAGTTAGCATTGGTGTACACCTCGAAAATCCGGTGCAGTGTATGACTCCTTAATAAGAATCAGTGCCGTCCAAAAGGAGGAGCGTTATGAAATGGCTCATGAGACATGTGCGTCAACAATGACAGTGAAAAAACATGTGAACAAATGTGAAACGCGTAACGGGAGAGTGAGACATGGTACACGGACCATGAAGTGTATGGAAGGTCAGCAGCAATGAGAGCATACGAATCATCCACCAAGAAACAAAGAACCACAGACTGCAGGAACGAAACACAAGCATCGTGTGCGCACAACAAACGAGGCCCGTTGTTTCGCTCAAGCCTTAGCCCATGAAAATGATGAAACGGAAACCAAGAACAGCGAAACAGGCAAGCTCCTTCGAGAAAGAGACTGCCTGCGAACGAAACACCGAGTACCACCAGACTGGTGACATCCTTCGCGAAGGACACCACCAGCGGACGTAACCACCGAGTACCACTGCACAGGTGACATCCTTCGCAAAGGACACCACCTGTGGACGTAACAACCGAGTACCACTGCACAGGCGATATCCTTCGCAAAGGACACCTCCTGTGGACGTATCCACTGCACAGATGAAATCCTTCGCAAAGGACTCCATCTGCGGACGTAACCACTGCACAGATGAAATTCCTCGCAAGGGACTCCATCTGCGGACGTAACAACAGAGCACCGTCTGCAACGGCAGCGGCAGGGCCTTTAAGCCCATGCGAAGGCTGAGCGATTGAGACAGAGAGCATTGACGACGCGGTTTGGTGCGTTGCAATCTTGTTGGGATTGAATGCAGAAGAGAGAGCGACATGGAAGTAAGAGGTATGCGTAACCCAAGGGCCTGGATAAGACGCAGACAGCCATCTCCTGGAGTTGGCAAGAGGTGTGGTTGGTGTTGGTGAAACGTAGAGGAAGGTGGTGTGGGAGGTAGTGGTAACCGAGCTGGTGGTGGTAAAGGGAAAAGGGTATGGTGGAGTCTGACATTTCGCCATCGTACTGCCTGAGCGATGAACATATCCAAATAATCTAAGGCGATATCGATCTCTTCATCGTCTATACCAATTGGGAAATCCACAGAGAAAGTCAGAGGTACACTCCCCGAGAGTTCGAGGGCCTGACTGAGAGCTCTCTTAGATACGGCGGGTCGGACAACCTCATGGTGTTTTCTCTCCAATTCACCTTCTGGTGAAGCAGACCAAGAGTGAGGCTCCCGGATCATCGACGAATGAGTCCCCCGCTCTGACTGGGTAGACGAGCTCCGACCCCGATCGTCATCGGTGATGGATGAAGAATCCAGGTTAAGCTCTGACCATAGAACCCGGTTGGAGTGGGCAACAGCCCTCCACTGTCTGCACACTCTCGTCGCAATCCAAGGGAACTGATCCATTATCGCAGCGTTGGGAGAGGTGAACTGGAATATGACTGCCAGGAGATCATCTGGCAAAGAACGAATGGGGGAAGAGAGTGCGTATTTGTGCCGGTCCATGATTTCTTCTGCGCGGAGTTGTGTTTTTGCGTATGCTTCTTTGTGTTTCTTCAGCATTAAGGCTACCTGCGAGATAATGTTCTGCTGGTGCGCAAGCACTTCTTCAAAGCGTTTGGTTAACCGTTCAAGGGACTGCTTGATTTCAATACAAATGGTGGATGTGGGGTAGAGATTGCCATTGATATAGGGATTCAAATTATCAGGGACGGAAAGGTCGTTGGCCGACAAAATGTGATTGTGATTCGCAAGGTTCGCAGTCAGTGTGCAGGCAGCACAAATCTATTCAAACGACATTGCAGGTGGCGGCGGCAGAGTTGCATGAAAACCTACCTCAGTAGCTGCATCCATGGTGAGAGAAGAAAGTCAAAATCGTGCAATCTTGGAGGCAAGAGTGTGATCAAGCCTATAGAGAAGTCAATGAAATCTGTCGATCTGGAGAGATGGACACTTACAGTATTCGAGTCGAGCTTGGTCGATGTTGATCGAGTCAGGAGGTGATGAACAAATACGGACAAGCTATCCTTCCTTCTTACCATCATGTCATCGCCTCTTTATCTCACGCCACCAGCAGGTACGCCGTTTCTAGGACAGCATCAGCGGTCAGCAGTACCGAATCGACCAAGAGCGAATCGCAGGGGCGTTGCGAGGTTGTAATGAAATTCTGAGCATTAGAATTTGAGGGAACAGTCCTTATGCAGTGCGTAGTCTACCCTTATGCTCGGTTTTCCCACTTAAAATGTGTCTATTACTCTGGAAAATAGGGTAGCACAGTCGCCTAGAACCATTGAATTGGTACCGACCATGGGACGACTATCCTCACCATGATTTCTCGCGTCGATATTAAGCCAACCGTAATTTATTCAAGGTGATATCACCGTCACTCTTGGACAATGAAGAGACCAGTAGCAACTTGTCCAACTAGGCTAGACATCATCCCGTCCATACGTAACCAACATAGGGTGCTTGGCAACATCGGTACATCATCTTTCTGCCGCCTGACGGACTCCACGACGGCATGGTGTTTCCAAGTGGTCCTACGTCCCATGTCGTTTCGTCACCGCGTACCCTTCAAGCCGGTCCGAGCCCCGAAGCTTCTGATTATCTCGAATGCAACGTGACACAGAGAACTCTTTCTCTTACTGGCAGGACCTCGTTGATACCTCGTTGTTGGTGCTGAGCATTGAACGTGCATTAGGCCGCCCTGCCTGTACTTTCTACTCCTTTCCAGAAGCTGTCTTCCCTTTCAACCTTGGTATGTCCCGTTTCTAACTTGTATGATGGACGATGGACTTATCATGACATTCATCTCGTCGCACAGTCCCAAATAATCATGCATACCACTTCGATATGGACGCCGTGCTCTGGATGCCCATGCCCAAACCATCACTTGCCATCTTGCACCTTCCCCGTCGAACCATCTCTCTCAGATGATCCCCAGTGGACACACCTCACGCGTTCGAACAACCCGCCTTCACAGTATGAAGAGTTCGTACTGTCTGGCATGATAGCGGCATACGATCAACAGATTCAAAACATTGACACGGAGAAGTCCAATCTCGAAGCCTTTTCCCTCTCCCTGAAGGCCCAGATTATCGCTGTTTCCCAAAGGATGGATGCGCTGTGCCAGGAGCGCGCACGAGTCACAGAGGCAGTCCGCGAAAGGCAGAATATACTTAGTCCTGTCCGGCGCCTCCCTTCAGAGATACTCAATCATATCTTTCTTAATACCATCGATTTCCCAGTGCCGATGACGCAGATCATGCAGAAGGATGAGGAGGACACCCGGGCCGAGCTGTACAATTGGGAATTTACACCCACAGAAAGCCCCTTGTGGTCAATTACGGAAGTTTCTAAAAAGTGGAGGAGCACGTCTCTTTCATCCCCGAGACTCTGGTCTTACGTCAATATCATAATCTCGGATTCAAATTTCAACGGCCATTCTTATGTTCGACAACTTGGTCTACAGTTGGACCGCTCAGCAAGATATCCCTTGTCAATTTTGATATGCCATATAGTGGAGGAATTTTCCCCAATGGATCTCCCTCCTCAGTTGGTGGGTATCCTGTTTTCGTTTTCCAGTTGCATTCGAGAGCTCCATCTCTACGTTACCGCACACATATTCTCGCAAATAAGCGACATGCGGTTATCCTTACCATCTTTGGAATATTTGGTCGTCCTTCGTCAGGATGGAGGGATCCTGGGAACAATCGACCGCTCGCGTCTGTTCTCATCCACTCCGAAATTACAATTTCTCGAGGTTATAGATTGGGAAGGCAGCCTCGAGCTTCCTTGCAACCAAGTAAAGAAGTATCGCAGCGACCATGCTAGGTGCATAGAACGTCATTCCCCTTTCCCTCTTTCCGGTCCTAAGGTGCATCATCATTTGAATGCTCTTAGAAAGTTTCAACAGGTGGAGGAATGCACTCTAAGATTGAGTGGTGTATCAGATACGCTGGATTTGGGGGGCGATGTTTATCCTCTCATCTGTCCGCAGCTGCGTGTGTTGAATCTCTCCTCTTGGAGCATTGATCGTACTTCATCCGCCTTTCAACAAGTCGCTGATAGACTTGTCTTGCCAAGACTGTCCATTCTGAAGGTTGCATGCTCCCAAAAGGACAATTATGAAGGACAGGAGGTTTTCTCCTCAATATGCTGTCTTCTCCAACGTTCGCAATCCCCAATTACCGTACTGCACTTCGATCATGGCCAAGTCCTCACTGAAGATTTACTACAACTCTTCTGTTCAACACCCACTCTTGAAGACTTGCGCCTAACACGCCTGGGCGACACTGTCGTCACCAAGGCGGTCATGGCAAAGCTCACTGTGGTTCGTACTTCGGAGTTGGTTCTGCCTCGCTTACGCACTCTGTATATACCTGTTGGAAGTTTCAAAGTTACAGACCTTGTCCGTATGGTCCAGTCTCGTAGAAGTGGTGGGAATTCTTGCCGAGTTACCCGTTTACAAACTCTTAGATTGTGTGGTAATTTCCGAGGCCAGTGTCTTCGCTTTGATGCTTTAATCTCTCGGTGCCTCAAGCAATACTATGCTGAAGGATTCTCTTTCGGTGTTTGTCGCACTGTTGTATAGTTTCCGGTAGTAGTATGTACACTTGTGCTTCGAAAGCAAAATATATTCTTGCTCTAGAAATAATACATTGTCTTCCTTCCATCGCTGCACTAGGGAACACCGAATAATCCATACTTTCAACAAACAGGTAATTTCGTCTCGTACCAACGCACGAACGACACCAAACAAAGTCAAATCACCCTTCCTCTCATATCCGAACCATAGACAAAGCAAGTCCATAGCTGCCACGCGACTTCACCCATCTGTTCTGCGTGTCGCTACTTTGTGGAATCGCCGCACCAACGTGCCCTCGCTCTCCAGATCAGAAACTGAGTTGCGGTAGACTGCCACAACGTACTCGGTAACTTGGAGTGTAACATGCTGACGGATGGGCGCTAATTCCTGAAGGAGCGACCCTCGACAACATACGTCCTATCAAAGCACCGGACGATGAGCACTGGACCAGATGCGACAGAACTTGTGGAGGCATCGCGAATGAGAGGAAGGACGTAGCGAGGTGTTACGCCATCGGCGCAGGTACAGGAGGGTTTGACACCGAGGCCGTAGTAGAGGGACTCGATCTCCGAAAGCACGACTCCTTTAGTGTGGTAAAGAATGACTTTGTAGTTGAGAGCGTATCTGGATGCGCCTAGTTAGCGAATGTGAAAAAAAGCGAAAAAGGAGGGACGAACCTTCCTTTCGGGGCAGTTCCGCATTTTAAACGAGCTAGTAGGTTTTTCTCTCTGAGCCATCAGACTCCTTGAACCGACGCCTCCGCGCTCTCCACTACGGTAAGGGATTTTGTATTGCCAGCCGAGACGACTGCAAATGATCTCGGACTACCTCTTCGTAAAGTATGCCAGATGACATATCGCTCAGAAGAGTGGGCAAGGTCGGCGTTACAGCCAGACAATGTCAGAGATGCTATGGCCAATAGTGGAGGCGCGCCGTAGGATATTCGAGCAGATGTAGGAAGCGGTGTCGGTGTCAGTGTCGGTGTCAGTGTCGGAGGGGGAGTAATCGTAGGCGAACACAGTGAAGGATTCACCATTGGCGGAAGTGAGCAGAATCGCCGTCGGCGCGGGGCAGAGGAGTTACCGTATGCTGCAGTGGTCGTTTTTTGGAAAAGCTGCCTGACCCGTCCAGAGGCAACGAATCGCCATGTTTTGGAGACAAAAGGACGTCCAACAGCGTGAAATACGATTATTTGGCAATGTATTATGTGGCGAGATTGGGCTCGATGATGTGGCGTCTACATTGCAGCGTCCACCTGTAGGTATACGTGCGAAAATGATAGACCTGTAGTATTTGACTGCAACATGGTCAGATTGATACGGAAAGGCGGAAAGGCATGCACCAACTCCTTTCAAAAATGCATTTTCTCTTCTTCTATGAGCTGGAATCGACGAAAAGACGTGACCTCCTCTTCGCTGGACATGTTACATCTGTCATCCGACCCTTGCGCGGAGTGGTCACGGTACTCAGGACAAATCCGCATCCAGAAAACTAGCGCAACGACATTGTCGTCCTCATAGCGTCCAGTGGTAACCAGTTTTGGTAGGTTTTTTTTTTCAGCCTTATGGAAAAGCCGGACATCAACGGGGCTGTGTCGACATTCACCTTCGAAGGTTCTTCCCGTCCTTTTGGAACAGCCGATTTCAACTTCAAGGTGAGATGACGCGTTCGTGAGCCGGAGCAACATCTTCACCTTCAGCCGCTAACACTAAGAAGCAGGTCAAGAACATGCAACACATGCTATCCAATAGAAGACTCACAGGTCGTTACACTAAATTTGTCTCTCTTCGTTGGACTCGTCGCTCTGCAAGCTCATCCCTTTTTCCTCATTACCAACACGGATCCCTTTGATGTACGCGAGGCTTGTTCTGTGACTGTGAGGATAGATCCGGCATTCAAAGGTCTATAGCCCACCTGTCTCTGCAGGAACTTTCCTTGGAACACGGCATTGAGCAGAATTTGGCAGAAAACCAACGTTCTTGGATGGTGTTCTACTACCGTCACCTGAAACTGGAGGTAAGCTTCCTATCAAATTCTTCGCTGAAGTCACTCGCCTTGGGGATATTCAGCAGCCACTTAACACCCAGTTCTATCCGACTCGCAGGAATAACTGTGACCTCCTGCACCACAATCCATCACAGCTAACTATGACATTAGCCCTGCCCCCAAACTCGTACCAGATAACTTCCCCGGGGCGCTAGAAACAGTTGACGTCGTCGTGACAGGGAGACGAATTTCGACCTCCCATCGTGGTCCAATACAGATTCCAAGGTAAAGATGTGAGTAATGCAGAGAGCGAAAGCAGAGGTGTCAGGATGACATGTAGTAATAGACAAAATATGGATGGAAATGAGACTAAGAAGGTGATAGAAGAAGGGAGAAGAATCGAGAGAAAGAAAGAAAGTCGTGCGCACTGGTTAGGCACAGTGTCGCACAGCCTTATCCGATATGGTAATAATAAGATAGTAAGTATAAATAGAGTAGAAAAGAAGAATGAGATCATGGACACTTTACCCATCACACTACACACATACTTTTCAAAGCTGACTACGTCAAGCCCTATTGAGAGAAATATCAAGAATTACACACACAACTATTCTAGGCTCGCTTGTGATGCGCCCTCTCAAACTACAAACCACATTTCCAGGCTCGCTCGTGACGCGCCATTGACTCTAACAAATCACATTTCTCGGCACGCTCGTGACGCGCCATCAATCAAACAGTTCTAGGCTCGCTCGTGACGCGCCAGTACTCATAAACACTCATACTTAGGCTCGCTCGTGACGCGCCTATTTTATTAACTACAGTTATCTAGGTACGTTCGTGACACACCCTCAACACTCTTCAAGTCCCCGACTGCTCAACAAACAACCAACCTACGGTTACACAAAGTAACTCGACTTACACTTACCGAACTCAACTAGTGGAATCCCATAGCATTCGTGCTTGAACCCCGAACTACTTAACCAGGACCAGTACTAAACCCAAGTATCCCTGACATATTTGGAGCCCACCGCGAGGGGGTTTACACTATTCTCACTAGTTACAACCATCAATTCTTTACGACACAAAGTCATAACAAAACCTCGAAACAGACTTTTATTTTTATTTTTATTTTACAAACTATATTCATACCCAAGGACTTAAAAGACTCACCGATTCATAACAGATTCTTATTTACAATTTTTTTACATATACGTACTATCAACAAACACATACGTATCCACAGACTTATAAACTTTTCGGACTACAAACAGACATTAACATCATAGACACTTATATCTACCATGACGAACACTCCAATCAACGAACGACACGAGAGCATGCATTCTGGCATACACGAAGCTTCAGAAGCCGTACGAGAGGAAGCACCCATAGATTCAAACTGGCGAACCAGAGATAAAGCAAGACAGACAGTTATTAACTCAGACTCAGACGAAGAAGAAACCTTCCAGACATACGTGCCAATATCTAGCGCAAGAAGCACTACCAATATGTATGGCGGACCCCAAAGGCATACTAGCCAACAAAGCGCAGGGTTATTCGGGAATATACCAAGCAGCAGTGCTGCTGGCCCTGCATCCGGTTCCAACGCCTTGCCCATTGGCGTTACCAACCCTGCTCCCACTGTGCACACAGTTACGGTAGGAACACCCAATAGTCAAGCTCGTACACCCGACATGATGCCCTTACTAGGAGCCCGCACTGCTCCTGCTAAGTTTAAAGGAAAACATGACTCAGTGAAGAGATTTATTAGACAATACAAGCAAATGTGTGCTGTCTATAACGTATCCGGCAAGGAAAGATGCAAAAGAATCATAGACTATTGCTCTTCCGCCATTACACGATTCATCGAGTCCTTAGACAGTTTCGTAGACGGAAATTGGGACCAATTAGAAGACGACATACTGACCTATTACGACGCCGACTTAAGCGAATCCTGATACTTAGTCAGCGACCTTGACCGATTAGCTGACAAGTGGCGGCAAGAAGGAATACACAACTTAAAGAAGTTCAAACAATACGAGGTCGAATTCCTAACCGTGTCCAATTGGTTACTAAGGAAAAAGAAGATTACGAAAAACGAGCAACATACCAAGTTTTGGTATGGGTTGAACAACAAGCTACGAGAGGCGGTTGAATCTCATCATCTTGCCATGCATCCCCAGTATGACCCACGACAAGTAATCGCCCGGAGTGACGTAGCCAAAATCATCTATAACATGTTCACCAGAGAAAGATTTGACGCTGACTTAAAAGCCATAAAATCGAAGCGACGAAAAGACAGGTCCAAGGAAAGCCCGTCGAGCTCTTCAAGTTCTTCGAGCTCAGAACCGGGTTCGGACTCGGACGGGTCAACAACATCCAGTGCGAATTCCGACTATGAGAGGAAAGCCAAAGACAGGTGAAAACGGCGCAAGCAGAAGGAAAAAGAGCAGAGGAAGAAAGTCAAGAAGAAGAAGAAACTCTCCGAGAGTGAGAGTGAGGACTCTACTGCAAGCTCCCACAGTGACGACGAAACAGAAGATGAAAAGAGATCACGAGGGAAGAAAGATAAGAAGCGGGAAAGGAACCGGGTTGTTAAAACTGAAGTACTGGACATCCGAAAAGATGAGAAGACAGATAATGAAGTAGAAGAACTAGTCGACTGTTTAGCCAGGATGAAAGTAAGTGACTCGGAATATGCACGAATCTATTACAGGGCAATCAAGAAAGACGCGACCGTCGCGGAGATCATAGCGCCGCCAATAAAGCAAAATGTAGTCCAATACATTCCTAATCGGCCAGGAACTGCCCCAGGGAACCCAATACGCGAAATGGGAAGGGCAATGTATTGTTTCGGGTGCAGGAAATCCGATCATATGTTAAGACAGTGTCCCAAGGTTGAAGAATTAATCGGGTTAGGACAGGTACTACGAGACGAGTTAGGGAGACTCACTTATCGAGACGGCAGCCTTATCAGACGCTTCGGGAACGAGACATTCATGGAAGCCATACGCCGAACCACGACACAATCAAACTTACTATCCGTTAATATGATGAAAGTGTTCCTGGATAATGAAATCGGAGAAGACCTAAATGAAGCATACATGGACTATTTTGAGGAAGATATGGACATAGCATACATCGATGACGAAAACGAAGAGGAATATGTCCAATCCTATGCTGCAGCCCGAGAAAACGAGGCTATAGGTCGTGTCAAGAATAGACAGGCCGTACCGAAGAGGCCCCCAGAGAACCTGCATCAGCGGGTACGAGGAATGCCCACAGGGCCAACTAAAGCCGCTACTACGAACCCCTACGGAACCCGGATGAATCCAAACAAAAACATAATAAGCGACGATCCAGGGATACACGAGAGGAACGTATGGCACGAAAGCTTACCTGTCACAGATAACATAGTGCCAATAGATGTGCGTTCCCCACGTATACATAACCTGCCCGAGGCTGAAGACGTGGACATGTCATACGAGACGTCACCCGCCGTGGTAGGACAGAATCCTAGTACGTCACAAAACGATGAATTAGCCACTCGGCGGAGGATAGCACGACAACCTTTGATAACAAAAAGGTACGAGCCAGACAGCCTAATGAAATCAGCATTGAACGCGCCCGTGACTGTTCCCATGGGAGAACTTATGGCATGTAATCCCGAATTGCGAAAGCAGATTATTAAAGAACTACAATACCGGACGCTTAAAATGGTGGAAAATCAAGGGTTAGCTAATAGCACTTACTTGGAAACAGAAGACGAGCCTGCTCGGGTGAATTTGGTACGCATGCAACCCATCCGATCCGAGCCAATAATCAGGTCAAATCTTATAATGATAAAGGTAGATCTGGGGGTTGGCGACAAGAAACTATTGGTGGACGCTATCGTGGATTCAGGATCAGGAATTAATATTGTTAGTCAAAGTGTGGCTCACGAGTTAAACAAGCAATATCCGCTGACTCCCTTGGAGGAAATTCGATGTTCAGATGCCAACGGAAATCAAGGCATGCTATACGGACAGTTTAATAATGTAAATCTTAAACAAGCCAATATAGTAACCAACGCAGCGTTCTTTGTGGGGAGCTGCCATGTAAATTTCCAACTGCTTTTAGGCCGACCTTGGATACGAGGAAATTTAGTGTCAATGGATGAAAGAGTAGAAGGAACTTACTTGGTCTATGGAAATCCTAAACGACCAAAAGACTATACCGAGCTTTTGGCAGTAGACGAACAGTGGGAATCCGGAACAAAGGAATCAGCAAACACGTATTTTGCCGGAATCCAAGAAGTAACATTTCAGGGAGCATGGAAAATTAACGAAGGAGAAGAAATTGTTGAAATAGGACCTCCAGTCACGTTCATGATGTGTCTAGCCAGGCTTGAGGACCGAGACTTATCCAAGGAAGCCGAATCAGAAACAAAGACGCGTCATACAGGTGAACAACAAAACACCAGACCCAAGGAAGAGCAGGGAAAGCGAAAAGGTACCCTTGAAAAAGGAAACAAAGACCCAGAGACAGATAATGCGGACCCGCAACAAATCACCTTGACAGAGAAGATAAACAAGAGGCTGAACTCGACAATGCGATACCAAATGCGACGAATAGAACATAAGATTCTTGCATTGAAAACACTAATGGGACACATGAGGCGCACTGATCAAGAGGAAAACATGCCACTTACCGTGCCTCAATGTTACCCAACCAATAATCGATGCATCCTGTTGTTCAATAGAGTACGAGGAGAGCGCATAGGGTATTCAAAACAAGTCCTGCCACTGTGGAGCATTTGGCAAACAATGCCTGACTCAGATGACGTCAAAGTAAGGCTATGCTCACCAGCAGAAATCTACCACGGACTTCGAGAAACAACCAGAAAGTTGTTGCGACAAAAGAGGACAGGACGACGCGTATATAAGGCCTTGGAAAACGACGAAGAGGGACTCACCAACTACGATCACTACACCCTTCGAAAACCACATATGCAAACAACTATGTCATACCCGTCCTTTCAGCGCACTACGGACCAGGAAATCCGTCTCCGTCTATGCGACGTAACGAACTCCGAAAGTCAAGAACCGTCGCCAGTCGTTCCGCCCAACAATATTCCCCGACCTTTTCCCTTATCTAAATCCGCCGCATACTTTCCTATAACCGACCTCACTTGCCAAACCCATTTGGTGCAACTTCAAAACGCACTATTCCACCCCAACGTCACTGGCCCCGAATCCTTTCATGCGATCCTCCTCACTGCCAATCACGCGGTACGACTCGAGACCGATTTGTTCCCGGACTATCACCTCCAGCGAACCTTTGCCTTCAATGCGACGCTAGCAGAGTTGCAAGGGCCTGATGGCATACCCATTTCTTCACGAGTGGGACATGCGGTGATACTGTTCTACCCTGGTGAACATGAACGTACGTGTGCACTACATGTTGGATCACGAACAAAAATTAAAGCCCCCATAGCTTGCCTAGGAAACGAAATAGCCATGCATCCTGAAGTACATCGTCGTGAACCTGACAGCGACGAGTCCACCCCAATCAGTTCGTCAGGATCTAGCGAGAATGAAGACGAGCTCAAACAAGCCTGGTGCCACAAAGGGAGTACCTCCTACCGACCCCCGAGCCCTACCGCGGCCACGGTCGCTAACGTATTACCCACCTTGGCCCGAAGTGTAATCCAGGATGTAGAAGTAGAAGAAAGAGAGGACTCTCAAGGTCGGACAGCGCGTACCTTTGTATGCAGGCTTACCGACAGGACTAATCCGCCTATCCCAGCTTCGGACTGTCAGGATCAGCTCCAAGGAGGGCCACTATACCTCCTTCTTCCTCCCATTTTTGTTACCATGACAGAAAAACTGGTCGACATGAAATGCGACGAAGCTCAAATAGCCTTCATGATTCCAACCAACTTTGACCTCTCTATGCGTCTCGACGAAGGAAAGCTTAGCCAGATAATTCGAGACCTCACGCATCCCATGACTATGAGATACGATTATACTGCCCGCACGCTGTATCGCATGGCAAACAAAAAGGGTTGCGCCTTGTTACTTCATCACCCCGTATTCCTGCGAACCATCCATGACATCATTTTCCCCTGCAAAGTCACTCCTGCGGATCTCAGCCAATTCTCGATGTACGACATGCCTCAATTCCCGGCGTCGCTATTCATCTTGGAAGACAGCGGAGACTGCGAGAGTTTTGACAGCTCGATAACGTCCGACTCACCACCGCCGTTGATCGACTTTGAGAGCTCGGATGAAGAAGGCGTTATATTCCGACCCCCGCAGAAGCTTATAACGTACCCCATGCCGCAGGAAAGAGAGTTAGAAATGACAGAGCTAGGACTTCAGTCCCCGTTGATGGAAAACCCTAAAGGTATGTGGAGCATTATTCAAACCAACACCACGGTCGCTAAACAGAAAACAGAATCGGCAAGCAGCCAAGAAAGCAGTTCGCGGTCGACCTTCTATCAGCCGCCCACTCCGATGCCATGCATTCCTCCCTGCGCACATCCCCTCGACCATTGTATTCTACCTGACTACTCCAGACCATTTTCACCCACCATCCAATCATATTTCACGCAAATACAGCCTCCTATGCTTCCAGAACTATGCTCATTCCTGGAAGACATCAAGGGAAACAATGGTCAGCTTGCCGAGATTCACGAACAGCCAGAGGAGGAAGGGTGGTATTTTAATAATGATCAGACGAATAAAGCAATCGCATCGGAGATTCCCCCTCGCTTACGACTCGACATGCGACTGGCTTCCGATGAAAGCTTATATTCAGACGAGACCCCTCCTTTATCCCAAACCTTCCGCTACTCGCGATTTTGCCCCGAAGCACTCTACACTTCTTCTCCCTCAGACATGAGCGCAATAGAGGAGACGTCCAGGGACAATTCCATTCACAGCGTACAGGGCTACAGCACTGATAGTTCCGAGGCTTACACGCCCATGAGCCTTGACGAACTGAAACGTGCAAACCTTCAGGCAACCTACTATAGCGTGGAGTCTGTTCGTGTCCGCGAGCAAACTCTCAGCCAACTTACCGACAAGTTGTACTCGCCAAGGTACTACGCCTGTCAAACCACCGAAACGGATAGTTATGGCAATAACTCCGCTCTCACTTACATCCTCCAACGTCACGATGACTATTGGCATCAGCCAAGCGAATTCCTCCCTTTAGAAAACGGTCCCTTGTATCCGTCCCCTTATAATCGAGAGGACCATCCTTTCTGTCACAACATCGCGCACCACTACCAAGGGAGGAAAGACAATTCACCCTTACTCGCCGAATTCAATGGACTCCTCCCCACTACACACGAAAAATACGGACCCATCGTGGGATCGGAAGAATATAAAATCGCGAAAGTGGGAATAAAAATTTACGAGTTGATGCGAGACTTGGAAGTAAAGGTGGAGGACTGGCGGCATGGTTATGCGAACTGTACACAGCAACATATCAAACACAATCGATCCTGCATCTATACAGCGATGCTCAAGCGGAACGAAGCCAAGAGGACAGGGAAATTCGAGAATCATATATACAAATGCGCGGGGAGAGAGGAGCCATGGGGAAAAGAGGACGTTATTGAAGACGAGAACAGATTGCCGCCCCCGCCAAGTATCCTTAGGTTTTTCAAGAAGAAGGACCTCCTCCCCTGGCAACCCCATATCAAAGAAGCCAAACAACGCCCCTTACACCTCGAGACCCTGAAGCTGATGGACGGCGATCCCGGATACACCTTCCTCGATGTAACTCGCACCAGCACCCTGGAGATTTTGAACAATCCATGGCTTCCGGCCATTAACGACATCCGCATTGCGCGCATATGCATTCATCGTTTCCTTGGACTAATCGCCAAGCAGTTCTTGAACGAAAACTGGTGAGGCGCAGTGGACATCCTGGATAGGCAAGATGACACCCACCATTTCTTTTACTATCATAATGAAGCCTTCCGGTATATTGATAATCGCTACTCATCATATTTGCAAGGGTTTGACAGGGTCTGTATCCACGACGAAACTATCAACGGCGTCCCTCGCCGGGTACTTACCCCACGAAATCCACTACTCACTGTCAAGGAGGACGAATTCCTTTACCATGCAGCTATTATGTTCGAGCATGAAGGGAGGGGTGAACTAGCCAATTGTGTATGACGCGCCAGAGGCGGAGAGTCCTTTCTGGCAGAGGAAGTTCGCACTCTCTTCAAAAAAGGGTACATCGACTCGGTACTCTACTATGACGACGAAGGACGCCACCGTTCCTTTTGGGGGGATGAGTATGATTTGCACTACTACGATGACAAATTGTAGACGTGAGGTAAGGATTTTTTCGTTCCCCACGGGTCTTACTCTGATCTGACAACTTTTAGACAATTACTTCCTGGTCGCCAATACCGGACCTTGTTGGAGGCGCCATTTACTGAGACCCCTTGACATCAGAACCAATTCGGACAGAACCATCGCGCATTTTAAATTGACATTCCGTAAAACAATGGACTCATTACCTATGTTTACTGAACTGGATTCGAACAGACTAACCACGCATTCCAAACAGACTTTTAGTTATCGACAGGACTTACATATGATTACCGATACAGTACCGGATAGACATTGTGCGCATTCTAAACAGACATTTCAAGTTCCCTACGATACCGGATCTATTACAGACAATTACTCAAATAACGAACGAATTTCATCCGGACAGAAAACACCTAGTTTTAATTCCAAAAACCAGCAGCCCGACGAGACTCACACCTACCAGTACCAAAGTTATTATATGAGATTACTATCAGACGGTACACCGACCGCCGTACCACGAAATTATCGAAAGACGTGGAGACTTTCTGAAGAAGAAAGCCAAGAAAAATGGAGAGAATATTGGGAGATCGATACAGAAGAGGAAGAAGACAGAATCTATTCCTTGTATGATTACCCTTTTGAAGACGGGGACACCATCATTCTACCCGAGGAGGACTATGGCTCGTTCAAGGACGAAATACAGGCCTCACGAGTACGGGCATTAACCATGTATAAAAGAGTGGATAAAAAGGTAAAACCGGTATCCACCACGTTCCCCGAAGAAGCCCGGGTTCGTCGAACTCTCCCCTACAACCCTCTAAGCACCCTTGCCGAGCTACCCATGTTACTGCCTGAATTCGAACCAACTGAACGGTTAACGGAGGAACGAATACGGGAATTGAACGTTAATCATGAAGACTTTTTATGGCCGGAAGAAGAAAAGTTATTCAAGCACGTACTTAAACTTAATGAGCAAACGCTGCCGTACGAAGAAAAAGACCGAGGAACCTTTAGTCGAGATTATTTCTCTGACTACATAATGCCAGTGGTGCCGCACACTCCTTGGGAGTTCAAGAATATACCCATTCCCCCTGGCATCAGAGAAAAAGTTATAGCTTTTCTTAAAAGCAAAGTCGAAGCAGGTGTCTATGAAGCGAGTCAGTCTTCATATCGAAGTCGTTGGTTCTGCATACTCAAGAAAAACGGAACCTTGAGGTTAATACATGACTTACAGCCGTTGAACAAAATATCCATACGCGATGCCGGCCAAATCCCTGAGCCTGACGACTTCCTTGAGCCTTATGGGGGCTGTCAATGCTATACCATGTTCGACATGTTCTGGGGATTTGATGCACAAAAAGTAGATCCTAGATCCCGGGATCTCACAGCTTTTTATATGCCCTTAGGACTGTTACGCATCATGGCCCTGCCTATGGGATATACCAATTCGCCTGCAGAATTCCAAAACTGTATGGTATTTATACTCCAGGAAGAAATTCCACATACGGCCAACATCTTTATTGATGATCTACCTATTCGGGGACCCAAAACTCGATATCTAGACAAGCAAGGACACCCTAGCACCATTAAAGGAAACCCGGGCATACATAGATTTATCTGGGAACATGCTAATGACGTGCACCAAATAATGCACTGCATTAAGTGTGCCGGAGGAACATTTTCACCCAAGAAAACCCAAATCTGTCGACCCAGCGTGGTAATTCTAGGACAAAAATGTTCAGTGGAAGGGCGACATCCCGAAGACCTACGAGTGACTAAAATATTAAACTGGCCACCGCTTAAAACCGTCACTGAAGTACGAGGATTCTTAGGACTATGTGGAACCGTTCGGATCTGGATAAAAGATTACTCCAAGATAGCGCGGCCCTTGGTGGATCTGGTACGAAAAGATTTTGAATTCGACTGGGGCGAGAAACAAAAGGAAGCGTTTGGCATACTGAAACAAAAAGTAACCACCGTGCCGGCTTTACGTGCCATAGACTACAAATCGAACCTGCCGGCATATTTGTCAGTAGACACGAGTTTGAAAGCCGTGGGCTTTATTCTCTCCCAAGTCGACAAAGAAGGAAAACGAAGACCCGCAAGATACGGGTCCATTCCCTTAAATGAAAGAGAGGCAAGATATTCACAGCCAAAGCTAGAACTCTACGGGTTGTTCCGAGCCTTATGAGCCTGGAGAAAGTTCATTATTGGCCTAGAAAATTTTCATGTTGAAGTAGACGCCAAATACATAAAGGGGATGTTGAGCGCACCTGACATGCAACCTAACGCAGCAATGAACCGATGGATACAAGGGATACTCCTATTTGACTTCACGTTGATCCATATTCCAGGAGACAAGTTCCGAGGGCCTGATGCCTTGTCTCGGCGAGAACTGGGAAGTAACGAAACCCCGCCAGCTGAAGAATACGACGACTTGTGGTTAGACGATATGTCCTTGCTTGCTTATTCACCCAATAAGGATGTATACGAGACCATTGACCGCAGCATCCAAAAAATAGCCAGCATAGAACCTGCCCGTGTTTTGTTAGGACAACTGCGGAGGACACAAAACCAAGAAGACATGCTTAAAGAAATTCGAAAACTGCATACATCAGAGGATGTAGTTGACTTACCCAAGAAACTCTTAAAAAGAGCATCTCTCTATTATCTGACTCCGGATGGGCGTATGTTCCAAAGGAATGGAGAAAAACCTCCATTACTAGTAATCCTCGATCCTGAAATTCGGAAGAAAATTTTAACAGAAACTCATGACCAACTGGGCCACAAGGGGGAACAAGCTGTGTACGACATCCTTAGAATACGGGTGTACTGGCCGCTAATGAGAAGAGACGTACATCAACATGTAGCATCTTGCCATGAATGTCAAACACGTCAATTAAAGCGACTGCTACTGCCTCCGACCATTTCAGCCCCAGTAACTATTTTTGAAAAAGTTTATGTGGACGTAATGTTCATGCGACCCAGGTCAGGAAAATATGGCTACATCGTGTGCGCAAAAGATGACTTAACTGGCGTAGTAGAAGCCAGCGCGTTAATAGACAATGACTCCAAACAGTTGGCTCACTTCTTCTGGCAGAAGATCTATTGTCGATACGGAGCCATTGGGCAGGTTATAACAGACAATGGGCCAGAGGTCAAAGGGGCTTTCGAACGGTTAGTCAAAAAGCTCAATATACCGCATGTACAAGTGTCTCCTTACAATAAACGTGCAGGAGGAGTGGTAGAGAAGGGACATTTCATATTACGTGAGGCAATAGTCAAATCTTGCCCAAAACGGAAGGCCAATGGAGAAATCAAAGACTGGCACCGAATGATAGATGCTGCAGTATTTGCCGATCAGGTAACTGTTAACGGCGTAACCGGGTATTCCCCCTATTTCCTTCTACATGGAGTGGAGCCACTGTTGCCTTTTGATTTAGTGGACGCCACATTTATGATAGAAGGATACCATTCAGGGATGAGCACCTCAGAACTGCTTGCCTTGCGAATCCGGCAACTTTCAAGACATACCACAGATCTAGAACGCACAGCAGAGACCCTCAAAATAGCTCGTTGCCAAAATCGAGAACAATTCATTCAACGATTTGAACATCGCCTTTTGAAGAAAGACTACCAGCCAGGAAGCCTAGTGCTAGTACAAAACAGTCACCTAGAAATGACCGTAAACCGTTTTAAAACACATCCACGATACTTGGGACCTTATGAAGTAGAGTGCAAGACATTAGGAGGAAGCTATAAGCTAAAAGAATTAGATGGAACTTCATTACAGAAAAACGTGGCAGCCTTTCGACTATACCCCTACATCCGCAGAGGAAGCCCAGAGTTCGAGGCCTTGAAAGAACCTGAGGAGCAGACATGGGACCCTAGTGAATACGTAAACGAAGAAATAGAGGAAGATGAAGAGGGTCCAGATCAGGAATGGTCAGACTAGTTCTGCCGACCACTAACATTCCATTCATACACTCATTATTCGCTACCGAAGCTTCCAACCGAAATTCTTGTTAGTGGAGAAGACGCCACATTTCCAACACTAGCAAGACAGATTCGCAACCGCTCCTTTCTGCTCTCAATCACCCCTACCATGAATGAATCCCAAGGAATCCTCGACATTCAGTCCTATTACCCCCTCCTGGATAATCACTACACTATCTCCCGTGCCCCTTCGTTAATGGAGGTTGCAGCAACATCCACCGTCTGCACACCTGTGCCAACGGAGATTGTCACCGATGGTGCCAAGAGACAAGACTGTGCTCCAAAGGATGAAACCATCCATAGTGTTCTGTACATTGCGATAGAGGTAAGAAGGCCTGAAGTAAAAAAAAAAAAAAAAAATCATGGAGATAATAACCACATATGAAGGACATTATGGCCTACAAGTTCAGCCACACGGTGTTGGACAAATTGTCTGGTGCGGTCTACTTGCAGCCTATGGAAGGGGAGGATGACATTCGCGCTCCTGCCTTATCTAACAAATTGGACTCCGTCTTTCTGCCTCCCGCATTTGAAAAACTCTCCCTGCAGATCTCCGTCATCTCCGTCCATGAAAGATGGGGCTTCCGAAAATACCCGTATGTGCTCTTGCGACCCAGCGCCGAAACCAACCGAGCTTCCGACGCCACCGCTGATGTTGACAAACCTCACGACCAACTATTCCTCGGCCGACCCATTTACCATGACTCTTGGTATGGGAACGGTTACGTGGTAGAAATTCTCTATATCACCGACAAACATGTTGTCTTCAATGCGGTATTCATCAGCCCAACAGTGGGGAAAGGACATTACAAAGTCACCATGGTAGCACGAGCCATGGATTTCATGTTACCGAAATGGAAGAAATACGAGCACGTGTGGGAGTTGGTAAAGGCGAAATTAGGATGCAAACCGAGTTTGAACCTTATTCCTACTCACGCGGATCACGATATAGAATACGAAAGGTACACTCCCCTTGTTCACAGATATTTACATGCCGCACTTACTCCAGAATTTTGAACAGCTCCCTCATCGCTGAAATGTACTATTTACTCCCTTCCATTCATAGCGTATTCATGTATTTCCTTCATGTGTTCTGTTTCACGGTCTTATTCTATTTTACTTACGTACTTTTTTGGATCACGATCGACTTAGTTGAATATTAGTATGTCAGTAACCGAGGGCGGTTATATTTCTTGTTCCCCGTGGATGTCAGGATGACATGTAGTAATAGACAAAATATGGATGGAAATGAGACTAAGAAGGTGATAGAAGAAGGGAGAAGAATCGAGAGAAAGAAAGAAAGTCGTGCGCACTGGTTAGGCACAGTGTCGCACAGCCTTATCCGATATGGTAATAATAAGATAGTAAGTATAAATAGAGTAGAAAAGAAGAATGAGATCATGGACACTTTACCCATCACACTACACACATACTTTTCAAAGCTGACTATGTCAAGCCCTATTGAGAGAAATATCAAGAATTACACACACAACTATTCTAGGCTCGCTTGTGACGCGCCCTCTCAAACTACAAACCACATTTCCAGGCTCGCTCGTGACGCGCCATTGACTCTAACAAATCACATTTCTCGGCACGCTCATGACATGCCATCAATCAAACAGTTCTAGGCTCGCTCGTGACGCGCCAGTACTCATAAACACTCATACTTAGGCTCGCTCGTGACGCACCTATTTTATTAACTACAGTTATCTAGGTACGTTCGTGACGCACCCTCAACACTCTTCAAGTCCCCGACTGCTCAACAAACAACCAACCTACGGTTACACAAAGTAACTCGACTTACACTTACCGAACTCAACTAGTGGAATCCCATAGCATTCGTGCTTGAACCCCGAACTACTTAACCAGGACCAGTACTAAACCCAAGTATCCCTGACAGAGGCATAGCAGGATGTTGACAGGATGAAAGATTCGGCGCTGAGCGAAAATGGCAGACATCCGAGGTTAGGGTTGTGGCATCAAATCCGGAAGTGCGGTCCGATAGAGCCGTTCCAACGTAGGACTACCGGCTACTCATGCAGGATCCCTTTTTTCATGGAGGCATAGAGCGACGGTCTACAAGCAGCCACGCTACCTCACTGACACCATTTTCTTGGCTTTTTATTTCCCAGAAGTCAATCACAAAAATATCAAAGATCAATAGTATATAACAAATCTTCGTCACCGTTCTGTGCAATTCAAAGCTTTTGTTGGCGCAGGTAGGAATGGAGGCTGGTGCTTCTACCCCGGCCACCTGTACATATAGCGTAATTATCTTTCACTCAGCGGCGCAAGCCTGAGGATAGCGCTGATTGGGTTATATCTCTATTTGATCTCTACCCTCCCGGCTCATTCCTGCAGGAAATTTTCCAACACTGGTACGATTAGACAACTTATCCGCGGCCACCAGCTAGGTGACGGTTTTCTTTCTTTTGTAGTGAGGGAATGCTGCGTGAGTTGCTTCAAGCCGGTCCGAACTCCGAAGCTTCCGATTATCTTGAATGCAACGTGACCCAGGGAACTTTCTCCTACTGGCAGGACCTCGTTGATACCTCGTTGGTGCTGAGTGCGGGACATTGAACGTGCATTGGGTCGCCCTGCCTGTACTTTCTACTCCATTTAAGAACTCGTCTTCCCTTTCAATCTTGGTATGTCCATTTCTAACTTGTATGATGGACGGTGGACTCATCATGATATTCATCTCGTCGTACAGTCACAAATAATCATGCATACCACTTCGATATGGACGCCGTGCTCTGGATGCCCATGCCCAAACCATCACTTGCCATCTGGCATCTTCACCGTCGAACCTTCTCTCTCAGATGATCCCGAGTGGATGCACCTCGCACGTTCAAACAACCCACCTTCACAGCATGAAGAGACAGTACTATCTGGCATGATATCAACACACGATCAACATATTAAAGACATCGACACAGAGAAGTCTAATCTCGAAGCCTTTTCCCTTTCCCTGAAAGCCCAGATCGTGGCTGTTTCCCAAAGGATGGACGCGCTGCGCCAAGAGCGCGCGCGAGCCACAGAGGCAGTCCGTGAAGGGCAGAATCTCCTTAGTCCGGTTCGACGCCTCCCTTCGGAGATACTCAATCATATCTTCCTTGATACCATTGATTTCCCGGTGCCGAGGATGCAGATCACACGGGAGGAGGAAGAGGGGCTGGAAGCGGCTGCCCTGCGCATTTGGAAGTTCGAGTCTACAGAGAGCTCCTTGTGGTCGGTCACGGGAGTATCTAAACAGTGGAGGAGCGCGTCTCTTTCATCCCCAAGACTCTGGTCTTACATCAATATCATAATTACGGAGTCAAATTTCGACGATCATTCTTATATTCGACAACTCGGTCTACAGCTGGACCGCTCGACAAAACATCCCTTGTCAATTTCGATATGTCGTGTAGTGAGAGGATCTGAAAGAATAGCTCTTCCTCCGCAGTTGGTGGCTATCCTGTTCTCGTTTTCCAGCTGCATTCGAGAGCTCCATCTCTATCTTGACGAATACTTATTGTCGCAAATGAGCAACATGCGGTTATCCCTACCATCTTTGGAATATTTAGTCCTCCTTTGTCAGTCGTTGAATGGGATCTTCGGACCAACCTCTCCTCACTTGCGCCTGTTCTCGTCCACTCCAAAATTACAATCACTCGAGGTTATAGATTGGAAGGACGGCTTCGAGATTCCTTGGAACCAAGTAAAGAAGTATCACAACGACCATAGGTACATACCTACTCCCAATTTTTTCAGTCTTTCTGGTCCTCGGGCGCATCATCATTTGAATGCTCTTAGAAAGTTTCAACAGGTGGAGGAATGCACTCTAAGATTGAGTGGTGTATCAGATACGCTGGATTTGGGGGGCGATGTTTATCCTCTCATCTGTCCGCAGCTGCGTGTGTTGGATCTCTCCTCTTGGACCATTG